>NC_084837.1:1652521-2345043 GCF_033115175.1 Lepus europaeus
ACCTAGAGACCGGCCTCTGCGGGCCTCTGCTCTGTAGCCCAGGCCACCATGGACAGGGGCCGGGGAGCAGCACGGCCCAGTGGCCAGAGGTGCCCCGTCATCTCCAGGGAGGGCCCTGCCCCTGGGCTCAGATCTCAGTGGAGTCGCAGGGCGCAGCAGGCCTGGGCCGAGTGGCTGGAAGAAGAGACCCATGGAGCCGGGAGGGGGCCTCTAGAAAGCCTGGGGGACCCCCCCTCTTGCTGCAGTTGCACTCGCTCACTCAGACCACTCTGAGCAGCGAGTGTCCACCTGCGCTCCCACCGACACGGCGTCTGAGGCCCGTAACAGATGCCCTCTGACCTCACAGCGACCGTGCGCTCCACCTGCCAGACGGAAGCGGCCACAGGGAACCCAGGCCCGCCCTGTCACCTCTTCAGTGTCCCTTCACTGGATGGCAGCACAAAGCAGGTCCCTGAAACTCACACCCGGCCCAGGCGAGCTCCGGCCTGATGGGAACGTGGCGGGCAACGGAAGCACCCACCTCTTTCACGTCTTCAGGATCCAAGTCCTTGTCAAGCTCTTCGTCGCTGTCATCTTCAAACTCCTCTGGGAGGGGGGGAAAGAAGAGGGTGAGCCGGGCCCTTGGCTCGGGATTCAGACCTTCAGCACCCTTTGCTCCCACAGACCAGGGACCGTCACCAGGTGCACGGGCTCCTGACACGCAGGAGCTGATTGGCACGTAGGGAGCCACATCACCAAGTCCGCGCCCCCTCCCCCACAAATGCAAAGGGAACGCCGAGTGGCCATCGCTGGAGTCCCGGCCCCGTTCACAGGCACTCCCAGGATGAACGCCACCAAAGCTAACAAACCGTGCCGTAGCCTGGAGATCACCTGCATTGGGCCCCTAATCTGCAAGTGCAGGAGGTCACTCAGAAGGTCCCCAGACAGCAGCCCATGCCACAGCAACACAATCGTGTCCAGGAAGTGCGTTCCGTGGCGGGAAGACAAAGCTGGAAAGACCAGGGTACGAGGTGGACGGACACCTCGCTGCAGACTGACTGATCCCGCTAGCAGACCCCCTTAGACCAGCACGGGGTCTGAAGCAGCAGGCGTTCCATTTCCGTGTCACCCTTGGCGGGAGCAAACCCCACCACAGCCAGCGCAGTGGCAGGAGACAGCAGCTGATGGTGGAATGGCGAACAGGTCTTTTTTAATCGGCCAGATGACCATGCAGGCCGTCAATAGCTTCCAGGCACCCTGGGGACCGCTGGTAATTAAGAACCAAATGAGTGAGCTCCATGTTTGTTCGCCCTGTGTATGAAAAATGGCTTTTTCATCTCTATCCATAATTAGCTTATTAGACAACCACGGTTGGCTGGTGAAACAATGGATTCTAGTTTTATCTACGTTCCTCTACTTATAGCCATGAGGCAGATGCTCGTCCAGAGTCCAGGGCTGCCCACTTCTCTTACCGTCCGTCAGAGCCGGCGGAGGGGCGGGGGTGACGCTCCCAGGGGCTGGGGCGGCATAGGCGCAGCTGGCTGTGGCCAGGGGCAGGGGGCTCCTCGGGCAGCACTGTCGCAGGATCTGAAGCATGGCCGAGACCACGGGCTCCACGCTGCTGTCCTCCAGGTGGCTCTGGGCAAGGGGAGAATGCGTCAGACCCCACCGTGCAAGTGCGCGCCCCTCGCGCCACAGGAGTTCAGGGCGCACATCACACACAGCCTAAGTGCACACACACGGCCTGCGTGGAGGTGGTCCCATGTGAACACGCGTGTGGAGTTTTCTCTACTACAGAGCTTGCATTTGTATTTCTCTTTCACAGCTCATATGGGATCGGAATAAATTTAGCCTGAAAATAGACTCAAAATTATTTCAAGGGAGGCTTCACGCAAAGCAAGCCATTGTCCAGGGTAGCGGGAGGCGGGGCGGGGGGAGCGAGCTCCTGCTGCAGCCACCCACGTGTCGGCCTGAATGACTGCCCAAGTCAGGGAACAAGAGCTGAGTCGACGCGAGTCCGTCTTCTCTCTCAGCCGCTCTCTGAAGAGAACACATGAAGGGGAAAGATGAAATATGAAATCAGACGAGCAGGCTGGGTCCCAGGTACCTACACGAGGCCGCGTGCCTTTGGCTCAACACACACAGTGCCGGTCCCTCTAGGTGCCGCCCAAAGCAAAGAAAAATTGGGTTTGCAGACGGAGCATTTTGACAATAATGGAACATGACAAGACCTTTCTTTTCAGACACTGAGAAAAATGTAAGAGCAGGTCTGCTAAATGGAGAGCGAGCGTGGGGTGCACGTGGGTGTCTCAGTGTGTCGGCGGGCGCTCTGTCTGCTGACTCGCTGCAGCGGGCTGGCCACTGTTCCTGCTGCGGCCGCAACTGCTCCGGCCAGGAAGTCACAGCAGGGGACCTGGGGGCGCAGGTCCCCACTGCGGGACCCTGCCAGACACACGTCACAGGGAGCTCACTTGAGAGATCAAGGAAAAACGGTTTGAATACACATTTAGCTGTCAAATGACTGCAAAGCCCGCTTGCGAGCGGAGACGCTCCGGACACGGCCGGCGCCGGTGCTGGTGCACAGCGGTGCGCCCAGCACCACGGACCCGCGCCCTCGAGGAGGTCCACGCTGTGTGACCTGCATGTGTATTTATTGTTAATTTAGAAATCAAAGCAGACCATATCACGTCAGCCACTCCCTTGCAGCAAACCGGCAGGGGGAGAATCCAAATCCTTTCTCACATCCTAGGGAGCGCCAGCCGGGAATGCCTCCTCCTCCACCTGTGCCTGAACTGGAGGGAACTGACCCCAGCTCTCAGGAGCTCTGGGCAAGCCCGGCCTTGGCTCCAACTCCACCGCAAGCCGCCTCAGCCCTCAGTCCACGCAGCTCCGGGGTCTCAGCTGGCCCTGCCCCACCACCTCCCCGCTCCTGGGAGCCCTCAGGTCCTGACCCCGGCTCACCCGTGTCCTCCGGATCTCAGGTCAGGGGAGCTGCTCTCTGATGCCCACCCGGCTCGGCCTGTGTCCCCTCCCCCCACAACACCTGGGACACAGGTGGGGAAATCCCAAGGCCACCAACAGAGGTGGCAGAGCTTCCGTCAGGGACCGCCCTCCATGGGAAAGCTCCCCGGGTGTGGCCTTCTGGCTCACCCTGGCCCTTCTCCCCGTGCCCGCCTCCAGATGTCCGGCTGCTTGCCACTTCCACGCTGCTTCTCTCACGCCCGTTCCTCCGGCCACATCCTGGCAGCTCCCCGAGAGAACCAGTGTTCTCTTGGCCTGACGCAAGACTCCCTTCTGAGGCTTCCCCAGGCAGCTGAGACCGAGAGGGGCTCTCCTGCCCCGCGCGGTTTGTGCACCGCCTGCACAGCCGTGACCATGCCCTGCGCCTGTGTGCGACAGGTTGCCCGAGGCCGGTCCTCACCACCTTGACTGTCGCCCTCCTGTGAGCCCCAGCCCCAGCCCACTGCTGAGTGACCGGGGAACCATCTCAGACCCGTCCGACCTCCGGGACTGGCTCCCGACTCCAGGCTGGCAACATTCCCTCCTGGCCTTGGAGCCTCCCCCATGCACGCACGGCGCTACAGCCGCTGGTCCTGCTCGGCGAGAGGCTCGGGGCACTGGGGCCAGGCCTTCCTCTCTCTGAGCCACGGTGACTCTGGCTGTGACTTCAGCAGCTCACCCTCATGGTCCGAGGCACCCGAACCGCCAGCATCGGCCCGAGAGCCTGCTGGAAACGTGGACCCTGCGCTCCCCAGAGCAGCCGCGTTACACACTCTGGAATCTGCACTTCAACACGTCCTCCGGGGCCCTCACACATGCTCAAGTGTGACAGCCACAAAGTTTAGCAACGTTTTGGGTCTCTGACGCTGTGTGCCTCCAACACGCGGTCCCTTCATGGCCACTCCACACCTGCTCCTGCAGACCGAGGACCCCTCATAGTCTTTCAGGGCACCCACAGGGGTCTTCTCACAACCTCACCCCCCCACACACTTAAGTGGAGCTCCAGCAGGATCCTCGCTCGTGGTCTGTGTGGGGAGGGGAGGCTCGTGGAGCGGGGCGGGGGCCGGCAGTGGGAGGGGCCGAGGCTGTGGGAGTGCTCAGGGTTCCTGCTGCACCCAGCTGATGTCTTCTGTGCGCGTGATGACATCACACACAGCAGAAGCAGGACAGGGGTTATTGTAACGATTCAGAAAAGTTTTAAGTTTACAAAACCACATGTGAGCAGTAACACAGAGTCCCGTGTACCCCGCCCCCTCCGCCCCTGGGAATCAAGATTCAATGCTCAGATGGAAGTGCTTTTTTTTTATTTCAGCTCCCACATGTAAGGGGAACAGGCAGCATCGTCTGAGTGTGGCTGGTTTCACTCAGCGCGACATCCATGTGGCTGCCGATGCCAGGACTCAACTCTCCGCAGCCGAGTAATACCCCACCGCGTGCCCGTCTCTTATCCCGTCACCCGACGGGGAACGCCTTCACTGTTCCCAGGTCAGCTCTCGTGAACAGTGCTGATGGCCGTGGTGCAGCAGGAGTCTCTGGGATACAATGAGCTCACGTCTTGGGGATTACACACCCAGTAGTGCACCTGCTGGGCTCTATGGCAGCTCCATTTCTAGATTGTAAGGAAATCTCCACACTGTTTCCCACAGGGGCTGCACTCATTTACACCCCACCAACTGTGTACAGAGCCCCTTTCTCCACACTCTCACCAGCACCTGGTACTCTCTTTTTGATGACAGCCATTCTGACAAGGGTGGGGTAATAGCCCACTGTGGTCTTGGTTTGCATTTCCCTCATGACTTACGATATTGAGACTATTTTTCCATGCACTTGTTGGTCATTTGCATTTCTTCTTTTGAGAAATGTCTGTTCGGGTCCTTTGCCCATTTCCTGACTGGATTGGTTGGGGTTTTTTGTGGTTGTTGAGTGTTTTGAGCTTCTGGTCTGTTCTGGGTATTAACCCTTTGTCAGCTCCCTTGCAAACACTTTCTCCCATTCTCCTGGACGTCTCCGCTCTGGTGACGTTTCTCTGCCGTGCAGAACTTCTGAGTCTGACAGAATCCCGTCTGTCGGTTCTGCTTCTCTTTCCTGCGCCTTGGGAGTTTTATCCAAGAAGTCACCAGCACCAATGTCTTGAAGTGCCTCTCAGGTTGTCTTCTAGAAATGTCAGTTTTCAATCTTACATTTAGGTCTCTGACCCACCTTGAGTTGATTTCTGTATAAGGTGACAGGGATCTAGTGTCCTTCACACACACACACACATCCAGTTTTGCCAGGATCATTTATTGAAAGCGCTATCCTTCCAGATGTGTGTTCCGGTACATTCGTCAGAACTCAGCAGGCTGCATGTTCATGATTTAATGTATGGGCTTTCTATTCTGTTCCACTGACCTGAGTGATTTTAGGCCAGTACCATGCTGTTTTAACTCATGTAGTTTTGTGGTATGTTTTGAAATCCTATCTTAGGATGCCTCCAGCTTTCTATTTTTTTTCCCCTCAGGATCACTTTAGCTATTCAGTGCTTTTTGCAATTCCATGTGAATTTGGGGACTGTTGTCTTCTAATTCTATAAAAACGTCATCAGCATTTTGCTAGGAATTGTATTGAATCCATAGATTGCTTTAGGTACTATAGACATTTTTTAAAACTTATTTTATTTATTTGGAAGACAAAGTTACAGAGAGAGGTAGAGACAGAGAGAGGTCTTTCATCCACTGGTTCACTCTGCAAATGGCTGCAACAGCCAGAGCTGGGCCCATCCGAAGCTAGGAGCCAGGCGCTCCCTCGTGGTGAGGGGCCGTCCTCTGCGGCTTTCCCAGGTGCATTTGCAGGGAGCAGGATGTGAAGTGGAGCAGCCGGGACTCGAACCAGCGCCCATGTAGGATGCCTGCCACAGTGTCGGCCCCAACACTTTAACAATACTAAGTCTTCCAATACACGAACGAGGAGTTTCTTTGTTTATTTTTGTGTGTATTCTCTATTCAGTTCATCAATTTTTACAATTCTCATTGTAGATATCTTTCACTCTTTGGTTACATTATTCCTAATTTTTGTAGCTATTGTGAAAGGAATTTCTTTCCTGACTTCGGTTTCAGCAAGATCGTTGGTGCATCCAAATGCTACTGCTTGTTGTATGTTGACGTTGTATCCTGGCTTGGTGTGTCAGCCCCAGCAGCTTCCTGGTGTTGAGGTTTCCCATGTACAGTTCCACGTCATCTGCAAACATGGACGCTTTGACTTCTTCCTTCCAAATTCCGATGCCTTTACTTCTCTCTACCCTCGAATCGCCCTTGCTACCACTTGCACTACTACGTAACAAGACGGTGAGAGTGTACATCCTGGTCCTGTTCCAGATCTGAGGGAGACAGCGTCCCGCGTTTCCCATCCCATGTGAGGCTGGCTGGTGGTGCGTGAACTCGGAGATCTGCTTCTTCCGTGCAGTCCCCACCACGCCATCCACAGCTTTACCTTCGTTTCCCTCTGCTCTCACGCCTGTCACCTGGCTTCCCACTACCGTTACTTTGAACTCTGTGTCCGGCGTCTCCTGGCGTCCCCCAGATCTACTGGATGAGCACCGTGGGCCGCCACAGGTGTCGTCTTCCTTGCATCTTCACGACTCCCGCACCTGCGGCGTGAAAGCTCCTTTCCCTAAGGAGTAGTTCTCACAGGAAATTTCCTATTTGGATGGAATGGGGGCATCCCTTGCTTTGGGCGGAGTTGTGGCTAGGCCCAGACATGCGACGTCCGAGTGACTTCTCCAGTGGCACAGTGACAGCTGTGTCTATGAGCGCCCCAGCGTCTGCCCTCCGCAGTCTGTGGAGACAGTGCTACCACTGACCCCAGTGTCCGGGGCTGGGAGTCGTCGCACTGAGGCGCGTGAAGACTGCAGCCATGTGTCTGGTGCTGTAGGACATAGAGCAGGCCGTCCCCTTGTCCCACCAGGCAAACCGGAGCGGCACCAGGAGCTGTGGCCCTAGACTGCACCACGCGGACAGGGCCTTCCCAGGTCCTGCGTGGTGTGACTACTGCTGCGGCTTGCAGCACTGAGAGACCAGGCAGGCAGTGGGCCATGTTAGGGGACTCACCCCAGCCCCCCAGGGGTACACAGGGCACACTGAGGCCGTGCACCGGCAGGAGTGGGTCTGGAGCACTGGGGTGCAGCAGGCTCCCCGCTAGGCCCTGCCCTGTGTGTCCTGATGACCCTGAACAAGTCATGCTCACAGTCCCAGTCCTGGAGCTGCAAGATACCTGGATCTTACCCAGATCGCACGGCGTCAGTGCCAGCTGTGCTGGGCTCGTGGCTGGAAGCAGAGGGATTCAGGTAGGGCCTTCTGGGTGCCACAGGTGAGTGCAACGTACCCAGGGGACATCACGTCACACAGAGCACGCAGGTGTGGCTGCAGGGCCGTGCCCAGAACCCTGGCGGCTGCAGGATTCTGGGGGCTAGGAAATGCCCTGGCTGTCTCCAGGGCCTCAGGCTGCCAAGGGGCTGCTGGCTTCCCCCAACAAGTGGACGTAGAGCTTCCTGCCATCACCCAGGTCTGGCACTCTGGGCAGGGAGAGGCAGCCTGAATCCTTCAGTGGAGCCAAGTAGTTGCTGAGACCCCAGCCAGGCCTCTAGACTGGATTTAAGGTGGTGAGGACAAGGACTCCGGGGCTGTGCTCAGCGGGGCGCTCAGAGCTCTCTGCTCCCCTCTGCCCGGCAAGATGGCAGCAGCCCCGGCAGCGGCAGTGGGCAGCGCGCTTTGTTCCTCGCTCTCTGCGGCCTCAGGGTCTCTGGGTCTGGGCACCTCTGTGCCGCAGGGTCCCCTCAGTTCCCACACAGAACCCCTTCCCCAGCAAGATGGCGTCCCAGGCCGGGCACGGCGGAGCAGCGCGGGGAGCGGCAGCGCCAGGCAGTTTGTTCTCTCCGCTGGTGCTCAGCGCCTGTGCTGTTCGCAGTTGTTGTCACTTCCGCGTACGGAGAGGACAGAGACGTGTCCTCCACCCACTGGTTCACTCCCTAAGTGGCCACGGCGGCCAGGTGTGGGCCAGGCTGAAGCCAGGAGCCAGGAACTCCGTCTGGGCCTTCCCAGGTACATTAGCAGGGAGCTGGATTGGAAGTGGAGCAGCCGGGACTCAAACCGGCACCCACACAGGCTGCAGGCGTCACAGGTGGTGGCTTAACCCACTGCGCCTCCCGCGGGCCCCTGGCGTCACCTCTTTACTGTAGTCCCCTCAGCTCCAATATCTCACATAGAGAGCCTTGTCCTGGCAAGATGGCGTCCGCCTGCCCCGCTGGGGCTTTGCCCTGCAGGTGCGAGGTCCTGTGGGCCGCAGCCAAGCCTCCCAGCAAGGACTCACGCTCAGCAGGAAGTGAGGAATGACAAGCCCCTGTCAGCACGCAGCATCTCCACGGGGCTGTGGCGTCCACGCAACGACACAGGCACTATCATTTCCACTTTTCCCAGAGCTGAGGCCCAGGGACGCTGGGTGACTGTCCTGCAAGTCACAGGTGCAGGTGCAGGTGCAGGGCTGGGACATGGCCAGGGCCCCCACCCGCTGCAGCTCCCAGAGCTTCCCCCCCACAGGCACGAGGGGACGAGTACACGCGTGACCCAGCAGGAGCCGGGCGGCAGGCAGGGCGCCCCGCTCTGTGGGAGCGGCCCCTCCAGCAGCCCGGGGCTGCCATGCGACCCACCTGTGCGTGGCTGAAGAGGAGCTCCATGCCCCCCGCCGCCAGGAAGGCCTCCCTGCCGGAGCGGACGGTGGTGACGTTCCTGAGGCAGAGCAGCAGGCCCCGGCGGATCGGCACGCAGGCGGCGGCCGCGTCGTGGCTGTGCCAGTCCTGGTGCAGCCTGAGCAGGCTGGCGACGTAGCCCTGGTTCACCGCCCGGCGGCTGTTGGACTCTGAACACACAGGAGAGGCGGTTTCAGGCCCAGGGTGCCTCTCCCAAGAGACCCAGGGCCCCCGGGTTCTGCCCCCGCAGAGGGCGCCTCAGCCGCCCCAAGCCAACCCCGCCAGCCAGCGCCCCCTAGCGCGCCACCCTGTGCACAACCTGACCGGCAGCCTGAGCAAAGCCAGCAGCCCCCCAACGACGGACGCCCCACAGATGTGACCCACGTTCCTCAAAGAGTCAGTGTCGTGAGAGGCAAAAGAAAGGACAAGAACGGAGGCTGAGAGACAGACCACATGACACACCAGTCAGTCCGCGAGTTCCGCCCTGGGCGTTCGGGGCCAGTGGGAAAAGCTGAGCGAGGTGTGGGGATGGCGGACACAGTCGACGCTGACTCTCAGGTTCCATAAACTGTGGTCTCTGTTTTTAGGAAATTCATAACTGCAGTACATGCGGGTGTGTAACTTATCTCAGGGTGGGGGGTGTATGACAGAGGGGTGGGGAAGGGAGGGAGGGGCCCATCGTACCCTCATGCTGTCAGGATGCTCGGTGGACCTAGGACATCGCCACGGGTTGAGCCAACCCAAAGGTAGGGTGGGGAGGCAGCCACCAAGGGAGACCCGGGATCAGGAGGGCTCCCACGCGGAAGAGCGGCTTCCCGTGAGGATGGATGCTCCATACAGGTAATCAAGGTGCCGCCGCTGTGGGTCAGGCCTGACCGGAGTCGTCTGAAGCCAGCTACACCTGCCACCTCTGACCTAGTGAAACCCCCTCCCCATGGGGGGGTGGGGGGAGTCCTGAGACATCACCCAGGCGTTTGCCATCCACTGACAAAACCCAGCACACCCCACAGCTGCTACATGAAACCCTTCGGGCAGGGCCAGAGTCGGGATCAGCCGCTCCAGCGCCAGACACCACAAATAGCCGTAGGGCTCCCCAGGGGCCGACTGGAGCTTCACCCACACACCGGCCTCAGCACCACCACCTCCAGACTTCCCGCCAGCCCCCAGGTGTCCCCAGGGCCCCTACTCCCATGGATCTGAGAGTGACACCTGCTTCGGTCACGTCCCGTGTCTTCTGGGTGGCCTCCTCCACAGCCCACTGGCCATCGCACCTGGGGGGCCCTCCTGGAGCGGCCGCCTTGGCTTAGGAACTGCCCAGAGACCCTCAAGATCCGATCACGACAGAGAGAAGCCGAGTGTGCAGGGGCCTCACGGTCACGGCTATCCAACGCCATGGCGGAGCAGCTTGACCCGGACAATGCTCGGCGGGGGCTGGAGGTCGCCCAGCAGGACTGTCAGCTGGGCTGTCTGACCCCTGACCTGTCACCCAGGCTCTCGGGGTGCTTTACCATGGACCCCGCAGCTTCTCTGCATTAACTCCGTGTGCCTGGAGGAGACCCTGCCTCCCCAACACCCCGTCCATGGCTCAAGTTCTCTTGGAAGCGTCGTCTGAACCCCTCTCGGGCTCCTTTCCAGTTTCAGCTTCTGGGCCACAGGTCGGCCCCAGCCAGCAGACGCCCGGCCCACAGCTGAGCACCCAGCCGCACAGGGCCCAGGTGGCTGGCACAGCCTCCAGGGCCCAGCTTGCAGCCCTGCGTCTCCTGCTGTGCCTGTCACTCCCAGAGCACCGGCGCGGCTGTGACACAGGGTGAGCCTCGGCCGCGTGTGTGGGGAGGGCCCCGGGCTGCAGTCAGAGGAGCAGAATCGCAGCCCCGAGCCCCCCTCCCCTGGCGACGGCGTGACTGCGCAAGTGCACAGCCTGACGTGGACACCCACGCTTCCTACCAGAGGGATGTCTCTGCTGCTGGTGGAGCGGTCTCCCGGCATGTCTAGCACACTCTAAATGGCCAGGCCCGGCTGAGCACCACTGCGCAGTCGGTTTTATTTATTTTTTTCTCTCTTGACAACATCTCACTCAGCCGCGACCTTGAACTGAGAGACGAGCCCTCTGCACACAGCGATGCACTGTGGACGTTTAAACGCGCCTGCCTTGCCTTCGCTAATGAATTATTCTTTTGCATCAAAACATTGCTCTCTCAGGCTGGTCCCGGCCACCCAGCGCGAGAGTTCCTGAACGAGCTTCCAGCCCATCCAGCATCTGACGCTTAGGAAAAACTGAGGCTGAAGCAAGAGGCGATAAGAACAGCACCACTGAAAGAAGCCAAAGTGGCCAGGAGCGGGCAGGGTGCGGGGGCAGCGCGAGGCTGGGGACTTGGGCCCTTGTCTGTTCCAAGTGGGTGAGACTGACCACGCCTCCAGCTCGCGACCTTCATCTGTGGCTGTTTTCCAACAAGGGGAAGAGGGCAGTGAGAAGCATCTCTAATTGTCTGGGAGAATAATCCCTTATCAGATCCAGCGATTTTATTCATGGTTTCCTGCTAATCCCCAACAAGCCGTGGTGTTTACCAAGTCTGCGATGGCCGCCCTTGCCCCCTGACCCCGGCCCGTCGCTGCTCCTCTGAGACAGCTCGGAGAGCCCTGCACAGCCCAGTGTCTCGAACTCCCAGCGAGGCGCGTCCGGCTGAGCAGGAGCCTGTGTGGGGGAGCACAGCACCAACGGGGCGGGAAGGGTGCTGGGCGTCCCGAGGGGAGAACCCTGACGAGGAAGGAGGGGGTTCGGAGACCACCGCTGGGCTCGGAGCTGGGGGCTCCAGAACCCCGCCCCTTGTCAGGTTACATAAACAGCCTCCTCCTAAAATTTGCTCGGAAAAAACTTTCCTGTTGCTTAATTTGATTTTTAATTTCCTGAGAAACACGGCGTGTGTTACACTGGTTGGAGGATGGGAGCGGTGGGCAGAGGGGAGCTCCGGGGTCTTTCCGTGTAGCCCGGGGCCTGCCCCGCCACAGAGGCCCCGGCTCCAGCGCCCAGGCCCCGCGGCCTTGCCTCCAGGTGACCTCACCTGACCCCGCTCTGGGCCGCCTCCTCCCTCCGTCTGGCACGTGCTCTGGGGGTACCCTTGCTCTCACCCCTCGCAGCTCTTCCTTGAGGGTCAGGTGCTTCTCTCCAGCGCTAACCCCGTCGAAGCCAATTTCACACCCACGCAAACCGGAAAGGAAAATGTCAAGGTATCAAAAGGGGACTGAGAGCTCCAGTTGCTTGCTTAGACTTCCCTGTCGTCCGTATTGGCCAAGTGTTCCATAGTAAACTTGGATAATCTGGAGCACAAAACATGCAACCCTCGCCCAGAGTCACAGAGGGGCCGCCCGGCCTCCAGGTGTGTGTTCAGGTTGCCATGGCAACTACCTCACTCCACCTCCGTGACGCTGCTGGGCACAAGGACCATCTTCACAAAGGGGACAGGAGGGCCCGGCATTCACCCAGGCTCCAGGCTCGGTGTCTCAGTGACTGTGTCTGCCCACAGCCCGCCTCCCCATGCATCCTATCTGGTCTTAGGCAGAGGCACTGTGGGAGCAGGTGCCTCACGCGGGGGGGACACAGCCCTGCAACTCCAGGAAGCAGGCACAGAACCCTGTAGACCCCACCCGTCCTCCCCACGCTCACGAGCCCGTCCTGCCTGCTGGTGCTCTGTGCCGGAGACTCGCCCACAGCCAGGCCCGCCACGCTCTGAGGCACTCGGCAGTGCCTGCACCGAGTTCGCCTGCAGACAAAGCTAGGAACGACCCGGCTGAGGAGAGACAGCAAGAGCCTGCGAGTCAGACCCCATTCCTGCGACTGCGACGCCGCCTGTGAGGCCGCGAGCTCGCCTCCTGGCTGTGGAGGCCCCACGTCCCACGGCACGTCACAGACAGCCACGGCAGGCGTCGGAGAGCGTGGGCCTGGGCCTCAGCTCTCCCTCCCCTTGGAAAGCCACCAGGATCCGACCACAGGCCTCACTCAGCTGACCCGATTCAATCAAGTCACCCGCACCTGGGCACCGGGGCTGGATGAAGTTTCCACCCTCTCACTGTCAATCACTTTGGGCTTCGGGTGTGGGTTCCGGCCTGAGGTCAGAGGACACGTCACACTCGAACCACGGCGTCCCCCGTGGGCCGAGGAGCACGTGCCACACACTGGGCACTCGGCACCTGCTGCCCGCTCTCCCCTCTCCTCCTGCTCCTCTGCCCATCACACCAGCACCCTCTGTCCACTGTTCCACACCCCGGTCTCTGTTGTGCCAGATGCTCAGGCGGATGGGAACTTCCTCCTACAGCCTTGTGCAAGCAGAGGAGCTGCCGCAGGTCCCAGAGCCGCTGGCATGGGCTTGGCCCGCTGCTCACTGCCGTGCAGCCTCAGCCAAGTTCCCCAGTGCTGTGGTTTCAGGGTGTCCCTCCAAAACTCAGGTGTTGCTGATGTGAGAGCATTAAGGGGTAGGGCCTTTAAGACGGGACCAGGCCATGAGGGTTCCCCCCACTGCAGGAGGCTCGGGGCCTCCTAGGAGCGGTCCCCTGCTGCATCCCACGAGCTCGCCTTCCATTCCCTCCCGCCAGCACACGGCAAGTGGGCCCTCCCCAGATGCCACTGCGCTTTCCACCTCTGGACCGTGAGAACCTGAATTTATGTTCCCTGTCAATTACCCAGTTTTGGGTATTTTGTTTCAGCAGCACAAGACAGACTGACACTTAGCCATTCTACACTGTCTTTGCGTCTTCTGCAACTGTTACAGCGACAGGAACCGATAAAGACGTTTACGTAGCTGCCTTAAAAGCCCATTCGAAGCACAGGACGCATAGCACAGCCCTGGCCATAGAGCAAGGGCAAAGCAAACCGTAACCCCCTTCCCAGTGCCGAGGGCCCCGGCCCCACTACTTCTCCAGTGAGAACAGCCCTGGCAAGGTTTCTAAAGAAGCCCCCACCTCTCACCCAGAAGGGCCCCCAATCTTCTGCTGCTGCCTTCTGTCCTGAGACGCCCTGGCCCACATGCCCCACCTCATCCCTGCACCCTGACAAGGTCAGGTCCACGAGCGCATCTTAGTGGTCCCATCTCTGCGGATAGTTACATGTGCTGGGCCCCAATTTCAGAGGAAAAGGCTTAATCCTGGGAGACCACCCTGGATCCTAAGTGTTTCGTGGACCACCCTTGCTTGTGATGAGACGTGTGAGTAGAACAAACTCAGGGACCCTGCCCTTCCTGGCACGAGAGACCACCCTCGGCTGCCAGTGCTGGCCACTGCTGGCCCAGGAAAGCTGTCACCGAGTTTCCCATCTGCTCGGGACCTTTCTAGAAATCCGACCCAGAAGACGACTCAGCGGGACTCGTCCAACCTCCACTGGACTCCACGCTCTGCCTCCAAGCCCTCTCTTCACGGTGTCACCAACCCTGGATCGCTTCACCAGTTAGGACCCCACACTAAAGACCCCCTGTGGCCCACAGCCTCAGGCCGTGGTGTCCCACCCTCGAGCCTCCCTTCTTGGACATAATTGAGACCCAGAATGACAGAGCTGACTGCCGTGCCCCGCACGTGGCTTCAGTGGTCTTCCCGGGGCCTGAGAAGATGTCTGGACATCGCAGCCTTTCAGCGAGGCTGCTGAGCCACACGGAGAGCACCTGCCATGGCTCCGAGCACCCTGCCCACCCGCCACGTGCCCGGCACCCGTCTCATCATTTCCTGGATCTTCCCGTTGGCCTCAGGAGAAGCCTGAGACGAGCATGGCCTTTCTGCTCATACGGATGAAGACACGGAGGCCGGGGGAGGTAAACGTCCGCAGAGCTGACAGTCGGCGCGTCTGGGGTTCAGAGGGGGCGCCCCTTCTGACCCGAAGCACTTGTCCCACGTTACCCCCAACGCCCCCGAGGCTGTGGGCGCAGTAGACAATGTCTGCACCCAAATACACACCTTCAGCTCTGCCCACTCAAGCCACACCGTGGGGAGGACTCTGAAGGCTACTGGTGACAAAGCCACGGAAGACCTGCAGCTGAGGCCGCCCCCCCACCAGCCAGGCCCCGGCCTGTGCTGGGAGCTGGCCTCAAGGTGAAGGCCCACAAGATGGCCTATGCTTCGTCAGGGCTCCGGGGCCCACCTGGGGTCTTCGAGGCTTGGAGGGAGGGATGGGCCAGCCCTCGCCCCCAGTCGGGCTCCCACGCGGGCAGGGCAGAGCGCGTGCTGCCACAGAGCTGGTCTCAGCGCCACCCTACAGAAACTACTCGGTCATCTCCAGTTCCAGGAAGATCACGCCACGGCGTCAGCTCACAGGTGTTTGTTTTCCTGTGTAACGCAGGTACGGTTCAGGGAACTCGGCTGAAAGGTAAACCCCAAGTTTGAGCAAAGCCTGCTTTCCCACTGACCGCCGTCATGAACCCACAGCCACTGATGGGCGGCGCCACGAGCGGCATCTGGCACGGCCAGGGCCACGCCCTCGGCACCTGCGCCTGAGGACGGTCCAGCTTCACTCCCGAATCACCGGGCGTCCTCACTCTCAGGAAACCTCAGAATCCAAGCCTCCCTCTGCCCCCCACCCCCGCATGGCCTGCCCTCCCTCCGCCCCCAGCCCCTGCATGGCCTGCCCTCCCTCCTGCCCTCCCTTCTGCCCCTGAGCTTAAAGGAAGGGCACTGAGCCACAGGAAGGGGCTGGGCCTGAGGAGGGGGCTGGGCCTGAGGAGGGGGCTGGGCCTGAGGAGGGGGCTGGGCTGTGGGGGGGGCTGGGCCTGAGGAGGGGGCTGGGCCTGAGGAGGGGGCTGGGCTGTGGGGGGGGGCTGGGCCTGAGGAGGGGGCTGGGCCTGAGGAGGGGGCTGGGCCTGAGGAGGGGGCTGGGCTGTGGGGGGGGGGCTGGGCCTGAGGAGGGGGCTGGCTGTGAGGAGGGGGCTGGCTGTGAGGAGGGGGCTGGGCCTGAGGAGGGGGCTGGCTGTGAGGGGGGGGCTGGCTGTGAGGAGGGGGCTGGGCCTGAGGAGGGGGCTGGCTGTGAGGAGGGGGCTGGGCCTGAGGAGGGGGCTGGCTGTGGGGGGGGGCTGGCTGTGAGGAGGGGGCTGGGCCTGAGGAGGGGGCTGGGCCTGAGGAGGGGGCTGGCTGTGAGGAGGGGGCTGGGCTGTGGGGGGGGGGCTGGGCCTGAGGAGGGGGCTGGCTGTGAGGGGGGGCTGGGCTGTGGGGGGGGGCTGGGCCTGAGGAGGGGGCTGGCTGTGAGGAGGGGGCTGGGCTGGGGGGGGGCTGAGCCTAAGGAGGGGGCTGGCTGTGAGGAGGGGGCTGGGCCTGAAGGGGGGCCGTGGCTGCAGTGCCGTCCTGGGGGAGGGCCATGGTGCCCTGGCCACAGGTGACAGCCCCCTCAGCCGCTGTGGTTCCTCAGCGTCCTCTCCCCTTCTGCTCCCACCACGATGGCGCCGTTCCCGGGAATGGGGTCCGCACCACTGGGGCGATGTTTTCCAGTCGCTGCGGCACACTCCACACGGTGCGCGGACCGCGAGGACGTCTGAGTGAGGAAGAGGCTGACTTCCAGCGTGGCTACTTTGGAAATATCTCCTCGTAGCGATACCAGGAGCTGATTCCCAGAGACGTGGCCACTGGAGGTCTCCACAGAAAGGCACAGCCTGCGCTGGTGCAGCCCACACGGGCACGAGCCAAGACCAAAGCCAGAACCCAGACCCAGGTGCCCCAGGGGATCCACCGGCCAGGCACTTCTCTAGGACGTCATCCCGCCAGCGTGCGCCATGCGCAGCCACAGCCACTGTGGACACAGCGGGCCTGCCTGACCTGCAGATCCACGGAGACACGGGGACACAGACACCGACAGGCACAGCACAAGAGACACACGGCCCTGCAGAGGGACAGACGCTGAGGCCTGGAGACACGGGGACACAGACACCGACAGGCACAGCACAAGAGACACACGGCCCTGCAGAGGGACAGACGCTGGGGCCCGGAGACACGGGGACACAGACACCAACAGGCACAGCACAAGAGACACACGGCCCTGCAGAGGGACAGACGCTGGGGCACGGAGACACTGGGACACAGACACCGACACGCACAGCACAAGAGACATGTGACCTTACAGAGGGACAGATGCTGGGGCACGGAGACACGGGGACACCGACACCGACAGGCACAGCACAAGAGACACACGGCCCAGCAGAGGGACAGACGCTGGGGCCACGGCGGGCTGGCTGCTGTAGGCCCTGTGGTCAGGGAAGAGCCCCTGAGGGGGGCACCTGAGCTGGAACTGAGTGTCCGCAGGAGTCAGGATACAGACGTGGGGGTCTTCAATGCCACGTCATGAGCAAGGCAAGGAAATGTGTGCAGTGCGGAAACTATGCACGGGTTCCAGAACTCGGTACCCAACAATGAACCTTTATTTCCTTTTCCACAAGTTTTTAACGGACCTGGGGATCCTGGAATCCCTCGGCACAGCAAGCGAAGAAGCCACAGCTTGGCGCCAATGACAAAATGGCGGCGAGCCAAAGCCCGGCAACGGAAGCGCAGAGCGCAGGGCTGGAAAGGCAGGCAGGGCTACAGACCCCAGCCCCAGCGCAGAGGCCCCTCCCGGCAGCCGTGCAGGTGTGGGGCTGGCCAGGCCCCGAGCTCCTCCCTCTGCTCTCTGCTGCTCCCGGGGAATGAGAACCTTTGCCTGGGAATTCACCAAGGCGCTTTCTTGTCGGGTCCAGATGCTGAGGACGCCCTGCCCAAGCCCCAGCAGGAGCCCCCGTGGCCACTGGTCCCTGCAGAACACCGGCGGCCGCGGCCTCGCCAGAGCTCGCACCAGGGAGCAAGCCAGCACGTTCCAGGAAGGAGAGCGGCAGAGCCCTCCCCTGCCCTCCTCCTCCCTTTAGGGCGGGGCTTCTGCCTGGCGGGGCACCACGTGCTCCTGGCCAGAACACAGACATGTGTTCCACATGGCCCACGGAAAGCAGACCCACGTGTGGCGGCTGCCGTGGCCCGGGGAGCATCCGGGGAGGCCACAAGCCGCGCCTCGCGCCCTGTCCTGTCACTCAGCTCCTTTCCTTTCTGGTGTTCCATGCTCCCCACACCCCTCGGCGGGGCCGGCAAAGCCCCCACACAGCCCCCGCCTCCCTCCCCTCCTGCACTGCTGCCCAAGCCGGACGCTTCCTTCCTACCCCGCCCCCCAAAATGAGTGGGTCCAGGAACACCCACAAGGTATCCCCGCATCTCCTGGGGGTTAGGGACCGGGCTACAGAGCAGGCCCATGGGGTCTGTGGGCCACCCCCCACCCCACCACCCAGGCAGCCCCTCTGTCATCCGTGTAAGTGCACTGGCTCGGCAGAACCACCTCATCCAAAGGTAACCATGTTTTATTTTTTATAGAAAGACCTGAAACCGTTGGTCGTGAAGCGAAAGGAGGCATTTTGGCCCCAAGCGTCCAAGTGTGCACCCACGTCCCGGGAGCTGCTGTGTCCTCTTCTGCCGCCCCGGGGCCTGGGGGCCCCAGGATGTGCGGCATCTCCCAGGCCCTCCTTGGGAAAGGCCAGCAGCCCCAGTCACCACGGCCCCGGCATCTGCAGACCTCGCTGAGGGTTCTCTCACTCCCCGAGCACCTGTGCTACTGAACAGCTAGACACTCCTGTCCTGCCAGCGCGCTGGAGACGCCGCGCCACTGCCCCGTCCCGCCGGCGCGCTGGAGACGCCGCGCCTCTGCCCCGTCCTGCCAGCGCGCTGGAGACGCCGCGCCACTGCCCTGTCCTGCCAGCGCCACGCTACAGGAAGGAGCTCTGCTGAGCGCTATTATTAGAAGCCTGCAGGAAACACCTGATGTGCGCCTCGACATAAATAAATAATTGAACAGTCAATCCGGAATGTGTGCCTTCGCAGGCGGGAGATGTTTATCTTTTTGTCTATCTCTTTAAATCTTTGTGATACTTTATCTTTGTCAATCCATAGCCAGGCATCCATTACGCCAGGGCGATACCAGATCTACACTCTCCGGCACTTAGGGATCAGCAGTTAACCCCTGCCTGCCTCCAGTGACAGCAGCCGCGTGCCTGCACCTCTGCGGGCGGGGCGGCACAGGTGCATCTGTGGGCAGCGCTGCACACGCCGTGTCTCTGTTTCCCCAGAAACCGGCCCAAGCCAGTGCAGTCCAGCAGCCCACAGAGCTGAACGGGGAAAGGGGGCTGCATGGGCCCGGCCACCGGTCCCAGAGCCTCACCCCTCCACTGCCCGCACACACAGCCCTCCCTCAGGCCGCAGCGTGGACAGAGCGGTCCCCAGCCACGCGGCCCCACCACACGGCCGCCTCACGCATGGTCCTGACCACCGGGCAGTGCCAAAGCCCCGGAGGAGACAACAGGTGTGGGGCCATCCCGCACAGCTGTGAGACGCCGGCTCCGTGTCCCCAGCACCACCACAGCCGTGTCCAGTGGGAACCCGCTGAGCCCTGGCCCTCTGGTCTGGGGAGACGGCTGCCGCTCGCCCTCTCCACCCCCAGAAAGCTCGTGGACAAGGACGCGAGCGCCAACTCTGGGTACCAAAGGTTTCTGGAATGCACGCTTAGTTTATGACGCGCAGTTTTCCATGAACGCCTAAAGGTGAGATCGGCCACGCCTCCAAGCCTCGGGAGAAACGGCCGGGTCCAGATTCATTCCAAACCACAACCTTGGCTCTGCCCGCGCCCCGTGAGGCCCCTTCCAGAGCCTTCCAGAGCCTTCCAGAGCCCGCGGCCAGTGCCTGCGGCCCTCGGGGCTGGGCCGGCACGAGCGGCCACCTCGGGCTCTGCTCCCCGGGGCGGGACCCCCGACGTCCAGAGAGCACGGGGAGCCCCGGGCAAAGGGCAGGCGGCCCCGGGCCGTGCGGGGCGGGAGCCCGGGTCCCGGGAACAACAGGCTGTGCGGGGCGGGAGCCGGGGGCGGGCCGTGCGGGAGGCGGGGGGCACTGCTGGGCAGGAGCCGGGGCCGTGCGGGGCGGCCGGGCTCAGGGCGCCGGGGCCGGGAGGCGAGCACGGATCATCCCGGCCCCGCTCACCTGGCCCGTCCCCGCCTCCCGCCCCGCGTCACGGCTCATTTCCTTCAAGACATGCACGCTGCTGGCGCTGGGAACCACAGCGAGTGTGGAACAGCAAAGATGGCCAAAATTAGATTAAAATAACCTCCCGATAAACAGATGACTCACCCCGCGTCCACACCGGCCGCCGCGGCGGAAACCTGGAGACACAGCGCCACCACGCGGCGGCGGCGGGAACGGCGGCCCGTGGCGCGGGGCCGGGCAGCGGGGGGACCCGGGTCCCGAAGGCACCTGCCGCGGGGACTAGACTTTGGGGTCAGAGTTCCCTGTGCCCGCCCCCTCCTCTCTGCCGGCCTCACTGGTGAGGCTGCCCGGCTCACCTCACTCCGGACACCTGACTCCCCCCAGATGCCTGTGCAGACCTAGTAAGACTTCCATCCTGTGCAGACCTAGTAAGACTTCCATCCTCCCAAAATGATGCTCCTACCTCCTGGGAAGAGCTGCCTGAGCTCCCTGCTGGCAGCTCCTCTCCCAGCCTCCCTCAGGGTCCCGGACCTGGGGCCTCCAGCAGCGCTGGGCATCACCCAGCCTTCCACCTGTGAACCGGCCTCACATGCCCCGCCCCCCAAGGCGGAACACGCGGGCTGTGTTTGACACCTAAGAACTGGACAAGCGGGAGACGTCTGTGTCATCCCTTCAGACCGACAGCGCTGACGGATGGAGCTGGCCAAGCTGTGCCGGGCAGCGTGGATCCCGGCGGCAGAGGTGGGCCCGGCGAGGCTGCGGGAAGCAGAGCTTCGGGGATCAGCCATCACCTCGTGCCCCCCAGGAGTCACGGTGCAGAAGACAGCAAGGCGTCACCACGGCGAGGGTCCTCCTTGCCGCCCAGGAGTGGGACGGCCACTTCACCACGGCAGCCTAAGCCAGGGCCTGCAGCCTTCTCAGTGGACACTAGGGCGTGGGCAGCTGCCCCGGGGAGCCTGTGGGCCTCTCCCCGGAACACACACAGATGCATGCGATCTGTTGATCCCAGGAAAACACGCACACAGACAAATGTGCAAAACACGCGTGATCTGTGGATCACAGCATGGCTCTGTCTGCGGAGCTGCAGGACAGAGTCCTAGGAAGAGGCTGGGCAGGGACCCACGGCTGGCATGGGGGCTGGGTGGGGTCAGAGACCAGAGGGGGGGCCTGTGCGGGCTGAGCGAGTGTAGCACAGGTGGCGCTGGTCCCCTGGGTCCAGTGTGTGGTCGGGAGACCAAGGGAGCCAGGGTGCTGGCCGCCTGGAGACACCAGTCGCCGTTCTGAGGACTCCATGCCGTCTCCCTTGACGTTGTACATGCCCTGGCATCTCTGCATTGCCCACTGTGGGGCCAGTGGACAACCAGCAGCCAGGGGCAAGGCCGTGAGGTGCTGAGAAGGCGCTCCCCTGTGTCCCTGTGCACCTGCCAGACACAGCATTGACCTGGAGCCCTCGGAAGTGTCTTCTTCCTGCCAGACCTCCCATTAGCTCGCTCCTGCCTGCCTGCCTCCCTCCCTGCCTTGCTACCTGGCCTCCCTCCTGCCAGCACCCTCCCCCAGCCCAGACTCCTGTAAGCACCAGTTCCTAAGCCACAGACCAACCACCCACACCTCCCGGAGGTTTAGGGCCGGCCCCAGAGGGCGTTTTCTCCTTGTAGGAACTTGACCTTTAAATCTGAGCGGCAAGGGCAACACCGAGCTGCCACTGGGGGACTCATCCTGGAGCCGGCACCAAGCAGGCACAGTCCCGTCGTACCTCACCCAGAGCCACTTCCGGGGCTGCGAGTTTGCAACACGTGTTTATGCCTGATGCTTGTGAAGGGAAGCCATGCTGCGCGAATGGACAGAGACGGAGACGGAGGAGGGCGAGAGTGGACAGAGACAGGATGAGAGCGGACAGACACAGAGACAGAGACGGGAAGCAAAGACGGAGCGGGGCAGGTGGCAGGGACAGGACAGTGGACCGTAGGCTCCTTAGGTGGACGAAGGAAGGGGCCTGCCAGAAGTCACCATTCCTCAGTCACAGCTCTGTGACGTCCTGGTAGAGAAAAGCTAAGCATTTGGGCTAAGATCAAGCAGAAGAATGTAGGGTGGGATCTTCCCCAGTTTGGGTGGAAAGAAGGGAGACTCACAGGGCAGGCCTGGGATTTGGGTTGGAGCCCCGAGCCTGCAGAGGTAGAGGCCGAACCCGTGAATGAGCATGTTTGTTACGGTGCGGGGTGCCCCACCGCCGAGACCGCTGGGAAGAGGCCGAGGACGCCCCAGCTCACTGGGCAGGCCACTGCCCAGGCAGGAAGGAGGGCCAGGATGCCCCCAGGCCATCCCTGGGCCCCTGCCAGCCTCCAACCCCACACGTCGCCCCACGCAGGGGCTGTGGGAGAGACAGCTGAGCCTGCCTGCCACCCCGTGCCCTCTGTTCTGTCTGCTGCCCGGCCGAGCCTCCCAGACTCCCCCACTCTGCTTTCCTGTTCCCCCTGGGGACAGCGCCCAGCCAGCCGCCGAGGACCTCGGATGCCCAACCCAGTCCAGTGTTTGCTGTCCCGGGAACACTGACTGCCCCGAGGCAGTAAATATTTTGTTCTGGCTTCACTTAGACCAGGAATGCTCTCCTTTTGTGGTACAAGCGTGGCCGACAAGCGAGGGTCAAGGCCAGGGTAACCACCAGCTGAAAGGAGCGAGGCTCTAGGGGCTAAGAAGCCAGAGAAACATTCCGCGAACCAGTGCCAGCTGGCGAGGTTTTAGGCTGCACACAGAAACTGACTCCCTGCACCCTGGGAGCCACACCAACACACAGGCCAGGCCCGGTCTTAACCGTGCAGGACCAGGCATGGCCCACAGCCACAGGAGAACTGCGGGCCACACACACCCTGCAGCAGCCCCGGCCGCACGGCCACGGCACCTTCCACACTCGGACCCTCATGCCATGGAGTTCTTGGCTCAGGCTGGTAGAACACAGGGGCGACTGCCTGGCCTGAACCCCAAGTCTGTGAGTCTCCACTGTCTAAATGCAGCTCTTTGCTGCACAGCCCGGCTGTGACCTCAGAATCCTCCTGTCCCCTGTGACGGCACCTGGGCGACCTCCTGGGAGTCCCCCAGAACCTGTTCCCCCACAAGCAGTCAGTGCGTGTTCACCTACCCCCGCCCCAGGAGCCAGGAATTTAAGATCAAGTTTGGGGGCTGGCTTTATCACTACACCACCTGCAGTGCTGGCATCCCATATGGGCGCTAGTTCGAGTCCCAGCTGCTCCACTTCTGATCCAGCTCTCTGCTATGGCCTGGGAAAGCAGCAGAAGATGGTCCAAGTCCTTGGCCCCTCCACCCACATGGGAGACCCGAAGGAAGCTCCTGGCTCCTGGCTCCTGGCTTCGGATCAGCCTAGGTCTGGCCATTGTGGCCACCTGGGGAGTGAACCAGGGATGGAAGACCTCTCTCTCTCTTTCCCTCTGCCTCTCTTTCTCTCTGTGTGTAACTCTGATTTTCAAATAAATAAATAAATCCAGCTGTTGTGGCCATTTGGGGAGTGAACCAGCGAATGGAAGGCCTCTCTCTCTCTCTCTCTCTCTCTCTCTGCCTCTGCCTCTCTGTAACTCTGACTTTCAAGTAAATAAAATCTTTTAAAAATAAAAAAGACCAAGTTTACAAGAAAGACATTGCTGTGAAATGCCGATCAAGGCACAAGGGGATGGGGGCCTTGGAAGCTTTCAGTGGGCTCCAGCCTGTGGATGGCAGTTTTGACCTCTTGGAGGGTGAGCATTTGTGTGCTATGCCAGGGGTAATGATGCTGGCCTTGGGTGGGTGTGGCTAAGTGTGCTGCTGTTTATGTATCATACCCTAGCAACAAGGAATTCTCCAAACTCCAGGGGCCCAGGAGCGAGAAGCCCAGAGGACACTGCGGTGCAAACCGAGTGAGAAGTGGAGGCCTCCCACCCGACTCTTCCGTTACGAGTGGTGGCCTCAGGCCCAGCACCCACTGGGACACTGAAGCCTGTCCATGGCCCCGTGAGACTGTCAGCGCTCCCCGACATGCCGCATCGAACGCCAGCTGTCCCAACTGAGTGGCAGCCAGCAGGCAAACAGGGAGAAGCCAGTTCAGTCCCAGAAGGACCGGTCTGCTCCCCTCGGCCCCTGCTCTCCGCCCTCACGGCACCAGCACATGGATCCGGCCGGTTCCATGAAGCAGGTGAATCCAGGTTTCTTTGAGTCCTTGGGTCTGTCACAGGCAGCACCGTGTGACCACTCCCTCTCTGGGCTCATGGTTGACAGAGATGTATGGTTGGCAGGGGATGTTTCTAATTTTATTTATTTATTTATTTGTGAGTTTCATTAAAGCTCACCTACTACCCACAGGCCTCAGGCTCCCCATAGAGAAACAGAAATCACAATTGAAGCAGCTGGTTTCCAAGGCACCAAATTAAAACAAATGAAGAAATGTTTTTCTTCAAAAAATAAAAATATCAAGCTACGACTTCCTCGCTCCCAAGTGCGTCGTGCCTTCTATTACATTGCACACTCGAAATTGACTCTCAACCTATTTAGGCCATGGCTGCCGGGCAAAAGGAAGTTCGCAAATTATTCAGACCCCCAGAGCCACACTCCTGCAATCATGCCAGCAATAGAGAAGAGCCCCCTGTTTAATGGAACTTTGCTACCAGCACCCTGGCTGCCCAAGCCACGCCAACACTGCAGCTGCCCAGAACACAGACCCCAGTGCCGGGATCCGCGTCCCCACGGGAGCCCGACCTTGCTCTCAGCAGTCTGTGAGCCTGCTGGCCCTGCTGAAGGGGCTGGAGTGTGGCCCCTGGCCGCACTGGACCGTCCCCCACCCGAGGCCAGCTGTCTGGACAGCACTGGCACGGCACATCCACGGATGGCCCTGCTCTCTGCAGTCCTGTACCAGGAACACCAGTCATGGTCTCCATCTCACCCCCCCGTGCCCAGGACCTGGTCTGCGTGGCCTCACGGTCGACAGTGAGGGTCCCTTAACTAGAAACAAAGAACCAGTTGTCTGCAGCGGTACTTACTGGATCTCAGCAGCATGGCCAGGACTTCCGTGGCTACCCTGGGGAGAGAGGAGAGGGGAAGTCAGTACACAGGGGGCGCCCTGTCAGCCCCATGCCCCCATCCGTGTGTTCCTGGTGCCCCCTTGAAGCCCTTACTACCAGGCCTCCCACTGACCATGAGCTGACCGGTGAATGAGCACAGACACAGAAATCACATCAAACAGGCGTCCACTCAGCCCTCAGAGGGACGCCTCTGTCCCTGCTGCCCACACCGGCTGGAGCTCTGCTGTGTGCCTGGGAGGTGTGGGGGCCCCAGGGCGGGTGGGGAGGGGAAGGGGTGTAGTGGGTTCTGCTGTGGCCATGGGAACACCACGAGGGAGGCTGTGTCCCTCGGCTGGGAGACGGTCATGTCAGCTGTTTGCCTCCAAGTGCCCATCTGGGCCTCTCTCTGCCGCTCTGCAGCCTCCCCAGCTGCTGTCCCGAGAATCTTCCCTCCCCAGCCCTGCCTGGCCTTGGCCTGGCCCGTGAGAAACGGCGCTCTCGGAAATACAGGATCTGATGTGGGGGGGAGAGCCAGCCACGCAGAGGAAACAGCGGAGAGGATGAGGACGAACTGAAAACAAACGCAGCCCCGAGACTCCACTGCTTCCTGGGGCCTACGAAGGCATCTCCCAGCCGCCAAGGCCTGGCCCTGCAGCCCCAGGCAGTCCTGGAGCCCGGGAGAGGCCAGCTCCAGCCCACGTCCACGCCCACGCCCGAGTCACCGCCTGCTCCTCTACCTGACCTCCGGCTGCCCCAGCGCCACCCTGGCTAACCCAGGGAGATCGGCCGGGGCAGTGGACGTCAGGAGCAGCACTGGGTGCTGGGGGAAGCCCGGGTGTCCAGGACACCCAGGGAGATCGGCCGGGGCAGTGGACATCAGGAACAGCACTGGGTGCTGGGGGAAGCCCAGGTGTCCAGGACACCCAGGGAGATCGGCCAGGGCAGTGGTCATGAGGAGCAGCACTGGGTGCTGGGGGAAGCCCGGTGTCCAGGACACCCAGGGAGATCGGCCGGGGCAGTGGACGTCAGGAACAGCACTGGGTGCTGGGGGAAGCCCAGGTGTCCAGGACACCCAGGGAGATCGGCCGGGGCAGTGGACGTCAGGAACAGCACTGGGTGCTGGGGGAAGCCCGGTGTCCAGGACACCCAGGGCTGCAGCCGCCGGGACTGGCCTCGGCTAGGCAAGAGGGAAATGGCTGTTTGGGGTAATGCAGGCGGCTGAAGTAACTTCCTGTGTGGAGTGGGCTGAGAAGAACCTGAAATGGGGGAGAGTGGGGCCAGCCCAGGCCGGCCAGGTCTGCATGGGCTCTGATGGGGGAGGGGCACTTTGGTTCCGGGGAGCACACAGACTTCAGCGTTTCAGGAGGCCAGGCCGCAGAAGGTCAGGCGGGAGCTGGGTGGAGGGAGCACGGGCCGTCCCCCTAGAGACTGGGCCCCTGAGCAGCTGCTCCCATTTCCCGGGAGCAGGTGCAGGCCCTCAGCCCCCAGAGCGGCCGCTCTGAGGCTACTGGTGCACACGCCAGGGCTGGGCGCCCCTGGCGGAGGGGACAACACAGGGGCTGCCTGACCCTCGGCATGAGCACAAGTGGACGCTCAGATCTGACCGGAAAGCACAAACAGCACAGAAACAAGAAACAAATCTGACTCCGACACCACGTGGCAGGCAGCAGCCGGGCAGTGCCGCGTGACCCGGAGCGATGCGGCTGATTCCTGGGGAGCCGGGCACGGCGGAGGGGCCACAGGGAGGGCAGCAACGGACCGCGCAGGCGAGGACAGTGCAAGGCTTCAGGCCGACGCCCGCTATTCCAAGTGCTCGAATTCAGCTCCAGTCGCCAGGGTGATGCGACCGCGAGGGCAGGGCAGAGGACAGCAAGGACAGCAGGACCTGCAGAACGGTGAGCTCAGAGGGCGATGGAAGCGCGGCTCTGGGGATGGCTGGGAACCCCGGGCTGGGTGCACGGAGGACAGGAAGCCACCGTCAGCCCGAGGAGGGGCGCGGCGTCTTGGGAGAGAACACTCGTTTTGCTTCCAGAGAGGCTACATTCAAGACGACGGGGAGACAGGACGCGGGCTGCTCAGAATTCTGAGCGAGGTAGGGTGTGCGTTACAGACTCACACAGCCAGGGTGGTTGTAGCCACGGGAGCAGGTGGCGTGGGTGAGGAAATGCAACCAGACAGCACAGAGGACCAGCCGGAGGAAGGGAGCCCCCACAGGAGGCAGGGGAGCAGGGGCCGCCTGGGGTGCTCGATTTCAAAGTAAAAGTCCCTGGACTGCCCCGGCACCGTGTTTCACAAACTGCAGATGGTGGGTTATAAAATTAATTTTGAACTCTGCCTCTCAGCTAAACAAATAAATCTTTAAAAACTAAAATCAATTGTGTAAGCATTGACTACACTTTTAAATAAAAGAGGAGAAATCAGAGCAGAATCCAAGAGAGCCGAGCAGCGATCTGAGAAGCCTTGGCCTTGTGGCCTTGGGTGCCAGGTTTGCTTGATCTCTTGGGATCTCGTAGGCTCCTTGTCCGTAACATCTAGAACTGATGGGCTGGGGCAAAGGGTGAGGCAAACAGAAATTAAATTAAGAGCCTCCCACATTCCCAGAGGAGCACCGACTGGAATGGCGGCATGCGTTAAGGGCGGTGGAACAAATACGGGGTGGGGGGATGCAGGCTCATTCCTGCCCCTGTGCCTGTGGCCAGGAGACCCCTGGAGAAAAACAGGTTCCTACCCCAGGGAGCCTGAAGCAACAGGGACCAAGCTATCTCTGGAAGTCACGTGGGCAGTGAGCCACCTGCACCAACATGAGCTATGGTGTCACCAGGCCACACACTGCCACACGTGTGGCTGCTTGCACGGGCCTCACTCCACCTGTTTGTGCAGTGGGAATCCCACGCTCGGGTCGGCCACAGCTGGGGCTCTCGCAAGGCTGTGTGCAGGCGTCAGCCGGGCTCAGCCTTCACGCGCAGCTTCTCAGCCCGAGGGGGTCCTTGGCAGGATGGACTTCCTCGTGGCCGCAGGGCTGACGACCCTGCCCGCCCCTGCCCACACCTGGAGGAGGATGCTACACGGAGGCTTGGACGCCAGGAGACTGGGATCCTGGGCTCCACCGTAGAGTCCCCCCACCACCCAAAGCCGCCCGGAAACAGCGACAGGGTACCAGGATCCTCACACCCTCGCAGCCAGGAACCGACCCTCCTCGCTCTCCCCCTGCCAGAGCGAAACCACGCCTTCTCCAGCCCCGGGCGTGCGTCCTTCCTGGTCCTGACCAGCTGGGCATCAGCACACGCTCAAACGACCCCTGGGGAACTCCTCCCGAGCCCCTCCAGGTCATCCACAGAAGGCTGCGACTGCTCACGGGGAAATGTAATTTCTGGAGCTATTGGCCCTTGTTCCAAATTTGCATTTTAATTTTCTATATAATAAGTGTATATTAGCTACATGAGAATTTTAGGTAAGTTGAAAAATATAGTTACAGAAAACAAATAGAATAAATTAAAACCAGCCAGCCGTCTCTCAGCTAGCCTCTGCCGTAGCCTCCTAACTAACCCACCTGTCTGCGACTGTCATGGTCACGGGCAAGGCCGTCTTCTGGCCCCAGGGACACCCTCGCGGTGCTGCCTGGTCCTTCTCACTCGGGGAGGAAAGTCCAAAGCTGAGGCCTGGACCGGGAGGCCCCACCAAGCAGAGCAGCTGCCCGCCTGCCCACTCGCCTCTGTGCCCCTGCCCCGTCTGTCACATCACTGGTCCTCGTCCTCTGTCCCTGTGGGAGAGGCAACCCCAAATGTCTGGGGCCTCCCCCCCCTTTCCCTGCAGCTCACACCCCCTCCCATCCTGATCCTGGCCCTGGACGGGTCAGCCATCCTTCCCCCTTCCTGGCCGCCCCGCTCACCAGTGTGTGGGGTTGTTTTGTCTGTGGCTGCCTTCTTCAGGCCGTAAGGTCTACAATTTAGGAGACGTATTTTGTTTTGTGCTATTCCGCCCTCACCACACAACAGTATTTGAACATAGAGCACCATCAAATATTTACTGAGCCTCTTCCAAAGCTGGGTGCTGGTCGAAGAGCTTTGTATGTGCCGTCCGCTCACTCTACAAATACGTATTGAGCACGGGGTGCATGACAGGATAAGCTGAAAGATCCTTGGGCTCGAACAGCTTCTATTCTCAGGGCTCAGGGTGAGTCGTTAGTAGGTAAGAGTAGCTGCAGGAAGTACAGATGACTGTAAAAATGTGACAGATGCCGTGGACAGAAGAAAAAGCCAGCCAGGGTGATGAGATCAGCGGCACAGGGACCAGTGGGTGCGGAGGCCTCCTCGAGACGGCCGCGGCCAGACCAAAGTTGGAAGGGGGAGGTCGCCACACCAACGCCAGGAGGAAGCATGTGCCGCTCGGAGGGCACAGCCTGGGGACACTCTCGGGTGACAGTGGGCCTGGTCTGACCAGAGACAGAGTGGGGCAGAGCCGAGGGGCAGCGCTGAGGGGCAGCGCTCCACAGGGCCTGGGAGCAGAGGCAGGCCTGCACGTCAGCAAGCACAGGACTCACTCCAGGGTCTAACCTGTTTCAGGATTTCTCCCACTCTCTACTTAAAAATAAATAATAGAGACCCCTGCTACCGGGAAGACAGGAGGAGAAGCCCGAGCCAGCGGAGCAAGCAGAAGACAGCAACAGACAAGAGGGAGCCACACAGTGACCAGCCCGGGGATGACCAGGAACGCAGGGCTGGTTTCCCTCCTGGGAGTCAACAGCATGCCTCCACGCTGTAGAGCAAAGCCTTGAAGACCACAGGACCTTTGAGAAAATCCATCGCCCTTGCACTAAGATGCCACTCAATAAACGAGAGCAAAGGGGGACTTTCCCAAGCTGATAAGGAAGCTACCAAAAACCAAACTAATGCCATACTTGGAGACGAAGGACTGGATGCTTGTCCCCTAAGTCAGGAACAAGAGAGGACTGTCTACTCTACCCGTTTGACATCGTACTACAGGTTCCAGCCAGGGCATTTAGGCATAAATACATAATAGACAGATGGTTGACAGAGCATAGATGGTAGTGTACATACAAACTGGAGAGGAAGTACAATTATAATTGCAGATGATATAATCTTTGATACAGAAAAGTTTCAAAATCCACTAAAAATGGCGCTGATAGTTAGCCTCACAGTGATTGTGCCAGTGGAGAGGCCCACACCCACATCAGAGAGCCTGAATCCAAGCCCCAGCCACAGCGCCTGACCTCAGCTTTCTGATAAAGCAGACTCTGGAAGGCGGCGCTGATGGCTCGAGTAACTGTGCCCCTGCCACCCATGTGGCGACTCGGACTGAGTTCCCAGTCCCCAGCTCCCAGCTTCCTCTGTACTGAAAAGCCACTGTGGGCATTTGAGGAGCGAACCACTGGCAAGAATAAATCTCTCTCTCTCTCTCTCTCTCTGCCTCCAAAATAAATAAATTTGAAAATGTTTTAAAGAGTCTACTAAAAAGTATTAGAACTAAAAGTTTTGCAATATGCCAATGATAAAAGATCAACATACAAACCAAGTGTAGTTTTTACACATTAGCAACAAATGATTCAAAATGAATGTTTTTTAAAAAATCCCATTTAGAGCTGGAGATAGGCTGTGTGGGGCAGCAAGCTTACGGCCCTTCCCGGAAGCCTCCAGAGCCACAGCCAGAGTCCACCTGCTGCTGCCCGGCCCCAGCAGAGCGCTGGCTGTCACGCCAGGCTCCCGTCCACCGCAAGCCCCACCCCTCGGTGCTCATCCTGAGGTTGTCTAGATCACACGATGAAGAAGTGCCTCTTCTACTTCAGTCTCTTCCTTCGCGTTTAGAAGTATTAGGCCGTCCCCTCCGCTGTGCCCTGAGGAGGTCACATAGGTGATGAATGAGGGAATGAGAGAGAGAAAAGGAACGTGAGGATCACGGGTTTCTGCTCAAAGAGAACGTAACACGAATTCACCCTCCCTGCTCCCTAAACCCCGTTAACCTCAGGGTAGAAGCACAAAAGCGGTGATTCCGTATCAGTGGGGGTAATGGAGAAGGTCATCAGCCGGCCAGCTATCTCAGCAGATCAGGGGAAGTTCACGGACACACGGGACAGGGACAGGGAGCCCGGGGCCAGAAAGAGCTGTGATGAGAGAGCGGAAGAGGCTCCAGGACAGGTGGGGGTCAGCCTGACCGTGAGAAGCCCAGCGAGGCTGTGGGTGGAAATCCCACCCGGCCCCGCCCTCATCGGCAACGCCGCGGTCTCGCCTTGCAGAGTGCACGGACGCCGTCTGAAGAACGTGAGCTCCTGCAGCTGATCCCACAGTATTTCCAGCTGCCTGCGGGAGGATGGCGTGCTGTAGCTGCCTTCAGAGGGTAAGCAGAACACTTCAGATTTGCTCACCCGACTCCTAAGTGCCCGCTCCCCCTAAGCTGGCAACAGCGGATCTCGGCCGTGCAGCACGTCTCAAAGCCCACACCAGGCGTGAGCTCCCCAGCCCCGCACCCCCGCCACACTCTGCGGCTTCGATTGCGGTCACTAAGCAGTAATTCGCACCCTGCTGCCGTCTCTGGCTCCTCCCGGGAACCTCCCAGCGCTCAGCACCAGGGCGCGTCACACCCAGAGTCCCCAGGGACGCGGCCTACATCAAAGCTTCCCACCACTGGCAGGTGTGTGAGGTCAGAGGGCGAAGCTTCCAATTTGGTGGATCGACTCTCTCAGGAAATAAGCGCGTCGCATCCTCACCACCTGCGGATCATACGGCGTCACGGCGTCACAGTGGACGGTGTGACCCTGTTGCCCGTGGAACCCACTGCCCACTTGCCAGGTGCAGGCCGGCAGCAAGCGCCTCACCCCCTGGTCCTTCCACAGCAGACCTGCGGCTGCCCCGCTGCGAAGACGCCCAGGGCTTAGGGAGCCGAACTCAACGTTCACAGCTCAGCATCTCTGGTGCCAAATATAGCACCTTGCCTTTCTCACCAGAAATCGATTAAGAAACCAAAAATAGAAGAATGGTGACACGGACCCTGCCTCCCGGGGCCTGACACAGGTGTGGTCTCTGGGGATCACGTTAACGGACTCCTACTGGCCTCCTTGGCTGCCCAGACCTACCGTCCTTGTGCGAGTCGCCTACGAGGGCCCTGAGAAGAGAAGGGGCCTCTAACCCTGACCCCTGCCCCTGCTGACGTGGCTTGTGTGATGGGCTCGGTACAGAAGCTCTGTGCAGGCCACTGTTGGCTACGCAAAGGATGCCCCAGACTCCCAGGGTGGCCCGGGAGCGGGACACGGCCTCTGTTTTGCAGACAGACAGCCTCAAGCCCTCGGCCACTGCTCTTCCTCTCCTCCCGCAGCCTCCAGGTTCCTATGGTGACAGCTGGCCTCTACCATGGGGAGAGTCAGACACCAGCTGCCACCTGCCAATCCCCGGTCAAAGCTACTCCGGTGAAGACAACACGGACGGTGTGCTGCGTAGGAAATGGCCTGGCACCGGCTGAGCCACGATGCCCTGTGACGACGTCGTGCCTGTGGGTGGGAAGCTTGTCAAGGCGTCTTCCTCTCAGAGTGGCCCCTACGTGGCACGGCTGCAGGATTGTGCTTGGGGGTCGGACCCCGAATAGAAGCCTGCAGTGCCGACAGTCCTGTGGTGTCTCTAATCCAAGCTGCCTTCCTGGATACAAGAACACAGGAAGCTCCCTCTGCCCACGGGGGAGAGGTGGGGGAGAGGGGCGGAGAAAGGAGCACCCTGCTATGGTACGGGAGGGCCCCATTGTCTCTCCTGGGTCCTGACCAATCCACAGGCTAATCCCAGGAGCCCTGGGGGTACAGATCCTGGATGCGCCTATAAATTAGTAAAACCATTGTCGCCGACTCGCGTGTGAGGGGGCATGGTAGCAGTGGCTATGCTGCTGTTAGATCATTGAATGAACACTCTGATAAACTTATGACTGCGCGCATTGGGAAAGACACTCTTTACACCACCACTCTATGCCGTGCGTTGCAGCACATGAAAGTGTTTAGACGGGAGTGTGAGTAAGGTGATTTCTTTTTCCAGTTTAAAAATCTGTGGTTCTTTGGGGCCGTACCATTATGGGAACAAATGGGGGGGGGGGGAATAGTGTCTTTTGCTCTAGAAAAATAACATCACGGACCTTACACGTGATGCAAAATAAGCGTTTTAAATAAGGACGCAGGGGAGCCCCTCGGCCTGCAGTAGCTGAGGTCTGTGACGACCGCTTCGGTCTCCGGGGACCGAGAGACGGCAGATGACAGAAACGAGCTACCGAAGACGAAGTGGACTGGGGAAAGATTCTTCCTTCTTGTAACTTCCCGGATCCAGGGGAAGAAACTCATTTACAACTTTCCAAGCCTCGGATCCATCAAGTTAATGGCCCTGGCTCTTTGTCTTTTCTGCCACGTATATGGGCTGTCCCTGGAAAAATCCCAGCCAGAAACGAGGCTTTAAAAACGAAGAAGTGAAAAATGTAAACGTTTTCATTTTTGAGGAATTAAATGGGCAAAGCTTCCAAAATGCCGCATCTGGGCCTTCAGACCCCTGAGTGGGGGTACATGGATGACAGTGAACCGCGTCGGCGGGGGCCTGCAGAGCCCCACTCTTGCTGTTGGAATCCAGTGCAGCCCCTGTCTCTGATAACACAGCGGTGCCTTGGCCTCTGCAGCTCGGCTGCGAGAATTCCCAGGCCCGTGAGAATCACCCGTGTTTATTTTAACAACCCCATTCATAGGATTAAATGGGTTTAAAGATTAAATGGCTTTACTAGGGTGGGTATCGCACATTTGCAGAGTGGTGTTGATAAATAAAATTAAGTTCAAATCATATAAATTACAAGAAGTCATTTTCCTTGTAAACACTGGGGACATTTTTAAACTTTTCCAGGGAGGCCAGGGTCTTTGGTGCTGCCAGCATCCTGCCTGCAGCTCCGTCAGTTGTGTTTACCCTTGTGGTGCACGTGGCTGGGAGGAGAGTCCATCCCAGATGGGAGAAGTCAGCATCGGGTGACGTCACAATGTCCCAACAGCGCAGGGTCACGGATGGCCCCTGGAGAGCGGGCAGCCCCACTCCTGTGCACAGGCCAGACAAAGACATCCCCACGTGGCTGCTAATGAGCGCTCCGCGTGCGCTGGGCCCATCCGGCCTGGTCCGATGTCCTGAGAGCCTCTTCCACGCCCACAGACACAGAACCTGGCGTTGCAGACTAGCAGGCCCAGCAATGTGCTCTGCTGACCGGGAGCCCCGGGAGGTTTTCTCCGCGTTCAGACGAGCGTGGGAACCACCCCACACGACACCCTCCCCAGTGGGGGTGGCCCAGGAAGCCACAACACACCTGCACCTCGTACCTGGGCAGAGCGGCTGGGGGGGGTGGGGGGGAGCTGTGCATTTTGGTGAGCAGAAACAGCTTGCAAAACAGAAAGTAAAATATCGAGCATGTGTCTCATTTTTACAAAAACTTTAAAAAAACAAAAACGAAGGGAAGGAAGAGGGGGATTGAGGGGGGGAGGGAGGGAAAATGTTTATCTTCTTAGAGCTGTTCTCTTTCTATCAGGCCCCAAACAAGAACTCTGTCTTTGTGTAACCCAGGGCGAGGACCACATGGCAGTTGTTGTATGTCCATGCAAAGCAACACACTTCACATACAACTTCTTCTCATTTCTCACACGCTGACGCGGCATAAGCCTTTTCCTGAAGGATGACAAGACTTCTTGCCACTGAAATCATTTAAGTCACCAAAGTTATCATAAATGATCTAACTTCTCAGAAATATGCAATGTAAATCTTTTTTCATTCATTTATTTACTAAAAAATTTAATTGATTCAAAAAATGTAAATATTTATAGCATGCCATGTGGTGTTTCGATACATGTGTATCTCGGACAGTGTTCACATGAGGGTAAGTTATCTGTCCGGTGAAAACATTCAAAATCCCTTTGTCCAGGTTCTTTGGAATACACAGTAGTGAGGATTATCTACAGTCACCTACCCCGCAGCTGAACACCAGGACTGACCTCGCCTATCCAGCTATCCCTAGAGCTCCTAGAACAAAACCACACTGACAACCAGCAGATCCTCCACAAAGCGCTCAGAACACACGTTAGAAAGGAGGACAGTGTAGTCAGAAAACGGAGCCGAACTGAACACCCACGTGCAGAAGAGTGGCCCTCATCTCTCTCCATGTGTGAAAATCAACTCAACACAGGTAACGACTTAAATACGAGACCTGAAACTGTGAAGCCATGAGAGACAAGATGGGGAAATCCTTCAGGACGTTGGAATGGGCAAGGATTTTGGGATAGGATCCCCAAAGCACAGGAAACAAAGACAAAAACAGACAAATAGGATTATGTCAAACTAAAAAGCCTCTGCCCAGCGGTGAGAGATGACCTGCGGCAGGAGGGAGACACCTGAGCAGGGGTTACTACACGGAGTTCGTAAGGAACTCAGACGACCAATAGCAAAGATAAATATGTGGCTCCTTTTAAAGACTTATGAGCATCACTCCCCGAGAAACTTACAACATATATGATTGTATTACAGAATCTGAGACATCCTGTGGTTTAAAAAAGGACCCGATTGTATTTGAATCAGAGCATCCCAAATTCATTTGATCATGGATTCCTTTTATTTTCTGTTTAGTGGACTTGCTAGCCTCAACAAAAGAGGAGACTGACGGATGGAAAGACGTCCCCAGGGCTTTCCCAGGATGAGCACAGACGCGGGTAGGGACAGAATAAACAGGGGGTGCCGGGGACGTCTACACTCTGGGGCGTCCAGCAGCAGGCGCGGCCACGCTGTCCTGCGGTTTGACCGTCGCCGCCGCCACCTTTGGCCCCAAGTCCGCCATGAAACCTGCTGTGTAGACATCTACCAGGGAACACTGGCGGTGGAGTGACGCCGACTTTCCCAGATTTGCAGTCAAATTTCACATTAGTCTGAGGCCTTGGGGTCCCAGAGAGCCAGATTTGTGGACCTTGGAGACTCTGCGATACAAACACGACGTACTAAGTTTCCTAGGCATCATTCTGATGGAGGAGTCGTGTTTGGGGGCATCGTTTCCTAAGCCAGGTGCACTGAACAATATCAAATGTGTGTTAAGTTTAGAACAGAGCGCCCAAAGCTCATGAGCAAGACGCCAGGGCTGGCTCAGCGGTGAGCAGTCACTCTCATGCATGTGTGCTACCCCGGGATGCCCACAGCAGGTTCGCCGCTCAGAGCTCCAGAACACCCGCCCACCTGCCCTTGCCAAGGCACCTGTGCCACCGGCTGCCCTCAGGAGGCTACCAGCGTTTGTAGGATGCTGTGATTGACATGTGTCTTCCCACTTACCTAGAAACTCCCTGGGGACAGAGAGCAATTCTGTTTATCCCCAGTGGCCCAGAACACTCAGCCTATGGTAAACTCTCATAAATGCACACACGAGTAAGTAAGGCATTTAAAAACCCCGTCGGTCACCGGAACAAGTGAGTCACTGGTGCTTAGCATCTATGCTTAAGGAATAAATTGATGCCCATCATAAAATAATGCCTGCAAGTCCAAGAGGAGACAAAGACTTTGCCCGGACCAGGCTCGGCAGAAGTCCTACATGACAGACTGTAGGATGTGGTCTGTCCTCATCCAGGGATCCTCGCATATGCTGAAAACCCACGTGTGCATGTCATCATTTTCGGCATCAAAATAAACTCGTCTTTCATTTCCATTTTTCATGAACTCTTCAAAGTCCTCTCATAGATGTCTTTTGCCTGAGACCTTGCGAGCTTGCTTCTTTGGTGCCTCGTTTGGTGGGGCTGGGACCAGGACTTGGTGACCACAAGGTGACTCCAACCTCTGGTAGATGGCAGGGCGGGTTCCATGTCTGTGTACAGCTGTGCCTTCTGTTCAAACCAGCTCCCCCGTGCAGGGCCAGGGATCCATCGCTCAGCCTCTTGTATGTCGGCACCACCAGCACTACCAAAGGTCAGTTGGTTGTAAAACTCCTTGGAGCTCTAGGTACTCAGGGGCTCAGACACAGAGAGCCCTGGTTTCCAGAAAGTTCTAGCTCTAAAACCATCGTCCCAGAGATCCGAAACTACACCAGGCTGAACACTCTTTGGGAGCAGAGGCTGCAGGAGATGCTGTGGTCTGGTAGGGCAAGTAGGGAGCAAAGGGCCCCGACTGCCGCCAGACAGGCCTCAGCCCGGGAGTGCATACCCCCCCTCTTCTGTGCAAAGGGCCAAGCGCGGACCAGACAGTTTGACAAACGAGTAGGATCACGGAGAGCGCTGAGGAGGAGGATGGAGGGAGTGGAACCGCTGATGTACGAGGAGAGAGGGTTTGGAAAATCTAATTAGGAGTCGGCCCGGCCAGACGGTGGGTCTGCCGAGAAAGTGCAGACGAAAGTGGGGGCGTGCGCCCAGAATCAGCCCCCGGGCAGGCTGAGGACAGAATGACTTGCAAGAGGACGTGAGTGGGAGTGGAAGGGATAGACACAACTCGGGGGAGGCGGGAGCAGTCCCAGGACCGCGTTCCCCCCGGGCTGCGCTCCACAGCGGGAGGGCCCAGGCTGCAGACGCCCGGCCGCTCAGGACTACAGGGCAGGCACCCTTCCCTCGCCTGGGTCTGGGAGAGGCCCTGGCGTCTCAGTCCCTGTGACTCAGGCAAAAGGCTCCTGTGTTTGTGAGAGGAGAATGGCCCCAGTGCCGCCTTCGAAATCTGGCGAAGGGAGCAACCTGCGCCAGGAAACCCTGAACACAACGCTGCAGGCGCCACGCGCTGCGCACGGCTCTCCTCCACGCCAAGAAACCCAGTTCCTTAGCCCGACGGCTGACCGCAGCTCCACACGGTCAGGGCTCTCCCTGGCCGAGTGAGCGCCGCACAGAGCCAGGCCCCACTGTGTGCCCGCACCCCTGCCTCCAGCACCCACATTTAGCACCGAGCGGGAGCCACTCGGAGAGCAGGGGTGGCCGCAGCCGCAGACTCGGGGTCAGGGGGCGATCGGTGGGCAGGGGCGACTCGGCTGGGCCACCACCTCCTAGCTCGGAGACTCGCAGAGTGGGCCTTAGTGCGTCCAGAGTCCAATCTGACGCAATGCAGAGTCCTTGACCCAAGAAAGCAGTCTCTCATTTCTATAATTGCATTCTTCCGCCTCCATGTTTGTGCTGTTGCTCCTTCAAGGCCATTAGCGTCTCGGCCAGCTCCTCTCTTGGGAGAAGAACGCCCTGGGATGGCTGAGCGGTAGGGACAGAAAATGCCCCATCTGGGTGATGTCTCTGACCGCACCCAGGACAGCGTTCCCGTCAGCCCTCAGCGCAGCCGCTGTCCACACGCGATGATTATTTTGGTGTTCATAAAGGTTTCTACATTTTCTAAAATACCATCTTAGGTTTTCCTAAGATTAAAAGACATTTTAACTAAAAAGTATGGGGAAAATTAAGTGTAAAACAGAACCTATTTTTGGAGTTTATCACGCCAGCTTCAGGCAGAGAGGTGACTGGAATGGATGGATGGCCAACAGATTGCCAAATGAGATTCCATACGTGTGTGTACAAATACATATACTCTTTCTTTTTCATAGTACCTGCATTTTTCCCCTAACAATGAATTTTCAGCTTTGTCCCACGCATTGTAAATGTTCTCCTAAAATATGATTATAATGACTGTGTAGCATCTGATGTTGTGTACACATCATTACGTATTTTATTAATGCCCTAGGATTTAATTTTTCTTTTATTTCTAATTGTTTATTATTGGGAACAATGTTACAAACTCTGATCATTTATTTTTTAAGATTTATTTATTTATTTGAACGACAGAGTTACAGAGACAGAGAGGGACAAGGAGAGATCTTCCATTCACTGGTTCACTCCCCACATAGCCACAATGACCAGGGCTGTGCCAGGCCAAATCCAGAAGCCTGGAGCTCCATGTGGAACTCCCACATGGGTGCAGGGGCCCAAGGACTTGGGCCATCTTCCGCTGCTTTCCCAGGTACATTAACAGGGAGCTGGGTCAGAAGTTGAGCAGCCAGGACATCAACAGGTGCCCCAATATGGGATATTGGTGTTCCAGACAGAGGCTGAACCCTCTGTGCCACAAAGCCAGCCCCTCTGATCATCTCTTTAAGAGGAGTTGGAAAAATGGAATTTCAGGGCTGATGTTGAGGTGTGGCGGGCAAGACCACTGCCTGTGACGCCAGCATCCCTTACGGGCGCCCATTCGAGTCCCGGCTGCTCCACTTTGGATCCCCCTTCCTCCTCATGTGCACCCTCGGAGGCAGCAAGGGATGACCCAGGTCCCTGGGCCCCCGCCAGCCACGTGGAGACCCGGACGGAGCTGCTGGCTCCTGGCGTTGGCCTCGGCAGCCCTGGCTATTGCGGGCACTTACAGGACGAGCCAGGGGAAGGATGACTTCTCTGTCCCTCTGCCTTTCAAATAAAATGAAAAATTCCTAGGCCAAGGGGATGGAGCGCCTGCATGGTCTTTGGTTCACATGGACTGGGGCAGTGTGTGAACAGACCTGCCTACGCTCCCCTCCCCAAACCTCAGCTCAGCATGCCTCAGACTGGCCGTGTGACAGACACGGTGTATGTCAGGCACATCCGTGTGTACCTGCATCATGGCCTTCATCTCTAGAGCAAACATTAAATTTATATTTTACTATATACTAAAGACATGTCAATATGTATAATACATTTGTATAAAGTATTTTGCATATAAAATTAGAATGATATCAACATGATTTATTATATAATTAAAAGGCCATATTTATAAATTCACAGTATTTACATTGTATTATAAGTAAAATAAATTACTTCTCCACGTTAGGTGATAATGGGCTGAGATTTCCCAACACAACACAAACTTTTAAAATAACCAAAAAAAGTTCAGGTCAGAGGCGCACAGGGACCTTTATGAGAGAGAACAGTTTCAGGCCCCTAAGGCGTGGGTGTAGACGGATGGGCTGCACCGGCCCTGGTAGGCACTGCTCACACAGAGTGACCCCGGCTCGGCTGCCCTGGGCACGCACGCCCGGCCTGCCGAGCCTGGGGCACAGGCGTCAGGAGGGCTGCGATGCCCCTTCTCCCAGCACTGGTTTCTAACTGGTCCCTTCCAGCAGCTGGGGACGAGGTCCACAGCCACCTGTCCACCTTGCTCAGGCTTAGCTGCCGCACAGGTGTGGCTCAGCCTCTCCAGGTGGGCCGAGCACCCCTGCCGTGACTCCCACTCGTGTCCTGAAACTCCAGCTCTCACCGAGGACTCTGCCAGGGCACAGCTGTTGGATGCCAGGGGTCTCCGTGGCAGCTTAGGCACAGGGGGAATTCCTGTGAGTGAGCTATGTGCATTTGGGAGAAAATAGTGATTTCTGCTTTTCTTTTTTTAGCAGAAAATTCTGTATGCAATTATCATCTTAACCTTGTTAATCGTACCCCTCAGATACACTTCTCTCGTTGTGTGTGTGTTTAATGCGTTGCCTTTTGAGACAGACGTGTGGAGCTCCCCCGATCTCATGCGAGCTCCAGGGGTTCACGCCTACGCTGCGCCGTGGGTGCTGGGAGAGGCGCAGTCCCACATCCTCTCGCTGGGTCTCACTTTCAAGATAAACCGTCCCTTCGTCCCCTTTCATTCTCTGGCCTTCGTTTCTAGTTTGTCTTACATTAAGGTCGCCGCGTCTTTGTGTGTGTGTGTGTGTGTGTGCGCGCGCGTGGCTGCTGTGGCATTCACAAGGACCTGCTGCATCTGCCTGTCCCTGGGTCTGTCCTGTGCCTGTCCTGTGCCTGTCCTGTGTCTGTCCTGTGTCTGTCCTGTGCCTGTCCTGTGCCTGTGCCTGTCCTGTGTCTGTCCTGTGCCTGTCCTGTGTCTGTCCTGTGTCTGTCCCTGTGTCTGTCCTGTGTCTGTCCTGTGCCTGTCCTGTGTCTGTCCTGTGCCTGTCCTGTGTCTGTCCTGTCCCTGTGTCTGTCCTGTGTCTGTCCTGTGTCTGTCCTGTGTCTGTCCTGTGCCTGTCCTGGGTCTGTCCCTGTGTCTGTCCTGTGCCTGTCCTGTGCCTGTCCTGTGTCTGTCCTGTGTCTGTCCTGTGTCTGTCCTGTGCCTGTCTTGTGTCTGTCCTGTGTCTGTCCCTGTGTCTGTCCTGTGTCTGTCCTGTGTCTGTCCTGTGTCTGTCCTGTGCCTGTCCTGTGTCTGTCCTGTGTCTGTCCCTGTGTCTGTCCTGTGTCTGTCCTGGGTCTGTCCTGTGTCTGTCCCTGTGTCTGTCCTGTGTCTGTCCTGTGTCTGTCCTGTGTCTGTCCTGTGTCTGTCCTGGGTCTGTCCTGTGTCTGTCCTGTGCCTGTGCCTGTCCTGTGCCTGTCCCTGTGTCTGTCCTGTGCCTGTCCTGTGTCTGTCCTGTGTCTGTCCTGTGTCTGTCCCTGTGCCTGTCCTGTGTCTGTCCTGTGTCTGTCCTGTGTCTGTCCCTGTGTCTGTCCCTGTGCCTGTCCTGTGCCTGTCCTGTGCCTGTCCTGGGTCTGTCCTGTGTCTGTCCTGTGTCTGTCCTGTGCCTGTCCTGTGTCTGTCCTGTGTCTGTCCCTGTGTCTGTCCCTGTGCCTGTCCTGTGTCTGTCCTGTGTCTGTCCTGTGTCTGTCCTGTGTCTGTCCTGTGCCTGTCCTGTGTCTGTCCTGTGCCTGTGCCTGTCCTGTGTCTGTCCTGTGCCTCTCCTGTGTCTGTCCTGTGTCTGTCCTGTGTCTGTCCTGTGTCTGTCCTGTGTCTGTCCTGTGCCTGTGCCTGTCCTGTGTCTGTCCCTGTGTCTGTCCTGTGTCTGTCCTGTGTCTGTCCTGTGCCTGTCCTGTGTCTGTCCTGTGTCTGTCCTGTGTCTGTCCTGGGTCTGTCCTGTGTCTGTCCTGTGTCTGTCCTGTGTCTGTCCTGTGCCTGTGCCTGTCCTGTGCCTGTCCCTGTGTCTGTCCTGTGCCTGTCCTGTGCCTCTCCTGTGTCTGTCCTGTGTCTGTCCTGTGTCTGTCCTGTGTCTGTCCTGTGCCTGTGCCTGTCCTGTGTCTGTCCCTGTGTCTGTCCTGTGTCTGTCCTGTGCCTGTCCTGTGTCTGTCCCTGTGCCTGTCCTGTGTCTGTCCTGTGCCTGTCCCTGTGTCTGTCCTGTGCCTGTCCCTGTGTCTGTCCTGTGTCTGTCCTGTGTCTGTCCCTGTGTCTGTCCCTGTGCCTGTCCTGTGTCTGTCCTGTGTCTGTCCTGTGCCTGTCCCTGTGTCTGTCCTGTGTCTGTCCTGTCCTGTGCCTGTCCTGTGTCTGTCCTGTGTCTGTCCTGTGTCTGTCCCTGTGTCTGTCCTGTGTCTGTCCCTGTGTCTGTCCTGTGTCTGTCCTGTGTCTGTCCTGTGTCTGTACTGTGCCTGTCCTGTGCCTGTCCTGTGTCTGTCCTGTGTCTGTCCCTGTGTCTGTCCTGTGTCTGTCCTGTGCCTGTCCTGTGTCTGTCCTGTGTCTGTCCTGTGCCTGTCCTGTGTCTGTCCTGTGTCTGTCCTGTGCCTGTCCTGTGCCTGTCCTGTGTCTGTCCTGTGCCTGTCCTGTGTCTGTCCTGTGTCTGTCCTGTGCCTGTCCTGTGTCTGTCCTGTGTCTGTCCTGTGTCTGTCCTGTGCCTGTCCTGTGCCTGTCCTGTGCCTGTGCCTGTCCTGTGTCTGTCCTGTGCCTGTCCTGTGCCTGTCCTGTGTCTGTCCTGTGTCTGTCCTGTGCCTGTCCTGTGTCTGTCCTGTGTCTGTCCTGTGCCTGTCCTGTGTCTGTCCTGGGTCTGTCCTGTGTCTGTCCTGTGCCTGTCCTGTGTCTGTCCTGTGCCTGTCCTGTGCCTGTCCTGTGTCTGTCCTGTGCCTGTCCTGTGCCTGTCCTGTGCCTGTCCTGTGTCTGTCCCTGTGTCTGTCCTGTGCCTGTCCCTGGGTCTGTCCCTGTGTCTGTCCTGTGCCTGTCCTGTGTCTGTGCCTGTCCTGTGCCTGTCCTGTGTCTGTCCTGTGCCTGTCCTGTGTCTGTCCCTGGGTCTGTCCTGTGTCTGTCCTGTGCCTGTCCTGTGTCTGTCCTGTGTCTCTCCTGTGTCTGTCCTGTGTCTGTCCTGTGTCTGTCCTGTGTCTGTCCTGTGCCTGTCCCTGTGTCTGTCCCTGTGCCTGTCCTGTGTCTGTCCCTGTGTCTGTCCTGTGCCTGTCCTGTGTCTGTCCTGTGTCTGTCCTGTGTCTGTCCTGTGTCTGTCCTGTGCCTGTGCCTGTCCTGTGTCTGTCCTGTGTCTGTCCTGTGTCTGTCCCTGTGTCTGTCCTGTGCCTGTCCTGTGTCTGTCCTGTGCCTGTCCTGGGTCTGTCCCTGTGTCTGTCCTGTGTCTGTCCTGTGCCTGTGCCTGTCCTGTGTCTGTCCTGTGTCTGTCCTGTGTCTGTCCCTGTGTCTGTCCTGTGCCTGTCCTGTGTCTCTCCTGTGTCTGTCCTGTGTCTGTCCTGTGTCTGTCCTGTGCCTGTCCTGTGTCTGTCCTGTGTCTGTCCTGTGTCTGTCCCTGTGTCTGTCCTGTGTCTGTCCTGGGTCTGTCCTGTGTCTGTCCCTGTGTCTGTCCTGTGTCTGTCCTGTGTCTGTCCTGTGCCTGTCCTGTGCCTGTCCTGTGCCTGTGCCTGTCCTGTGTCTGTCCTGTGCCTGTCCTGTGTCTGTCCTGTGTCTGTCCTGTGTCTGTCCCTGTGTCTGTCCTGTGTCTGTCCTGTGCCTGTCCTGTGTCTGTCCTGTGCCTGTCCTGTGTCTGTCCTGTGCCTGTGCCTGTCCTGTGCCTGTCCTGTGTCTGTCCTGTGCCTGTCCTGTGTCTGTCCTGTGCCTGTCCTGTGGCTGTCCTGGGTCTGTCCCTGTGTCTGTCCTGTGCCTGTCCTGGGTCTGTCCCTGTGTCTGTCCTGTGCCTGTCCTGTGTCTGTCCCTGTGTCTGTCCTGTGTCTGTCCTGTGTCTGTCCTGTGTCTGTCCCTGTGTCTGTCCCTGTGCCTGTCCTGTGTCTGTCCTGTGTCTGTCCTGTGCCTGTCCTGTGTCTGTCCCTGTGTCTGTCCTGTGTCTGTCCTGTGCCTGTCCTGTGCCTGTCCTGTGCCTGTCCTGTGTCTGTCCCTGTGTCTGTCCTGTGTCTGTCCTGTGTCTGTCCTGTGCCTGTCCTGTGTCTGTCCTGTGTCTGTCCTGTGCCTGTCCTGTGTCTGTCCTGTGTCTGTCCTGTGTCTGTCCTGTGCCTGTCCTGTGTGTGTCCCTGTGTCTGTCCTGTGTCTGTCCTGTGTCTGTCCCTGTGTCTGTCCTGTGTCTGTCCTGTGTCTGTCCTGTGCCTGTCCTGTGCCTGTCCTGTGTCTGTCCTGTGCCTGTCCTGTGTCTGTCCTGTGTCTGTCCTGTGTCTGTCCTGTGTCTGTCCCTGTGTCTGTCCCTGTGCCTGTCCTGTGTCTGTCCCTGTGCCTGTCCTGTGTCTGTCCTGTGTCTGTCCTGTGCCTGTCCTGTGCCTGTCCTGTGTCTGTCCTGTGCCTGTGCCTGTCCTGTGCCTGTCCTGTGTCTGTCCTGTGCCTGTCCTGTGTCTGTCCTGTGTCTGTTCTGTGTCTGTCCTGTGTCTGTCCTGTGTCTGTCCCTGTGTCTGTCCCTGTGTCTGTCCTGTGTCTGTCCTGGGTCTGTCCTGTGTCTGTCCCTGTGTCTGTCCTGTGTCTGTCCTGTGTCTGTCCCTGTGTCTGTCCTGTGTCTGTCCTGTGTCTGTCCTGTGCCTGTCCTGTGCCTGTGCCTGTCCTGTGTCTGTCCCTGTGCCTGTCCTGTGTCTGTCCTGTGTCTGTCCTGTGTCTGTCCCTGTGTCTGTCCTGTGTCTGTCCTGTGTCTGTCCTGTGCCTGTCCTGTGTCTGTCCTGTGTCTGTCCTGTGTCTGTCCTGTGTCTGTCCCTGTGTCTGTCCCTGTGCCTGTCCTGTGTCTGTCCCTGTGTCTGTCCTGTGTCTGTCCTGTGTCTGTCCTGTGTCTGTCCCTGTGTCTGTCCTGTGTCTGTCCTGTGTCTGTCCTGTGCCTGTCCTGTGCCTGTCCTGTGTCTGTCCTGTGCCTGTCCTGTGCCTGTCCTGTGTCTGTCCTGTGTCTGTCCTGTGTCTGTCCTGTGTCTGTCCTGTGCCTGTCCTGTGTCTGTCCTGTGTCTGTCCTGTGCCTGTCCTGTGTCTGTCCCTGTGTCTGTCCTGTGTCTGTCCTGTGTCTGTCCCTGTGTCTGTCCTGTGTCTGTCCTGTGTCTGTCCTGTGCCTGTCCTGTGTCTGTCCTGTGTCTGTCCTGTGTCTGTCCTGTGTCTGTCCCTGTGTCTGTCCCTGTGCCTGTCCTGTGTCTGTCCCTGTGTCTGTCCTGTGCCTGTCCTGTGTCTGTCCTGTGTCTGTCCTGTGCCTGTCCTGTGTCTGTCCTGTGTCTGTCCTGTGCCTGTGCCTGTCCTGTGTCTGTCCTGTGTCTGTCCTGTGTCTGTCCTGTGTCTGTCCTGTGTCTGTCCTGTGTCTGTCCTGTGTCTGTCCTGTGTCTGTGTCTGTCCTGTGTCTGTCCTGTGTCTGTCCCTGTGTCTGTCCCTGTGTCTGTCCCTGTGCCTGTCCTGTGTCTGTCCCTGTGCCTGTCCTGTGTCTGTCCTGTGTCTGTCCTGTGTCTCTCCTATGTCTGTCCCTGTGTCTGTCCTGTGTCTCTCCTGTGTCTGTCCCTGTGCCTGTCCTGTGTCTGTCCTGTGTCTGCCCTGTGTTTGTCCTGTGTCTGTCCTGTGTCTGTCCTGTGCCTGTCCTGTGTCTGTCCTGTGTCTGTCCTGTGTCTCTCCTGTGTCTCTCCTGTGTCTGTCCCTGTGTCTGTCCTGTGTCTGTCCTGTGTCTGTCCTGTGCCTGTCCTCTGCCTGTCCTCTGCCTGTCCTGTGCCTGTCCTGTGCCTGTCCTGTGTCTGTCCTGTGTCTGTCCTGTGTCTGTCCCTGTGCCTGTCCTGTGCCTGTCCTGTGTCTGTCCTGTGTCTGTCCTGTGTCTGTCCCTGTGTCTGTCCTGTGTCTGTCCTGTGCCTGTCCTGTGTCTGTCCCTGTGTCTGTCCTGTGTCTGTCCTGTGTCTGTGTCTGTCCTGTGTCTGTCCTGTGTCTGTCCTGTGTCTGTCCTGTGCCTGTCCTGTGCCTGTCCTGTGTCTGTCCTGTGTCTGTCCTGTGTCTGTCCCTGTGCCTGTCCTGTGCCTGTCCTGTGTCTGTCCTGTGTCTGTCCTGTGTCTGTGTCTGTCCTGTGTCTGTCCTGTGTCTGTCCTGTGTCTGTCCTGTGCCTGTCCTGTGTCTGTCCTGTGCCTGTCCCTGTGTCTGTCCTGTGTCTGTCCTGTGTCTGTCCTGTGTCTGTCCTGTGCCTGTCCTGTGCCTGTCCTGTGTCTGTCCTGTGTCTGTCCTGTGTCTCTCCTGTGTCTGTCCCTGTGCCTGTCCTGTGTCTGTCCTGTGTCTGCCCTGTGTCTGTCCTGTGTCTGTCCTGTGCCTGTCCTGTGTCTGTCCTGTGTCTGTCCTGTGTCTCTCCTGTGTCTCTCCTGTGTCTGTCCCTGTGTCTGTCCTGTGTCTGTCCTGTGTCTGTCCTGTGCCTGTCCTCTGCCTGTCCTCTGCCTGTCCTGTGCCTGTCCTGTGCCTGTCCTGTGTCTGTCCTGTGTCTGTCCTGTGTCTGTCCCTGTGCCTGTCCCTGTGTCTGTCCTGTGTCTGTCCTGTGTCTGTCCTGTGTCTGTCCCTGTGTCTGTCCTGTGCCTGTCCCTGTGTCTGTCCTGTGCCTGTCCTGTGTCTGTCCCTGTGTCTGTCCCTGTGTCTGTCCTGTGTCTGTCCTGTGTCTCTCCTGTGTCTGTCCTGTGCCTGTCCTGTGCCTGTCCTGTGCCTGTCCTGTGCCTGTCCTCTGCCTGTCCTCTGCCTGTCCTGTGCCTGTCCTGTGTCTGTCCTGTGTCTGTCCTGTGTCTCTCCTGTGTCTCTCCTGTGTCTGTCCTGTGTCTCTCCTGTGCCTGTCCTGTGTCTGTCCTGTGTCTGTCCTGTGTCTGTCCTGTGCCTGTCCTGTGTCTGTCCTGTGTCTGTCCTGTGTCTGTCCTGGGTCTGTCCTGTGTCTGTCCTGTGTCTGTCCTGTGCCTGTCCTGTGTCTGTCCTGTGCCTGTCCTGTGTCTGTCCCTGTGTCTGTCCTGTGCCTGTCCTGTGTCTGTCCTGTGCCTGTCCTGTGTCTGTCCTGTGCCTGTCCTGTGCCTGTCCTGTGCCTGTCCTGTGTCTGTCCCTGTGTCTGTCCTGTGTCTGTCCCTGTGTCTGTCCTGTGTCTGTCCTGTGTCTGTCCCTGTGTCTGTCCTGTGTCTGTCCTGTGTCTCTCCTGTGTCTGTCCTGTGTCTGTCCTGTGCCTGTCCTGTGTCTGTCCTGTGTCTGTCCCTGTGTCTCTCCTGGGTCTGTCCTGTGTCTGTCCTGTGTCTGTCCTGTGTCTGTCCTGTGTCTGTCCCTGTGTCTGTCCCTGTGTCTGTCCCTGTGTCTGTCCTGTGTCTGTCCTGTGTCTGTGCCTGTCCTGTGTCTGTCCTGTGTCTGTCCTGTGTCTGTCCCTGTGTCTGTCCTGTGTCTGTCCTGTGTCTCTCCTGTGTCTGTCCTGTGTCTGTCCTGTGCCTGTCCTGTGTCTGTCCTGTGTCTGTCCCTGTGTCTCTCCTGTGTCTGTCCTGGGTCTGTCCTGTGTCTGTCCTGTGTCTGTCCCTGTGTCTGTCCTGTGTCTGTCCTGTGTCTGTGTCTGTCCTGTGCCTGTCCTGTGTCTGTCCTGTGTCTGTCCCTGTGTCTGTCCCTGTGTCTGTCCTGTGTCTGTCCTGTGTCTGTCCCTGTGTCTGTCCTGTGTCTGTCCTGTGTCTGTCCTGTGTCTGTCCCTGTGCCTGTCCTGTGTCTGTCCTGTGTCTGTCCTGTGTCTGTCCTGTGTCTGTCCTGTGTCTCTCCTGTGCCTGTCCTGTGTCTGTCCTGTGTCTGTCCTGTGTCTGTCCCTGTGCCTGTCCTGTGCCTGTCCTGTGTCTGTCCTGTGTCTGTCCTGTGTCTGTCCTGTGCCTGTCCTGTGTCTGTCCTGTGCCTGTCCTGTGTCTGTCCTGTGTCTGTCCTGTGCCTGTCCTGTGTCTGTCCTGTGCCTTTCCTGTGTCTGTCCTGTGTCTGTCCTGTGTCTGTCCCTGTGCCTGTCCTGTGTCTGTCCTGTGTCTGTCCTGTGTCTGTCCTGTGCCTGTCCTGTGCCTGTCCTGTGTCTGTCCTGTGTCTGTCCTGTGTCTGTCCTGTGCCTGTCCTGTGTCTGTCCTGTGTCTGTCCTGTGCCTGTCCTGTGTCTGTCCTGGGTCTGTCCTGTGTCTGTCCTGTGCCTGTCCTGTGTCTGTCCTGTGCCTGTCCTGTGCCTGTCCTGTGTCTGTCCTGTGCCTGTCCTGTGTCTGTCCTGTGCCTGTCCTGTGCCTGTCCTGTGTCTGTCCTGTGTCTGTCCTGTGTCTGTCCTGGGTCTGTCCTGTGTCTGTCCTGGGTCTGTCCTGTGCCTGTCCCTGTGTCTGTCCTGTGTCTGTCCTGTGCCTGTCCTGTGTCTGTCCTGTGCCTGTCCTGTGCCTGTCCTGTGTCTGTCCTGTGCCTGTCCTGTGTCTGTCCTGTGCCTGTCCTGTGCCTGTCCTGTGTCTGTCCTGTGTCTGTCCTGTGTCTGTCCTGTGTCTGTCCTGGGTCTGTCCTGTGTCTGTCCTGTGTCTGTCCCTGTGCCTGTCCCTGGGTCTGTCCCTGTGTCTGTCCTGTGCCTGTCCTGTGTCTGTCCTGTGTCTGTGTCTCAGGTTTCTTGTGACATCTCATTTCCAGAATCTCTCCTGTGCATGCCACACAGGTGGCTTTTGTTTTTTTAAGATTTATTCATTTATTTGAAAGAGTTACACAGAAAGAGAAGGAGAGAGAGAAGGAGAAGGAGGGGGAGAGAGGGAGAGGGGGAGGGGGAGGGAGGGGGGAGGGGGAGGGGGAGGGGGAGGGAGAGAGGTTTTCCATCTGCTAGTTCACTCCCCAGTTGGCCGAAACAGCCAGAGCTGAGCCAATCCGAAGCCAGGAGCCAGGGCTTCCGCTGGGTCTCCCATGTGGGTGCAGGGGCCCAAGGACTTGGGCCATCTTCTACTGCTTTCCCAGGCCATAGCAGAGAGCTGGATCGGAAGTGGAGCAGCCAGGACTCGAACCGGCACCCATATGGGATGCTGGCGCTGTAGGCAGCAGCTTTACCACTACACCACAGCAAATGGTGGCTTTTAAAAGCAATGTCTGCTCCAGTCCTGTGTCTGCCTCGCTCACATTTGTTGCGATATTGTGTGGGCTTCCGTCTCCTTTGTTGTGTTTTTATTTCCTGTGCATTCCTTCCATTTAGGTCTCTTTTCTTTCCAGCTTCTCGATTGATTAAAATTACTTTGTTTACTTATTTTCGCTCTACTCATATAAAAGTCTTCCCCTCCTATTTTCTACTGGCCATCTTGAATTTTAAACACACACAATTAAACCCTAACAATGTATTCCGTTGGAATTTTTACTTACAAAAACACTTTTTCCTTTTTAATTTCTGTGTATGCTTTGCATTTTGTGGGGGTGAGGACAGGGAAGCCAGGAATGATTTTTTTTTCTGTGTTTCCCAAAATATATTTATGATCTTGACCTGCAGAGATACAAATGCATGGTTAGGAGTTCAGATAAAATTCAGGCTCAGGAGGAAAAGAGCAGTGCAGAGCCACACTTCGGTGTTTACAGCCTGCTCCCTAAAAGCAAACTCCTGAAATATTTTCCTGCTGATTCTAGAAAGCATCTGTGTGCTTCCTGCACAAGGGTCTCACGCTGCTGCTCCACCCGGCTCACTCAGCGCCTCCAGAGCTGCCGGCGGCCTCTGTGTGTCCCCCCCACCCCGGCTCAGCGCTGGGGGCGGAACACCAGGTGCCTGAGCCCAGCATGGCCATGTGATTCCCCGGGGAGCTCGTCCCTCCCCACTAAGAAGGCAGACACAGGAGTGGACAGCTGCTGGTCCTGCCTTCGCCGTCTTGCACAGCAGCCACAAGCCAGGGTGGAGGAGAGAGCGCTGGGCGGCCTCACCTCCGCAGACTGGGCCTCGTGGTTCCACTCGCCCAGCCTATCTGAGGCCACCCTAGGGGGTGTTCAGTCACTCACGGCCGTTGTATTTCTGTCACTTGCTACTTCCACAGACCAGTTCTCAGAGCAAAGCAGAAGCCCTGGCCTTCTTGTCACTGCTGCCACTCGGGGGCCTCATCTCTGCTATGGCCTGGGAAAGCAGTAGAAGATGGCCCAAGTCCTTGGGCTCCTGCATCCTTATGGGAGACCTGGAAGAAGCTCCTGGCTCCTGGCTTCGGATCGGCGCAGCTCCGGCCGTTGCAGCCATCTGGGGAGTGAACCAGCAGATGGAAAACCTCTCTCTCTGTCTCTAACTCTCTCTGTAACTCTGTATTTCAAATAAATAAAATAAACCTTTAAAAAAAACTCAGCCCAAGATACAGCCCAGTGAAACCAGCAAACCCATAATATAAAAGGACACCCACATATGTGCTGTTACTTTAGCATAAAAATATAAGGACACCCTGATGTGTATTTGAAACCATGCATTACTCCTTATTATTATTTACTTTTCTAGTATATAAATTCTAATATTTAAACAAAAATGTCTGAAAGTAGGAACTAGTAGTAATTAGTAAATAAATGTGAACAAATGTCATGTTTTATCATATCCCTTCCCATACTCTGATGGAACAACTCATTTAACCACGCTCCCTAGGGGATACTACAGAATCACGCTATATATGCATTATGCTATATCAATGTGTATTCACGGGGGCATCACATATGACGTTTTAAAAAGGGACATGGATACAACAGGACTAAGGAGACAGATACCTATGTGCAGCAGCAAGGTTCCTTCCATCTCCCAACACCGCGGCATCGTTTAATCTCCTCTGACTTCTGGGATAGCACCTCTCTGAAACACACACCCTCTGGGACTCCTACTGTCGACTGTGTGGCCGGTGCAAAACTGCACATGGTCAGAGCTACAACCCACCCTGCCTTGCAGCTCTGCTCTCGTCCAGCCCGAGACACACTGGTTCCTGGCATCTGTCCTGTGTGTTGGAGCCTCTCCACACGTGCAGCTGAATGTTCAACATTGCACTGACTCCCAAAGCAGGTTTTCAGAGGTCACAATTCCTTTTCGTCCAAAAATGCCCATCCACTTTGTATCCACCGGCTTGTTATGGTGGACTAGTTGGTTGACTTGTTATGGTAGACTAGTTACTTGCAATGGTGGACTAGTTAGTTGACTTGCTATAGTGGACTAGTTACTTGCAATGGTGGACTAGTTAGTTGACTTGCTATAGTGGACTAGTTACTTGCAATGGCGGACTAGTTAGTTGACTTGCTATAGTGGACTAGTTACTTGCAATGGCGGACTAGTTAGTTGACTTGCTATAGTGGACTAGTTACTTGCAATGGCGGACTAGTTAGCTGACTTGCTATAGTGGACTAGTTACTTGCAATGGCGGACTAGTTAGCTGACTTGCTATAGTGGACTAGTTACTTGCAATGGCAGACTAGTTAGCTGACTTGCTATAGTGGACTAGTTACTTGCAATGGCGGACTAGTTAGTCGACTTGCTATAGTGGACTAGTTACTTGCAATGGTGGACTAGTTAGCTGACTTGCTATAGTGGACTAGTTAGTTGGCTTGTTATGATGGACCAGTTAGTTGTCTGTCAATTTTTACATAGCTTCCACATGTCTGAAATGGCCATGACTTTCAAACATTCCAAAGTTAACCTGTCTCCGAAACAATGTTTTAAAAAGCAGAAGGAATCTACACTTCTGCGATCAAGGTGCCATTCCAAACAAGTAACAGCTCAGCAAAGAAATTGAGAAAATTGGGCTTAATTGGATTGTCCTTTTCTATTGACATTTTTGAATCCTGAAGCACTGTTCTTTCCAAACACTGAGCCTTTTTGCCATGTAAATGTTTGCCCCAACCTAAAACAACCCAAGTGCTGGCAGTCCGCCCTTCCCCAGGGCCTGGGATGTCCTCTGCAAGGTCAGATGGCTTGGAGAGCAGAACAGCCTGGCCAGCCCTGCCTTACACGTTCTCCCCTTCCAGTCCTCTCCTTCATGTATTTCCAAACCAGAGGAGAGGGCCTGTGTGTGTGGATGTGTCTGACAGCGGCCCGGTGTGTTACCAAGGTTCTATGACCAGCAACTGTGCAGGTGCACCACCCTTAGCGGGTAAGAAAATGTCGGGTGGTCCATCTTCAACACAGAAAGCAAATTTCTGTTGGTTGTCTTGCTGATGGAGCAAAACTCATTATGCAAACAGCAAGTTATGGAGTAGCCAACCCACAGAGAAGGGAGGGAGAAGGTAACTTTGTAACTTAGTGACGTCAGGGAAGATTGTATACGCCATGGCACTCAGCCAGTGAGGACCCAGGGGAAGGACCTGCATGCTGGGGTATAAATCACTTACTGTGACGGCTCCTGGAAGCCTGCTCCGCAGACACTGGTCTTGCAAGACTGCTACTAAAGTCTCGCTTCACGGCACTTCCTGATCTGAGTCCATCTCTTGAGTGGACAGGTGAGCATATTTCTCACACAGGTACACTTCTAAGAAGCCGTCTCCTGCCATTTGTGTAAAATTGAAAATATTATCCATTGCTTCTGCATATTATGAGAAAACTTAAAAGTGACCAGGATGGGCCGTCACTGTGGTGCAGTGGGTTAACGCCCTGGCCTGAAGCTCTGGCATCCCATATGGGCACTGGTTCTAGTCCTGCCTGCTCCTCTTCTGATCCAGCTCTCTGCTATGGCCTGGGAAAGCATCGGAGGATGGCCCAAGCCCTTGGGCCCCTGCATCCATAAGGGAGACCTGAAAGAAGCTCCTGGCTCCTGGCTTCGGATTGGCCTAGCTCCAGCCATTGCGGCCATCTGGGGAGTGAACCAGCGGATGGAAGACCTTTCTCTCTGTCTCTACCTCTCTCTGTAACTCTCTTTCAAATAAATAAAATAAATCTTTAAAAAAATGACCAGGAATCTTTATTACTACATCCTCAATACCATAGGTCAAACCCCACCTTCTCCAGCAGTCGTGTGCAAGATGCGTGCAACGTTTAGCAGGTAAGATCTTGTTTTCTTCAGCATAAAGCTTGTAGGCTAAATAGAATTTGTCAAATTTACATCAGTTCTGTCTGCCACAAATATGCAGACAAATGAGCAAACTCTGTTTTGCATCTGACAAGATTATCAACAATTTTTTGCTTTATGTTTTCTGCAAGTTCATTAAAATTTTCATGGGAATCAAGAGGGTGGTTTGAAGCTCCATTTTTCCTAATCTGAGAGCCAGCAGACATCCCCTGGCGCAGTAGGAGGCAGGATCATTAATAAGAACTCAGATTCAGGTCTGCAAGGGGAGGGACCAGCAGACCAGTTTTCAAACTGCCCCCCTATTTTTCAACCACAAGGTATCTTAATTGCAACCTCTGAATCAGGAAAGGCACTTTCACTCAATCTAAGAGAACATTCAAAGGAGCAATGTGATGCATGTGTAGCCCTTCGTGCAGTGGGCTCAGCTAACTCAGCAGCTGTCAGGTGAGCTGGTAGCTTTTGAGAAATAAGAGGACTTTAAACTCTGTTCATGGTGCACCTGCCACATGGCAGGCGTGTGAGGGTCTACAGCATCCTGACCCCACACTCCTTTTGGCTGTGGTTACTTACTGTTTTTATCCAGTTGAGTGTGTCCTGCCTGCCGTAGAAATTCTATAGCCAAGTGGCATTCTTTCCTTGAACTCTTAGAAAACATGGACAGGGACTGCCGCTGTGGTGAGGCACGTGAATCCTCCACCTGCAGCTCCAGCATCCCATATGGGCACCAGTTCAAGTCCCGGCTGCTCCATTTCCAATCCAGCTCTCTGCTATGACCTGGGAAAGCAGTAGAAGATGGCTCAAGTGCTTGGGCCCCTTCACCCACATGGGAGACCAGGAGGAAGCTCCTGGCACCTGGCTCCTGGCTTCAGATTGGCCCAACTCTAGCCATTGCAGCCATTTGGGGGGTGAACCAGCAGACAGAAGACCTTTCTCTGTCTCTCTCTCTCACTGTCTGTAACTCTGCCTCTCAGATAGATAAATAAAATCTTAAAAGAAAACCTGGGCATAATATCCACAGTGTCTAAAATTAAACTAACAGAGACAGCCAGTGTTCCCAGTTCCAATGTGCTTTAGTTGCCCCACACAGAGGAACGACACGGGCAGTCTGTCCTCGGGACCAGCGGCCAGGCTGCCGGGTCGGCAGTCAGAGCACACAACCGCTGCAGGTGTCCACTTACCCATCATGCCATTCTGTGCGACACTGAGAACCATGCTGTCTCCAGCCCCTATTCCAGGGGTTCCCTAGGAGTTCCATTCTCCCCCCCAAAACTTCCGGAGCTCTTTAGAAACCAAAGTGTTGCACATCTCAAGAGGGGATTCCAAGACAAGATTTTCAGCACAAAAACGGAGAGTGCCACAGTGAGACTGAGGTCTCCCTTCCTTTTGGAACCTGTTTAAAACCTGGTCACACACCCTCATTGGTGAGAGGGTGGCCTAGCCAAGAACACTTGGGCTTTCCGTCACAACTGATCCAGGCTGGAACCCAGCAGAAGTCGTCGGCCCAGGAGCTTGCTCCGCCTCCCACCCCCACCCCTGGCAGCTGGGTGTGTGACTTCCCATCCCAGGAACCAAGAGGCTGAGATGACGCGGCCGGGTCCGGGGTACCCACTTCTTATTCTGCCCCAGGGCCCCTGGCGCATTTTGCTTCGCGTATTTCCTGATAACATGAACCCGGGCTGCTCATTCTCCCCAGCACGGCCTCGGGGGTATGTTAGAACAAGCGTCAGCCCACCAGAGGGTGCGGGCACACCTATAAAGAGATCGTCAGAACTAACAGCAAAGAGGCAAGCAAGCCGACAGGAAAACGCGCCAAGGAAATGACGGCGCTGTCTCCAGCAGAGGTGCACAGTGGCGTGAGCGCTGTCAGCCGCTGGGGAACACATGCAAAGCCACAAGGAGTCAGCGCCTCACGGACCAGAGGGACCATGCTGGAGTCAGAGGGTGCAGCACTGGTGATGCCGTGGATGCCGGAAGCCGCCAGACCCCTCCCGCACTGCTGACGGGACTGGGAAGAGGCTCAGCTGCACGGCTCCTCGGAGGGCAAACCACGAATTAGATTACAACCCAGCAATTCCACTCAGATGGGCACCTCTAAGAACAACCCGGGCTCACAGGACAGGCGTGCGCGCCTGCCCCAGCAGCTCTGTTCACGACAGCCAGTGGTGGAGACAAAGCAGGTGTTATCCAGCTGACGGACGATCACAGGATGAGTTTCGGCCGCACAATGGACGGCCACTCAGCCACGAAGGAGCTGAAATGCCCAGACACGCTGCGATGCGGTGAAGCTTGGAAACGGGGTGCTAAGTGAAAAAGCCAAACACGGCAGGCCACATGTTAACTGGATCCACGTATAGAGTATGTCCGAGAGAGAGAGAGAGAGAGAGAGAGAGGTTGAGAGAGAGAGAGAGAACAGCAATTAGTGGAGAGGGAGAGAGAGAGAGAGAGAGAGAGAGAGAACAGCGATTAGTGGAGAGAGAGAGAAAGAGAGAGGTTGAGAGAGAGAGAGAGAGAGAGAGAGAACAGCGATTAGTGGAGAGAGAGAGAGAGAGGTTGAGAGAGAGAGAGAACAGCGATTAGTGGATGCCAGGCCCCCCGGGGGGGGGGGCAGCAGTGGGAACGCACTGCTTCATGGAGTGGAGACAGTCTCCCCAGGGCGCTGGTGACAATATTTGGAACCAGATAGAGACGTGGTCACAGCACTGTGCGCGCACTCAATGTCTCTGCATTACGTTCTTCTAAGTGGTGGGTTTTATGCTATGTGAACTTTATCTCAGCCTTTACAAACGATACATACTGGAGATGCCAACTACCTACCGGGGAAGCATTCACAATCTTTGTTAAATAAATGGTGCAATAGAAGGGAGTAGTCTTAGGTTAGTCCTGCTTCATGAAATAATTAGGGCAAAAATAGATAGGTCCGTGTGTAAGTTATCGCTGGAGAGTAGAACTGCAGGAGACATTCGTTATACGTAATTTTTTTAAAAAAGAAAATAGAAAAGCTTGTAACAGACTTTTTTCAAAGGAATTAATGATTCTTCCCACATATAAGCTAAGCAAATTACCATCAATCCGCACCAACCCTGCCTGCCTGCCCGTCCTCTATCACACTGTGGTCTTTCAGGCTCGCCATGACTGACGTCTTTAGCTATTTCGCCTCCATCTGTCCTCCATCTCCCTGCACCCCCGCCTGCCAGAGAGGGAGATTGAGACGGAGCGTGGCGGGGGGGACCCTGGCCCCTCTCCTCAAGGCAGGCCCGTCACTGTCCATCAGAAATGCCTGACGCTTCTAGCACGTGGGTGACACGTCCCGGCCAGCGTGACTGCATCAGGTCACCGGGAGACGGAGCAAACAGAAACCAAGCCACATCCTGGGCAGATGCCCGGGGACTCGAATCGGGGCATCCGCAGGCCGGAGGGCCGGGCTGGCTCCCCTGGGCGCCGCCCCTGCCGAACCGTGACAGCCTCGCAGAGTGTGAGCTGTGTGTGACAACAGCAATGGCACAATCCCGCGATCCCGGTGAGACGGAGGACCAAGTGCAGATTCTTTGTTGCAGCTCAAGTTCCCTTCCTGGCCCTGGGCCCCGTGAGCGTCAGCGCACTCAGCCGCACGGCGGTCTCCTCGGACAAGCACCACTCATCAGGCAGAAGCGAGGCTCGAGGGCATCGGAGGACTCGCTTTTGGCCGGCGGCAGAGGGGGAGTTGCGACTTGAAGGCAGGCCCGGCTCCCGAGGAGACGGCGCTCTCGGCTTCCCAGAAGGCTGTGGTCCAGGTTCTTTCAAGTCCTGCCGTGCAGTGTGGGGCCCGGGGGTCCCAGGAACACAAGGAAAGCAAAATGCCAGGTTCTCAGCTGCTGTTCCCAGCAGAGAACTTATTTGTGTTCTAAGAATTCATTTGAAGAAGAACGTAGGAAGTCTCCACTTTAAACAACACAGCTTCCAAAGGCGTCAGGTCTGAGACACACAGCGACATCTCTGCCAGCCGCACCCTTTCTTCTGCCGCTGGGGTGTCAGACCTCGCCGAAGGGCGTGTGGACGCGGACGAGCGCTCGTTCTGTAGCCGTGCGGGCGCAGGTGGAGGTTTTCGCTCAGAAGCAAGGCGGGAAGACGCAGAAGCACCTGCTTTAGCTTGGCTGACGTCGCATGAGCATCAGCGAGAGACCAGTGACCCTCGGAACACACAGGGCGTGAGCCCAGGCCGGGCTGGATGGTTTGAGGAGCCAGGGTCCAGGGTGAAGAGCGTGGGACGGGAGCGTGTCACGGCCCAGGAGGCTAAGCCACCTCTTGGGACACCCACGTCCCATGTCTGAGTGCTGGTTCAAGTCCTAGCTCCTCTGCTTGCAATCCAGCTTCCTGGATGCACACCCTGGGAGGCAAGGGGGCGGCCCACGTACTCGGGTCCCTGCCACACTCGTGGGAAACCTGGGTGGAGTTCTGGGCTCCTGGTTCTGGCCTAGCCCAGGCCTGATTGTTGTGGCCGTTTGGCCGATGAGTCAGCAGATGGGAGTCTGTCTCTCCCACCCCAGCCCTGTCTCCCTGTACTTGGAGTGAACATCCATCCCAACCAACAAACAAAATTTACGGAGTCAATATTTGGATTCGGCAGACAACAGAAAGAGAAAACAGTGAATTGAGGGTTTTAAGCGATGCTCTGCGTTTCTCAGAGATAGCATCCTCATGAATGAGACGCTGTGAGAACAATTTTAAACTATTTTTAGGCACGCCAGCTGTGGCGGGGCAGCCTGGCGCTGTAGTACCCAGGGCCACCAGGTGGCGGAGCGGTGTGCGCATGCCCAGGACTGCTGGCTGCGGGAGCCCCTGTGTGTCTCTGACTCCTGTTTCAGGATGCTGCTGTCCCCAGGGCCACTTCCTGGTCACTTCCTGCTCTCCCCTCACCCTTCTACGCTTTATTCTGCAGCCGTATTATGCAAATCCGTAACAGCCTCCTGTCATTGAGGGGCCCTGATGTGAACTCTGAGAAGCGCTTTGGCGCTTTGGCCTGGAACACGCCCCATAAAGGGGGACTTGGTGCCGTGTGATGACGATGGCTGTGACTAGGGGGCCATTTTCAAAGACAAATTATTTCAGCCTCTAGGAATCAGAGGCTTGGAGCTGCCTCCCTCCCCACGGGGGCTCTGCTCGGGTCCCGTGGTCATGTCTGTTGCAAACGCTGGGAGGGAAGAGACTTGTCCTGGCCACGTCGGTGTGAGCCGCGGGGACCCACCTGGGCTGACCCCGTCCAGTGAGGGCGCTGGGCGAGTCAGCACAAGCCTGTAAGGTGTCTGGAATTTAAGGCCCCGTGTTGCACTGCAGCAGGTTAAGCATCGCTGGCGACCGACGCCAGCATCGGTATCAGAGTACAGGTTCAAGTCCCACTGCCCCATCTCCAATCCAGCTTCCCGCCAATGCGCCTGCGAGGACGTGGGAGACCTGGATGGAGGTCCTGCCTCCTGGCTTTGGCCTGGCTCAGCCCTGGCTGTTGTGTGGCCATTTGGGAAGTCAACCAATTGATGAAAAATATTCTTTCTCTCTGCCTTTCCAATAAATACGTAAATAAAAGAAACAGAATCTAAGATGTTTTTAAAGTGTCGGAATATAAAATTGGTTTACCCTTTAAAAAAAATGGTAGAAATATTCAAATCACAAAATGTCAGCAGTACTGAGAAACTGCCAGAGTAAAATACTGAGAAGTATTTGTGACGGCGAGGGGTAGGGCAGAGGCCCTAGCAAACTCCTGGAGAAACCGTCCACCCCAGAGAAGTGAGAACTCAAGGTGAACGCCACACAGAATCTTCTGGACACCGTGATTTGGTCACCGCCCCCTTCACACACCTGCGTGTCAGGGGCCCCTGAGCGTTGCCACTGATCGCACACACCACTGGGAGCACCCAGTGCCGTGGCCCCAGACCGGCTCCACCGCCCCCGAGGGCGCCACACGCAGAACAGCAAACAGTAGCCACGCGGGTCCCTCTTCTTCCGTTAAGCTGAACCTGGAGCTCCCACTATGAAATATTTGCCTGGACACCTACACCAGACTCCAGCATAATCCAATGTGACTGTTATTGATTAAAACTAGCGCTGGCAGAGAATAGATCTGCTTGTGTAAGGCAGAAATAGCAAAGCAAACTATTTTCAGCTCAAAAGAAGAAAGTAATCAATTCTTAGATATTCAGGGGTGCCCTCCTGTGAAATAGAGTAGAAGCAACTTAGGAAAAGGAAATGAATCCTAAAATATCTGATTTGCATTCTTCAGAATATTCTCACATTTTAATTTTCTATTCACTTACTTTCAAAACATTAAAGTCTTTGATTAATAATTTATCCATATCTATGGTGCACGTTAGAATGAAAAAAAATAAAACCACTAAGATGACAAAGAGCAGAGAAAGGGTGGTGATAGGAGGGGATGGGAGGGGGAATGAAGAGGGAGGGAGGAAGACGAGAAGAGACAGAGGGCCGTGGACGGCTACACCTGCCCCTCCTGTCACCTGGCCTCTGGTAACACCCACTGATGAGTGCCCACCCAAACCGCTCTGCTTCCTGTGTCTGCATTCTCTTATGTGTTGTTCTCCGCCCAGAAAAACTTCCTTCCCCCCCCCTCCCCTGGTCCCCAGCTCTGCCGACGACAGGTGACATCCAGTGCTTCTATCAGGACTCCTCTTCCTTCTGAACTGGTGAGTGTGACATCCACTCGTATGTGGGGGGGTGTGTCCAGGTGTGCTGCCAGCTCCTCTGTGTGTGTGTGTCCAGGTGTGCTGCTAGCTCATGTGTGAGTGTGTGTGTGTGCAGGTGTGCTGCCAGCTCCTGTGTGTGTGTGTGTCCAGGTGTGCTGCCAGCTCCTGTGTGTGTGTGTGTGTCCAGGTGTGCTGCTAGCTCCTGTGTGTGTGTGCCAGGTGTGCTGCCAGCTCCTGTGTGTGTGTGTGCAGGTGTGCTGCCAGCTCCTGTGTGTGTGTGTCCAGGTGTACTGCCAGCTCCTGTGTGTGTGTGTGTGTCCAGGTGTGCTGCCAGCTCCTGTGTGTGTGTGTGTGTCCAGGTGTGCTGCCAGCTCCTGTGTGTGTGTGTCCAGGTGTACTGCCAGCTCCTGTGTGTGTGTGTGTGTCCAGGTGTGCTGCCAGTTCCTGTGTGTGTGTGTGTGTCCAGGTGTGCTGCCAGCTCCTGTGTGTGTGTGTGTGTCCAGGTGTACTGCCAGCTCCTCTGTGTGTGTGTGTGTGTGTGTGTCCAGGTGTGCTGCCAGCTCCTGTGTGTGTGTGTCCAGGTGTGCTGCCAGCTCCTGTCTGTGTGTGTGTGTCCAGGTGTGCTGCCAGCTCCTGTGTGTGTGTGTGCAGGTGTGCTGCCAGCTCCTGTGTGTGTGTGTCCAGGTGTGCTGCCAGCTCCTGTGTGTGTGTGTGTGCAGGTGTGCTGCCAGCTCCTGTGTGTGTGTGTCCAGGTGTGCTGCTAGCTCGTGTGTGTGTGTGTGTGTCCAGGTGTGCTGCCAGCTCCTGTGTGTGTGTGTCCAGGTGTGCTGCCAGCTCCTGTGTGTGTGTGTGTGCAGGTGTGCTGCCAGCTCCTGTGTGTGTGTGTCCAGGTGTGCTGCTAGCTCGTGTGTGTGTGTGTGTGTCCAGGTGTGCTGCCAGCTCCTGTGTGTGTGTGTCCAGGTGTGCTGCCAGCTCCTGTGTGTGTGTGTGTGTCCAGGTGTGCTGCCAGCTCCTCTGTGTGTGTGTCCAGGTGTGCTGCCAGCTCCTGTGTGTGTGTGTGTGTCCAGGTGTACTGCCAGCTCCTGTGTGTGTGTGTCCAGGTGTGCTGCCAGCTCCTGTGTGTGTGTGTCCAGGTGTGCTGCCAGCTCCTGTGTGTGTGTGTCCAGGTGTGCTGCCAGCTATTGTGTGTGTGTGTGTGTCCAGGTGTGCTGCCAGCTCCTGTGTGTGTGTGTGTCCAGGTGTACTGCCAGCTCCTGTGTGTGTGTGCCAGGTGTGCTGCCAACTCCTGTGTGTGTTTGTGTGTGTGTCCAGGTGTGCTGCCAGCTCCTGTCTGTGTGTGTGTCCAGGTGTGCTGCCAGCTCCTGTGTGTGTGTGTGTCCAGGTGTGCTGCCAGCTCCTGTCTGTGTGTGTGTGTGTCCAGGTGTGCTGCCAGCTCCTGTGTGTGTGTGTCCAGGTGTGCTGCCAGCTCCTGTGTGTGTGTGTGCAGGTGTGCTGCCAGCTCCTGTGTGTGTGTGTCCAGGTGTGCTGCCAGCTCCTGTGTGTGTGTGTGTGCAGGTGTGCTGCCAGCTCCTCTGTGTGTGTGTCCAGGTGTGCTGCCAGCTCCTGTGTGTGTGTGTCCAGGTGTGCTGCCAGCTCCTGTCTGTGTGTGTGTGTCCAGGTGTGCTGCCAGCTCCTGTCTGTGTGTGTCCAGGTGTGCTGCCAGCTATTGTGTGTGTGTGTGTGTCCAGGTGTGCTGCCAGCTCCTGTGTGTGTGTGTGTCCAGGTGTACTGCCAGCTCCTGTGTGTGTGTGCCAGGTGTGCTGCCAACTCCTGTGTGTGTTTGTGTGTGTGTCCAGGTGTGCTGCCAGCTCCTGTCTGTGTGTGTGTCCAGGTGTGCTGCCAGCTCCTGTGTGTGTGTGTGTCCAGGTGTGCTGCCAGCTCCTCTGTGTGTGTGTCCAGGTGTGCTGCCAGCTCCTGTGTGTGTGTGCCAGGTGTGCTGCCAGCTCCTGTGTGTGTGTGCCAGGTGTGCTGCCAGCTCCTGTGTGTGTGTGTCCAGGTGTGCTGCCAGCTCCTGTGTGTGTGTGTGTGCAGGTGTGCTGCCAGCTCCTGTGTGTGTGTGTCCAGGTGTGCTGCCAGCTCCTGTGTGTGTGTGTCCAGGTGTGCTGCCAGCTCCTGTGTGTGTGTGTGTGTCCAGGTGTGCTGCCAGCTCCTCTGTGTGTGTGTCCAGGTGTGCTGCCAGCTCCTGTGTGTGTGTGTCCAGGTGTGCTGCCAGCTCCTGTGTGTGTGTGCCAGGTGTGCTGCCAGCTCCTGTCTGTGTGTGTGTGTCCAGGTGTGCTGCCAGCTCCTGTGTGTGTGTGTGTGTCCAGGTGTGCTGCCAGCTCCTCTGTGTGTGTGTCCAGGTGTGCTGCCAGCTCCTGTGTGTGTGTGCCAGGTGTGCTGCCAGCTCCTGTGTGTGTGTGCCAGGTGTGCTGCCAGCTCCTGTGTGTGTGTGTGTCCAGGTGTGCTGCCAGCTCCTGTGTGTGTGTGTGCAGGTGTGCTGCCAGCTCCTCTGTGTGTGTGTCCAGGTGTGCTGCCAGCTCCTGTGTGTGTGTGCCAGGTGTGCTGCCAGCTCCTGTCTGTGTGTGTGTGTCCAGGTGTGCTGCCAGCTCCTGTCTGTGTGTGTGTGTCCAGGTGTGCTGCCAGCTCCTCTGTGTGTGTGTCCAGGTGTGCTGCCAGCTCCTGTGTGTGTGTGCCAGGTGTGCTGCCAGCTCCTGTCTGTGTGTGTGTGTCCAGGTGTGCTGCCAGCTCCTGTCTGTGTGTGTGTGTCCAGGTGTGCTGCCAGCTCCTGTCTGTGTGTGTGTGTGTGTCCAGGTGTGCTGCCAGCTCCTCTGTGTGTGTGTCCAGGTGTGCTGCCAGCTCCTGTGTGTGTGTGTCCAGGTGTGCTGCCAGCTCCTGTCTGTGTGTGTGTGTCCAGGTGTGCTGCCAGCTCCTGTCTGTGTGTGTGTGTCCAGGTGTGCTGCCAGCTCCTGTGTGTGTGTGTGTGTGTCCAGGTGTACTGCCAGCTCCTGTGTGTGTGTGTCCAGGTGTACTGCCAGCTCCTGTGTGTGTGTGTGTGTCCAGGTGTGCTGCCAGCTCCTGTCTCCTGGGGTGGGGAGATAAAAGCTCAGGCCCCGTCTCCTCCAGGCGTCCCGGCCCACCATGTGGCCCTTTCTCTATAGACTCTGCCATCCACCACGGACCCTCAGTAGGGCCAAAGCACGCACCTCCCACACTGTGAGCTAAGAAGTAGTCTCTCTTCATAAGCTGTCTGCCTCAGGTATTTCATTACAGTAACAAAAGCTAATACACCAGTAATAAAATATAGTACTGCAATTATTCTCATTTAGTTTTCATAATTATAAAAGTAATGCCTCATAGAAAAAATGAAGTTAGTTCACAGTCTCATCCCTCCAAAATAAGTAGTCACTGGTATCTTGTTTTGAAGATTGAACTGTGCGTGTTCTTTGTAAATTTTTTGAACCAAGGATTGAGATAGAATTGCAGTCATTGAAGCACACACATGTGCAGGACCCCAGCCAAGACAGTGAGCTCACCCCGACCCCCAGACGACCGCCGGGCTCTTTGTAGCCCTCCTGCCTGCCTCCTTCGCCCATCCTCATCTCCAGATGCATCCGGCCGCCCTCTCACACCACTGCTGCAGTTCTGGGATTTCACAGAAACAGAATTGTGCACACGCACTCCCCGGTCTGGCCCCTGAGTCAGCACCGTTAACCCGAGATCTGCTCACGGGTGGCATCTGTCAGCGGTTTGTTCTGTCTGTTGCTGAGCAACATCTCATTGCAAGGGAAGGTCATTGTGATCCGCACGCCAGCTGATGGGCACTAGCACCGCTTCCAGCTCGGGCGACAGAGAGGAAGCCACTGTGAACATGCGTGAGCAGGTCTTCGCGAGGAAAATGCTTTCATCTTCGCTGTGCAAACACCTGAAAGAGGAGTGGCTGGGTGTCACGACAGGTGCAGGCTGGGTGTCACGACAGGTGCAGGCTGGGTGTCACGACAGGTGCAGGCTGGGTGCCATGACAGGTGCAGGCTGGGTGTCACGACAGGTGCAGGCTGGGTGTCACGACAGGTGCAGGCCGGGTGCCATGACAGGTGCAGGCTGGGTGCCATGACAGGTGCAGGCTGGGTGTCACGACAGGTGCAGGCTGGGTGTCACGACAGGTGCAGGCTGGGTGCCATGACAGGTGCAGGCTGGGTGCCATGATAGGTGCAGGCTGGGTGCCATGATAGGTGCAGGCTGGGTGCCATGACAGGTGCAGGCTGGGTGTCATGACAGGTGCAGGCTGGGTGTCACGACAGGTGCAGGCTGGGTGCCATGATAGGTGCAGGCTGGGTGTCATGACAGGTGCAGGCCGGGTGCCATGACAGGTGCAGGCCGGGTGCCATGACAGGTGCAGGCTGGGTGCCATGATAGGTGCAGGCTGGGTGCCATGATAGGTGCAGGCTGGGTGCCATGACAGGTGCAGGCTGGGTGTCACGACAGGTGCAGGCTGGGTGCCATGACAGGTGCAGGCTGGGTGCCATGATAGGTGCAGGCTGGGTGCCATGACAGGTGCAGGCTGGGTGCCATGACAGGTGCAGGCTGGGTGTCACGACAGGTGCAGGCTGGGTGCCATGATAGGTGCAGGCTGGGTGTCACGACAGGTGCAGGCTGGGTGTCACAACAGGTGCAGGCTGGGTGCCATGATAGGTGCAGGCTGGGTGTCACGACAGGTGCAGGCTGGGTGTCACAACAGGTGCAGGCTGGGTGCCATGACAGGTGCAGGCTGGGTGTCACGACAGGTGCAGGCTGGGTGCCATGATAGGTGCAGGCTGGGTGTCATGACAGGTGCAGGCTGGGTGTCACAACAGGTGCAGGCTGGGTGCCATGATAGGTGCAGGCTGGGTGTCATGACAGGTGCAGGCTGGGTGCCATGATAGGTGCAGGCTGGGTGTCACGACAGGTGCAGGCTGGGTGCCATGACAGGTGCAGGCTGGGTGCCATGATAGGTGCAGGCTGGGTGTCACGACAGGTGCAGGCTGGGTGTCACGACAGGTGCAGGCTGGGTGTCACGACAGGTGCAGGCTGGGTGCCATGACAGGTGCAGGTTGGGTGCCATGATAGGTTCAGGCTGGGTGTCACGACAGGTGCAGGCTGGGTGTCACAACAGGTGCAGGCTGGGTGCCATGATAGGTGCAGGCTAGGTGTCACGACAGGTGCAGGCTGGGTGTCACAACAGGTGCAGGCTGGGTGCCATGATAGGTGCAGGCTGGGTGTCACGACAGGTGCAGGCTGGGTGTCACGACAGGTGCAGGTTGGGTGCCATGATAGGTGCAGGCTGGGTGTCACGACAGGTGCAGGCTGGGTGTCACGACAGGTGCAGGCTGGGTGTGATGATAGGTGCAGGCTGGGTGTCACGACAGGTGCAGGCTGGGTGTCACGACAGGTGCAGGCTGGGTGCCATGACAGGTGCAGGTTGGGTGCCATGATAGGTGCAGGCTGGGTGTCACGACAGGTGCAGGCTGGGTGTCACAACAGGTGCAGGCTGGGTGCCATGATAGGTGCAGGCTGGGTGTCACGACAGGTGCAGGCTGGGTGTCACAACAGGTGCAGGCTGGGTGCCATGACAGGTGCAGGCTGGGTGCCATGATAGGTGCAGGCTGGGTGTCACGACAGGTGCAGGCTGGGTGTCACAACAGGTGCAGGTTGGGTGCCATGATAGGTGCAGGCTGGGTGTCACGACAGGTGCAGGCTGGGTGTCACAACAGGTGCAGGCTGGGTGCCATGATAGGTGCAGGCTGGGTGTCACGACAGGTGCAGGCTGGGTGTCACGACAGGTGCAGGTTGGGTGCCATGATAGGTGCAGGCTGGGTGTCACGACAGGTGCAGGCTGGGTGTCACGACAGGTGCAGGCTGGGTGTGATGATAGGTGCAGGCTGGGTGTCACGACAGGTGCAGGCTGGGTGTCACGACAGGTGCAGGCTGGGTGCCATGACAGGTGCAGGTTGGGTGCCATGATAGGTGCAGGCTGGGTGTCACGACAGGTGCAGGCTGGGTGTCACAACAGGTGCAGGCTGGGTGCCATGATAGGTGCAGGCTGGGTGTCACGACAGGTGCAGGCTGGGTGTCACAACAGGTGCAGGCTGGGTGCCATGACAGGTGCAGGCTGGGTGTCACGACAGGTGCAGGCTGGGTGTCACGACAGGTGCAGGTTGGGTGCCATGATAGGTGCAGGCTGGGTGTCACGACAGGTGCAGGCTGGGTGTCACGACAGGTGCAGGCTGGGTGTGATGATAGGTGCAGGCTGGGTGTCACGACAGGTGCAGGCTGGGTGTCACGACAGGTGCAGGCTGGGTGCCATGACAGGTGCAGGTTGGGTGCCATGATAGGTGCAGGCTGGGTGTCACGACAGGTGCAGGCTGGGTGTCACAACAGGTGCAGGCTGGGTGCCATGATAGGTGCAGGCTGGGTGTCACGACAGGTGCAGGCTGGGTGTCACAACAGGTGCAGGCTGGGTGCCATGACAGGTGCAGGCTGGGTGTCACGACAGGTGCAGGCTGGGTGTCACGACAGGTGCAGGTTGGGTGCCATGATAGGTGCAGGCTGGGTGTCACGACAGGTGCAGGCTGGGTGTGATGATAGGTGCAGGCTGGGTGTCACGACAGGTGCAGGCTGGGTGCCATGACAGGTGCAGGCTGGGTGTCATGACAGGTGCAGGCTGGGTGTCACGACAGGTGCAGGCTGGGTGTCACGACAGGTGCAGGCTGGGTGCCATGACAGGTGCAGGCTGGGTGTCACGACAGGTGCAGGCTGGGTGTCACGACAGGTGCAGGCTGGGTGTCACGACAGGTGCAGGCTTCGTGTTTAAGAACCCACCAGGCTGTCTTCCGAAGCTGTGAAGTGATGTTTACCCTCCCACATCAGAGTGTGAGACTCCAGCTCCTCTTTGGTCAGTCGTCTGGACGTTGGCCATCCTCAGAGGTGACTAGTGATGGCACACTGCAATGTTTATGTTTTCTTAATGAATTATGATAGCAAGCGTATCTTCTAGGCACCTTTGTCAACTGTGTGTCTTCTTTGGTGATGTATTTTACTCATTCTAATTGTAGTGTTCATTTTCTTATTATTTAAGTTCTCATTATATATACAGGGTCTTCCGTAGCATCTTCTTTTTCTGGTGTCTTAAGGCAGAAACTGAGGCCATTGGAGAATTTTCTCTCTTCTCTTCCGATACACATCTGTAGTTCTGTGGGCATCCCCGGGATTCTAAAATGCTGCCTCTAGTTTTCATTACTTTAAAACACTTCCTAGTTTCTCTTTGGCGATCGTCTTAGCCTCGTGATTTCTTTAGACATACACTGTTTTTCCAAGATTTGGGAGCTCTCTCAGAAAGATTCATTTCATTGCAGCCAAAGAACATCTTTCCCATCACCTGGATCAGATAGACCTGTGTCTGGTTTATGGCCCATCACGCCAGCTCGCGTGCTGGACGTCCACGTGAACTTGGAGGGAACACAGAGTGCTCTTGGTGGGTAGAGAATTCCACATCAGTTGAGCCACACTGGCTGGTGGCATCGCTCACGTCTCCTCCAGCCACACCGGCTCTCTCCCTGCTGACTCTCCCCTCTGTGCGCATGGCTCCTCTGTCCCTCCTCCAATGCTGACAGTTTCCACTCCAGCTACTGTGAAGCTTCTCTGGGAGGGTGGACATCTGTGGTTTCGGTCCTCTGATGAGCTGACCCTTCCATGAAATCACTGTCTTTATCCCAAGCCCTGGTTTGCTCTGAAGTCTGCTTCATCTGAGGATATTAAAGGCGCCGAGCGCGGCTTTGATTAGCGTCAGCTTTGGACCTCTCTTCCACCCTTCCACGTTCAGCCTACCTGTGTGTTGGCCTTCAGCGCGTGTTGCGTGTCCACGGCCGGCTGCTGAGTCTCCTGTTCACAGTCTGTGAGTCTCCCTGTGTGGCGGGGTGCCGTGTAAGCCCGTCCTGCTGTGTCTTGTCAGCCTGCAGCAGTCGTTCCCCGGTGATTAGCTATCCACTGCACTCACTAGTTCTGACGCTGCTTTGATGTGCACCTTAACTTGGCGAGTTCAACCCGGAATGCTTGTAGACGTTATACGTAAGACAGTGACAACAGAGAACTTGCATTTCTCTCCACCTTCGTGCTCTTGTAGCAGATATTTGACTTTCACAACCACATTCTGGTCATGTTTACTTACACACTTCACCGTCATCTAAAGAGACCAGAATAGGCCGGCGCCGCAGCTCATTAGGCTAATCCTCCGCCTGCGGTGCCGGCACCCCAGGTTCTAGTCCCGGTCGGGGCACCAGATTCTGTCCCAGTTGCTCCTCTTCCAGGCCAGCTCTCTGCTGTGGCCCGGGAAGGCAGTGGAGGATGGCCCAGGTCCTTGGGCCCTGCACCCCATGGGAGACCGGGAGAAGCACCTGGCTCCTGGCTTCAGTGTGCCGGCCGTAGAGGCCATTTGGGGGGTGAACCAATGAAGGAAGACCTTTCTCTCTGTCTCTCTCTCTCACTAACTCTATCTGTCAAAAAAAAAAAAAAAAAAAGAGAGAGAGAGAGAGAGAGAGAGACCAGAATTAAGCAACAATCAGGCGTGTTTGCCCGTAGACAATTCCAGGGCTGCAGGGTCTCCTGAGCTCGTCTGTCCACCCGGTATCACTTCCTCCTGCCTGGAGCTGTCTCTCCACGTCTCGTCAGGAGAGGCGGCTGCCAGTGGCGTCTTTCAGCTTTTGTCTGCGTGAAGTCTTGTGCGTGTTGTACGTGCAGTTTGAGTGCCGCCCTCCCTGAGTGTGCACTGCACACACTGGGGACGCTGCGGCACCGTGGTCACTTCGTCGTCTCCCAGGAGCAAAGTGCGGGCCCGACCTTCGATCTTAGCTGAATGGTGCGTCTCTGCCTTCTCTGATGGCTGCCGTTGAGCTTCGCTTCTTCATCAGTGATTCTGAGCAATCTGATGACTCGCCTTCGAGCAGTTTTTTGTTCGTTTTCGTGTTCCTGAGCTTGCAGTTGATAGAGCCTTCTGGGCTCCGACGTCACACTTTCCATATTTCAGATTTCATTGTTTCTCCACATGCGCTCCCTGCCCCACTCCTCTCCCCCTCTGCCGAGGCCTCGTTTGACCCCTGTCGGTCACTGGAAGCTGCCCAGGGTTCACTGGCTCCCCTCCTCCCCACTTCACTCTGGACGCTCTCTGTTGCTGTATCTTCAAGTTCACCTTCTCTTTTGCCGTTTCTCGTTTTCCCTCATTGTACGCCAGCGTATTTACCTCTCATCCCCTGTAGACTCCCTCTAGCAGTTCTTCTTTGAGTTTTTTGGACACGGGGAATATCCTTAGAACAGCTGCAGCGTCCTTGTCTGGTCATTGCAACATCTGTCTCAGTGCTGGCTGGCTTTTGGTTGACTTATTTCCTAATTATGGAAAAAATGTTCCTGTTTCTTTGCACGCTTAATAATTTTTCATTTGGTCCTCTCCTTTGTGCCGTTACCTGTTGGGTGCTGAACACTTCTGTACTCCTGTGATACTGGGAGTCTGAGCTGGAACACAGTCGGGCTGCTTAGGAGCCACTTTAGCCTTCCAGGTTCTAGCACTTGGCAGGCAGGGCCAACGCAGAGCTCGGCTCCGAGGTGGCCACACCTGGATGAGGCGAGACCCTCCTGTGTGCTCTGCACCGCGTCTGGTCAGTCCTGGGCTTCTCCGGCCTGCCTCACAGAACCAAGTGCTCTCTCCAGCCCTGTGCACTGTCTCCAGCCCTGCGCACTGTCTCCGGCCCTGTGCACTGTGTCCGGCCCTGCGCGCTGTCTCCGGCCCAGTGCACTCTCTCCGGCCCTGCGCACTGTCTCCGGCCCTGTGCACTGTCTCCAGCCTCTCTGGCCCTGTGCACTGTCTCCGGCCCTGTGCACTGTCTCCAGCCCTGCGCGCTGTCTCCAGCCCTGCGCACTGGCTCCGGCCCTGCGCACTGGCTCTGGCCCTGCGCGCTCACTCCAGGCCTGCGCGCTGGCTCCGGCTTTCCCAGGCCATAGCAGAGAGCTGGACAGGAAGTGGAGCAGCCGGGACTAGAACTGGTGGTGCCCATATGGGATGTCAGTGCTTCAGGCCAGGGCGTTAACCCACTGCGCCATAGTGCCAGCCCCAACAATGTAACAATAACATGCATAAACATATCACTTTTGTTTTTGTGCACATCCACCTTTTGCAGTAATTGTTCAGGACAGATTTCAATATATGAAAACCGTGGGTCACAGAAGAGGAATCTTAAAACCTTGATGGGCATCACCACAGCATTTCCCCAAAGATTTTACCACCTTCAATCCCAGTCGCACGGGGGGTGCCCAGCTGATTGAATCCTCAGCACAATAAATATCATTTTTCAAATCTGCTACTCTGACCTGTGAAACTGGTGTCTTCAACTAAACTGTGTTTCTCCGGTTCTTAGAAAGTCCAATACTTTCATGGGTTTGTCAGTTGTCCTGTGTTTGTTCCCACTCTTTCGCTTCCAGCCAGGATGGCGGGTTGCCCCACGTCAGGCCAGGTGAGCTTCCGGCCCTCAGCCTCTTGCAACACACTCCAGCTGCACCCTGACCCACCGTGCTGGGAAGTCCTGTGCCGCAGGCGTAGCCTCTGGGAACACCGGCCCTCTTTCCGACCAGCGAGTCCCCCACTGCCAGGTCCTGAGTGGACCAGGGCCCTCCTCGGGCATCCCCGCCCCACAGGAGGTATCTCAGACATTCACGGGCTCACGTGGGCCGGCTTCTGTAAGTTCTGCCGTGGACGTCCGCCCACGACAGCATTTCTCCTGGCTGTTGCAGGCTGGCGTGCAGGTTCCCACGCACTCCTACAGGCCAGGACAGGAAGATTCCCCTCAGAGCTGCACAGTTCTGCTGGCAGCGGGAGCCTCGTCACACTGCTGATGACTCTCGGGTGCTGGAGTGTGGGCCTCATGTAGCCCAAGCACACAGCTCACCAGGCACACTGAGTGCCCCGGTCTCCACCTGGAGGCGGTGCGGGCTGGCTGCTGTCCATCTTCTCAAATGGCCGACCCTTGCCCTCTGGCCACTGAGGGCAAGGAATCACCACGAGGGCCCCGCCTGCCCCGTGCTGCACGCTGGGCCCAGCTCCGAGAGGCAGCTGGCAGCACCTGCACAGGGGCCACGCGGCCTCACTGTGTGGACCACGCCCACCCGCAGGCCCGCACCCCCTCACAGCCCCTCGGGACAGCCTTCCTCCCCTCACTCTCCGCTGTGTGGTGTCTGGAGGCGGGCTCCATCCCTGAAGAATTTGGCCCTGGCCGACTGGCGCAGACGCAAGGTGCTGGTCGACCGGGTCCCCCAGGCACGGGTCTTCCTGTGCCTCTGCCGGACGCCACTGTGTGCACAGCACTGGGGGCGACACACACACACACACACACAGAGGCGCCTCAGTGGGGCAGGCTGGGCCAGGTCAGCTCCCCGGGGCCTGTGGGGCTCCGCTGGGATCTGTCCCGGCTTCAGCAGGCAAAGACAGAGAGCGGCTTCTGCACAGAACCCCCTGGGAACACGACATGGGATGCCGGCCCAGGAAGACGAGACTCAGGACTGGGTCTGGCTCAGCTTGGCTTGCTTTTGGAGCCCAGCTCTGTGAACAGGTAAATCCAGCCAGTCTGATCCGGTCAGCACCGTTCTGACTGCCCCCGGCCACCACCATGAGGAAGAAACTCCACACAAGCTCGGGGCCAGGTGTGCCGAGGCCCAGGGCCCAGAGCCAGCCAGCTCAGCACCGGGGTGTTTCTGAGGGCGGCACTGTGAGCATGGGAAGCTGGCCCGACTCCCGAGCCTGGCACGGGGTCACTGTGAGGATCTTCCGACCCGCTGCACCGCCATCACTGGCGTGCACAGGCAGCAGCTGGAACAAAGCCTGGCTCGTGTCCCCAGTGCCTGGCACGGAGGTGGCCATGTTGGGTGAGGTCAGCCGAGGGTTCTCGTCCCGAGCACGTTTGCTTTGCACCATGCGGCTGAACGCCTAGGGGATGAACCGTGTCTTGAAGTTAGGGTGCAGGCTTGGCTCAGGCTCTCTGGGTTTCAGGGAGCTCACCTTAAGGTGAAGAATACGGAGGCCCGTGTTGCGACGTAGTGGGTCAAGCCACCGCCTGCAGTGCCAGCATCCCATATGGGTGCCGATCGCAGGCCCAGGTGCTCCACTTCTGATCCAGCTTCCTGCTAATGCACCTGAGAAAGCAGAAGACGGCCCACGTGCCTGGGCCCACGCCACCCACAGGGAGCTCCTGGATGGAGCTCCAGGCTCCTGGCTTCAGCCTGGCCCAGCTGTGCAGCCATTTGGGGAGTGAGCCAGAAGATGGAAGGTCTCTTTCTCTCTTTCTCCCCAATTCTCTCTATTACTCTTTCAAATAAATATTTTTAAAGATATATTTATTTATTTATTTGAAAGTCAGAGTTATATAGAGAAGGAAAGGCAGAGAGAGATGTCTTCCATCCGATGGTTCACTCCCCAGATGGCCGCAACGGCTATAGCTGCGCCCATCTGAAGCCAGGAGCCAGGAGCTTCCTCCGGGTCTCCCATGCAGGTGCAGGGGCCCAAGGACTTGGGCCATCTTCTACTGCTTTCCCAGGTGGTAGCAGAGAGCTGGATCGGAAGAGGAGCAGCTGGGTCTCAAACCGGTGCCCATATGCCGTTCAGGCCAGGGCATTAACCAGCTGCGCCACAGTGCTGGCCCCATAAATAATTTTTAAAGAAAAAAGAGGAAGGGGATAGGTGAGAGCCATCATCAGACCTTCTAGCTTTAGGTGCCGTGGTGGAAGGTCTGTGGCTGGGCCTCATCCGGAGAGCTCACTGGCTTCTTAAGGAAATGAGCGGGATTTAAACCCATAAACCTCCTTGCCAAGGTTGAATGCATGCAGGAAACGATCCATCCACCCTCGGTGACAGGCTTGGGTCAGGTTGCAGATGCAGGGATCGCTGTGACGGGAAGCTGAGCCCAGGCGCAGCCCACCCAGCACCAGGGCTGGGACGCTGGCGCAGTGTTTTGTTCCTGTTCCAAGGGGCTTGAGGCCCCACACTCCGGAGCACGCAGCTTCTCAGGCCAGGCCGTGAGCTCTTGCTCTGAGAGCACGGATCTGCTCGGTTGTTGGAGCCACAGAGCCCTCAGTGGTGGGGGCGGGCAGGGAGGAGTTCAGAGGCTATTTTGAGAAACAGAAAAATCTGTGTCTTATAACTTGGACCCCACCGTCTCAAGGACAGAGTAGCTGAGTCACTGGAGCCTTCTAGCCCTGGCTGGCTCTCTGCTCACCTGTCAGCCACTACCATTAAATAAAGAGGAACAGCAGGGCGGCTGGAGACGGCCCAGCCAGCCTGGCCTTGGGAAAAAGACGGTGGCTTGGACAGAGGGAGAGGAGGAGCAGGATATGTTTTCCAGCTCATAAATTGAAGATGAAATCACCCCAAAGAGCTGCCAACAAAGCAGTGCCCAGGATCCTGCACTCGGGCAGGGCTCGGGTGCCAGTGCAGCCCCGGCATATGGGGCCCTTGAAGGGAGACCAGCATCCAGCATGGCTCCAAGCCGAGGGGAGACCAGCATCCAGCTCGCTCCAGCCGAGGGGAGACCAGCGTCCAGCACGCTCCAGCCGAGGGGAGACCAGCATCCAGCTCGCTCCAGCCGAGGGGAGACCAGCGTCCAGCACGCTCCAGCCAAGGGGAGACGGTGCTGAGGATCCTGCTCGTGAGGCTGCCCGAGGCCAAGCACACCCAGCCGCTCCTGTCACCATGCTGCCCACACCAGGAGGTGTGCAGCACACAGCGGCCACCCCCAGGGGCCGCCGATCCTGCAGAGGCAGCCTGCACGCTGTCCTTGCTGACCCTAAGGGGTGGGGACACTAAGGGGTCCCGTTGGCCTGAGCGAGGCACTTCCTGTTCTTGGAAAACTCCGGGGAGAGTGGAGGCAAGGGGGTGAAGGGGCTGCCTCAGCAGGGCGTCCCGGGCCCACGTCCTCGGAGTGGCAGGCGATGGCCCGAGGGCGCCCAGGCTCCGGACTCAGCCTGCGCTGGGAAGGCCCGGCCCATCTCAGTCCACCCTGCCATTTACAAGGCCAGGCAGGCGGGCAGAGCTGAGGTCCCTGGGGAGTCGCTGGTCACAAGCCCTGATGACGGGGGCCGAGGGAATGTGGCTGTGCCTGGGACGAGGGCACGGCAGGCCCTCCTGGAGTAGGGAGGGGGTGCCCCTCGCAGAGGGACAGGAGCGAGCACGGCTCTTCTAAGGTCACAGGGTGAGTCAGTCGCGGACAAGTCATCTGTCTTTGGCTCGATAAATTTTCCTACTTAATGAGTTTGGACAGCCTCAGATAGCTTTGGTGCCGATAAACAAGCTTACCCGTGGTGGAACAGGCTAGCAAGGGGGGGCACACCCTGGCCCAGCGGCAGCCCTCCCGTTTCTATAAAAAGCACCCCAAGAACTCCGAGGCCCCAGCAGCCCAGACTAATGGGCCCAGCTCCCCATGTCCCAGGGAAGGCAAAGTTTCCACGCCGACGCTGCCTCTCCTGGCCCCGCGAGCCCAGGTCTTTCCTCTCTGCCCAGCTCTGTGGCTTCCCCAGAAAACTCCAAATAGGAAACTGGCTCCAGCCCTGCCCCTCCCCGTAGTCGGGCAAACCCAGCTCCCTGGCATCTCAGCCCCATGCCGCGGGGCCCTGGGTGGTCCTGACACCAGAGCACCACATGCAGGGGGTGACAGCCCAGAGGCCCATCTGGTAAGGCTGGTTTACCGACTGTCTTGCAGGGAATTCACCAAAAAATACCTTGTGCAAGTATTTCTCTAGAATTTAGGCAACAGCCCACTCAGGCTACGCACAGGGCTGGGCCCCATGGGGAATGCAAGCTGCCCACCCCCGGGGACTGCAGGGTTGCGAGAGGAGAGGAGCCTCCCGGGCCAGCCATGCGAGCAGGTAGAGTTGTGCACGGTGCAATTTAAAGAGCACGAACAATGACCCGGCAGTGCCCGGAGCAGAGACGGCCCCTTCCGACCTGTGAGAGGCAGCAGGCGGTGTCCGCCGAGCTGAGGGCTGGGCAGGGCTCTGCTGTCTGCCGGCAGCGAGGCCAGGGGAAGAGGAAGGCCAGGCCAGGGCCAGGCTCACGCGGCCACACTCAGAGGAGGAGAGAGGACTGAGAGCCCAGGCTGCAGAGGGGACAACGTCGGGGAAGATGGACCAGAGGGCTGCAGGAGCAGCCCCAGGCTGGCGCACGGCTCTGACTATGGGCAGTCCCGAGAAGCAGGGGCAGGGGCAGGCACGCGTGGGCGACGGTGGCCGTGCACCAGCACAGGGGCCGGCTGGCAGAGGAGGAGGACTGGCAGAGCCGCCTCCCCTGGTGTGAGGCTGGCCCACGGCCACCAAGGGCTATGACCTTGCCCTCCGCGCCCCCTCTCCCTGGTGGTACACGGTCTGAGATGCCACCATAAATCTCATCCTGAGTACGAGCTGGAGATGGGGCCTCGCCGGGGACAGCTGCACATCTAATTTTAGAGCCCTGCTGGAGAACTGGGCAGCTTCTAGCCCCACAGGAGGAAGCAGCACAGGGGACAGCACCGGGCGTCTAGGGAGAACTCCGGGGCTGGCCAGCATTCGCAGGACACTCCGTAGGGCTCCCAGCGGCCGCCGACGGGATAACCTAACCTTCCGGGAGGACCCCTGCCTGCCCGCAGGCTCCGGCATCCAAGTGGGTTGAGCAGAATCCACTTAGATACGCTGCAGTTACCTCTGCGGGGTGAAGCCCAGGAGAGAAGATGGGGCAGAAAGCTCCCATCTCTGTCCTGCTGCAGCCAGGCCCTGCCACCTGCCTGGTCCCCCGGGGCAGCCAGGAGTCCAACCACCTTGAGTTACTAACGAGCTCCAGTGTGACTGCACGGCCAAGCTCACAAAGCTCTCACCCATGATTCCATCATGTCCACAGCCAGACCTGGTCCTCCTTGGTCTTCACAATTTACAAAATGTCAAAGTTCAGGTGAGAGAAGCTGGGCGACCCAGAGTTGCCTGGGAGTCAGCCCGACAGCGGCTACAGCGCACCGCTCCCCAGGTCAGACCCCAGTTCTCACCGTGGTGCCGGGAGGCAGTGGCGAGGTAGAAAACAAGGTAGCTTGGGGAAGAATCCAAAAGCAGAGGCTATAGATAGGTAGACGTGGAGAGAAGAGAGGAAGCAGAGGAGAAACTCCCTCTCATTAAGCAAATTGTTCCATGGGTATGAGCCATTTAGACAGTAAAGGATTTAAGCAAACTTCAGCAGCTGCGCGTGTCTTCCGTATGGTGGATGTAGGAGCGAGCTGCGGGAACAGGCTGAGTGAGACTCCCCTGCCGTGGCTTAGGGCTGCAGCTCACTTACCAGCCAGCGATCACATCCCAGCTCTCGCCCTGACACCCCAGCATGTTACTCCACTACTCGGGTTTTAACGTGTCCTCCTGTGAAGACGGGGACAGCAATAGCACGTGCCGTGCAGAGGAGAGGATGTGCACCGGTAAGACAATGCACACTGGAGCCCGCACGAGCCGGGCCCCTGAGCAACACCCTGGCTCAGAGCCCGCACGGGCAGGGCCCCTGGCCAGCACTGTGGCGATGGCCGATCGTGACAGCTGGGAGGGGAAGCCATTCTTCTCTAGAGGTTTGGGTCAATTTGACCTTTGAATAAAGAAGGGAAATCGTCTTGGCCAAACTAATAGAGCAGACCAGAGGTGCGGACACACGCCTCGCGTCCCTGGGAGGGTCTTGGGCTACTGAGAAGACCCCAGCCCAGTCCTGCCCAGTCACTTTCGCATGTTCCGGCCGCACCAGCACGAGACCCGCAGCTGCAGACCTGACCCCCTTCACAGGAAGCAAAGACAGCAGTGGAGAAAGCGCCTGGCGCACGCGTCTGAGGGCGGGGCTCCCGTGCTCTGCTGCGACATCCCCCAAGCTGCCCCACCAGGGAGACAACAGAGCAATGAGGACCCCATGGCAGGGGCCGGTGCCTTGACACGCAGGCTCAGCCAGGAAGGCCTTCCTGGTGACGCTTGGCAGGCAGCAGGGCCCCGGGGGACAAAGAGGAGACTGAGTGAGACACCCCGTCGGGGCCAGCAGACACCCCACGACTGGGCACGTGGTCGGGGGAGGCCACCAGACGTCTCTAGCTCTGGAGCAGCTGGGTGATGCCAGCCTCGGAGCAGAAGGAGCCCTGTGCACGGGCAGAGAGTGCCCCCAGCCTGGGGCCAAGGCCATGCTGGGGCTTAGGTGCCAGCACACACATGATGACACGAGACATGTGAGACACATCCACGCCTCGCCCCCGAGTGGACACGACGACTCAGGACAAGCTGTGCTACACCTCTGCGTGACCTCCCCGCTGTGCCCCCCAGGAAAAGGGGAGAGGACTCAGAACGCCCAGTGGACCAAGGCGCTAATCCAATTTAGATCTCTGATTAGACGCTGAATGATGGTTTCTGTTCTCTTGGATAAATAGAAGTTTCAACGAAAAATGACAGAAAAATGAGGCTTTTTGTCCTTGAGTTTGTGACACTGAAGGGTTCCACTACTACAGGACGGTCCCCGGGCAGGCTTGGCATGGTCCCACTTTGCAAGGAACCTGCACTCTGCAGGAAAGGTTTCCGAAAAACAAGATCCATGGATCGCTGACCCCAGAAAGGGTGCTCTCCAAAAGCAACTCACCCCCACAGCTGGGGAGCAGGGCGCACTGCATAGCCACCTCGGGGGTCTCAAGACGCCTGGGCTTGTTCAAGGCCATGAGAGCTCTTACAGTAAAGAAACCCATTCGACTCTCCTAAGCACAGGACTTCCAATGTACTTGATGAGGGTTTTTTTTTTTTTTTTATTTCACTGCAGAAAATGCTGGTGCAGAAAGCTGCAGGTGAGAATGGATGATAATGGCATAACTGTGATGACCCAAGAGGAAAATAATCAGGTGGATCCTGAGCCTGGGCGGGCTGCTGGGATCAGAGACCGCACAGCCGGGCACGGCAGTGCTACTTATCGAATGACCCCATACATCTTGGCAAGTGGCTGGATTTCCTTTAATATTCTTTCAAGGTCCTTGCTGAGTCACTCCCATAAATGATGGGTCCTAATGGCTCTGAGCATCTCAAAAGCCTCCCGTGCAGTCACCTCCCTCTGTAACCTGCGATTCGCTCCACCCCAGCCCGCAGAGCAGAGCACAGACCTCTCCCGTACCAGCCAGGCCAAGACCCGCGTGCGACCCGGCAGCCCGGCCCCCAGATCCGAGGTAGGGCTGGCGATTCTGAGAGACCCTGTCGGTTCCAGACTCTTTTCAGGACAATGCTCATCCATGGTAGACTCTCTGTGAGTAAAAGGGTCTATCTGAAGGCTCTAGACCAAAAAAACGTATCATGGGGGCGTGTGTGGGATGCTCGGAACTCCAATCTCGACTCGGCCGTCCCCGGCACTGACGGGGATGAGGCCCGCGCGGCAGCTCAGCCTCTTCATCTGATGAAGGCAGTGACCGCCACTCAGGGTCAGCGTGAGCATTTCAGGAAATGACTCAGGGGGAGGAGGAGCACTGGTCCATGCCTCCAGGGGGGGAATCGTGGCTACACAGGACCCCGCTGCGGCCAAGCGGACGGAGGGCCCCGCAGGTGCGCCGTACCTGATGGTCCGCGTGTGCCTGTGGGTGTAAGGAGGGATGACCTTGAGAAGCAGCTCCATGGCTCCGTTGATGCCCAGCATGGCCCCCGTGGTCACTGAGAAGGACAGAAGCACAGTTGTTGTCACAGGAGGACGAGTGATGGCTCAACACAGCTCGGTGCCTCTCCAGCAGTCAGGGGTTACTATGCATCAGCGAAAAGTCTCTTTAGAAACCTTAAAGCGTAGCCCAATAAGCAAGAGTCTCCCTTTCTTCTCCACTGTGGCCCCAACTTCCCTATGACTGTGCCTGGACCTCCCTCAGCTGAGACAGGGACTTGCTGGTGTGTCCACTAGAAGGCCAAAGAGAGTCAGCTCTCCTGTCGTGGCCCAGCAGCCTGGCGACAGAAATTCATTCTACTTTAGCCCAACGGGACGCCTATAAAAGACACAGCCACAGATCTGAGTGGTGGAAATAAGCTCAAAGGGGTATCTGGTCAGTGGACGAGACCTCTGGGTGCCACTCTTGTTTCCAAGGCTGCCCCAGCCTCTTTGTAAGTCTTCGATATCCCACTCCACTCAGCCAGCCTTAGGAAGTGCTCTAGTCACGTCGGAACTACGAGAGGAATCCACAGGACCTGTGTGGAGCCTGTGTCACCAGGCAAGCTGGCCTTCCCGGGTGGGACCCTCTTGTCCCTGGCCTGCACCGCACTGGGGCTGGCCACGCCTTGTGCTTGCGGCAGCCTTGTTCCGGGAAAAGCAGCTGGGAACAAGGAGGCCTTGGAGCAGCCGAGAGGGAGAAACACCAGTGGCTGGGGAGAGGCGGCTACACGGAAACCTGGAGGCTTGAATGTGCTTCCCGGTGGGATCTCGGTGTCGCCGACCACAGGGACGAGGCCGTCCAGCTGTTCTGGGACAGCTGTTCTGGGACACCCCTGCCCAAGTGCCCCTCCTGAGGGAGCACAGGCCTAACTGACCGGATCAGAACTGGGGGAGTTGGCACCCTAGTCCTGCCCATCGGTCCTCATTCTGACGGCTGCTCTCATGGTCCTTGCTTCTAGACCAGGAAAGCAAACTCCCGGAAACCGAGAAGTCATGGTGTTGAGTCCAGTTGTGGAGGGGATGGTTGTGCTAACACAGAGACTCTGGACCCGGACCTGGAAAAGGCTGACCAACACAGCCCTCATGGAGGCCAGCCTCGCTGGGTGCCTGAGAGTGGCTGGGTGTCCGTCAGCTCTGGAAACAGCCCCAGCAGTCATCTGGGATCTCACTGGCTGCTCTGCACCCATCCTGGTCCCAGGCAACTCCTTCTCGAGACGGAAACTGACTGGGAAGCTTCCGGAACTTTCCATAGTGCCTAATGAAGAGACATCAACCTATGGCTTCCTGAACTCTGCCTGTCGCTCATCAGACTGGCACTGCTGGAGAGTAGTGGTGTGACTTTTAAAGCTATCTTGGCGAACAGTCAGTTGGTACAGTAAATGTAGGCTTAGAATCTGAGCTGGAGGGCTGCCTCCTCACACCCAGGCAGATCCCAGAACTGCTCAGAGCTCCAGCCAGGGGGGTTTTCTAGGTCTCCACTGCCACCCTGTATTATGGAGAGGACAAGTTATTCTTCAGGAAACCATGAGACATTACAAACCCTGTGCTGCTGGCGGGCTCCCCGTGGGGAGCACCCCAACTCCGCGCTAATGCGGGACCTCCTTGGTGCAGGGCCAGGTGCCTCTCCCTCTCTCAGGATGCGATTTTGCAGACCCAATTTTTGTACTCCCAAGTGCTCTGCTTTCTGGCCAGTGTGCCTGGGACATGGTAGAGGGGGCGCTATTGGGGAACACACGGTCGAGAATCTATCCCATTTTTCCCAGAAAGCCTCTCTCTCTCTATGGGCCCTCCATGCTCATTAGTGGAATTCTCTAATGAAAATTGGGGTATTTTTGTAGTTCTCAGGACAACCGGGAAGAAGCCACCTACTTGCTCCCCATATTTGTACTCTTCTTGCTATTTCAAAAGACAACGGGGAGAATAGAGAGGGGAACACAGCGTGTGACAAGCCCACCTGTGGCCCCTGGCTCACGTCCTGTGCCAAGTCTGTAGGCTGTGTCACAAGCTACGTCCCCCAAACCCAGAGTGAAGCCCCGATCCCAGTACCTAGAGAGGTGATTAAGCTCAGTTAGACTGGGCCTGATCTCTTCTGACTTCTGTGCTTACAAGGAGAAAATTGTGCACAGAGAAAAGTCCAGGGACACACAGGAGAAGACGCCATCGAGACGCCAAGGCGGGGCCCCGAAGAGCCGACCCCGCTAGCGCCTCGCTCCAGGGCTTCCAGCCCCCAGAGCGGTGAGGAAGGGACTTCCTGTGGCCCAACCACCAGGCTGCGTTTTGACACCGCGGCCTGAGCTGGCCAGTGGGGATAATTATTGCCTCTATAATTCTACAGAGGAAACTTGGGTCAGTCGGGTCAGGTGCCCACGTTCCATGACTCATAAGAAACAGGATCCGTGAGACTCAGGTCTTCCCGGCACTAAGCCCACGTTCTTTCCCCTAAAGGGTGTTTTACATCTAAATAATCGTCACTTCTATCCCACGAGGAACGAGCTCAGGAAGGAGAAGTGAAAGTCTGTTCACTACACGTGCGAGAGGTCCAGAACTGAGATTATTAACTAAAACGTCTCCATACGGAGAATTAGCGTGAGTCTTGGAGCCACTCAGCCCGCACAACCTTTACCTGCATGAATTCAAGCCGCTGTTTCACTCTTCTAAGTTGTGTTTTCCCCTTAACTATAAAATCGTGAGTGTACACACAGGATTGTCAGGGCAGCCAGAAATCAGCCAACCCAGGATGGCAACGACACGGGCACCTCACGCTGTGGAGCAGGGGCCGTCACCTGCAGGGCTCCACGGAGAGGCCCACGCGATCAACACCTCCAACAAAAGTGGGAAGGGACAGTCACACACGCGTGCTTCAGGCGTGTGCCAGGGACAGAGATGTGGCACACGGACGCTGAGCCCGAGTGCAAGGGCCTCCTCCCACCACAAGTACTCTGCCTTGCAGCACGAACAGAGGGGCCTGGAGTGCTCCCAGGGGGAAACAGCATGGAAGTCGACCTCCAGAAGCAAGAGCTCTACTGGCCGAGCAGGAGATGGGCAAGCGAGTTCTCACCTCCACACCCTGCGCCTCTCAGGTGCTCCACTCCTCTGGCTGGGACCACACGCCCCCCCCCCGCCTTCCAGAAGGCTCTGCCGAGCACTCACCACGGGTGGCAAACACGCGCAGCGCCCAGAGACAGTGCAGGAGGTTCTGGCTGTGGGACAGGCTTTTCCTGGCCAGAATCAGCGTCACATCAAGTGCTTCCAGTTCCAGTGCCTTCTGTCCAATTTTTTTGTCTAGGAAAACAAAGAAATCTCTCTTAATTGCATTCATATCAACGCTACAATTGTACAAGGCATGGGGAAGGGGAAGGGGAAGGGGAGGTGATGGAGTGAGGAGCAGGCTCTCACCAAGGAGTTTTCACACCCAGTAAAAAAAATGCTGCGGGCTCTGCCCCCTTCATAACCGAGCAAATCAGAAGAATCAGCCTGGGCTGCACAGACCACAGTGAGGCTCGTGGGCTTCTCCCTCTGCACGCCCGCCCCGCCACCACCGAGGGCCTGCCCCAGGCAACCTGGGCTTCCAGGCTCTCAAACTGGAACCCAGGTCCTCCTCGGCAGCTCGTCTTGTGGACTGTGTCAGTGACAAAACCGGGTGCAGAGTGGCACTGCGGTGATGTGACAAAACCGGGTGCAGAGTGGCACTGCGGTGATGTGACAAAACCGGGTGCAGAGTGGCACTGCGGTGATGCGGGAAAACCGGGTGCAGAGTGGCACTGCGGTGATGCGGGAAAACCGGGTGCAGAGTGGCACTGCGGTGATGCGGGAAAACCGGGTGCACAGTGGCACTGCGGTGATGCGGGAAAACGTCTCTTTTCAAGCACACGCCTAAAAATAGGATCCAAGAGCAAAACTCCGTCTGTAATTCTCCTGAAGATGCTTCAGATAAAGAGAAACGAGCGAGGGAAATTTGTCAAAGCAGCAATAGGAGCTGCGGTCTGGGTAGGTGGGAGGTCGTCGTTCGAGGTGATGAAGAACTTTCATAATGAAAAGCAAAAATGTATTTTGAAGAAAAGAAAAATTTGCCCTAAAATACCTCCAAATCATTGCTCCAAATAACTTGACCTCCAGTGTTGCAGGTACGTCTTTTTTTTTTCTTTTTTTTTTTTTTTTTAAGATTTATTTACTTACTTGAAAGTCAGAGCCTCAGAGAGACAGGGAGAGAGAGAGAACTTTCCCATTCACTCCCCAGATGGCCACTGCAGCCAGGACTGGCCCAGGCCAAAGCCAGAAGCCAGGAAATTCTTCCAGGTCTACCAGGAGGGTGCAGGGGCCCAATCACTTGGGCCACCTTCTACTGCTTCCCCAGGCCATTAGCAGGGAGGCAGATTGGAAGTGGAGCAGCCGGGACGTGAACCAGCACCCATAGGGGATGCCAGTGCCATAGGCGGCGGATTTACCCTCTAGGCCACAGCACCAGCCCCCATCATTATTTTTAACAGCCAGAAATAAATATTAAGAAACAAGAAAAACAATTTGCTATTCTGTGTTCCCTCCTCCTGCTTTGGGGGCAGGTGAGCGTGCTGCCAGCCACATCTGCCATGTCCTTTCCGAAACAGGAGGCCTGAGTCACCGTCGTGCTTTGGCAGGGACACGTCACTCAGATACACTGCAGGTGGAAATGAGTCACAGCACACGGGATCCCAAGTGGCTCCTGATGGACACCAGCAAGGAGACTGTGACCCCGCCCTCCTGACCCGGCCCCTCCGTTGGAAAAGAAACTGCAGGGCCGGCGTGCAGCACAGCAGTGAAGACCCCACGTGACACGCCACACCCTACAGGCAAGGGCCTGTGTTCAGGTCCCAGCTGACGTGCACCCTGGGAGGCTCAAGAAGTAGGGTCCCTGCCATCCCTGTGGGAGACCTGGATTAAATTCCTGAGACCTGGCTTCTGCGGGCATTTGGGTCATAAACCAGCAGTTGGAATATCCATCTTTCTATGTCTCTCTGCCTTTCAAATCAATATGAATAAATACATAGAAATAAGTAGACAGTAAGTCTCCATCCCACCCCACGCCATTTGTGCTGTGTTCAGGTCTTCCCAGGGGTGGCAAGTCAAGGACTCCAACGTCTTGGTGGTAGAAAAGAAGATGACATCACCACTGTGTGGTACCCAGCATCACAGTAGTACAGGACACGTGATGTTACAATAGTGATGCCAGGGCAGTAGCCTGCAGGTCACGGTCTTGCTGTCTCTCTCGTCTCCTTCTCTCATGCCGCTTGCGTGACCTTGTCGCCAGGCCCTGACCCATTCTCCACGCCTGTGACTTCAGAGCTTCGCCTAATCCTCACCGAGACTCCAGAGCAAGAACTGCTCCCTGCATGAAGCATGGGGCATGATGGCTCACAAAGGCTGAACACCTGCTTCGCCAGGCCACCAGCTCACGCACATCAGGGCCAGACCTGGCTTCCCAACTTGACTGCGAGTCCCCTGCAGGCACTTGGCCTCTTCCTGGGGTTCTGCTGACTCACTCTTTGCTGACTTCCTCTTGTCCTTCACATTCCAGCGCCAATGTCACCTCTCCCTGCCCATGCATGTCAAGGTAGCGTCACTATTCGTCTTCCTCACACACTCACCGTGGTCTGCTCCCAGCCAGCAGGGACATGCTGTGGACATGGCAGCCTTGTCCTTGGAATGACGCCGTGTGAGAGCAAGCCCCTTAACTTTATTGCTCCCCTGGGTGTTCCCGGTACCTAGAAGAGTGCCCGGCCCTGGGAGACACATAGCAAGCACCTGCTGAATGAGTTTACTGCTCTTGTCTGGGACATGTCCACACTGGTGCTGGCTCGGAGCACCTTCTCAGGTATTATCCACAGATGATGAAATGGACACAAAGTAGAGATGCCCAGGTTAAAGAGGGAGTGCCCAGGCCCTTGGCTGCAGCTGCTAGCACTGGACATCAAAAGTCTAACTCTCAGGCCGGCACAGTGGCACAGCGGGTTACGGCCTTCCCTGAAGTGCCAGCATCCCTTATGGGTGCCAGTTCAAGACCCGGCTGCTCCACTTCTGATCCAGCTCTCTGCTATGGCCTGAGAAAGCAGTAGAGGATGGCCCAAGTCCTTGGGCCCCTGCACCCACATGGGAGACCTGGAAGAAGCTCCTGGCTCCTGGCTTCAGATTGGCACAGCTCCATCCTTTGCAGCCAATTGGGGAGTGAACCAGCAGATGGAAGATCTCCCCCCTCTGCCTCTCCTTCTCTCTGTGTGTAACTCTGACTTTCAAATAAATAAATTCTTGGTTGTGACTCACATAATGCTAATTTCTGTGACGACTTCGGACAAACTTCGAGTGCCCAGTTTTACAAACCCCACTTCAGGAAGGCCTAGGCCTGAGGGGAGGTGCTCGAGGGCCCCCGCGGGGACAGAGAATGAATGCGAGTGGCAGCGGGGGCTCCAGGCTCCCATCCTCCCTCCACCTGGGGAAGCTCCACTCTTCTACGTCCCTGAAATTCACGGCCACCCAGCACCTCAGAACGTTGTGCTATATTGGGAAAGGGTTTTTGAGGTCACAGAGATTAAAGCAGGTGCTACCCTAACCACTGCTGCCCTGTGCCAGGAGGAGAGGACACAGAGACACACAGAGGAGCAGGCCACGGGAAGATGGAGGCAGAGATGGGCGAGCTGAGTGTGCAAGCCAGTGAACGCCAAGGCCTGCCAGGAGCCACCAGGAGCCCCGAGGGGCCTGGAACTGGTTCTCCTGCAGAGAGACCAGCAGGGAGCAACCCTGCCAACACTGGGCTCTGGACTTCCGGCCTCCAGAACTGACAGGCGTGGGTTTCTTCCGTGCTGAGCCGCCCGGCTTGGGGAAATGCGCTGGGCAGCTCCGGGAAGCACACATCTCTCACGGACTCCCACGTGCAGGCAGCAGCGCTCCACCTGTTCGTTCCACGGTCACCAGCTGCATTTGGGGTACCTCCCATGCCTCCCACCGGGGGACCCAGATAGCCCGTGCCTGCCCCTCAGCCCTCGGCACCAGACTTTGGACTAGCTGACATCCAAGTCAAAAAACGACCTCCAATTCCGGAAGGGTGCTCCCTCCCACCGAGGTGTGTGGGACCTCCCTGCACTTCCCCTGGATTCCCCACGGCTCTTGGGCTGACATCTCCAGAAGTGCCCTCCGGCCATCCCTGGGTCCTGGGCTGTGGGTACCTCTCAGGCCGACTTTGGCCAGCAGCCGGAAGAGAGGCAGGAGGACATCGTAGTCGGGGGGGTCTGTCCTCGCCGTGTCCACCAGGGTCCGCAGAAGGGCTTCACTGCCACCCTTGCTGATCAGGTAGTGGATCCTCCGGTCTGTGCCTAGGGGGACGGGAGGGAAGAGCAGCACAGGGGTCACTGTGACTTTGCCGGGAGCAGAAGGCACACCTACGGCTCGGGGCACAGCGAGCTGCACTTGCTTCATCCCAGAGACTGAACTGTGCAGCTCCTGAAGCAACCTGTGTGCAGAGCTGCAAGGAAAAGGGTGTGAAACAGGGGCACACGGACTATGTAAGGTCCTCGGTGAGCTCCTGCAGAGGCTGTGACAGACGGAGCCTGGGACTCACTTCCTGAGGACTGCCAAGTCTTCATGTGCTGTGTGTGTGTGTGTGTGTGTGAGTAATCATGTAGCCTTAAACATTTCGTCATATGTTTAGTAAAAGAGGGGTTTTCATTATTCCCTGCACTACACGTTTGAATAGTCTGAAACAGGGATTGGGATGAAGACGTTATCTTATGACAATGATTTCCCAACACTGCCTTCAGTTACTGATGGGAAGAAAACATGGAAACCACTGGAGCAGTCCCCTAAGAGACAGGCGTCTTGTGTAGGGAACTTTGAGGAGCACCTGGAGCTGGGATGCAGTGTTGGTCTCTGATGAAGAACAACTTTGTTGAACTCCTTACTTAACACAGAGTTAATCATATGTGTACAAAGTCAATTGAAAATAGATCACAGTAAAAAATAACAGTGGGAATAAGAGAGAGAGGAAGAAATTTGTAACTATAAAGCTGTATAGTTCTGCATACATTCCTACGGACTTACTTCAAATTAAAAACTTGTTATAAGACTCCAAATTCCATTAAGCTTGGTGGTAAAAATGCCATTTTAATTGTGAAAGTGATCGTATTAAGTGTTAAGGTGAACAGATAGGATTGAGTGTTAAAGTGGCCATGTAAATAGGCTCAAGTGCCTGGTAATAATAATAGAATTGAAAAGGAGAGAATGTTCCAACATGGAAAACAGTCCACACTCATAGAATGACAATCACTTTAAGTAACACTCTGACCTCAGAATCAACCCTTAAGGCCTCCTGGTCTGTCTGAAAAGCCCATGAGAGCATTTCAGGCATGGAAAGCCAAGACACTGTGGCAAAAAATGTCCTACATGAAGGATCTCTGTGAGACCCCAGTGGAAAGAAGGGATCACCAAAGGAGGTACTTTTCTCTAAAGGGAGGAGAGAACTTCCACTTTGCATATGGCCTTGTCCCAACACTGACAGAGATTGTGGATTCAAAAGGCTTCCATGGCCTTGGCAGCTCATGTCAAGGGCCCCGGGTGGTCACTGATGTCATACTTAAGAGTATTAATTGTTAAATTCACAAGAGGAGTCACTGTTCACTAACTTCCCATGCAGGACCTCTGTCCTTAATTAGTTGTATTATGAGAATTAACTATGAAATTTGTTCTCAAACAGTTTTGTGTGTGTATGCGTATGTGTATGTGCAAATTGTTGAAATCTTTACTTAGTATAGAGTTGATCTTCTGTGTTCAAAGTTAACTGAAAATGAATCTTAATGGAGAATGGGACTGGCAAGGGGAGAAGGAGGAGGAGGAGGGGTGGGAGGGTGGGAGGGAGGGCGGGTATGGGGGGAAGAATCACTATATTCCTAAAGTTGTACTTATGAATTTGTATTCCTGTTAAAAAAAAAAAAAAAAAAAAAAAGAACAGCCTGGAACAGGGGCCTCCCCCCCCTTGCCTGAGGACACGTTCCAAAGCTTGGAGCAGGCCCTTGCTGATCTCTGTGCAGGGGCATGCCTGACCCAACCCAGGGGTCCCACAGCGGGAGATGGCAGGCAAAGTATATTTTCCTTAGGGAAGGCAGGCAGCCCCACCGGCATCACAGGGAGAATACAAGAGACCCTCTGGACAGACTGGAGTCAGAACTATCCCAAAGCACTGGTGGCTTCTCCCACGCAGGGGACGCCCCCAATGGGCTGCATGGAGGGAGCCAGCCTAGTGCAGTACAAACAGCAGGAAGACGCCTGTGGCAGGACCTTTGCAACCAAATCTGTGCCCAGCTTCAGCCGGGTGTTCCTCTTTGGTGTTGCCTGTTGGGTGTTAATGGTTTTTCCTGTAGTGACAGAGCCACCTCCATGGAATTGTACATGGATTGTAGCAGAATCCAGAACCTGGGTGCGCTCAGAGCTCCTGGAGCTGTGCTCAGCTGACTCTGCTGATTCCAGTGTGGGCAACTCTCATCTGAGCTCTGCAAACCAGAAGCCTCACGGCACTTCTGGTCCAGCTCCTGCCTCGCATCCCTGTGTCCACTGGACACACGTAAGGGATTCCAAGGCCTGGATATCTCCTTGGAACCAGGGATGGAAGGAGGGGGAGGTGAGGGTCAAACCACTGAGGGGTAGCTTTTCCCAGGGGGTCAGAGGTGGACACAGCCCCCGAGGACCCTGGCCTCATAGATGGGAAACTAAAGCACCCACCCAGAGTTCAGTGTCCACCCGTGCTTTGGTCCCTCCAGGGAGACAAGACTGAAGGCCCCAGGTTCAGAAATCCCCATGTTATGGGTGTTACTAATTCAAACGGGAAAAGTGTTGGCAACTGTCTCTCACAGGAAGCTTGAACAGGGCAAGCCCCAGGCCACCCAGACACCTGCACAGATGGCAGCCACGTGGCCCACTCACACGCCTCCCCCAGCCACCAGATGAGGGGCGGGGCATGGCCTACTCACCGACAGAGAGCAGATCTGCCAGGACCCTCAGGATGGTCAGCACGGACTCCCTGTCACAGGAGCTCTGCAGAGAGAACGCAGACAGTGTCCTGAGAAGAAACCCAGGGACACGCAGCGGGCAGGGCGCCTTCCCGTGAGAGCGTGCAGGAGAGGGCGGGCAAGGGGGTCCACTGACGGCATGGGGGTGGGCACCCAGCCTTCATCGCCAGGACTCGTCCTTGTAGTGGCATCAGCAGCAAGAGTGAAGGACTTTGCCCCGATATCGACACGGGAGCAGCAGGGGAGCAGGCCCCTGGGGACTGGGGAGGAGCCGGCTGCAGGCAGGGAAGGGAGAGAAACAGAAACGCCCAGTGTTCTAGGCCAAGGTTTCCCCAGCAGATAACAGGCAGCCTCGCTTTCCTGAGAGGCACCGAGTTCAGGCCGAATCGTCGCTGTGGTGCTGAAGGGTGTGGTGCAGGACCCGCCCCTCTCTGAGAGGCAGCAGGGGACACTGAGCTCAAGGGAAGAAGGACCACTGGGTCTCCAAGGGCGTCCACACAGCAGGGGCCACTCCAGGTTCCCAGAAATCAGGCAGCGGCCTTTGCCTTGTGAGACATGCTTTGAGAGCATTTGAGGCAAAGCCTCATCTGCCCATCAGTGGGACTCACGCCCTCCTCTGCTCCGGGGACCGGTCACTCCCCATCAAACTTGGGATAAGTAGGTTTCCGAATTTCTCTGTGGTCTTGCCTCACGTATGCCCCAACGTCATCATTCAACACCCTCCCCCTAAATAAATGTGCTAGAAACAAGGAACGTCAGTCTCCCACCCAAGCCACGCTGTTTCCCACTCGACAGCTTTGACCTTCTACTTCCTCTGCCCACAGCACGGCAGTGCCAGCTCAGCCTTCAAGTGAGATTCCTCTGGGGTCCCTGCTCTCCACAGGGCACTCACCATGTGGTATGAGCACCAACTGCTATCTTGCTTCCGCTCCTCACTAGAGATTAAAATCTTTAGAGAAGGACCAAGTTCTGTGTCTTATTCTTGGCGGCTGACCATGGGGTACACAGGAAATATCTGATGAGCAGACGCAAACCCAACCAAACACAACTCCAGGGGAGTCATGCAGACCAGCACCATGAGCAGGACACAGTGGGGCCCAGGCTGCCTTCAGCCCTGGCCTTATACCCTCCTCCAGGGAGTCCTCCCTCAGACCCAGATGGGCCACGTCTCAGGGGGCACCACACACATACATAACCATAGGTCACACCTTAACGCTACATTTTCACAGATCAAAAGTGATGCCAAAAAATCCTGCTAGACAAAATAGCAAAGTTGAACTCTCGGACCCCTGGGTGGGATGAGCTGTCTGAGGACCCTTGACACTTGACGTTCACCTGGGGAACCACCCCAGCTCCATCTCCACTGGGCGCTTGGGCCTGCCAAGGGCACTCTCAGCCTTGGCTTTGCTTATGCCCCCTTCACCGTCACACTGAGCGTCACTGGAAGGTGCTGTTCTCCGAATCCCTCCAGCAGTGCCATAGACCCCTGCCCACTGGGCCTTCCTCACCTTAGGACCAAGCCAATAAATTTCTAGACGTTGAAGGACCCCAGCCCGAAAGGGCTCCCAGAAGGAAGCAGAGTCCCCAGCATGGTCTCCCTGAGTGTGTGCGGCTGGACAGACGCCGGCACACCTGCCTTTCTGTGAAGAGGGGGAGAAAGGCCCTGTGAGGCTGTGTGGTGTGACCTGTAGAATGCATTAATGAGGAAAGAGGAAGTGGGAGACGAGAGAAAGGAAAGAGCAAAACTAACAAGGTGAAAGCTGGAAACGAGGAAAAGATACAGTGAAGAACGAGAACTATCAACCAACATCCCTGACGAACAGAGGCGCAAAAACCCTCCCCAACTACTAGCCAAACAAACACAACAACACGTCCAAAAGGCATCCACCCAGGCCAAGTGGGATTTATCCCAGGGGTGCAGGCATGGTTGAACATTTACAAATCAACAACATGACACATCACATGAACAACTGAATGATAAAACCACAGGATTGTCTCCACGGACGCAGAGGAAGCTTTGGGGAAAATACAGCATCTTTCATGATAAAAATCCTTAAGCCAATCGGGCATAGAAAGGACATTTCAACACAATCAAGGCAACACATGACAAACCCACGGCCAGGATCGCATCGAATAGGGAAAAGCTGAAATCACTTGCACTAAGATCCAGAACCAGACGAGGATGTCCTCTGTCACCGTTACTATTCAATATACTTCTAGAAGTTTTAGCCAGAGCCATTAGGCAAGAAAAAGAAATCAAAGGGATACAAATTGGAAAGGAGGACGTCAAATTATTCCTGTTTGCAGATGACAGGATTCTGTATATAGGGGGAAAAAAAGACTCCACTGAGAGACTATCGGAACTCATAAGAGAATTTGGTAAAGTTGCAGGATATAGAATCAGCACACAGATTATAGCCAGGGCTGACGCTGTAGTGCAGTGGGTTAAAGCCATGGCCTGAAGCACCAGCATCCCATATGGGTGCCAGTTCGAGTCTCACCTACTCCTCTTCCGACCCAGCTCTCTGCTGTGGCTTGGGATAGCAGTAGAAGATAGCCCAAGTGCTTGGGCCCCTGTACCCACATGGGAGACCCGGAAGAAGCTCCCGGCTCCTGGTTTCAGATCAGCATAGCTCCAGCCCTGGTGGCCATCTGGGGAGTGAACCAGCAGATGGAAGACATCTCTCTCTCTGTCTCTACCTCTCTCTAACTCTGTCTTTCAAATAAATAAAATAAATCTTTTAAAAAAAGATAATAACCTTCAAATGTACAAGAAATACCATGGATGAAGAAGAACTTGTAAGGTCAGTCCCATTCACAATAGCTAATAAAAAATTTTAAAAACTTGGATTAACCAAGGAGATGAAAGATCTCTATAGTGAAAATTACAAATTATTAAGGGAAGAAATGAAACAAAAAATTGAAAAAAAAAATCTTCCATGTTCATGGATTGGAAGAATCCATACCATCCAAAGCAATTTACAGATTCAACATAATCCCAATGGAGATACCAATGACATTCTTCTCAGATCTTGAAAAAATGATGCTAAAGTTCACATGGAAACACAAGAGACCCCAAGTAGCTAAAGCAATATTAAACAACAAAAACAAAGCTGGAGGCATCACAAGTCCAGATTTTATGACATACCAAAGGGCAGTTATAATCAAAACAGCCTGGTACTTGTACAAAAATAGACAAGTAGACCAACACAACATAGAAACCCCAGAAATTCATCCACGCATCTACAACAAAATAATCTTTGACAAATGAGCTAAATTCACTCCCTGGAGAAAGGACAGTCTCTTCAACAAACAGTGCTGGGAAAATTGTATCTCCATATGCAGAAGTATGAAACAAGATCTCTACTTTATACCTTATAAAAAAATCAACTCACAATGGATCAAGGATCTAAACCTTCGTGCTGAAACCTTCAAATTACTAGATTAAAACCTGGGCAAACACTGCAAGACATGGCATAGGCAAAGACTTCTGATTAAGTCCCCAAAAGCAAGGTGATAAAAGCAAAAATGATAAAATAAGCTTCTACACTGCAAAGGAAACACTCAGCAAAGTGCAGAGGCGACCTGCAGAATGGGAGAAAATAACTGCAAACCACACAGCTGATCAAAGACTAATACCCAGGATGTATAAACAACTCAAGAAACTGAACAACAACATAAGTGATCCAGTTATGAAATGGGCTAAGGACATGAGCAGGTATTTTTCAAAGAATGAAATTCAAATGGCCAACAGACACATGAAAAAATGCTCAGGATCACAGCCATCAAGCAAATGCAAGTAAAAACCACAGAATTTCTCCTCACCCCAGTTAGAATGGCTCTCATCCCAAATCAAAAAATAGCAAATGCTGGCGAGGATGTAGGGGGAAAGTCCCCCCAGTATACTGTTGGGGGGCTGTAAACTCATGCAACCACTATGGCCAACGGTATGGACATTCCTCACAAATCAGAAAATAGATCTACATGTGACCCAGCCACCCCTCTCCTGAAATTTACCCAAAGAAATGAAGTTGCATATGAAAGAGTTATCTGTACCCCCACGTTTATTACAGCTCAATTCACAATAGCTAAGATACGGAATCAACCCAGATGTCCTCAACTGAGACTGGATAAAGAACATGTGGTGGGGCTGGCTCTGTGGTGTAGTGGGTAGAGCTACCCTCTACAGTGCCAGCACCCCATATGGGCTCCAGTTTGAGTCCCGTCTGCTCCACTTCTGATCCAGCTCTCCGCTATGGCCTGGGAAAACAGTGGAAGATGTCTCAAATGCTTGGGAGACTCGAAAGAAGCTCCTGGCTTCAGATCGGCACAGCTCCAGCTGTTGCATCCATTTGGGGATGGAAGATCTCTCTCTCTCTCTACTCTTCTGTAACTCTGCCTTTCAAATAAATAAATAAATCTTTAAAAAAAGAAAGAACATGTGTATGTATACACTACGGAATACTACATAGCTATAAAGAAAGAATGGAATGCTTTCTCTTGTAATAGAATGGATGCTACAGAGATCATTACACTCTGTGAAATAAGCCAGACCCCAAAATACCAATATCACATGTTTCCCCTGATTTTGGATCACTAATGTATATAGCACCAAAAAACAAACCACTGAGGTTAAGAGCGAAATCGACATCTTACGATTTGATCATTTACAGCCCTTGGCTACATTCTTCTGGAACAGCGGTCTTTCTGTCTTTTACTTGTTGAACACTATATTTAGTGGAGTATTGAGCCTGTGATTATAGAGTAAATTTGAAGAATAATATCGCAAAAATGAAAAGAGAGGAAGGAGGAGGCACGGAGGGAGGGAGGGAAGTATCCTGTGTTCTTGGATTTCTATCTTTGGAATACGTGAAATCTGTTCCTTCATGTTAACAAAAATATTTCAAAACAAGAAGCTGGCTGGGGAGAAACGTTAGGTCCCACTCTCATCATCCCCAAACCGCACTGGCAAGGGTCTGGCTACTGGGGAGGCCCACACATCACAGCACAAACCGAGGGTCCTGCTCTGGCTGGGGAGGGGCTGGAAGGCAGGTGGGACCAGGTGGGAGGGGCTGGGCAGAGGGATCCAGCCTGGCCCTGAGGGGGAATCTGAGAAGCCAGGCTGATGGGGCGAAGCTGCCTCCAGTTTAGCATGGAAGGGAGGATGGGATGGCGAGGGGCGGGCACCGTCCCTGCGGGCAGGAGGCAGGTCTGGCCTCTCCCTGCATGCCTGCTCCTGGGGCCTAGCAGGGCATGCGTGCAGGCTACTGAATCCACGCCACAAGCTGGGAGCTTCCTGCCTCACTGGCGCACCACGCACACTTCTCTCTCTCTCTCTCTCTCTCTCTCACACCCACACACACACTTCCGTCCTAGCTGCCGGCAGGGCCACAGAGCTGGGCACGTGCCAGGCACTACACCCCAGCCCTGGATCTCTGGGACCCGTGGCTGGCACTGCAGGCTGCACACACAGCAGCTGCTCCTCTGTCGCTGCCTCCAAGGAAGCCCCTGCTTGCTTCCAGGACGGGGCGGGCGGGCAGCGCTCCTGGACCCCCCAGCCTAGGGAGCGCCAGGGGCCTCTCCTCCATCTTCTCCTCTTAGAGGCGAGTCTGAGCTGAGATCGGGATTCTGCAGAGGTTTTCCTCCAGGGTTAAGAGAAAAAGAGCATGAGCTAAAAACAGAAACAACATGGTTGTATGAAGGCCTGACCCCGGGCCAGGTGATACCACTCAGCAGCAAATCGACTGGATGCAAGCAGCTGGGCGCTCAGGTAAGTGGAGCAAGAACTTCAGAGCTGCCTCCAGCCAGGGCCACTTGTAGCTGGGGAGTTGGTTACAGAATTCTGATGCGACGGAGAAAGATGAAAATTTTATACCTCCAAGTGTTCTCTCCCCAGGCACTCGGGTCTTCAAATATAGAAGAAATAGATTTCAGGAGGGCTGCAGGCAGCCGAGAGAGAGCTGCCGTCCTCAGAGACCGAGAGTCCCTAACGCCACCCCAGCTCCCAGCCAGAGGGGTCGGCGTAATACTGCTTCTCCTTCAGTAAAAACGATGGCATCAGTGGAGAAAGAGATGCTCCCCCAGCTCTCCACTGGCATTAATTTATGCACCGCTATATTTACCAATAAATATTTTACACTATTTAGAAAAGTGACACAGAGCCATTATTTCACCTCCAGCAATAATGAATGAGCAGTTAGAGGAGGCAGGCTGCGACGTGCCTGATTCTCCTCCAAGACGCCTTTAGATGAATCATTGCGTGGTCCCCCGGTGTTCCGGACTCTCCTACAAAACCCCGACCTGCCAAGACTTCAGGAGAGGCAGGTGCCGGAAGAGCAAACCGTGTCTCACAACCCACAGGAGTCTGACTGCAATTTTCTCCTATTGTTTCACATTTGTCACTGCCCTGCTTTAAAAATCCCGGGTCAGGGCTGAGTCGTGGCGTAGCGACTTAAGCCACCACCTCCTGAGATGCCGACATCCCGTGTGCAACGGTGCCGATCCTGGTCCCTGCTAATGCAGCTGGGAAAGCAGCAGTGCTTGGGCACGTGCTACCCACATGGAAACCCGGAGAGGCTCCTGGCTTCAGCCTGGCCATTGTGGCCATTTGGGGAGGAACCAGCGGATGGAAGGTCTGTATCTGTCTCTCCCTGTCTCGCTGTAACTCTGCCTTTCAAATAAATAAAACGAAACCTTTAAGAAAATGAAATAAAACCTCTGTCTCCTTGATGCGTCTTTCCCCTGACTGCTCAGTGTCATACACAAACAAGATCTTCACGTGAACCTGCCCTGCAGGTGCATCGCCAGCCCCTCCCCCACTGCCTGAGTGCCATTCCTGCCTCTCTCTGTGGCCTGCCTCCATTCCCAGCTCCACTCCCCTCTTTGTACAACCTCTCCGGCACCTGTTACCCACAGTCACCACATACACCTGTGCAGCTCGGGCACGGCACAGCTGCAGGGACGCCGGCATGATGGGTGCCCCGGCCCCTCTGAGGGTTACGCGTTCTGGGTTTGTCCTCCAGCAACCCACACCTCCCACTGGAGTTCTTACCAGATCCTGGCTGCTTTCTTACCTCCCTGTTCTGGTCGTCCGTTGGAGGGTCACCAACTACCCCACAACTTAATGTGTCCTGATCTTGCGGGGACGGAGTTTGGACAGGGCTTGGCCCGGAGGGGTTGGCTTTCTGCGGCACCAGCTGAGGGCACAGAGGGGTGCTCAGCTGGGGCGTCCGTGGTGGCCTCACTCACGGGTCTGGCTCCTTGGCAGGGACGACGGAAGACGGGGCCGACCCTGGACTGTGGCCCTGGGCTCCCACCCTGTCCTTTCAGCAGGACAGCCGCGAGGTCCTTGAACTCCTTGCACGGCAGCCGGCTGCCAGGCCAAGCATCCCGAGGGAGCTGGACACAAGTTGCAGGCTCCTTCTGACTCAAGCTCAGGGAGCCGAACTCGCCGGCTGCTGCGTCCGATGGTGCACGATGTCACTGACGCGGCACAGACTCGGGTGGGTGGGAGTGGACCCCACCCCTCCCAGCCCTGGCATCGGGGAGGGGGAGTGCAGAGCTGGTGTTTAGGAAACCATGGGATGGGAAGGGGTGGGAAAAGCGCAGTCGGCCAGAGGCTCACTGCCAGCTTTTAGCCTAGAGGACACCCGGCGAGAACGTGGTTACGGCAGCGTACCAGGCGCACAGCCCGCTTTTCTGACAAGCGAGCACTAGCAGCTGAGCCCAGTCGGCCTCCGTCATGTTGTGAATAGGAAGTATCAATACAACCACAGGCTCAGAAGTGGGGACCGAAGCATCTGGTGCCGTCCCCAGATTCCTGCACAACCCTGGCCCCAGGTGTCTGAAGTAGGAAATCCAGTTGGCCCCCACCCCACCTGGAGCAGCACAGCCGACACCCCCGAACCATGCTGCTGCTCTGTTCCCACGGGCGGAAGGAACAGGCTGTGAAACGCTAACTCGCAGTCTCTGTAGGATAAGACAACATGGCTTCCAAAGCCAGGAGCCAAGAGCAGAGGACACGGTCCATAGCCCAAGAAAACCATCTTGCCAAAAATAAATGTGCTCTTCCAGTCATGCAGCTTGAACACTCACACGGGAAGGCCCACTGGTTACATAAAAGGCATTATTGGATCTGGAGCCAGTCATGAAGGCTGATCAGGCTGCAGTACCAGGAGTGGCGCCCCCCACGAGCGCGGCTGGCCCCGCTCCGTCTGCGCTCAGGAGGGAGGGGACAGGTTCTATTAAGAAGTAACAGCAAAGTCTGGGACTTCCGGGTAAGAGAGTTGAGGCAGGAGTAAGATGGCCCGGGGCTAGTACTCAACGCCAGGGACAAGCCCGAGGCCAGGGAGGCTCAGGGAACAGGAGAGAGAGGAGTGACAGACTCACTTTCCCAGTGTCTGAAAGACTTGGCTTCCGCCCGCACCAGGAGCCTAATAGTCGGCCCTAAGAACAGGTACACTCGAGTTAGATGTAGGACGGCCCAGCTCACCAACAGGTGCACCTGGCTTAGAGGGGAGATGGCCCAGCTCACCAACAGGTGCACCTGGCTTAGAGGGGGGACGGCCCAGCTCACCAACAGGTGCACCTGGCTTAGAGGGGGGACGGCCCAGCTCACCAACAGGTGCACCTGGCTTAGAGGGGGGACGGCCCAGCTCACCAACAGGTGCACCTGGCTTAGAGGGGGGACGGCCCAGCTCACCAACAGGTGCACCTGGCTTAGAGGGGGGACGGCCCAGCTCACCAACAGGTGCACCTGGCTTAGAGGGGAGATGGCCCAGCTCACCAACAGGTGCACCTGGCTTAGAGGGGGGACGGCCCAGCTCACCAACAGGTGCACCTGGCTTAGAGGGGGGACGGCCCAGCTCACCAACAGGTGCACCTGGCTTAGAGGGGGGACGGCCCAGCTCACCAACAGGTGCACCTGGCTTAGAGGGGGGATGGCCCAGCTCACCAACAGGTGCACCTGGCTTAGAGGGAGGACGGCCCAGCTCACCACCGGGCCGCTATGAGAGCTCAGGACCGTGCCAGGACCATCCTCACCGAAGAAGACTGACCTGAGGGCAGGTCTGAAGATCCTGAGACACCTTCCTGGGTCAACTTTCCACCCAGGTGGTGATGCTCCCAACTCGGCTTAACACCGGTGACCCAGGCAGGGCAGTCAGCCGGCACCGAGGTTTTGCAATCCCATACGTGGCCCGTGACGCCCTGCTCGCCTCTGCCTATTGGCGTCGGCAGAGGTCTCCAGGTCTCCAACAATACTGATGGTAAGTGACAGTGAGACCGCCCCGAAGGCCTCTGGTTGCCTGTGAGCAGCACTCACTGGAAGGCTGGGCTGTCTGCAAAGCACAGTTGACAAATCACTGCACAAAGCTTGCAAGGTGGAATTAAGGATTCCTGAGAAGAAGAAGTGCCCAACAGTTCTCAGCTCCTGAATGAGTTCCGAACCCAGGAAGCATGCAGCCGCCCCTCCCAGGTGCCCACCACCCAGGGACCTCCCAACCACCACCTTCAAACAGCCCTGAGCAAGGGAGCCCCAGCACTGCAGCTGAGAGGCCACAGAGCCCACCGGGTCACAGGTGACTGCGTCCACCGAGCCCACCGGGTCACAGGTGCCTGTGTCCACGGAGCCCACCGGGTCACAGGTGCCTGTGTCCACCGAGCCCACCGGGTCACAGGTGCCTGTGTCCACCGAGCCCACCGGGTCACAGGTGCCTGTGTCCACCGAGCCCACCGGGTCACAGGTGCCTGTGTCCACCGAGCCCACCGGGTCACAGGTGCCTGCGTCCACCGAGCCCACCGGGTCACAGGTGCCTGTGTCCACCGAGCCCACCGGGTCACAGGTGCCTGTGTCCACTGAGCCCCCCGGGTCACAGGTGCCTGTGTCTACCGAGCCCACCGGGTCACAGGTGCCTGTGTCCACAGAGCCCACCAGGACACAGGTGCCTGTGTCCACCGAGCCCACCGGGTCACAGGTGCCTGCGTCCACCGAGCCCACCGGGTCACAGGTACCTGTGTCCACAGAGCCCACCAGGACACAGGTGCCTGTGTCCACCGAGCCCACCGGGTCACAGGTGCCTGTGTCCACCGAGCCCACTGGGTCACAGGTGCCTGTGTCCACGGAGCCCACCGGGTCACAGGTGCCTGTGTCCACTGAGCCCACCAGGACACAGGTGCCTGTGTCCACTGAGCCCATCAAGTTCACAGGTGCCTGTGTCCACTGAGCCCACCGGGTCACAGGTGCCTGTGTCCACCGAGCCCACCGGGTCACAGGTGCCTGTGTCCACCGAGCCCATCGGGTCACAGGTGCCTGTGTCCACCGAGCCCATCGGGTCACAGGTGCCTGTGTCCACCGAGCCCATCGGGTCACAGGTGCCTGTGTCCACCGAGCCCACCGGGTCACAGGTGCCTGTGTCCACAGAGCCCACCAGGACACAGGTGCCTGTGTCCACCGAGCCCACCGGGTCACAGGTGCCTGTGTCCACGGAGCCCACCGGGTCACAGGTGCCTGTGTCCACCGAGCCCATCGGGTCACAGGTGCCTGTGTCCACCGAGCCCACCGGGTCACAGGTGCCTGTGTCCACAGAGCCCACCAGGACACAGGTGCCTGTGTCCACCGAGCCCATCGGGTCACAGGTGCCTGTGTCCACCGAGCCCACCGGGTCACAGGTGCCTGTGTCCACAGAGCCCACCAGGACACAGGTGCCTGTGTCCACCGAGCCCACCGGGTCACAGGTGCCTGTGTCCACCGAGCCCACCGGGTCACAGGTGCCTGTGTCCACCGAGCCCACCGGGTCACAGGTGCCTGTGTCCACCGAGCCCACCGGGTCACAGGTGCCTGTGTCCACCGAGCCCACCGGGTCACAGGTGCCTGTGTCCACAGAGCCCACCGGGTCACAGGTACCTGTGCCCGAAGATGCCGAGAGGACGCCGATCCCATGTCCTCCGCCCCTTAACTCGCAGCGAGGAGTCTGCACGAGGACGAGGACAAGGACGGGCGGCCCTGTGTGTCGGGCTGCCCGCCTGGGGCTCCTGCTACCTGCAGTTCTCCACCACCTGGTACCTGGTGCACTTGGGGGCGCTGGTCTTCCCTGGCCCCCTCTGGAGATTTGAAAGTTTGCCGTGCAACAAGCTTCAGTAATACACGAGCTGGCATCCCATGTGGCCGCAGGTCAGCACTGAGAGCTTTGTCCAGCCGTCATTTACCAGTGCCGCTTAATCCTCAACACAGAGCTCTCATCTCGCAGCTCCGCATCATTAACCCGTGGTACAAAACAAGGCCAGGAGAAGCTGAGTGAGGTGCAAGAGTAACATCTCTTCTATGTTATGAACTGAGTTTGAAACCTAACAAATTTGCAAAAAAAACAATGGGAGACTTTCTGAAGTAACCAAATTACTATTTCTTTAGTAAAAGCTCTTTAATTCTGGAATCCAAACTGGAACCATTGTTAAACCTTGTCTGCAAATGCTTTGTCACACCTACCAGCAAGAGGTGACACCTATGTTCCCTACCCGTGAATCTTCGCCGATCTCAATAACTCTCTTATTACCCGGCAGACTGTAACAGGAGAAATACTGCTACCTTCCAGGCGAGCTCACAGAAACACTGCAATTTGAAGGTACATTCGAGGGCTGCGAATCAGGCTGAGATCTGCAGGTCTCCACGTAACAGGCCGGACTACACTAAGGTGACCAGGTTGAGAGCTGAGGTGACCACACGGGAGGGAGGCACTCCAGTAGATGGTGACACTCTTGGCAGAACTGGGAGCAGCCGCCATCAGCTGTCACCCACGGGCGACTCATCTGGGACATCCAGAACAGAGGGAACACAGACAGCTCCTGCCCTCCCACAACAACATGGGAGCCACCAAACAGCTGCCCTACTAAGTCCTTCCCAAATGCCTGCCCCGCCCCCACGCTGTGAGACGGGTCAAACGGCCACGGCAGGACACTGAGATCGGATAATATCTCACACAGCGGCAGCCACAGAACGCAGACCAATCTCAACAACAGATCGATAGAAGGCATCGAAAACTTGATTCTACAAACTGAATTTGGAATGCATGGCTACAAGGAGGCTCTGGACAAGCATTTAAACGATGACATTTCACAGAGCTATTGCTTGGCTTCTTCTCGCTCAGTTACTGGTTGTTGCAAAGCCTACATGTTAGAGAGAGACGCCGGACGGAGGCAGCAGACCCAGCTGTAACCCCAGTGTCTCCGCTGGGACGTCCGGTGCAGCATTTCCCTTCTCTGGACCCCGCTTGCTTTCCTTGTGTTTCTGCTCACGGGCTAAGAAGGGACGATCCCGCACGCTGCTCCCAGGTCCACGGCCGGGTGACGTCCTGGGCTGTTGACCGGCGCCTGTGAAAACCCATTGCGGTGGCCTGGGCCAGCGTGGCTGCCGGGCCTGGCAGGGGAAGTGGGCATGTGGGTTAGGAGTCTCAGGGCACAGGCAGAGCCTCAGGGGGCTCAGGAGAGCCAGGAACTCGGGCTGCCTGCAGGCACGAGAGCGGAAAGCGTGAGGGGCCCGCACTCCAGCCGAGGAACGTCTTGAGCTCCAGGGTCCTGCCCTCATCCGCTCCCTGTCCCTTGGACCTCTGTTCTCTTCAGACAGAGCCACACCCTTGTAGGTGCAGCCCAGCCTCAGCTTGCTCCTGGATCAGGAGTGGTGGCCAGGAGCCCCCAGATAGCCCAGCAGTCCAGCAGGGGTCTTCCAACATCATCGTCTTCTGTTCCTGCCTTTCTGCTCGCCCTGCCCCCTCTCCCCTCTTCTCCAAAGATCTGTCGATGAAGTCAGCTACTCGAGCGAGCGCAGGGCTTCCCAGCCTCAGCACTATTGATATTTGGGGCCCGGTAATTCGTTGTGGAGGAGGAGGAGGGAGAGCTGCCCTGCAGGGTGGTCAGCAGGACCCCTGGTCTCTGCCCACTGCAGGCCGCAGGCCTAGCCACGCTCCACCCCAGCCCCAGTGGTGACAAGTGAAGATGTCACAGACTGCGGGAGGCAAGCCTGGCGCTGGTGAGTCACCGCATTGGTGCACTGGAGTCTAATACCGACGGAGTGTGGCAGCCCTCCCAGGTGGCTCACGAGGACAACAACATAAAATCAGGAATCAAGTTCTCCCATTCCCAGCAGCAGGGAGCCAGGCCAGACAGGTGCTTCCCACCTGGAACCTGGCAAAGCTCCCCGCCAATTAGTCCACCCAGACGACCGAGACAACTGTGCCCACTCTCACGTAGCGTCAGCACCAGCCTCCCGCATCAGCCACATGGTCCAGGATCAGACACACTCACAGGGTTGAAGGAGGACCTGGCCGAATGCAGCAGATGTCACTCGACTATCAGAGTGATAACTGACGCCCCTCCCTCCACGGCACTGGCTGCGTCCTCCGTCACCCTCAGCAAGGTAAAGATTTCCCCTTTGTCTTCTTGCCAATATTCTCCCCGCGGCGCCCGTGATCGGCTGATGTAATTGGCAGGTATTTATTGGGCGCCTACTCCTGTCAGGGACTGGGGATGCCGCTGTAAATAAGTCAGCGAGGACTGAGCTCTGGCAGGTGTCCCCGCCCAGGAAGCCTTTGCTCAGGGACCCCAAGATTAGCAGAGATAATTGGCGTTGGCCCTTCGCAGCCTGCAGGAGCAGTTTGCCTTCCCAGCTCCAGTAAATGAGCTCTGTTGGCTTACAACAGAAGAGAAGAGATAAGGAAAGAGAACGCAGGTGAGTTAGCACAACCAGGTCAAAACTCCCTGCCTCCAACACACAACATCCAGCTTGGGATGCAGAGGAGGGGAGAAAGGGGCACCGCCTCTCAGCTGCCGCTCAGAGACTGACCCCTGGGGACCCCGAGAGCCAACAGAACCAGGACACAGACTTCCCAGCCGACTCCAGCATTCACACTTCTACCAGGACTTGAGAGTAATCTCTCAATAGATATGCAAATGTGCAAGGTGTATGTTCTAGTTAAGACAACATTACCCACGGGTCCTAGTCATCTTAACAAGGTATGAACGGCCCAACCATAAAAAAGAAGGAGAGAGCTTCTGAAATCACACGAAGTCCAGAGAGGCATTCTTGATTGACGGCGGGGATTCTCCGCACAGCGGGGCGGGAACCCAGCTCCCTTCTGTCCGGGGTCCGCTTTTCTCAGCTGTAAGCTCCAACCTCAGGGAGCTCATCTGCCTGGGACAACCAGGATAAAGGCCCGGGACCTCCCCCGGGAGGCCTCTGCGGTCAGGCCTGGGCCAGGCACGCGTCATTCCCACCTTGCTCACCATCTCGAAGTCCGTCACATGCTCACACGGCTGAGAAGGAGACGGGAGCGTGCAGCCCAGCCCCTGAATTCACAGGAGTTCCGCAGACAACTAACCAGTGTGGTTTCCCAGCTTCCACGCCGCGTTCCCAAGGCCCTGCCCTTGGCCAGCCTCTGCTGGTGAGGGCCGTCTTCCCCTGGCCGCCTGCAACCAGACCTCCTTGGTGTCCACAGGCTTCAAACTGTAGCCCCAGGAAAAACGAAGCCAGACACGGTTCCCCATCCTGCCACGCAGGTGATTTCCCGAGACCTTACTCCTTGCGGGACCCACCCCCTTCAAGAAGGATGGCCTCTGGTTCTGATTGCCCCTTCTGGATGAACAAAAGCCCCGGCTCGGGGAGAAGCACAATATTACATATGAAAAAACCTCAAGCAGTGGCGAGAAGGAATCGATCACAAAGCCGTAGCCAACGTTGGAAGCACAAAGCCCTCGTACCCTGGTGAGTGAGTCCCTAACGCCACCACCAGGCTAAGGACCACAGGTGAGGAATCCCATGGTCCCACCCTTGCTTGCAGGCACATCCCACGGCGCATCTCAGAAGCACACGGTCAACATGCGGCTTTGAGCGTCTAGAAGACCTTGCTCGTCCTGCTCGTCGAGGGAGACACAGGCCGCGCACTTACTGCACCAGCTGGCCGAGGTCAAGCGCCTCTGAGGAGCCTCACCTGTGACTCCCAGCCCGGCAATTCTCATCTTCAAAGAGCGGAATGTCCCCCGCGAAATATACCCAGGAGTCTCAGTGCTGTGAGGCCAGTGCTGTGGGAATTCGTTGCCAGATTTGCTGTATTAATTCCAACTGTAGGGCAACCGCTAGGCAGAAAGTTGTTTGGACGTAAATTAGGCATCACGTTCGCCTTTCCAAAGGCCCTATGACGTCATTCTGTACTGTGCGAAGGCCAAAGATTAAACATAACAATGAAATAAGGGGCCACTCTGACCCTTTCCGCAGTGAATGACGATGTTCAAAATGTCATCGTCAGGAGTGGTTTTACGACACAGTGAGTTAAGCTGCCACTTGCAACACCAACATCCCATGTCAGAGCACCTGCTCAACTCCCGGCTGCTCGACTTCCAATCCAGCTTCCTGCCAAAGCACCCGGGAAAGCAGCAGAGGACGGCCAAGCCCTTGGGCCCCTGCACCCACCTGGGAGACCCAGAGGGAGCTCCTGGCCCCTGGCTTTGGCCTGGCCCGGGCCCAGCCATTGCAGCCATGCCCGGAGTGAGCGGATGTTAGAGCGCTTCCTCCCTCTCCCTCTCTCTCTGTGTCACTCTGCCTTTCAAATAAATAAAATAAATCTCAATAAAAAGTCATCAGCACTACCTAATACACACAGATAACCGTGTGCTGTCATTCTCATCTCTCATCAACAGGAATTTGTGCTTGAAGCATTGTACAAGTCATACAGACTCTCCCTTCCACTGACGGATAGCGGGAAGTGTGGACAGGCCACCCTGGGGGCACCACGACCCACAGCTGCCACCCTGCCCTCTGCCAGCGTCAGGGTGAGACCTGCATGAAGAAGATCTCTCTGGCTGCTGATCACCCACACGGGGTTCTCCCGGCACTCGGGCCTCTTCATGGCACAGAGGGAGCAGGGGAACCGTTTTTAACGGAAGGTGACACAGAACACAAACTGAAAATCCCAAACAGGATTCCAGAAAATCAACGTCAGAAAGCTGAGTTGTTCAGTTAATGAGAGTTAAGAAATTACATAAATGGGAGAAGACGATGGGGAAAAAAAGAGCCTCCAAGGGCGGAACTGGTAGTTCCACTGTGGATCAAGGCTTCCAGGGTCAAAGATTGCAACAGGACACAGAGAGGAAAAGAGTCTATTACAAGGTTCAGCAGCCAAGCCCTGAATGCTTGGCGATCAGCCAGGAAGTCACCGTCTAACGGTCCAGAAAAGTGTCTGCAGCTGTGTGGGCTCACGTAGCCCATGAAGAGGATGGCAGGCAGCTCTCTGCTCTGATTGCCAGGGCTGCCTTCCAAGGACTAAGGAGACACTCAACAGGCTCTTAGTTCAGTGCTCGCCTTGAAGGAGCACCAATTACCCTCATTTCTCCTCTCCAGAATGCAGCTTTCTGGTGAATGATCAAGTACATGTCCTGATGACTGTGAGCTTCTCCGTGAACCTGAGATGTGCCTGGGACCCAGTACCCCGGGGGCAGGGAACATCAGGGTGCTGAGGCGAGAAAGCTGCCAAGGAGAAGATACAGTCACGGGGAGTCCCCCTCCCACCTACCCGCTCCAGCACCCGTGGCTCTGCACTGCTTGGTGCACTGAGCCACGGACGAGGGGGACACAAGGCCTGCCACAGCTTGGGAGTTCTCCGTCCAGCTGCTGACAAGACACAAAAATGTCGATGAGTTCCCACCGTCAAGTCCAACTGAATCCCGGGCATGCGGGCAGTGAGTGGGGGTTCAGGAACAAGCATGAGAGGAAGCAAACCTGGCTGTGAAAGCCCTCGTCATGGAAACGGAATGGATAGAGGACTGTGAGGAGGCCACAGGAGAAGCCGCGATTTTGCTCCACACCATGGTCACCACGGCAAAGTAGAAACCCCGCCCACACACCTTGTGGGTGATGGCTGACTCCGCCGGGGGTGTTGGCCACCATCTTCCTGAAGGCAGGCAGCACCCATGTAGATAAATCAGATTCACCCTGACCAAAGACCAAAGCTCTCTGTGTCAGGAGGACGTGACTTGGTGCAAACACCGGTGCTGCCGAGCACCCTCCATGTTTGACAGGTGTGTGGCCAAATGAGTTCTGCAGCCCCTGTCTTCATTCTTCCACAAACCAGGGTCTGCTGCTTCAGCATCGGTCAGTGCCCTGGAGCCTGCCGCTCTGCCGGCTCTGAGGACTCACGCTGAGTGCCCTGACCTGCTTCTGTCCTCCAGAGATCACGTGGTCAGTTGACAAGTACGTGATGACGAGTAACCACTCCAGCCATCAACTCTTCAGAAACACATCCAAGGGGCAGGTTTGGCTGGGAGGCTAAGACAGCACCTTTCACGCCTGCGTCCCATATCGAAGTGAGTTCAAGGTTAGGCTTCCTACTGACATGTGGCCCGGGGGCAGCAGATGCGGCTGAAGCACTTGGGTTCCTGCCACGCCTGTGGGGGACTCAGGTGGAGTTGTAGGCTCTTGTTCTTTGGCCTAGCCCAGCCCTGTCTGCCACAGGCATTTGGGGACTGAACTAGTAGATGGGAGTCTCTCACTCTTTCTCTCCACCCTTCAAACAAGTAAATAAATAATATTTTTTATAAAATACAGTCAAAAACCCTGCATTTGAGCCATATAGTTGGGCATGTGGGTATTTTGTGAAGCACACGCTCATTTCCTTAAATGTTATCTGACAGATCTGTGGCAGAGGCATGGACCAAGTCCTTTAGGTAATGAAAGAGGAACTCACACAGAGAAAAAAAATCCTTAAATATATTTTTAATAAACTTTTTTCACGTGGGATATGTGGAAGTTGTTTGAAAAGTTACAAAGGTAGCACAGAGTCCCCGTACACCCCTCACCATGTCTCCCCATTGCTGGGTCTTCAATAGCACCCTGCGTTTGTCAAAACTCAGCTTGACTGGATATGTCACCGTTAACTCCAGACTCCCTGCCTGTCCCCAGCTTTGCCGCCAGTGTCCTCACTGTGCTCCTGTTACCCCGCCCCCACCAAGCTGCACACTGTGGTGGTCTTCACACCTGCCCGCCTCCCTCTGTGACAGTGCTCATCTCTGCTCTCAGCCTGACCCTGACAGCCCAAAGAATCACAGAAAACGCTCCTGCGTGGCCTCCCGTCCGTGCTTTTCTGACGTGTTTCCTCTCTGCTGACCAGTGGGTGCCCAGAGGTAAAGGCTCCCTCCCATCACACGTCTGCATCGGGGACACGCGATGGCCCTGTTGATGTGGGAAAACTCAAAGTGGATAGCTGTTTCGTGAGCTGGAGCCACACCTCCCCGCCCCCAGGTGACCCCACCTGTATCCACCCACCGTCAGACTTCGTAACCACTCCGTTTTTGGAAGTGGATAAGAAGCATGGTGAAGGGGAGGGGCTCCCTCTCTCTCTGTCCCCTGGTGGACCCTGGGAAAGAGTGGTACGTGGGTCTCACTTTCCCCTTCCGGGACCACTCTCCCTTAACAAAGCCTTCACGTTCCTGTGTATTCATTTCACTCCGTAAATAAACCTTATCACGCTGCACGTCATGTTTGGGCCTGTACTTAGGATTCTTCTCTAAGTGGAAGGCAAGAACCTGAAATAGGAGTTTGAGCCTAACCTAGCCCACAACACTCTGACATCACTGATGATGGCGTCATTGGCTCATCACTTGGCTAAACTGCTGTTTGCCAGGACTCCCGCTGTGCTAACCACACAGTTTTTGGACTTGAGTGGCTGTGTCTGTCCGTTCCTTGGGGAAAAGGGGCGGAATTCAGCTCCAACTCTACATGGAGCCTTCAACTCCTTAGAGTTTGAGGGAGAAATAGTTGGGCTCGTTCACCTCTCATGGGGACGGCTACATCCCCCCCTGCCCTGTTCTGCACCATCACTGCCCCATGACCTCACTCAGAAAGGACTCCACACACTCCACCCGCCAGTGCCTCCAGCGACCGTGTCAGGAGACGGACAGTATCGGCCTGCTCCCTCGGCTGCTCTGACATCAGCCGCGGATTCTGGCCGCTGAGAGGCGAACGGGAAGGAACTTGGAGACAGTTCTTGGGAGAGAGAGCTCGCATGCAAACGCGAATGTGGTGCAGTAATTAGGTATGATGGGCTGCAATTTTCCAACTTCCTTCAGCAGAGCAAATTGCTTTGGGGGCTGGAGTGTTCCCTGCTTTCTTGCCTCAAGGTTGGCCTCTTATGAAAGTCTCCCTTTGCAAAGAGCCAAAGTTGCTTCATTTTCTCCTGTAAGTAGCTTAATGGTAACTACACAATGACTCCATTAGTCATCACGGGACAATAACACCTCGTGGAACGTGCGTGAGGCAGCAGAGAACAGACGAAGGTCAAGCCTGGAGAGCCGTGGGGCAGCAGAGAACAGACGAAGGTCAAGCCTGGAGAGCCGTGGGGCTGCCCGCTGCCGGGGACGGGAGGAGGCGCTGGAGTCCTGACTCAGCACAGCAGGCGCCACCGGGGAAGGGGCTTCGCCCTGGAATCCATGAAGATTCTCCAACGCTGAGAATGGCAAACTCCAGCCCTTAGAGCTGATGACGTTCAGACACGCACAGCTCTTTAGAATGCTCTCCCTGAGACAGGAGTTGGCGGCCCCCAGAACAGCTCGCACCACTCTCTCACACGGCAGTCACGGAAGCTCCTCTCGAGACCTGGTGCATCCTTGTGATGTTCACAACCCCACGTTTGTCTCATCTCCTCGAAGGAGAGTGATTGAATTAAAATATCTGGGGAAACAGAGGCTCGTCTTTGCTATTCCTGAGTGTGGGATTACAAATGACTGTTCCTTGATCCATTGCTAACTTCTCTAGAATGACCACAGACTTCCACAATAAAAAATACTAAAAGCAAGTGGAAATATAAGAGGAGACGAACGTAGGTAGAGGAAATATGTGAGCCCACGATTTTCTAATTCCCTTGGGGGCAGGAACAAACTTGCACTGAAGCGATGTCTCTACAACATCTAAAATTCTAGCCATGTAGCCGGCCATCTTACACCGACTCAGTGATATTTATAAGCAACACGTGCTCAGCCTCCTGCCAGGCCGCAGGAGCACCGTTTGTGAGTGCGGGCACAGGTGGGGACAGACGGGCGCATGAGTGAAGGCAGGCTCTCTGGAGCGAGGGTGGCGTGAAGCTACGTCCACCGTGCAGGCAGGCAGCTCGTGCGCTGCTCCGTGAAGCCGGTGTCCAGGTGCGCGTATGTTGCGCCGTCAGCGCCGGTCCACATTCCTACTGCAGGGCGCGTCCCGCATGCGGCAGTGTCTCCGGGACAGAACCCTGCTTTCTCACGGGCACAGGTCCCCAGTAGGCGACTGGCTGTTCTGAAGGTCCCCGCGGGCGATGGGAACACACCAGGGCAGGGCCACTTAGCTTTGCTCTGGGATCCAGGAGGGTGCTGCACAGAAAAGGCTGGGGAGGGAACCGTGGAGCTCTGGCTTAAGCCAAGAGAGGCTCGTCCACCAGCAAACCAGGCAGAAAAACATTGCTACTTGCCCAAGAGCCCTGCGTTCCGACAGGGGAGGCAAAGATGGTGTTCAGAGTCCATCCCGTCGGCAGTGGGACAGGGTCGTCTGTTTTTAAGGCCTCATTTCTCATGCTCAGTATGGTGAATGAAAAATGAACGTGTGAATGGATGGGTGAATGATGTTCGGGCTCGAAGCTGAGAACAGATCACAGACAATTCTCTTCCCTGGCTCCCTTCAGTCCCCAGCCGAATCTGTCCACCTTTCCCCATCGACGGGAGCCATCCACAAGAACAGGATGGAAAGCACTGTGTGGCCCCCTGTGCACCCCCCAGGCCCCCACCTCCAGGAAGCACCTGCCCTAGCAGAGGCGCCCTGGGCTTTGGTCACATACAGCCGAGCAGGAAATGCTCACACAAGCCCTGGTGTCGACGTCCGCTGGTGCCATCCACGCTGGCCACTGCAGGAGCCGCCATGTCTATGCCTCCCCATGTTTTGACCTGCCCACCGGCCCCCGTGCTGGGTGGCTCAGTCAGGCTGGCCCAATCAACCCCATTTTCAGGACTGTTGGAGCAGTGCCTCTACCGTGCCACGGTAAGCTCAGGAACTGCCGCAGGCCGTGGAGACAGCCGCATGGAGGAGCCGGCAGACGCCCGTCTACACAAGGAGGAGTCACGGGAGGAACAGAGAGAAGCAGACAGAACACTGCCGACGTCCTGCAGGTGCAGGCGGCCTCGGGGGTGCAGCCCCATGCTGGTGTGGTGAGAAACCTCTGTGTCTCCGGAATCAATTCCCTTTGATGTGGAAGCCGGAGCTGAGCTACATTCGTTTCACTAAATCCATATGTGACTTGCACGGGGTTTGCTGGATCCAGACTTGGCTTCCGTTACCCGCAGCCCAGCACGTCCTCCTCAAGCCAGCAGCCAGGCCCCAGGAGGGAAGAGCAAGGACTCGGCCTGTGGGTCTGGGTCTTGCTTCGGCCACTCACTGGCAAGGCAGCCCCCGTGGAGCCCCTGCAGAGTCTCAGAGCATCCCACAACACGCACGCCCCACGCTGGCCGTGGGAACAGGAGTCACGGTGGCAGCGTCCCTGGGACCCACCTGGGAAGCAGCAGGCACTAGGAGTGTGGCCATTGCCATGCTTGGGCCATGCCAGGGGCCCCTGTCCAACACGGCTGCTTCACGCTGGCTGCAGGAGCCCGGGAAGGTCCTGGTGAGTTACTAGCACAAATCTGTGTCCTCGTCGCACTCCCACCCAAAACTCTCCTTTAGCCCAGGCCCGTGCCCCTGGGTGATTGCCTCGTGCGCAGAATCCGAGAGAAGGGCTCGCCTGTCCTGCCCAGCTCGCCTCTTGCCATCCAGAGCCCGTTCTCAGTGACGGGTGGGACCGAAGTGGGACGCTGGGTTCCAGACTGCGGTATTAGTCTTGAGGTCTGCGGCTGCTCCCCAGCAGCCTTACACAGACTGACTACGACAGCAAGCAAAGGCCTAAAGATGCAACGTCTGGCCGTAATTATAACATTATCCCTGGCGCCGACTCACAGAGGGCCGGCAGCGCGCACAGCGCCACAGAGCTCCTGCCAAGGCAGCCTTGGTGCACAGGAACACGGGGCGGAGGTGCCTGGAGTCCTGGCTTTGCTCTCTGAAGTCGAACCTGCTGATTCAGATCTTCCCACTCCTCCCACCCCAGCCCAGAGAGGAGCAAAGGAGGAGGGGCACGGTGACCTGGGGCCGGCACCTTCCACAGTGGAGCTGAGCGCCCACCGGGACGGTCAGTGCTGCCCCGGGAGAGAACCGGGCATTTCTGACAAGGGGGCTGCAGCCCCCCAAGTGGATGCAGGCGGGGGTCTGCTCACCGGGACAGCACAGACAGAATGGGCACGGACTTCTCCATCCAAGACACGACGCCAAATTAAGACCAGCAGTCTAGAAAGCTCTCCTTGTGCCAAGGTCCCACCAGGAAGACGTCAGCTTCCTGCACCACAGACGGCCCAGGCCCACCCAGACCCTCCAGCCAGAGGCCCAGGGGACGGGGCTCAGGCACAGCAGGTTTCGGGGCTTCCTGTCACTCTGCAGTCATCCTCGCTCACGTTAAGCTTGTTGTTTCTTACTCTGTGAAACCCTGGATAAAGAAAAACACAGGATGAAGTGTCCTGTGCGACAGTCGGCGGGGACTTGGGATTCAGGCAAGGAAAACCAGAGCTTTGAGTGACGCTGTCTTCACTGTCTGACACTGTGAGTGATGCTGTCATTGCTGTGTGTCAGACACTGTGTGTGACGCTGTCATCGCTGTGTGTCAGACACTGTGACACTGTCATCGCTCTCTGACACTGTGTGAGTGACGCTGTCATCGCTGTCAGACACTGTGAGTGACACTGTCATCGCTCTCTGACACTGTGTGAGTGACGCTGTCATCGCTGTCTGACACTGTGAGTGACACTGTCATCACTGTCTGACACTGTGAGTGACACTGTCATCGCTGTCTGTCAGACACTGTGAGTGACACTGTCATCGCTGTGTCAGACCCCAGGTGGCACACACACTGTGAGTGACACTGTCATCGCTCTCTGACACTGTGTGAGTGACGCTGTCATCGCTGTCTGACACTGTGAGTGACACTGTCATCGCTGTCAGACACTGTGAGTGACACTGTCATCGCTGTCTGTCAGACACTGTGAGTGACACTGTCATCGCTGTGTCAGACCCCAGGTGGCACACACAGAGATGGGTCTGAGCCTTGGCATCCTCATCTGTCAGACAGACACAGTGCCTACTTTCAGGGCTGAGTGTTGTGGCTTGCAGGGTTAAGACAGCACGTGGACACCCACATCTCATGTTGGGGTGCCAGTTCAAGTCCCAGAAACTTTACTTCCAACTCAGGTTCCTGCTGATGCCTCTTGGGAAGCAACAGGTGATGGCGCAAGTGCTTCAGCCTCTGCCACCCATGTGGGAGGTCAGGATGGAGCTCCAGGCTCCTGGCTTCAGCCAGCACAGCCCTGGCTGCTACAGGCGTGTGGAGAGTGAAGCAAGGGATGGAAGACCGACCGATCTCTCCCTCTCTCCCTCTCTCTCCTTCTCTCTCTCTGCCTCTCTCTCTCTCTATGTGCCCCTCTCTCCCCCCTCCCCCCTCTCTCTCTATCCCCCCTCTCTCTCCCTCTCTCTCTCTCTATCCCCCCTCTCTCTCTTTCTCCCTCTCTCTCTCTATCCTCCCCCTCCCTCTCTCCCTCTCTATCCCCCCTCTTTCTCCCTCTCCCTCTCTCTCTCCCTCTCTCTCTCTCCCTTTCTCTCTCTCTCTATCCCCCCCTCTCCCCCTCTCTCTCTATCCTCCCCCTCCCTCTCTCCCTCTCTCTCTCTCCCTCTCTCTCTGTCTCCCTCTCTCTCTCCCTCTCTCTCTCTGTCTCCCTCTCTCTCTCTCCCTCTCTCTCTCTGTCTCCCTCTCTCTCTGTCTCCCTCTCTCTCTCCCTCTCTCTCTCTGACTCCCTCTCTCTCTCCCCCCTCTCTCTGCCTTTCTCTCTCTCTTCCTCTCTCTCTCTGTCTCCCTCTCTCTCTCTCCCTCTCTCTCTCTCTATCCCCCCCTCTGTCTCCCTCTCTCTCTCTGTCTCCCCCCCTCTGTCTCCCTCTCTCTCTCTGTCTCCCTCTCTCTCTCTCCCTCTCTCTCTCTGTCTCCCTTTCTCTCTACCCCCCCCCTCTCCCTCTCTCTCTCTCTATCCTCCCCCTCCCTCTCTCTCTCTCCCTCTCTCTATATCCCCCCCTCTCCCCCCCCCTCTCTGGCACTCTGCTCTTCAATGAGATATAAGCCACGCCTACTTTCAGCACTTCGGTAAGATTTAAACAAGATGATCGAGCAGAGTGTCTCACTCAGAGAAGTTATAAAACTTGCCCAGCAAAATAAAGTTAGTCACAGGGAAAACTGGAAATTATAGCCGGTTCCGTCTGACACCACATCAATCTCCTCCTGACACACTCAGATTCCCACTGGAAAAAAATTCTCCGATGATGAGAAATAAAGGAAAACAAAGTCAGTCACCAGGCAGAGACGGCCAGGCCTTCCCCTTCTTCCCTGAAAACAGGCTGAGGTTAGCAGGGGCCCCAGCAGCCACCATGGGCTGGGGGTGCCCTAACCGTGGCCACAGGGCAAGGACAGGAGAAAAGCCGAGCTGTGGACGTGGCCCAAGCTTCCTCACCCGCAGACGTCTAAGAGGGGAAGAACTGAACGGTGAGTTTTCGTCTTCTCTTCTCCATAGCCCAATCTAATTCTCATCAATACAGTCACACGGGACACTTCAGCACGCCTGTGATGATGACAGTCAGTGGATCATTAAGCCAATGGCCTGATACACAAGGCCCTCTCAGCGAGCGTTCCTGGGACCAGATGAAGGAACAGGGCGTCCTGACAACCGGCTAAGGGTTCTGCCGAGAATCACAAGCAAGAGGAAGCGGCTTCCGATGGGAACTGGCTCGTGTGGCTGCTGAGGCCAAGGACCAGACCTCCCTCTGTGGGCTGGAGCCCCAGGGGAGAGGATGCAGTGGCCCACATGAGGCAGTCTCAGAAGGAACCCCAATGTCCCTGCCCAAGGTGGGGGAGCGAGGAGGGCGGGACTTGGGAGGAAGACAAGAAGGGAACCCAGGATACAGCTCTGGGTGCTAAGAGTGCAGGTGGACAGTGAGGAGCCGGTTAGGAGCCTGGACAGAGGTAGCGCTCCCTGCCCCAGGGCCCTGGGTGTTCAGAGCTGACAGCCAGGCGGAAGTGTAAATAATCCTGGGTGCGTGGCTTCCTCCAGCCTTATAAATTCACCATGGTGTCACTCAAAGCTCCTTCGTCTCCAAGCAGCACAGTGGTCCTAACGACGTTGCTGATGTGTGCTTCCAAATCGCCCGGAGCAGCAGAATCTATTTTTCTAAAAAAAGGGAAGAATGAAAGAAATAGCCAACCTGCGCAGGCCTAGGTTTATACTCTAGCACAACCTAGTGGCGCCATGTTTAACAGGCAGGTCAGGCCCAGGATGGCGTGAACACTGCGGCGGAAATCCTGTCTCCACTGTCCAGCCTGCACCTTCAAGATCAGCAGCAAGATGGCCGTCCCGGCACTGCACAGCAGCTTACACGTCCTTCCAGAAACTTCTGGAAAGACACAGGGGGTCTCCGCGTGCCACTGGTGGTGGCGGCAGCTGTTCCGGCAGTCAAGACACCGCAGGTCTCCCCCATCCCAAGGGCCCACAGGCTGTCTACTCACGACCCAGGGGTGGACAGACAGTGCCCAAGGCCTCAGCTGGCCCTGTCCCCGCCACGTTAGCACATGCCATGACCTCAACATCATCATCCCAACCAAAGGCCAACCTCAGGACAGCTCAGGCTGCCTGGACCATGGTTGCCATCGGAACTGTGTTCCAGAGGAGTTCACTGAGAAATGGATTTGCTTAAGGTCTCCTTGGTGTGCACAGATGACACACTGACATCTCATGACAGTCCTGACAGAGGGAGCTGTACCTGCAGCCTGCTCCGCGCACCCGCAGTCGTGTTATGGCACCATGCAGTCCTCAGACTCCCTAAGCCGACAAAGTCCACAGCTTCAGCAGGAGCCAGGTGCACGAGGCCGACCCCTCCTGGAACTCCCCCCGAACTTCTCTGTCTCAGAGGCCAAGCCTGCAAAGGAGCTCCCATCACAGAAGGCATGCCGGGGCTGGAGGGAGCCAAGCTCCTGTTACTTCTCACAAATGCGGGGCTCCAGGGGTCCCCCTGGGGTCCGCCACACTGGGCGTCTCCTCAGGTGGGCACGCTCGGGCTGGGGAGCTCCTCCTCTGGACCCCGGCCAAGGCAGAGCGCAGACTCGCTCCCCACCCACAGGGCCCTAGGCTGAAGACACAGACCTGCTTCTACAGCCAGCTGCAGCTGTAAAACTCAGAAGCGCGGCTGATACCCCAGAGGGGAAGACGGCGCGTGCGATGCCGAAAGCTCCCTTAATTGGACTGTTCAACAAGACCAGAAACAGTTATTGGATTCCCATTCCAGCCAAGTTTGTAAATAATTTCAATTTGCTAAGGCTCAGTTATTAGCAAATATAGCCCTTGAAATGTCAGTGATAGTCACACATTTTCCTTCAAATGTAGTTAATGATGGAAGTGAAGAGTGTTCGGAGTTGTTTCCCAGGCGTGCAGTGACAATTCTCAGTGTTCTCCAAGAACCAGGATGGCACACGCACCCCGGCTTTCTGGGGGTGGTGGAGAGCGAGGAGCCTTGCAGGGTGGGGTCCTTGCTCTAAGATCACCCCGCATGTCAGAAGACGGTCTAGAAAGCTCAGGACTCCAGGACCAAGTGGCACGATCAGAAAACAGCATTACCCACCAGGGGCTTCGAAAACTTGGCAGGAAATGTGAATCCTGAAAAGACGACGTGTGGATCTCGCAAACTGTTGCACCTGCTGTACACGAGCCACTCAGGACGCTCAAGGGGTAGAGACAGACGTTCCTGGACATCTGGGGGCTTGGTCCCTAGGAGGGGGCACAGCAGTGCAGGCACTTGGCTGACCAGATGTTAGGTCAGCAATGAAGAGAGGAGTAAGGTACTGAAGGGCAGGCACAGAGCTGAGCAGCCCAGGGACAGAGAAGCAGCCCGAGGCCCGGCCCGGCACCTGCCGCGGGGGCCGCCACTTCCTCCGGGTACGGTGTTCCAACGGGAGGCACATCTCTGGAGCCTGAGAACAAAGGAGGATGCTATAACCCGATGCTGACACCTCCGCGGAGAATGTCCTAAAGCAAGCTTCCCTTGCCCAAAAGAAATAAGCAGGCAACTCACAAAAGCAGAAATGCAAATGGCTACTAGGTCATTAAAAAATGTTCAATCACATTAGTAATCAGAGAAATGCAAATTAGCACAAATTACCATCTTCCCTGTCTCACACGGGCAAGGATTTAGAAGCCTGAAAAAATGCAGCCCTGGTGAGGGTGACGGGAAGCGAACATCCCTCCCTCTCAGGGTGCAGGCTTCCACGGCTTTCCTGCTAGGCTGTGAGCCTCTACGATGGACAGAGCCTTTGACCCATCCAGTCCACAGCAGCGACTCCCGAGGGGCGGCGACAGCAAGGCCCTGCTTCGCGCCCCTGCTGCTGCCATCGTGGGGAAGGGAGAAGACTCGGCTATGGACGTGGTCCCGAGGCAAAGCGCGGCACTGCTGTGCTGGGGCCTGCTTGTCCCTGGGAGGGACATCCCTGTGAAGTCACCGCCATGCAGCACACACGCCTCTTCTGAGCGACGGCAAGTGCAGTGAACGCATCTGGGAGGACACAGTGTCCACTGACGGCTATGCGTGGACAGGCGCCCTGGCCAACAGGTGCGCCTTCACCAGTGGGACAGGCGCCCTGGCCAGCAGGTGCGCCTTCACCAGTGCAGGCCTCCTGCTCCTCCACGAGGGCCTTCCCCAGCTCAGCCTCCCAGTGCCCTCTGCAGGGTCTTCAGGTGTGACTCACACGTCCCCTCCCCAGTCCCCTCCACTGTCCATTACCCATGGCCAGCCCAGGGCAGCTACGAGGCGTCAGGTTCAGCAGAGATTGTCCCTCAGGCCCTGTGTTTGAAAAGGCACAAGCCCTCCCCCAACTCTTCAGAAGGAACGTCCTCCCTGGGAACGGCTCCCCAACAGATGGGTCCATACACAGCACGGGCACTCACGCCTGCACACACGCACATGCACATGTGCGCACACGTTCACACACATGCACACATTCATGTTCACACATGCATACACATGCAGCCACACACATGTACATATTCATATTCACACATACATACACATGCAGCCACACACATACACTCATACTCATGTGCATATTCATATACACTCACACACATACACACATGTACATATTCATATTCACACACATACACATGCAGTCGCACATGTACATATTCATTTTCACACACATATACATGCAGCCACACACATGCACACATGTACATATTCATAGTCACACATACATACCCACACAGCCACATACATGTACACATGTACACACCAATATTCACACACATGAACACACAGTCACACACGTGCATACATGTACATATTCATATTCACACACATACATACACATACAGCCACATACATGTACACACATACATATTCATATTCACACACATGAACACACACATGCCCCAGAGTCTTGCTATTCCAGGACTTCCTCCCGGCAGCCTGCCAGGGACATTGTACCCCAGCAGGACTGACTTCCTCCTACCACTGCCCCAGCAGCCCATCCACCCCTCAGAGAGGAGTGACCGTCACAGGGGAGAGAGACGCCAACCTGTTCTCCCAGATTTGCAGTCAGATTTGACTAAGGACCCTCAGCCAGGAGCCACCAGGGCGAGGCCGGGAACTGAGCCGAGTCCTGCTGCCTCCGCCTTCCCCGGCAGCTTCCATTGAGAGGAAAGCCTGGGACAGTCGTCCGGTGCTCAGTTTGCCCTCAAGCCTCGCTCCTGGGAAACGAGAGGTGGGCGGTCACAGGCGGCGATGATGGCAACAGTCTCCACGTCTCCACAGCCCTGGGAAACGCAGGCTGTGACCAGCAAGTCGCTGGTCCAGGCAGAAGGAGGGCAACAACGCTGACCCTGCTCTGCCCTGTACCAGGCCTGCGTGGGCATGGGGATGGACATGAGGGAGACTGAGGCAGGCAGTGACAGAGCCAGGGGCTGCTCCACGGAACATTCGCTAAGATCCTCCAGCTCCTGGGGGCTGGTGCTGTGCTGTAATGGGTAAAGCTGCCGCCTGGCACGCCAGCATCACATACGGGTGCCAACTCAAGTCCTGGCAGCTCCTCTTCTGATCCAGCTCCCTGCTAATGTGCCTGGGAAAGCAGCAAAAAAATTTCCAAGTCCTTGGGTCCCTGCACCTACATGGGAGACCCAGAAAAAGTTCCTGGCTCCTGGCTTCAGATCAGCTCAGCTCTGGCTGTTGTGGCCATTTGGGGAGTGAACCAGCGGATGGAAGATCTCTCTCTCTCTCTTTCTCTGCCTCTGCCTCTCTGTGACTGTGTCTTTCAAACAAATAAATAAATCTTTTTAAAAAACCTCCAGAGGTTCTCCCAGATTGGACGGTAATCCTGAATGTTCCCCTGATATCACCCCAGAACAAGTCATCAAACTGAAAGAAATGTTTCTCTCATCCATAGTAAAAAAGAAATTTTCACCAGCCCTGAAGAAGAGGCTGAGTGACCCTCATATCCTCTATGAAATGGCATTATAAAATACCATATGAATAGGACAATCAAAGAACATTCAACCCCCGGAGATGGGGGAAGGGTTGGAAGGCAAGTCAATAAGCCAATTTAAAATACACCAGTTTTCTGGCTTTGCGAAGTTTGTGGCATCTGTCAGCTTGAAAACCACTGCTTTGTGAAGCTGCTCATTCTACATAAACTCCCTCATTCATTCTTTGTGTCTGTGCCTTCAAATTCCTTTTCCTGAAGAGAGATGCAAAGCCACACACACACCGCGGGCCCCGGGAACCTGGGCGCACGGGCGCTCTTGGTCGGTGTGTGACGTTGCTGCGGGGCTACCCAAACACCTGCTCAGCACGCCACAGACGCACGGGGGACGTGCGGCTGCTTTTCCCTCTAGTTTCTTTTAACAACCAATATCCACGTCACAGCCCGCTCTCTAATCCAAAGGCAGAGGGGCCCCAAACGTGCTGAGAGGCCCCCACCCCTTAGCCAAGGGCCTCCAAGATTTTCCACTGCATTCTCTTAACCTCCACGCACCCCGATTTCCTGGGGTGGAGACTGAAGCACCTGGACGTATCCCCACAAAGCGAATGACCATGAGCTTCTGAGTCCCCAGCCTGTCCGGCCAAGGACACAGCAAGCCCGGGGCCTGCTCTGATCTCCCCCCCACTGCAGCACAAAACCCTCCTCCCAGGGGAGGCTCACTGGTGTCCTTGTGTCCCTGCACTGGGCTCCTCTCAGGCCCAAAGGCAGCTTTGGTCTTGGTTCTGGGTTCTGTGTCCAGAGAGCTGCCCTTCTTGGAGGACGGAGGTAGGAAAAGTGAGGTCCTCTGCTCCAGGACCCCGAGTCAGAAGCCATGAGACTGCAAAGCAGCAGCCAGCGTGACGGAGTCCGGCTCCTCCCGCGGAGAAGCCCTGAACCAAGTCGCCCAGGCCCGCCTCCCTGTGGTCCCCGGTCTGCCCCTACACAAAGAGGAGAGGAGGGCGCGCTGTGTGGGAGGTGAAGCAGCCCTCGCGCTCCCGTGCCACCAGGGGCCTCCGAGGCTGTGGCCGCCAGCACTCCCGGCCTGCCGGGGGCCTCTGGAGCGCACCTGCCCTCGCACATCATACATGAGAATGGCTTTGACTGTGGGCACCCTGGAGCATCCAAATGCATTTATGTCCTGAGTAATGGGGAATTGAGCTTTCCTGAACACAGCTCTGTGACTCCAATCTCACCAAGACCAAGCACAGGTCACAGAAGTACCGCATTCACCAGATGCTGAACCCCCACCCCCGCTTTCTCTGAGGAATAGACAGAAAACGCGGGCTCACGGAACACCCCAGGAGTTCCCGCACACCACACGGACCCCACACCGCTCTGCACGTTACTCTTCATGTGCATTTCTCCCATGCCATTTGTAGAATTAAATGACAGCATGGCGAGCAGGTGCTCCGAGGCAGAGGGAGAAGCGATTCTCGGGGGAGGCTTGAGGAGGTGGGGGCTGGGGTCTCAGGGCACTCGGGAAACCCCCGAAGTCCCAGCGCAGCCTGTGACTTGCAAGGCACCAAAGCAAACCTGTGCTGAAACTACTTCGCCGTCACCACTCCTGCTGCACCGGCCCCAAGGGGTCCAAGGAGAGGCAAAGGGTCAGCCCAGGAGCTCAGATAAGCCTGGGCTGGAAGAGGAGAGGAGACGCCGGTTGGGGCAGCAGAAGCCGAGCTGTAAAACTGGGGGTCGGACGACGAGGTGGAGGCCAAGTCCACAGCCGCTGGGCACAGGCCCCGGGACTCGGCGCTCAGCCGAGCCCTGGCCCCAGCTTCTCCTCACCTTCCTCCTGCTCAGCCCTTAGGCTGACAGTGGTCTCCACCATCATGTCTTACTGTGTGACGGAAGCAGGGTTGTCCTCCGCTCTCAGTGCCTTGGAAGTGTCTGACAGAGACCCCACTGACCAGGTGGGACTGTGCCCCCTTCCTAGCCCCACGGTCGGGTGATTGGTGTGTCCTCCTCACGTTCCTGTACCTTGGTGCTGACCTAGAATTCCCATGGCCCTCTGCAGAGGGGTGACAAGGACCAGGAGCAGTGACCCCAGTGAATGGAACGTGGCAGAAGCCCTGAAGGCCTCCGTGGCACTGCTCCTGCCTGGGCCCCGTGCTTGCAGAGGCCACAGGCCCAGACGCCAGCTACAGGCTGGGGCAGCTCAGCACAGGGCTGACAATGTCCAGGAAGATCTCAGGAACACTGTCGCAGTGCCCCAGGCCAGGCGGGCTCAGCTCTGGTCAGCATGGACAAGGCAGCTGCACAGGATGTTGGTGGTATCCCAGTGAGAGGACGGGGAAATGCGCTCCCTGTCAGTCACTGAGGAGGGAGGCGAGGGCACAGGACCCAGCTGCACCAGGTCACTCCAGGGCCGAGCGACCCTCTGCTGGGACAGCTCCTGCTTCCAGGATCGTAGGAGGATGAAGCATGAGGTCCATGGCCACTCATCATGAGGTCCACGGCCACTCGTCATGAGGTCCACGGCCACTCGTCATGACGTCCACGGCCACTCGTCATGAGGCCCACGGCCACTCGTCATGGGGTCCATGGCCACTCGTCATGTTGTCCACGGCCACTCGTCATGAGGCCCACGGCCACTCGTCATGGGGTCCACGGCCACTCGTCATGAGGTCCGTGGCCACTCGTCATGAGGTCCACGGCTACTCATCATGAGGTCCACAGCCACTCGTCATGAGGTTCACGGCCACTCATCATGAGGTTCACGGCCACTCATCATGAGGTCCGTGGCCACTCATCATGAGGTTCATGGCCACTCGTCATGTTGTCCACGGCCACTCGTCATGAGGTCCATGGCCACTCGTCATGAGGTCCATGGCCACTCGTCATGAGGCCCACGGCCACTCATCATGAGGTCCACGGCCACTCGCATGAGGTCCACGGCCACTCGTCATGGGGTCCACGGCCACTCGTCATGAGGTTCACGGCCACTCATCATGAGGTTCACGGCCACTCATCATGAGGTCCGTGGCCACTCATCATGAGGCCCATGGCCACTCGTCATGTTGTCCACGGCCACTCGTCATGAGGTCCACGGCCACTCATCATGAGGTCCACGGCCACTCGTCATGAGGTTCATGGCCACTCATCATGAGGTCCACGGCCACTCGTCATGAGGTCCGTGGCCACTCATCATGAGGTCCACGGCCACTCGTCATGAGGTCCACGGCCACTCGTCATGGGGTCCACGGCCACTCGTCATGGGGTCCACGGCCACTCGTCATGAGGTCCACGGCCACTCGTCATGGGGTCCACGGCCACTCGTCATGAGGTCCACGGCCACTCATCATGAGGTCCACGGCCACTCGTCATGATGTTCACGACCACTCGTCATGTTGTCCACGGCCACTCATCATGAGGTCCACGGTCACTCGTCATGAGGTTCACGGCCACTCGTCATGAGGTCCGTGGCCACTCATCATGAGGTTCATGGCCACTCACCATGAGGTCCACGGCCACTCGTCATGAGGCCCACGGCCACTCGTCATGATGTTCACGGCCACTCGTCATATTGTCCACGGCCACTCGTCATGAGGTCCACGGCCACTCGTCATGAGGTCCATGGCCACTCATCATGAGGCCCATGGCCACTCGTCATGAGGCCCACGGCCACTCGTCATGAGGTCCACGGCCACTCATCATGAGGTCCATGGCCACTCGTCATGTTGTCCACGGCCACTCGTCATGAGGTCCATGGCCACTCATCATGAGGTCCACGGCCACTTGTCATGAAGTCCACGGCCACTCGTCATGAGGTTCACGGCCACTCGTCATGAGGTTCACAGCCACTCGTCATGTTGTCCACGGCCACGCATCATGAGGTCCATGGCCACTCGTTATGAGGTCCACGGCCACTCGTTATGAGGTCCACTGGCCACTCGTCATGAGGTCCACGGCCACTCATCATGAGGTCCACTGGCCACTCATCATGAGGCCCATGGCCACTCGTCATGAGGTCCACGGCCACTCGTCATGAGGTTCACGGCCACTCGTCATGGCTACATTTCAGACACAACACCTGGAGCCCCACTCTGGAACGGGGCTGTGGCTGGGACTCACACTAACACACGTATGATGTCAGAGCTCGGCCCTCATCTGTCCTCCAGCACTCCTGGCCCACAGGAGTGGCTGTGGGGACGGGACTTCACCCCACAGACCAGCTAGTCCAAAGGGCAGAAGCTGCTGCTGAAGATGGGGGACAGGGTTCCGGGGGCTCGGTACACCCAGCATTCGGAGTCCCTGCAGCACACAGAGCAGGATGTTCGTTCTCAGCCAAGCGTCTGCTCCTCTCAGGGAATCGTCTCTTCCAATCCCAGTTACTGCATATTCCCAAGGCCGTTCAAATATCTGCTAACCTCTCAGAAAACCGCAAGGCCCCGGGGCTCAGAGATGCAATGGGCAGCAGCACCAGAGGGCTCATGACATCGTGTCTCTTCTATGACATTCAGTTCTGTGGCTCCTTCCTGTGGGTGCTAAGCGCCACTGCTATACTTAGGGCTGTAGAAGAGCATTCACCCTAAGTTAAAAGGAACACAATTCCTGGGAAAATGTTGAATAAACAACAGTACAGTTGATTTGAAAATGCAGAGAACCAACTGTGGGCTGGCAGGTGAATGAGCTGAGGAGCTGATGTGCCTGCCCTTACTTCCCAGGTGACGAAACCAACACACAGAGGCCACCGGGCTGGCTGCAGGTCACACAGCCAGGTCCCAGGGTGCCCAGGCTCATCAGGATGAGGCTGTGGGTGACAGCCCTCAGCCAGGTCCCAGGGTGCCCGGGCTCATGGGGACGAGGCTGTGGAGATGGCAGGTGACAGGGCCCCCAGATATCTTCCTGGTAGGAAGTCCCAAGGCGCGACTTCAGGGGTGTAGCCCCACCTCCCACCTCCTGAAGACAGAAAGGCCCTCAGCGGTGGGGAGAAGCCCTGTGTGGGGAGGTGGTGCCCCTGACCTCACGGGCAGGTGCGTCCGCACACAGGATCCTGGAGAGAGTAGGTAGTGTTTCCTGAGTTCTGGGAGCTGCTCAAGTGAACTACCAAGTGCAAAGAGATGGTTGTGGGAGCCCCTGGATTCATAGCTGATTGGTCACAAGTAGGGCAGCTGTGATTGGCTAACAGGAGTGAGCCCTTAATTGATGGGATCTGATGCTAATTCTAGGTGAATAATGTCAGAAAGTAGCTAGACAGGAGGACACTCACCCATGGCTGCAAGAATGGGTGTGGAGGGAGGAAAAACCTCGGCCACAGATGTCAGAGGTGTGGTGTGGGCAGAACAGGATTGTGGGAACCACACCCCCATCAGGAGCCCCCTCATCCAGTGGTCATCAGTGGTGCTTCAAGCCCCTTGCTGCAGGGCTGGGGGGGATGATGCTGAGAGACCACCCAAGGTCCAGCACTGTCCATGAGGTCAGCAGAGCCTTTGCTGTGGCCACACTGTGGTGCGATCCTCCCTCTCCATCCCACTTGTTCCCCTTCCTCTGTGGGGACCATAGCTCTGCCCAGCTCACCACAACCCCGCCCAGCTCACCAGGCCCCACCCACGTTGGCATGGCCCTGCCCACTGCATAGCCCCACCTAGTTCACCATGATCCTGCCCCCTACAGAAGCCCCACCCAGCTTACCGGGGCCCTGCCCAGCTCCCCTTAGCCCTGCAGTTTGCCCACTGTGTGCAAACCACCTCAGCTCACCTCAGCCCTGCACAGTTTGCCCGCTGCGTGCAAACCACCTCAGAGCCTCTTTTTCACATGAAAATGTGGGGTTACTTATCAGAACACCAGATGGGACAGAGAAAAGGGCAAAAGGAAGGAAATGGTAGTAGTTCAGTTAGCTGTGACCCTGCGAGCAGATCTGCACGGTGTCACTCATTGCCAACAGCCCAATCAGGAGTAACACACGGGAGCTTTAGGGGTGTGTCGGCCACAGGAGTAGCACACGGGGGCATCGGGGTGTGTCAGCCCCAGGAATAACACACAGGAGGTTAGGGGTGTGTCGCCCCCAGGAGTAACACACAGGAGCGTTAGGGGTGTGTCGGCCCCAGGAGTAACACTCGGGGAGCAAGGGATGCCAGCATGGCAGGCGGTGGCCTTACCTGCTACGCCATAGCACCGGCCCCAACGTCCTTAGTTTTCAGTGCCATCTGTGATACCCTCTGCTGAGGGAAAAACTGATTGAAATATTAAAAATGACTGCCCAGTAATTTTTAGATAAGACCGTGAAGGGTTGGCTCAGGTGCACGGGCAGGTGAGCGAGTCCCAGCTCTGGGAGAGCCGATCTCCCCACAGAGACCTGGAGCAAGGACGACCCTGGGTCCTCCACTGGTCACCACACACTGCACTGTCCCATGGACAAAGGGGCCGGGACTGACGCAGCCTTCTGCATGTCCTCCTCCCTGAGCCTGGGCAGTAGCTATTGGAAGAGCCTGGCTGATAGAAGTCAGAGAAACTTGCCACCCACTGCCCGGTCCCTCATGTGGCTCCAGGGGGCGTTCAGCAAATGAGTGAGCAACAAGGGGGTCCCACTGCATCGGGGCACTGGGTGACAGTGCTAGGTAGATGTCCTGGCACTGAGGTCTGAAACCACCCAGGGTAGCAAGCCAAGCAGAAAACCAGGGGCAGCATCCGAAACCAACCCCAGCCTCGAACCCAGCCAGGAGACCCAGCTCCTAACATTAAAAAAAAAAAAAAAACACCTTATGTTAACTGTGAGACTCCCCAATCATGCAGCACTTCCCTGGGTGGAACAGAAATGAGACTGCCCAGTGCAAGAACTGTTAGTGCTGTAGCTTTGCGAGCTGTTGGCACATGCTGGAGGGGGTGGCGTGGCAGGCACACACTACGCCAGCAACAAGACTTGGGAAAAAGTGAGCGCTCTAGTGTGACACTTCAACATCACCGAGTGTCTGAGTTCCATAACGGAAAGAAAGGTCATACGGCAACAAATACCCATGGAGGAAATTCTCGATAAAGTAGACTAGTGAAATGCAATGTTTAACTCCCAAAAGTAAATATAAAGAACATAAAGTCAAGGTCAAGTGAAACACTAATAGAAAATGCTTTTCACTGAAATATCAGCACACGTGCCAAACAACTGCTCGTCCAGAACACTCGGCTGAGTCTCCACGTGCCGAATGATGCAGATGTCAGGTATATGGCTGCATGAGAAAGACTTCAACACCAGTGTGTTAAGATGACATGAACATTGCTATCCAGTGACAACTAAATACACACTACTGTATGTGCCAGAGTACTTCAAAAAGTTTACGGAAAATGGAATTAAAAATATTGAGTGTGCTTTGGTGTAAAAAAATGTGGTACGAGACATTTTTTCAGAATACATGGAAAACACGTGTTATAAAAACTTGCATGGATTTCACAATTGTTCTTGCACTAAAATAAACTCGCATTTTTGGTTCCATTCTCCACACACTCTTTGACCCTCTAGATTAACAAATCCCAATGAGGCTGACTTAGGGACTAGGATCCGATGGAGGAGACGTTTACTCCTTACCGTTTGTAGCTACATAGTCATTAATTTTTAGAAGATAAGGAGCTTGTATATTCTCACCAGGGAGACGTGAAGTGAGGAGAGGACGCGTGAAGGGAATCCATGATGCGTGGGCCGTGTCCAGGCCCAGATCCCGGCTCTGCCACATGAAGGCTGTGTGAGCGCCAGCGAGCGCTTGTGGTTGCTCCACGAGATAGGACACGGAAAATACTGGAGAGTCCCGGGCACACGCTGGGTGCCAGGAATGCCCACCATGCTTCAGATATTATAGCCATGGCAGCCTCTTTCTCCCTTAAATGTCAGCTGTCATTTGGAGATACCTTGATGCCCTAGGACATAGAATGTATATTTTATGATTTCCAAAGGGAAGTCAAGGAGCCAATGGGACTTGTGTGTGAGCTCTTCCTCACCTACCATGGCCCTTGGGGCTGCCTGGATGAGCACTGTCTTCAAGGGGGCTGCAGAGGACGCCCATGGGCAGAAGTGTAGAAGGGGCTCCCAGTGCCCGGTGGCCCCCACAGCTTGGAGGTGTTAACAAGCCTTGTGATGGGGGTGCCCTAGGGGGGCAGGTTCCAGCTGCTTGTCTAGAAGTCTCTGAGGCAAAATTTCCTCATGGGCCCAGACCCCGAGACCCATCCATGCCTGACCCTACCTGGAACCCAGAGCTAGGGCTGTGCTTGTTGTCAGCAGAGGGCCTCCTGGGGAGCATCCGAGGGGCTTTTTCTGCAAACACAATGCCATCTCGTGATAAAAACCTTAGCAAATAAGGTAAAGAAGTAACAAACCTCAGACCAATAAACACTACCTACGACAAGCACACAGCTAACGTCACGTTGAATCTGGAAGAGCTGGAAGCCTTCCCACTAAGGTCTGGAACCAGACAAGGATTCCCGCTCTCACCACTCTTGTTCAATACAGTTCTGGGAGCTTTAGCCAGACCATTACACAAGGGAAAGACATGAAGCTGTACAAATTGGACAAGAGGAAGTCAAATTATCCCTGTACACAGACAACATGATTATATAGCAGGGAACCAAAAGACTCTCCCGAGAGATTGTTGTAACTGATGAGAGAATCCAGCAAAACTGCAGGCTGCAAAATCAACACACAAAAATCAGTGGCAATTTTAAAGCCGACAGTGGTCTTACTGAGAGAGAACTTAACAAGAACAATTCCATTCACAGGCTACCAAAAAAATAAATATTTTGGGATAAATTTAATCAAAAATATAAAAGACCATGACGATGACAATTATAAAACATTGATGAAAGGAGAAGACGCAGGAAAACAAAGGAAAGACCTCCCACGTTCATGGGCAGAAAGAATTAATATTGTGAACATTTCCATTACCCAAAGCAAATTTCAGATTCACCTCAAGTATCCATCAAAATCCAATGTCATTCTTCAAAGAACTAGAAAAAAAATCCTAAAATCTCTATTGAACCACAAAGACCCCAAATACCCAAAGCGATTTTGAGCAATAAGAACAAAGCCATCGGAATCACAATACTAGGTTTTGAGACACTACAGGGCTACGGTAACAAAACGGCACAGCACTTGTGTAAAAATAGACACAGAGATCAATGGACCAGAACACAAGCCCAGTCATAAATCCATGTATCTACAACAAACTTGTCTCGACAAACATGCTACACACTCCTTGCACAAGCAAATATAGTCACTTCAAGAAGTGGTGTTGCAAACGTTGCATTTCCACTTGCAGAAATTTGAATGAAGACCTCTACCTTACACCCCCCCCCCAAAAAAAATCAATTCATGATGGATCAAGACTCCAAATGTAAGACTTGAAACCATGAAACTACTGGAGGACACACTGAGGAAATACTCCAAGACCTTGGTATGGGCAACGACTTTTTGGACAAGATCGCAAAAGGATAGGCAATAAAAGCAAAAACAGACAAATGGGACCATATCAAACGAAGAAGCTTCTGCACAGCAAAAGAAACAATTAACAGAGTGAAGAGACAAGCAACAGAGTGGGAGAGAATATTTGCAAACATGCATCTGATAAAGGGTTAATATCCAGAATATATAAGGAACTCAAGAAATTCAACAAAAAAAAACAATGCAGGTAAGAAATGAACAAATGATCTGAATAGACATTTTTCAAAGGAGGAAACACAAATGACCAACAAACTCATGGAAAAAGTCGTCAGGATCACCAGCCATCAGGGGAATGCAAGTGAAAGTCACAGTGAGGGATCCTCTCATTCCAGTCTGTGTGGCTGTTGTCCAAAAGTCAAAAACTAACAAACGCTGGCCAGGGTGCAGAGAAAAGGGAGCCCTAGTGCACTGCCGGGGGAATGCAAATGAGTGCATTTGTCAGGGAGAACAGTACAGGCATGCCTCCGAAAACTAAAAATAGAGCTCCCATAAGACCCAGCTGTCCCACTTCTGGGAACTTATCCAAAGGTACTGAGGTCAGAATATCAAAAAGCTACCTGCACTCCCACAGTCACTGTAGCCCAGTTCACAATAGCAAAGATGCAGAATCAACCTCGAGGTCCCTAGGTGGATGACTGGATAAATGAAACGTGGTACACATACGTGATGGAATATTACTCAGCCATAAAAAAGAATGAAATTCTGACAAAACAGGTGGAACTGAAGATCATTATGCTGAAACAAATAATCCAGACACAAAAAGGTGAATTCTAATTCTCATGTTTCCTATCACGTTGGAAGTTAACACAGAGGGAGTGTGTACAAGGGTTTGCCGTGTTGTTCGGCATAGATGTTTACCAGTGCTGTCTTCCCTGAGTTTTACCTCTTACCCCATAATCCACCCTTCTCTTCTCACGTTATGATCCTGACATGAGCCCACATTGTGTGATATTCAAGAAGAATAGCATGTGTGTGTGCATGTAACATACACTAGAAGCGATATGGAAATATGTTAAAGATGATTAAACACCTGTGTGCCCCTGCACTCCTCTTCATACTTCTCTGTATTATTTAAACATTCAGAAAAAGGAAAACACTTGTGCTCCACAGCTGTTGCTTGTCTTTTTGTCCCAGGCAAGGAAGGAGCAGAAATTCTCTCAACTCAAGGCCGGCACACGGGCTGTGGAGTCCCCACTGGACGATTCCCAAGAGAGGGGATGGCTCCAGGCTTCCAGCCAGAGCAGCCGCAGACCCAGGCAGACCAGAGCAGTTCAAACATGGGGGACCCATTTCCAGATCAAAGGGGGCTGAGCTTTGTGAACCACCACCTACAACCGTCGTGCATAAATATATATAAATGATTTTGCACGACATATTAATAAGTTGGTGTTGCACTAGACAGCATTTCTAGACCATCTTGGACACGCTCTAATATATGGTCTAGAAATGCTATCTAGTGTAACACCAACTTACTAATATGCCACACAAAATCATTTTTATTGGCAATCACCAAACACTGAACAACTACCACGTCTGAGATCATGTCTTCAGGTAGCAGAGATAGAGTGGACAGACAGGTGAGAGCCCAGCCCTGACGGGGAGGGCGGCCGGCACTAAAACAGACGCAGCACTCAGCGGGAGGTGGAGCCGTGACTGAGCCTCCCACAGAGGAGCCTCTCAGAGAGCGAGACGCTTACGAGGAGAGCTGAGACACATACGTGTTTCTACACACATAGAGACAGGTCACCCCCACCCATTCCTCCCGCCCTACACTTGGACTCCATCTGCCCCTGCAACCCTTTGCAGCCAGGCGCCCATTAGCACCTGGGTGCAGGAAACAGGGATGTAGCCACTCTGCACAGAGCTGTGGGAGGAGGGGGAGGGAGGGGGGAGGGAGGGGGAGGGAGGATAAGGGAGGGAGGGCGAGGGAGGGTGGGGGAGGGAGGGAGAGAGGGAAGGGAGGGAGAGGGAGGGCGAAGGAGGGAGGAGGAGGGAGGGAGAGAGGGAGGGGGAGGGAGGGAGGGTGGGGAGGGACGGGGCATGGGGTGGCAGACACGGACACGCGTGTGCTTCTGGCCTCTTCCATGTGCCCCCTCTGCTCCTCCCCATGCTGCCGGCCCCTCTGCTTGTGACCCTCCCTCTTCTCACACCAGCCCCCTCGAGGAGAGCCTGGCGGGCAGCGCTCCCACTCGGAAGGGCCCATGCGGCTTCCTTTCCCTGGAAAGACCCAGTTCCAGAGAACCTCCACTTCCTCCACGTGGGGTCTGGCAGACGCACGCCGAGCTCACACCCGGAGGATGCACTTCCCAGCGCCTGACTCTGCATATGAAGAGGCACCGACCTCTGACTCCAGGCCACCTGCCCCAGCAGCCAGAGGCCCTCTTCCCGCCAGCTGACTCCCTCGGTCCAGGCCCCCACCCACCTGCGCTGCCTCTCCTGAGACCACTGCCAGCTTGGGAAACTGAGCGAACTGTGGGTCAGCGCTGCCCGCGGAGGTTCTGCTGCGGCCACACTTGCTGCCCCTGGCCAGGACACCACGTTGCCAGTTGCACCTGGAAGCCATGCCAGCCCCTGCCCCACCCCCACCCTCCGAACTGGGTGATCAGACCCACAGGTGGGAATGCCAACTGCTGGCGACGCCCCAGTGGTTGGGGGCTTTTTGCCTCAACTCTGCTTGTTTCAAATCAGCCGTGCTGTCAGAGGACAGAATGACCTGTGTCTCTTCCAAAGGAAACATAAGAAGTCACAATGCGGCTCCTCCCTGCAGCCCTGGGCCCCTCCTTCTGGGGGTAGGGTGGGGAGGAGGCTCTGGAGGAAGAGGTGCAGGGGTGAGGCGTGGCATGGGCAGTGCTCAAGGCTGGGCCACAGGGGCAGGAAGAGAACCAGGGACAAAGGTCAGGACTGCAGTGGGCTGACAACAACATCACATCACTTGATGAAAAAAACAAAGACCCCAAAACAGCACTGCAGTCACATCAAATGTCCCCCCATCCTGGCAACTCCACGAACGTCCTCTTGGCCCAGCATTCTGCAGCCCAACCCCCACATCCAGGGGTCAGCAGCCATGACCCTGGGCACAGCTGGCTCTGAAGCTTGCCCCGCAGGACCCCAGGGCCCTGGGCAGGCTTCCATCTCCATCTCCTTCCTTGCTCCTCGTGAACTTTGTGTTTCCATCAACACTGAACACCCCACAGCTTCCCCACACCTGCCACCTGGGCCACGCATGCCCTGAGGCGCTCCCTCAACCTGCAGCCAGCACCGCGCCTTCTCCAGACGCCCACCTCCACCACACTCTTCACACATACCTGCCCTACGGACGGCTCTGTCTCCCTGCTTTCTCACTGCCACTTTGCACGTCCAGGAGGGCGGGGACAGTGTTTAATGGTGACCATTGGTGCTGGTGGCCATTACCTCTCGACATGCGTGACCTCTGAACTCAGAATAGCCCTTGGGTAGAAACCATGATTCTCACGTTGCAGGTGAAGGCATTTCAGTACAAGATTCACCCACTTGTCCCAAATCACGCAAGTTGTAAGTGGTTGAGTCAAGATCCAAAACCATTGCTTCTTAGCATATCAGCTTACCCAGGAGTCTTTGATTCTCTTCCTATGTGGAGGAAGCTGTGGATGGATGGATGGACGGGTAGATGGGTAGATGGGTGGATGGATGGATGGATGGATGGATGGATGGATGGGTGGATGGATGGGTGGATGGATGGGTGGATGGGTGGGTGGGTGGGTGGATGGGTGGGTGGATGGGTGGGTGGATGGGTGGATGGGTGGGTGGATGGGTGGGTGGGTGGATGGATGGGTGGGTGGATGGGTGGATGGGTGGGTGGATGGGTGGGTGGGTGGATGGGTGGGTGGGTGGATGGATGGATGGGTGGATGGATGGATGGGTGGGTGGATGGATGGGTGGGTGGGTGGATGGATGGGTGGGTGGATGGGTGGATGGATGGGTGGATGGGTGGGTGGATGGGTGGGTGGATGGATGGGTGGATGGGTGGGTGGATGGGTGGGTGGATGGGTGGGTGGATGGATGGGTGGATGGGTGGGTGGGTGGATGGATGGGTGGATGGATGGATGGATGGATGGATGGGTGGATGGATGGATGGGTGGATGGATGGGTGGATGGATGGGTGGGTGGGTGGATGGGTGGATGGATGGATGGATGGATGGATGGGTGGATGGATGGATGGATGGATGGATGGGTGGATGGATGGGTGGGTGGATGGATGGGTGGATGGATGGGTGGATGGGTGGGTGGATGGGTGGGTGGATGGATGGGTGGATGGGTGGGTGGATGGGTGGGTGGATGGGTGGGTGGATGGATGGGTGGATGGGTGGGTGGGTGGATGGATGGGTGGATGGATGGGTGGATGGGTGGGTGGATGGGTGGGTGGATGGATGGGTGGATGGGTGGGTGGATGGGTGGGTGGATGGGTGGGTGGGTGGATGGATGGGTGGGTGGATGGGTGGATGGGTGGGTGGATGGGTGGGTGGGTGGATGGATGGGTGGGTGGATGGGTGGATGGGTGGGTGGATGGGTGGGTGGATGGGTGGATGGATGGATGGATGGATGGATGGGTGGATGGATGGGTGGGTGGATGGATGGGTGGATGGATGGGTGGATGGGTGGGTGGATGGATGGGTGGATGGGTGGGTGGATGGATGGGTGGATGGGTGGGTGGATGGGTGGGTGGGTGGATGGATGGGTGGGTGGGTGGGTGGATGGATGGGTGGGTGGGTGGATGGGTGGGTGGATGGATGGGTGGGTGGATGGGTGGGTGGATGGGTGGGTGGATGGGTGGGTGGATGGGTGGGTGGGTGGGTGGATGGGTGGGTGGATGGATGGGTGGGTGGATGGGTGGGTGGATGGATGGGTGGATGGATGGGTGGATGGATGGGTGGATGGATGGGTGGATGGGTGGGTGGATGGATGGGTGGATGGGTGGGTGGATGGGTGGGTGGGTGGATGGATGGGTGGGTGGATGGGTGGGTGGATGGGTGGGTGGATGGATGGGTGGATGGGTGGGTGGATGGGTGGGTGGGTGGATGGATGGGTGGGTGGATGGGTGGATGGGTGGGTGGATGGGTGGGTGGGTGGATGGATGGGTGGGTGGATGGGTGGGTGGGTGGATGGGTGGGTGGATGGGTGGATGGATGGGTGGATGGGTGGGTGGGTGGGTGGATGGGTGGGTGGATGGATGGGTGGATGGATGGGTGGATGGATGGATGGATGGGTAGATGGATGGATGGGTAGATGGATGGGTGGGTGGGTGGATGGATGGGTGGATGGATGGATGGATGGGTAGATGGATGGGTGGGTGGATAGATGGATGGATGGGTGGACGGGTGGGTGGGTGGGTGAGTGACCGGGTGGCTGGGTGAGTGGAAGCATGGGTGAGTAGTTGGATGGATGGATAGGTGGGTGGGTGGGTGGATGGTTGTATGAGTGGATAGATGGGTGAGTATTTGGGTGGGTGGAGATAAATACTGGAAATACTCAGCGGGCCCAGAGCTGCGGTTTCCTTTCTTTACTGGGTGTTGTTCTCCCCCCAAATTAGGGTGCGAGGATGATTTACGTCCCACAGAAGCCTCTTTCTATTGTAGAGAATTTGTGTTCCTCCAGTCTCCAAGTCCCGTCAGGCCAGATTAATGCCCTCAAAACAAAGACCAGAGTGAGTGTCCTGTCGGCCACTTCAGCAACACGGACCCTGACCTGCCTCTGCCCCCTTCCGTCGGAGCCTTGAGTGGCTGAACCCACTCTTGCCATCAGTGAGGCAAAGAACACCCACAGATCCTCCCAGGGGGCAGGGAGAGAGCATCAGTGGTGGATGTAAAGGCCTGGTCCGAACTGAACCTTTAACTTTTCATTTCCTCCAACCTCTAATTCCAAAAAAAATTGAAGGCACTGAAGGCAGCAAGATCTTGAGAACTAACACGCCAGATAACACTTCTCCAGTTCTGCTCAGCCGGCCCCTACGTGCGCCAGTGCCCGCGCCTTCCAGCAGGAGTGGCCCCGAGTCCGGCCATTGGCACTGGCAGGTGCAACGTCTTGTCGGTTTTGTGCTTTTGTGGTTGGGCTCCTGTCTTATGGGCTTGTCTTTGTCTTTGCCTCTGCTGGTGCCCAAAGTGAACATGGATTTCAGTGTTCCCACATTTGGGTTTCTGTTGAGGTTCAGAGCCCAAAGCTTCCCCGGAGACGGAATCCCAGTGAGCTCCAGAAGATCTGTTCCATGTTTGCTATCTGGGAAGAAATTCTTCTCTTCATTTGCCCAGACACCTCTGTTCACCCCCAAGAGGAAAGCTCTCGTTCTGCTCCACCTGGGCCTGAGCATGCCGAGGGTAGAGGTTGCCACATCCGCAGATAGCAGCACAGGAAAAGATCAACACATGTTTTGGAAGAAAAAGTCCCGAGTGTTGTGAGTGATGCCTGTCGTCAACGTCTCCACCCGACCCTTCCTTGCAGCCAGTGGCTGAATCACCTGTGATCCCGCAAGTGACCCTGGGAGGATCAAGTCCAGGGTTCCAGTGATCAACGCCCACAGCTCCCTGGAGCCGGGAAGCCCACATCCATAACAGATCATGTTCTTGGAGCCCAGCGAGAGAAAAGGAGCTAACTGCACATTTGGCAATGACACAGACCTGGGATTTGGTTCGCGTCCCTGAGACATAAAATAATAAAGGACAAATGCAAACAGCAAGAATGTGCCCGTGTAATAGCTCCGAGTGTGCCAAAGCCAGCTGAATAATTAGAGACTTTTCCTGTTTCAATAAGGCACTTAACTGGCATTTTGTGGGGCGTTGCTGGGCGAGGGCTCCTGGCACACGAGCTGGCGTGGAGCTGCAGGCGGCCACCCTGGCAGTACCCCATCTTCCCCATTAGCTCGGAACCACGTGGAGGACGAGAGCAGAACAGAACGAGACAGTCTCTTTCCCCACAGGTGTTGGAGCCCACCCAGGAAAGAGCGAGGCGAGTCGATGAGAAGTGTGGGCAGCCGTCCCGCCCTGCGGCTGTGCCCTCGGGCCGTGCCCTGGGCAGCCTGGGAGCGTTCTCCTGCTCCCCTCCCCTGCGCACTGGGGCGGGCGAGTGCCTTCTGGTGTGGCCCTTCTCAGACCTGCACAGAGATGGCGACGCTGAGGGATCGCCCAGCGAAGGCAGGTGGCGAGTGTCAGAAATGGGGTGGATCCAGGCCTCCGCGGCTTCCCCACCCAGGCTGGGGCTGCAGCCCCTTCAGCCAGGCCCGTGTGCCCCTGTCTGACCTCCCACCGCTAACCCGTGCTGCCAGGACCAGGGACTTGGCACACTGGCCCTCCTCACGCCCTTAGGATGGAGGCAAGGTGGGCCAAGCCACTTCCCCTTTCTCCATGAGTGCAGGGCCAGGGGCCAGGCAGGAAGCTGCTCTCTGCTGTGCCCTGGGGACGCAGAGCAGATCTTCAGCAAGAGCTTCCACCAAGGGTCACGGGACGCCTTGCCTTGCTCTTTCTGGTCACTTTTCTTTCCTTCTTCCCTGTGTGATGCCCTGGGCCACTCCAGAGGATGTGGGGCTCGGGGCTAAGCTTCCACCCTCCTCGGGTGCTGCACAGCCTTCCTGGAGGTCTGAGGGGTGCAGGCGTCTGTCTCCCGTGTGCTCAAGGACAGACAGCTCCGTCTGAGCAGCGGAGGCTTTGGGATTCCCCGCTGACAGCGTCCCTGGGTCAGGGGCTCGCTAGCCAAGTCCCTAGGAGCAGGGGGGGACACAGCATCAAACCGGGAACATGAACTACCACGTGCTCTGTACGTGCACGCTCACAGCATTCCTGTTTGTAAGAACCGCAGACCCAGGATAACCCAAGAGTTCATCAGCAGGTGATTGGGCCAAGGCTGGTGCATCATGGGAAGATCATTCAGCCACAGACACTGACACGTGTACCAGAGCACCCGCACTGCCCTGACCCCCAATGCAGAGGCAGGAACCAGGTGCTGAGGGCTGCTTGTGGGAGCAGCTGGGGACCCAGACCTGCTCTGCCAGCGTGTTCTGATCATCGGGCGTGCACAGCGAGCCTGCTCCTGCTACTTCAACGTTCTGGTCACGGGGAGCTAAGCAGGGCCAGTGGATGATGTTTGGGGGCCGGTGCTGTGACTTAGCAGGTAAAGCCACCACCTGCAGAGCTGGCTGCTCTACTTTCCATCCAGCTCCCTGCTAATGGCCTTGGAAAGCAGCAGAGGATGGCCCAAATGTCTAGGCCCCTGCACTGGGAGACCCAGATGGAGTTCCTGGCTCCTGGCTTTGGTCTGACCCAGCCCTGGCCATTGCAGCCAGTTAGAGAGTGGACCAGTGGATGGAAGCTCTCTATCTGCCTCTCCCTTGGTAACTCTGACTTTCAAATGAATAAATAAATCTTTAAAAAATGAACACACAAAGTCAAGTCCACATTGAAATTCTTCAGGCCCCCTCTCGGCCCTCCCCCACCCCCCAGGAAGCAGTCCTGTGACACTGCAGAACCTACTGCACTTCTGAGACTCGGTTTTTGGTGCTTAAATTTTTAAAGATAGAGAACTCCTTAAGAATCGGAGGACAGCTCAGTTTTTCATAACGGGAAACCGTGTATGTTCCCAACATCTGTGCCTCCCATCCGTGGACCCAGGGCTTACAATCCTGGGGCAGAACATGCCTTGGGCCTCTGCATCCATCTAAAGGCACACTCCCCACCCCAGAGCCCCAGCCCTGGCGTCACCTGCCCACCAGCCCTGGGGAGCGCTCTGGGCTCCAGTGCCCAGCTGCTCCCACACCAGCAAGGTCAGACTGTGCAGGGGTGGACCGCAGGCCCTGGGACTTCTGACGCTGCTTAGGCGATTACAATGTCCAGACAAGTTTGCAAACCTCTGCTCTGCAACAAGGAGTCTCGGATTAGGAGGGAGCAGAACCACCTGGAGGAAAGAGGATTCGTGGGTGCCCTGGTGGTTCAGGTTCCTTCTGGCCAGACCCTGCCTGGGAGTCCGCACTGCCAGCAAGGGTCCCCACCCTGGGAGTCCTCATTGCCAGCAGGCATCCCCACCCGGACCTCTCTGATGGGAGACAGCCACAGAGCAGGAGGAGCCCGAGGGTCCCCTCCCTGCCAGCCCCTCCTCCCAGCCGCGGGTCCCCTGCCCTGTTCGGCCACGGCTTCAACAGGGCACCCTCACTTGCATTCTTTTTCTCCCCATTTTTCCCATCTCTAGAGAACTGGAGCCTCGTACTGGAACCTCCGCTCTTCCCAGGTTCAGCCATTCAGTGGGGAATCTCCCGCACTGGCCGTTAGCACGTGAACACCACAGCATCGCTCAGGTCAGCTTCAAGGTGAGAACTGACTCCCGCTCTCTGGCCAGTGGCCAGGCAGTGGTGGCCCGAGGGGACTGTGTGGGCAGGGCTCCAAGCACAGCCCCAGCCCACCGGGCCGCAGCCCTCCCCCTTCCTACCTGAAGTGTGTGCAGCAGGACCTGCAGCCCGCTGGCTTCCCGCTCGGCCATCCTGCCTCGGGCCGGGCACCGGCTGCCTGCCGGGGAGCCGGGCTGCAGAGGCCGCGGCTGCCCAGCTGACCTCGCTGCCCGCCTTGCAGGAGGAGGCCTCAGCTGCACATGCTGCTGAGCGTCAAGTCCCCACGGTGCAACCCTAGCCCTCGGCACAGGCGCGAGTGCCCCTGACCCCCAGGGCGGGACCAGGCAGCCGGGCCACGGGGAGGGCTGCGTGCGCATGGGGCGCGGACGGGGGAGGGCCCTGCGTGAGTCACGCACCCACCTCCAGGCCCACGCAGGAGCCGCCCTGGACGGCTGACAGGCATTCCCAGCTGACCTGGTCAGCCTGCCTCCCCCCGCCCGCCCCCCCAACACTCTTTATTTTGGTCTGTCGCCGGCTCCCGGTAACAGGAGACCCGGGAGTGCTTGCACAACTGTGGCAGCTCAGGGCACAGGCGCCCAGGCCCCCGAGGTACCAAGCTCGCGGACGGGAGCCCTGGCTGGGAAGGCAAAGGGCAGCTCAGGGCCGTTCCTGAGACCGGGGCCTGCGCGAGGCCTGTCCGCGAGGCCTGTCCGCAAGGCCTGTCTGTGTTCTCAGCACTGCAGCGGCATCACCCACTCTGCTCTCTAATGAGGAACCCAAAGCACTCGGCACAGAGCGCAGGAGGGTGTGCCAGGCCTCCCACCAGGACCCCCACCATGGCACCGCCCTGCCCCCTACAACCGCAAACCGCCTGGGCAAGGTCCGGCGGAGAGCAGACGCCTGCTCCTCCCCACAGCCACCCCCGGGTCTTGTCTTCCTTTGGACGCTGGCTTCTCGGAGTGAGGTCAGGGGTGTTTCACGCACCACAGGCCTCCGGGATCCAGAGCTGCCCGTCAGGATTCCTAGCTGGTTGTCCAAGGACTGAAGGAGGGGAGCCTACTTTCATCAACTTCCCTTCCAGGAGCCGCCGCTGCCTTGGCCGCGTCTGACAACGCTCAACCCCACAAACGGGCACCTCACCAGCTGTGAGAACAGCGTCCCCGTGTGAAGCTGAAGACGGGCTCGGGCTGGCCAGGGGCACCGCAGGTGGAGGACCCCCAGAGACTGAGCACCCAGCCACATCCCTGCAGAGCCTGGCACTCCCCCGGCAGCCCAGGCGCCCTGCGGCAACTCAGATCTCGACTGGCCCCAGGCCTCCAGACACTCGAGCCCAGCCCCCAGCTCAAGGGCTCCTTCCGTGGCCGGCAGAACACCCGTGGTTGTTGTGGATTGACACTGAGATCATCGTGTTCCCCGACAGCATCGAGTGTTCAGTGCACCAGCTCCCTCCTACTCTACATTTTTATCAATGACTTGGATGAAAGTAAGGCTGCACGCTTGTCAGAGTTTCTGGTGACACCAGTTGAGAGAGAGAAATAAGTCAGATGTCACAGCGGGGATCCAAAAAGGTTTCAGCAGCCTTGAGTGATGGGCCAGAACCTGTGGGATGAGCTGTGCCAGAGCCAGGCGGAGGCGTCCTGCCCCGGGTCCTGGTGCCAACTGTGCAGAGCGAGGTTGGGCAGGGCCACGGCGCTGCGTGTGGCCACGTCGTGGGTGCCGCCATGGGCGAGAGCGATGGTGTCCTCTCCACCCAGAGCCATCACCTTCACAGGGCACAAACGCTGCCCCCCACCATGAGGCTGGACTGGGCCCCTGTGCGGGTGGCTCTGCTGTTGTGACAGCTGTGGGTTGTGGTGATGGGCGTCACCGGAGCCGTGGCACAGCTACAACACAGGAGAGCCTGCTCCTCAGTGGGCACAGAGAGGAGCGGTGGACCTAGGGGCTAGGACCAGGACCAGTGGGCAGGACCCAGAAGGGGCCCGACCTGGGAGGACGCGGGCTGCCCCGGGGCGGTTTCTCCATGCCATTCAAGTAGCTCGAAGGGTTGTGCCGCTTCCCACGTGGCACACAAAGCAATTTCAGTGGCACTGGGGTGAACAGGTGGAGTTCAGTGCGTGAGCTGTATCCCAACCTGTTAGCAGAAATACTGTGCACAAGAAAGCCACGTTTTCTGAGACACGAGTCCATGCTGAGGACACAGAAATCAGTGCACGCGGTACCAAAGACGGCACAAATCTCAGGGGGGAGGGGGTGACCACATTTAAGGTTGTGTTCCTCCGCACTTCCTACCAGTGCTCAGAGCGACTCCCAGACCCGATGCTGAGACCACATTTCACTCCAGGAGCAGCCACGCTCTCCCCTGCTCGGATCCTGGTTGGTACAGGGATGCTCCCCGGGCACACAGCAGAGCAGCTGTCTGCAGAGGGGCCGAGTGCCACACACGGCCGTGTGCGGACTCCTGGGCTGGGCACACAGCCTGTGTGAGAGGTCGGGGCTCCCAGGGGCCCTCTTGCTTCTCCTAGCACATGAGGTGCCTAAGAGGGTGGCGCTAAGGGGCAGCGCTGCCGTTTGCATCCATCGCCGAGTTCTGGCTGCGCCTGCCCGCCCAGGACGCCTGTCAGGCGCACATGAGACGACCACGGCCAAGTGATGGGAGGATGTCACATGAGGGTTTCACCATGGAGCCTTCCACTCTGCGGAAGCTTAGGGTGCGATGGTCCAGGAAGGGAAATTCTCAGTGGATTGAAACTCAAACGGCAAACGGCATTTCTTTCTTTTCCAAGAAAAAGAGGAGCACGTGGGGAGCAGAGGGCAGGAGGAAGCCTCCCGGTGGGCAGCAAGGTGCCTGACTCCAGAGTTCCTGTTTGGCCACCACGGGGCCAGGCTCACGGCAGGGTCCTCTCCCTCTGAACTCAGAACGCCCCCTTGCCTGTGACCTGTGTGTCTGGGAAGCTGCCACGCTCTCTGGCTAGATTTTCTCCCCTGTTCACTGGGAGAGGGTGATGCCGCCCTTGCGAGGGCTGCTGGGGGGACTGGTGCAGCACCGCTCTGAGTACAGCGCTGGCCGTTTACTAAGCCCTGATGTTAGTTGTGTTGTTATCACCATTGTTACAGGTTCACTGACATCTGCCCCCAGACAACTGGTAGAGGAATTAAGTGAGCAAACACGGTCCTTCCTAGGTGTCCACATGGGAAACCCCCAAGGGAACCCCAGTCGGCAGATGCTCAAACCCTGATAGGACACGGTGCGGTGTTCACACAGAACCTGTGCAAAAACCGCCTCCACCCTCAAGTCGCCTCCGGATTGCTCGCCGTACCTGACAGCGTAAATGCTGTCCAAACAGGGGTTCAGCTGTGATAAGGAAAAATCAATACATGGTCAGTACAGTTGCAATAATGTTTGAATATTCGATATTAATAGTTAATACCTTAATATCCGAGGTTGTTTGAACCCACGGACACAGACCCTGTGGATCCGTGGAGCTGACCCTGGACGTGCAAGGAGAAGAGTGGCGGGTACAGATTCAGCGACACTGCCCCGACTCCTCCTGGGTCAGAGGGCACAGGGACGAGGGAGCACTTGCACTCACGCTCTTGGGCTCTGGCCATTCCCACGCATTTTTGAAACAAACGACTGTGACCTCACAGCAGGTGCACGATGGCAGGTACTGCAGAGGGCTGGGATTACAGTGCAGGGAGCTCAGCCCCAGCAGGTTGGCACAGCCAGGAGACACAGCGTGACGCACCAGGTACAAGGCAGAGGGGCAGCCCCGTCTGCAGGCTGCAGGAGTCGACCAAAACTAGAGAGTTTGTCCTTTGGGGAAGAAAAAACCCAGGGTTTAGAAGTGAGGGATTCACGCAGCATCACCATGCCCACCACAGCCAGGCCTTGTGCCAGAGCCACACAGCACGTGAGCCAGGGCAGAGGGAGCATCCTGAGGCCACCCCAACACCAAAGCTATAGGAGAAACCCCCCTTGACTGGGGAGCCTGAGGTCTGAGCGTCTGCCTCCCCCCAAATTCAAATGTGGAAGCCCACCCCCAAGGGATCTGTCCAGTAGCAAACCGGTGTGTGTGGTTGTGTTATGAGACCACGGACATTGGCTCTGAGATGGTCTCTACTGGTATTCTACTTTCCACTTCATTCATTTCTGCTCTTTATTGTATTTTCCATTGTACTTTGGATTGAAATTGCCTCTTGGGGCCGGCGACGTGACTCACTTGGTTAATCCTCTGCCTGCGGCGCCGGCATCCCATATAGGCACCGAGTTCTAGTCCCAGTTGCTCCTCTTCCAGGCCAGCTCTCTGCTGTGGCCTGGGAGGGCAGTGGAGGATGGCCCAGGTGCTTGGGCCCTGCACCTGCATGGGAGACCAGGAGGAAGCACCTGGCTCCTGGCTTCAGATCAGCACAGCACTGGCCGTAGCAGCCATTTGGGGAGTGAACCAGTGGAAGGAAGACCTTTCTCTCTGTCTCTGTCTATAACGCTACCTGTCAAATAAATAAAAAATAAATAAATAAATTGCCTCTTAAGGCAGAAATGTGGGTCAGTTGTATTAAATCTTTCTCCTTGCCTGATGATGTAAGCATACAAAGCTATGAATCTCCCTCAGTGGGCTGCTGTAGCTGAATCTCTCATGTTTGCACGAGCGTGTTAACTGTCAGCTGAAACTGTTCTCTAACGTGTGACACGTGGGTTATATAGCACAGGTTTTCTACAAGCGTTGGGAATTTACCAGCATTTGTATCACAAATTTAATTTCCAGTTTAATTCCATTTGGACAGAGAATATACTCTAGAAGTCAGCGCCCAGCGAGAGCTGATTTTTGACTTCTTGTGCGTGAGTAGAGTGTGTGTTCTGCAGCTGTGCGCTGGCCGAGCTGTGAATGCCCGCGAGGTCCGGGAGGTCACGATGGCACAGATGCTCGCCACCCCCAGTCCTAACCCCTGATGTGATGGGATCAAGAGGGGGGTGCCTGGAACTGACCGGGCCAGGAGAACGAGCCCCTGGGAGCCCTCCCACCGTGTGAGGACCCAGCAGGAAGTCGGCGGCCTGCTGGGCCTGAGTCCCCGCGCAGGGATCTTGGGTTCCAGACCGTTAGAAGCGAGGAGATGCTGTTGCACCAGCCCGGCCGTGGGGTTTTCAACAGAGCAGCCCGAGTGGACTGACAGGCGTCAGCGGTGACGCAGGGCTGCGTGGGTCTCAGCTCTGTGTCAGGCAGACACACATGTGTGTCTTCCCGAGGAACTGGCCCTGTGTGTCGTAGAGTCCCCGTGCGACGCCAGTGCAGCCCTGCAGCCCTGCGGGCTTGGTGGGGCTGATCCATCCTTCTCCAGCCTTCGCTTCAACCCCGCTTTGTCTTACAGTTAAGGTCACTTCTTGTACTTGAGACGTAATGAAGTTTTACTTTTCTTTCCACTCCAACAACCTCTGCCGTGAAATTCGCCTCTGATTCGTTTACTTCACTGGGCTGTGGATGCGGCCGGGTTCACGTCTGTCCTTTTGCTATTGCTCCCCTGTCTCATCTCTTTGCAGCTCTCCTCCCCTGCTTTTCTGCCCGCTTTGGGGTAACCTACTATTTTTTCGCGTTCTGTTTTAAATCTGCTGCTGGGTTCTCATCTCTACTTCTGCGCATTGCACGTCAGCGCTACGTCCTGAGCTGTGACCAGAGTCCTGCCTCACGGCGAGTACAACAGGCCAGCTCCACGTACTCCCCCTGCCTGCACCCTTCGGTGTTGTTGTTGGATGGAGTGCACTACATTTGCTATAAACCGCACACTAGATTTTGCCTACAACAGGCATAATTCTATTAGAGAAATTACGGGAAGAAAAAGCAGTCCTTTGTGCCCACCCCCCTCGCTACCCTCCTTCCTCCCAAAGATCCGTGTTTCTACCTTCAGCTCGAAAAGCATTTCATCAGTGTCTCCCGAAGTGGCCACAGATGATCTCTGGCTTCTTTTATGGACAATGCTTGTCTCACCACCATTTTTTTAACCATGAAAGTTTGGGATTCTGGGTTGACAGTTTTTCTTTTTAAGATTAATTAAATAATTAATACATTTACTTGAAAGCCAGGGCAAGAGAGAGAGAGAGAGGGAGAGAGAGATCTTCCACCTGCCAGTTCACTCCCCAGTTGGTCACAACAGCTGGGGCTGGGCCAGGCCAACAGCCAGGAGCTCCATCCACATCTCCCACGTGGGTGGCAGGGACCAGACGTTTGCTCCATCACCCGCTGCCTCCCCAGGCAGGTCAGCAGGAAGCTGGTTGGGAAGCGGAGCAGCCGGGGCCGCACCAGCACTCCAGTACGGAACACCGGCATCGCAAACGGCAGCCTGGCCACGGCTCCACGAGCCGGCCCGTGTTCTCTTCCCTCTGCCGCGCCCTGAAGGTGTCGCTCCATCACTCCATGGCCTTCTCACTGCCGCTTTTGTAACAGAGAACTGGTCACCGGTGTGCCTGCTCCCGGCGCGTGATCTGGCCTTGCTCTCTGACTGTGTCCAGAGCTGGTCTTCCTCTTTGACTTTGGCTGGATTTATATGCAGTGATTTTCTTTGTTCATTTAATTATCCTGCTTATATTCCATGAGTTGCTTCATTCCTAAAGTTTGGTTTTTTTTTTTAAAAAAACTTTGGACCTTTTAGTCATATCTATGGTCGTATCTTCTCCATTTTTTCTCCTCTCCTTGGATTGGAATTATATGTATATATATATATATATATATATATATATATATATATATAACTTGATATGGTACCACTGGGTCTTGAGGTTATTTTTGTCTTTTAGGCCTTTTTTTCTTTGTTCTTCACATTGGGGAAATTCTGTCCATTTCTGGTTTACTTACCCATCCTCTCCGTGTGGTATTAGACCCATACAGCAGTCTTTAAATTCCGGATATTTAATCTCTACAATGAGACCGCAGCTCCGTTCTTTCTTCCACGTCCCGTCTGTCGGTCGTTAGCGTCCACCTGTGTGCTCGTCATGGCTGTATTCTCCTTTAAACCCCCAAACACACTTCAAGGAGACGCTCTCCGGCCCCAGTCTCTCGTGCAGCAGCTCCGAGTTTGTTTCTATTGACCGCTGTGTCCCCTGACTACGGAATCCATGTCTCTGTTTCTGTGCCTTCCTGGCTGCCCTGTTCTGACCACGAGCCGACAGGACACCAGCGAGACGCCACGCCGTCCCTCTGCCTGCGCTGACCGGCTCCGGCCATCTGCCAGAGGTGGCCCCAGGTACGAGGGACAGCACAGAAGCCAACCCCGCCTCCTGCCCCCGAGTGCAGCGTCTCCCCACCCTGCAGTCTGCCGATTCATCACTATTTCAATACTTTTCCCAAATATACTCCTTGGAGATATTGCTTTCTCATCTCATTTTAGAGGAGGAACCCTAAGCCCTTCCTTTTCTGGTTTTTTGGTTTTTTTTTTTTTTTTTTTTTTTTTTTTTGGACAGGCAGAGTGGACAGTGAGAGAGAGACAGAGACAGAGAGAAAGGTCTTCCTTTACCATTGGTTCACCCTCCAATGGCCGCTGCGGCCGGCGCACCACACTGATCCAAAGCCAGGAGCCAGGTGCTTCTCCTGGTCTCCCATGGGGTGCAGGGCCCAAGCACTTGGGCCATCCTCCACGGCACTCCCGGGCCACAGCAGAGAGCTGGCCTGGAAGAGGGGCAACCAGGACAGAATCCGGCGCCCCGACCAGGACTAGAACCCGGTGTGCCGGCGCCACAGGCGGAGGATTAGCCTATTGAGCCGCGGCGCTGGCCGCCCTTCCTTTTCTGTGTCTGGAGGTCACTCATTCATTCTGGTCCTGTGATGCTCCTGCTGTCACTCCTGGCGATGGCACCTGAGATCCTTGAGCACCTGCCCATGGCCACACACCCTGCTGACACGGTGGCGTTGGCCCCCGGCAGGGAGCGGCACCTGCCCCGTCCTGCTCTGAACTGTGTTGTCTTCTTGCAGCAGCTTGCCCGATGCTGCCGTGCTTGCTGGCAGAATCAAATACTCCTTTTTACATGGATGCAAAGCACACACGAGCAACATCAGAGTCATGATCATGTCACACGGATGACATGTCAAGGCCCAGTGGAGCCCTCTCTGTGCTGGGCACATGGGCTGGGCCCCTCTGGCGTCCAGCGTAAGGGAAGCGCCTTGCACCAGGCCGGCATCTGCCATTATTCCCAGCCTGGTCAGCAAGTAGCGGCTCAGAGGTCACCATCTCCTTGGTCCTGTGAGGCAGCGGGCCAGTGCTACTCGGCGTCCACTCTGAGTTTTGTTGCCACGGACACCTTACAAAGTTCTGCAGGGAAAGCCAAGCCCGTCCCTCTCTCCCCCACCCCGGCCTGGCCTCATCAGTGACCAGACCTGCAGTACTGACAGGTGTGGAATGTCCATCAGAGCCTTGCGGCTGGGCCAGCCCGAGGCCTCGTGGCTTCTGGGCCCCAGCGCCGAGGTATCAGGTCACCGGCAAGTTGGAAGCAAGGGCTCCTCGGGTCAGGCTTCCCAGACAGGGGCACGGGGGGAATAGAGATGTCAGCCATCGGGCCGCCCGTCCGAGCCCGAATTCCTACTCCTTTTCAAGCGAGGCTGCAAAACTGCAGGCCAGGACCACAGGAAGAAGAGGCCGACTGGACAGGGACGTGGCTTCCCTGGGTGTGGCTGTGAGGGCTGGGCGCTCTGGCGGTGACACGGGCATGCAGCTCAGAGCCACGTGCCCATGACAGCTCTGCGGTAGGGACCCTGCAGAGTCCCACAGCACAGCAGCTAAGGCCAGTCTCTGCGGTCGCACAGGTCAGGGCCACCCACACTGAGATTTTTGACAAGTTCTATCCGTCCTCTGTGCCTCATGACTACAGCGGATCCGGAGACTGACATGTGCAGCCCGGTGTCTGGCACAGAGCAAGAGCTCAGCGGGTGCTGGTGGTTGCTAGCATCAGGCCCGGGGAGACATCAGAGAGATCAAGGAGGAAAAAGGCAGCCCCTGCCCTCCCGGAGGAGCAGGTGGAGGGGTGCGAGGGCCGACCTCAGCTTTGCAGCGTGAGCCGGGCCTGACAGCAGCACTGTGGCTGTCCCCCGGGGAGAGCGGCTTCTCCTTCCTGGAGGTGCTGGGGAAACTTCCCCAGGAACGTGGGCCTTGCACTGGGCCTCGTGGGGATCCCAGGCTGCAGAGAGCCGCAGTGGGGTGTGTGCGGGAGTCTGCGCGCTGGGTGTGAGGTGACGAAAGACTCCCAACGCTGCAGAGGAAGCCCAGGCAGGCAAAGCCACGTCATCCCTAACGTGCCACTGGAGCTCAGGGAAGGTTTGTTAAGTGGGGAAGGGACACAAGTAAAGTCCGTTCCCATGTCCCACTGTCATCCCTCTCCATGGCAATGTGAGTTTGCCCCCTGCCAACAGAGTGGAGCACCTGACACCTTACTTTCCCTTGTCTTTATTCATACTAGGCTGTGAGAGACTGATAGAGCCCGATGCAAGGCTTCCCCGAGGCCCAGGATGGCTCAGTAGAGCACTCGAGCCAGAGGAGGCTCAGAGACCCCCAGCCCCTCCGTCCAGGTTCTCCTCGGCGAAGCTCGTCTTCCAGTTCTTCCTCTGCTGGAGCCGCCTGGGGGTCCCGGTGCGGTGTGAGCCCCGCAGACTCTGGACCCCCACCCCGGGAGGTGTGTGCAGCCTGTCCCGGAGCTCCTGGCCCTTGCACCTGCCCAGAGCTGAAGCACTCACTCACGGCCAGGTTGTCAGGAGCATGGGGGCAACGTCCCGGAAAAGACCAAGGTCCTGGACGGCTTCGTAGTTTCCATCCCACACCCGTCCAGCAGGGCCTTGTCTTCCCACAACTCCACCTCCCTGCCCCACACGCATCAGTGAGGGCTGGTGCAGTGGGCCCTGGTTCCCGTCTCGCTGTTCTGTTGGGAGTAAACTAAGCAAACCGTTTGAAATTCCCTCCATCTGCAGTCGACCTGCACACAAGGCAGGGTCCCTTCCGGGACTGTGAAACACCTGAGAACAGGCGGGGGTGTCTGGGCGGCAGTGAGGGAGGACTTACGCTCCGTGACCTTGGCCTTACGTAGGCCGGACAGAGCTGGACATTGCCCAGGCCTTGTGGGATGACGGTGACACCGCCAGACCCCGCCAGGCCCTCCACCTCCTGGTTTGCATGCCCGTAGAATACGTGCAAGGGACGCTGCGACTCTCGTGGCACGTGACTCCTGGTACAGACTCTCCTCGCCAGCTGGGTTAGCAAGCAGCCGGCCAGGGAAGCCCACCCTGCACGAACCGTGGGGGCCTGCACGAACCGAAACAGCCAGCCAAAGGCCCGAGCCCGCGCCCTCCGCCACCTGCAGCCCCACCCCTGTGCCACGGCAGCTGGGAGTGGAGCCCCAGCCCTGAGCAGCCAGGAGCCCAGCTGCCATCCCTTCTGCCTTTCCCACCCCCTCGCCTTCGCCGCCCACCCCAGCCTCGGCAACCTCGCCACCCGCGCAGGAATCCGGAATCATCCGCGTGCCTGCACATCACTCACACCCAAAACTACAGCATCGTGGGGCGAAAAACAGCAGCGTCGGATCCGGCCGGCTGGAACCAGTTCTCATTACCGTGATTCACAAGAATAGGAGCTCGAATTTGCATGCCATTAAGTGTTTAACTTGTGCGAGTTGTATTGGATTCCAGCTTTAAATTCTTCATGGAAGCTGGGCCTCCGTGGTTTTCTCTCCCAAGTTCCAGAGCTTTGAAACAAAAAATAAAAGAATGGGCATGCCCAATGGGTTTCTTTGAATTCACAAACTCACTCTGGGGAGGGGGCACGGAGCACTGGGGCCGCTCCCTCAGCAGGGAAGTGGAGCCGGGACGGAGAGCCGCGCTGACGGGAAAGCCTCTTGGAGCAGGACGTGGAATTTTAATGCTGAGCTCTTCAGAGTTTGCGAAACCTCGTCACCCCCTGCCAGGACCTGCCACAGCGGGCTCGGGGTCTGCCATCTTCCATAGCAACAGGAATCCAATGTGCACTTGACCCTGCCTCGGGGCTTAGCCACACCTGTCCTCTGGCTCTGAGTGCCAAAACCTGGGTGGGTGTGACTGCCCAGCCGGCCCCTGTAAAACCCGAGCAGCCTTTATGTAAGGACACGGAGCGGCAGTGGATCCCCACGGGGCAGCAGTGGACCCCCACGGGGCAGCGTCCTTTTACGAGCCACGCCCGCACACCACTTCCCCACACCGAGGGAAGCGACTCTGAGCACCCATTAACGGCAGCCGAGAGGCGCTGGTTTGCATCGGCTGTGTTGTTTCTGGCAACAATTGCACCTGTCGGTGACGCCCTGCGAAACCATCAGCTCTGGCAGCACGAATCTTCAGGGCAGAATAAGAGCCACTACCCGAGGGGGGCTGCTCGCCCACTCGGAGCTCACAGCTCGCCCACCAGGGTGGAGCTCAGTGCAGGCGTGGCTTCCAGCACCCACGGATGCACCCACAGGTCCTCCCCTCGCCAACGCCCCCTCCTCTGAGCTCAGAGGAAGCCCGGACCCTCCCCCAGCCCAGGAGGAGACTGCCCACAGGGAGCAGGCGGAGGAGGGGGGAAGGAGCGCCGCCCGGGCACCAAGTGCAGCCACCGTCCTGGGGCAGAGCATCAGGGCAGGGCGCGGGGCTCCCCCCAGCACCGACCCCACCTCCCTGGAATCAGCTCTTCTGGAGCCAAGTAGGGAACAACACGTTTTAGTAGCAAAGAAGCCCAAACCCTGCAACCCTCCCACCACGTGCTTCTCCCAGAGAGCAGGGGCCACCCAAGATCCATCACCCGGAACGAGCTCCTGGGGAAAAGGAAGGGCCCCAAGCCTGAGGCAGGGCCGGGGTGTCCCGGGTGGGCACTGTAGCCCGAAGCCCAGGCCGCCCCAAAGGCTAGTGCGCAGCCCTGGGCTTGCACCCCGGCCCTCCTGGCTCCCAGCACCATCACCACCGGCCGGCGGCTCGGACGTCATCCGCAGGGAGAGGGCAGCCTGAGGCTCAGGTTCTGGCGTGGCAGCCTGGGTAGGGTTACACGTGTGCTTGGTGCCTGCCGCCCTCTGCTCAGGACAGCCAGCCAGGCCAGGCAGAACTGGCATCCCAGAGCCAGTCCCAGCCAGATGTGGCTCCACAGACACCGGGCCAGGGGACAGGATTCTGGGGTCCGTGCAGCCCCGCCCTGCAGCCCCACGCCTGCCCACTGAACCTTAGGGAGGTAACGTCTTGACCTGAGCCCACCCTTGCCAGCTCTGCCTGCCAAGCCTCAGGAAAGTACCCCAGGGCGTTCCCCCAGCCCCTCGCCACCCCCCGCCTCTGCCAGGTGCCCCCAGACTCCTTCACAGATGTCCCCGAGGCCCGAGGTCCCTTTGTCTCCCCCACTCGGCTTCCCAAGTGTCCTTGAACCAATCCTGGAGGCTCCCACTCTGCCCCCTACACACTGCCCCAAGCTCTGTCGTGTGGATCACATCCATCTTCAGGTCCCAGGGCCCTAGGGTGCTCAGGAAATGCAGGTGGAGGAAAGGAAGAAGGGGGTGGGGGGCCCTGAATTCCCTGGAAGCTGAGCAGGTTTCCGCGGTTGCTGGAGACAAAGGGGAAAGCCGGATCGGAGCCAGCGTGTCTGTATCTGGCATCGCTCTGAGTACGCTGTTTGACTACGCACACGTTTAGTTCTCTCATTACATTTTATAGGTGAACAGCCGGGACTCAGAGCCGTGGGGAAACGTCCCCAGGGCAAACAGCTGGCAGGCTGGGAGCCGGAGCCTGGATCCCTGCCCGCACACCGGTGGAACACACACCCACACTCCCCCAACACGGCCTTCTTGGGACCCAAAGTGTTTGGACCCAAATGGGCCTCGGAGGGGATCTCATCTGAACCGTGTGAGGCCCAGATAGGCCACGTCCATCGCCCCAGGTCACCCAGCTGGTTTGTGGCAAAGCCAAGAGCTCCCCTCTCCCCACTCCCCATCCAGGACTCTGGCATCACCCCAGCCTGTGCAAAGCTCCGTGATGAAGTGCCGGAGGATCCCACCAGCCCCGACCGGAGCACAGGGAAGCAGCCGGGAAGCAGGGTCGGCCCGAGTGCCTTCCCAGAGCAGCTGTGCGTCCATGGACACACTGAGCAGACAGACGCCTGGAGGACAGCGCCGACCCCTGGTGTCCCTGCAAGGGGTCTGTCCCTGGGGGAGCAGGCACCGAGGGTCTCTCTTCAGCCTGTCGGGCCCCGCCCTCTGACCTGAGTGCGCGCCCAGCAGCCTGCCCGCCCCATGGACCACTTTGCCGCCTGTGTCTCCCGGACAGCACCCTGGAAAGCCAGGCCCCTGCTGTGGGAGCAGCAGCCCTGGACAGCCCCGGGCTCGGGCCAGCACCTGTCGTCCTGGTGGTGCTGCCACCCGGCTCCTCCTCCTCCCTCCCACCTTCTGCTCCCCCTGCCAGTGGTTTTCTCTGCAGATGGTGGCCCCAGTTCTTGCACTTGCCCCGCCCTTGGGGACACACGGGCCTTGGCAAGGGCTCCATCCCCTACATTTTGAGGTTTCTCGGGGCTGCCCTGACTTGTCCACTGTCTGACCTTGACCTCCAGCAGGTGGCAGCAGCCCTGTGCGTTTAGACGGATCCACCCCACGCGGCCACCTGATGCTGGAACTGCCTCCAGTCCGGCGCGGCTGCTCCCACGCAGGAGCCAGGGCCGATGTTTCTGGTTTGTTCTCCGTGGCAGCGTCCACAATGATGATGCTGGTGGACTCATTAGCGGACGCAGCGCCAGGCGTGCCTGGTGTCTGAGCCACCCTAACAGAGGGCCACGGCCAGCCAGGGGCAGCACCAAGGCCCCTCACAGCCCAGCAGGCCACAAGTCCAGCGCCCGACAGCAGCAGGCGGGCTTCCCCCAAGGCCTCCCACACCCGGGTGTGTCCACCCCAAACGCCTACCGTACCCAGAATCTGGGCCCCCTGGGCTGAGATGGGGCACCAGGGGCTCCCCCCACCCCTCATGCGCCAAGTCCTAGCCCCCACGTGGTGGGGCTTTGGGGCATGATTAGGATGGGATCCACGCCCTCATAAAGGGAACCCCCTTTCACCGTGCAGGGCAAAGGGGGGCGCCGTGAACCAGGAGGGCCCTCAGCAGCATCTGTGCCGCTGGTGCACGGATCTGGGACTTCCCTCCCGAGCCGTGAGCCCCACAAATCCTGCTGTGTCAAAGCCCGCCAGGCTATGCTGTGTCAGACAGCGGCCAAACCAGACCCGGGGTCAGACTTGAACACAGGAGCTGGGGCCACACAGGAAGCCACCTCGTGTTCCCAGCAGCACCAAGCAAGCCCCACACCAAGGCTTTCTGTGAGAGTGTGTGTGCACGCGTGGTACATGGATGTGTGTATGTGGTGTCGGTGTGCGTGAGTGTGGAATGTGTGCTGTGAGTGTTCAGTATGTGTTGTATGTGTATGGTGTGTATGTTATACGTGTATATATGTGTGTATAGAATGTGCACGTGTGTGGTGTGTGTGTATGATGGTGTTTCAGTGGGTGTGTATTTGTGTAAGGGTGTGTGGGTGTATATGTATGTGTGTGATGTGTACAGTTGTATGTGCTAGTGGTGAGTGGTGTTTGGGTGTGTGGGTGCGTGTGGAAGGTGTGGTGTGTGTATGTGTGTGGTGTGTGTGATATGTATATTTGTGTGTGCAGTATGTGTATGTGTGTATATGTGTAGTGTGTGTATGTGTGTGGGGTGTGTGTATGTGATATGTGCAACTGTGTGCGTGTGGTGTGTGTGTGTGGAATGTGTGGTGTGTGTGTGGTGTGTGTGTGATATGTGTATTTGTGTGTGTGCAGTATGTGATGTATGTGTGTGTATGTGTATATGTGTAGTGTGTGTATGTGTGTGGGGTATGTGTGATATATGTATTTGTGTGTGCATGGTGTTTGGCGTATGTGTGTGTATGTGGTGTGGTGTGTGTGTGTATGTGTGTGGGGTGTGTGTATGTGATATGTGCATCTGTGTGCGTGTGGTGTGTGTGGAATGTGTGGTGTGTGGTGTGTGTATGTGTGGTATGTGTGTGATATGTGTATTTGTGTGTGTGCATGGCGGTCTTCCCCGGGCCCAGAATCACCTCTGGCTGCCGGCCTGGAGGAGGGGGCGTGCTGCCTGCTGCAAGCCGTTGCGTCCAGGCAGTGCCTGGGAAAGAGCAGGTGCTGGGTGTCCTTCGTGTGCCGGACTGGCTCGTGTTTGAACAGCATCTCGCGCCAGCGTGATGCCCTGAGCCCTGTCCCTGGCTGCGTCTGCGTGCCCATTGGGTGCTGCAGCTCCGACCCTCACCACGAAGGCGCTATGCTCAGCGTGTGAACCAGGAGACCTCGGAAGGCCCCGGGCGCAAAGCCCCTCTCCGAGCTTCTCTCCGCGCCCCCTTTCCCCTGCCCCCTCCTCCTTCAGGGCTCACAGAGCCCACAGCTCCTCTTGCTCAGGCTGTCGTGCAGGCCGGAGCCCCTCTCGCCCAAAGCCGGCCCTGACGCCCCCACACACCACCGGGGTTCCCCAGCATCCGGGACAAGACGGCCAGAAGGAGCTTCCCGCCTGCCCCATCTGGTCCCAGGCTGAGACGCTTCCACCCACCCAGCAGCACGGAAGGCAGTGCCGAGATGCCGGAGACGCCACGAGACGCCCCGAGATGCGCGAACCCAGGCCGCACGGGGTCCCCTCCGGCGGTCGCCGGAGCCCTGGCACTGCAGCCCTCTCTCAAGTCCGCCCAGCTGCCTGCTGTTCCTGAAACCTCTCTCATGGTCTCAACACCGTAGCTTGGAGACACTCACCCCAGAAGGAGGGGACAGTGGCGCCTGAGCTCCCTGGACTTAGCCACCTGGCGAGGCTGTGAGAAGATTTCCCTGTATGGACCCTGCGGTTGCTCTCGTTGTAGGGGTGTCAGTGCTCAGCCTGGGACAGGTGTGGAAATGCATTGCAAATGGTCACCCCTTTCCACCCTGCACGGCTGAGCCCCCCTGTGGTCCCATCCCCTCCCCTATGAATGAGCGGTGACTGCGCCTCCCTCAATCACTGCAGTGAGGAGCGCCCGGAACCCCACCTGGCCAATACTATTATACACATTCACCCCACAGCCCACGACGCCCCTCGGAATCCAGGCGCATTCCCTCCAGGGTTCAGCCAGCCCTTGTCCCCCGCCAGGCAGCGGTCGCTGCACTGGAAACCATGGGTTCAGGGCCGGTTTGCCTGCAGCCTCCAAGCAGTTTCAAGGTGAAAGCTGGCTCTGTCCAGGAAGACGCTCCCCGATCCACAGTCGCTACCTTTGCTGGCCTGGGTCCTCCCAGAGGGTCGGCGACGGTCCGGTCCCCTCATTGTCCATCCAAGACTGCAGGCTTTGAAGCCACACGCTCAACGACTGCTCTCAGAGCACACAGCCTCACCAGGTGGCCAAGTCCAGGGAGCTTCGGGCGCCACTGTCCCCTCCCTCGGGGGTAAGTGTCTCCAAGCTCTGGAGCTGAGGACCGTGAGTCTCGAGCCGACTCAGGACAAGTTGTCCGATGGGCTCCCTGGTGTCTTTGCCCTCTGACCATCTCAGTGGAAGCTTCCCGAGGCCTATAGAGATGCGCCAGTGTGGGAGGAGCTGGACGGAGAAGACTCACCCCGCTTGTTCCCTTTCGGCCTGCACACACCTGCCCGCCCCTCCCAGACCAGCTGTCGCTGATGTCGGGAGCACCTGCGCGGGCCCCGTCTGCCTGCCTCGCAGGGACACCGGGGATTCAGGTTGGAAGCCAACAAGAGACACTGAATTTGGGAAGTGGCTTAGATGGTTCCTGTGGGGTATCTGCTTCTTTAACTTGAGTTATTTTTAATTCTGCCTCACTAGTCCTTAGCTACCCTCAGTCCTCTAATGAAAAGTGGTGCGTGGTTTATGGAGCTAGGAGATGTCTCCCTTGTGTGAACCTCTGCGGATTTGTACGGTCACATCCTCCACACAGCTCCAGCTCCACACACACCACCCAGCTCCATTCCAATCAGATTTAGGCACCTGCTCTCCCAAGGTGCCTCTGAAGTGGTGTCAAGTTCTATTCTTGGAACACCTGAAAACATCTAGGATCCCTCGTGAGCGTTACATGCCACCTGTTAAGTCCAAGGAGGTTTGCAGTTATGGGTAGGGCTCTGCCGCGTGGGAAAGCGTTCATTCACCCACTTCATGCTGTGTTAAAGGAGGAAGATCACAGAGCCGGCGCTGTGACGCAGCGGGTGAAGCCACCGCCTGGAGCACCGGCGTCCCATGTGGGCACTGGTCCATGTCCCGGCTGCTCCACTTCCCATCCAGCTCTCTGCTGTGGCCTGGGAAAGCAGTAGAAGATGGCCAAGTCCTTGGGCCCCTGCACCCCCGTGGGAGACCCAGAAGAAGCTCCTGGCTCCAGCCTGGTTCCGCTTGGAGAATGAACCAGCAGATGAAAGATCTCTCTCTCTCTCTCTCTCTCTCTCTCTCTAACTCTGAAATAAATAAATCTTTGGAGGAAGGGAAGAAGAGAGGAAGAAGGAGGAGGAGGAGAAGAGAAGGAGAAAGAGGAGGAAGAAGAAAGAGGAGGAGGAGGAGGTCAGAATGGAGTAGCACTAGCTCAGGAGGTCACTGCTAACGCAGATCTCAGACACACACACGGCTGAGCTTTGCACGAGGCTGACTGTGGCCAACCCTCCACCCCGTGCATGTGGACTTCTGGACTGGGCTCGACGGTAACCCATGAGCCTTGGTTAACCATCTGTGAGCCCAGCTTCCCCTGAGTCCCCTGGAGAGGGCCTTGCCAGCGTCACTCCGGCCTGCACCCATCACAGCTCCCTAGGAGCAAAAGACACGGCCCCAGCCACGCAGCTGAGGTGTTAGTACAGCCACTGCCTCACGGAACCCCGCAGCCGGCCTCCAAGGCTGCCCGGGGCTTTGTTCTCCCATGGAACCCCGCAGCCGGCCTTCAAGGCTGCCCGAGGCTTTGTCCTCCCAGCTGCAGCCTCAGTGTGACGCTCCACGGAACCCCGCAGCCGGCCTCCAAGGCTGCCCGAGGCTTTGTCCTCCCAGCTGCAGCCTCGGTGTGACGCTCTCGGTTCTCCCTAGGCTGGCGGCTGAGCACCAGGGGTAAAGGAGACAGGCATGGATCCTGCCACCCAGGAGCTCCCGGTCCTGGCCGGAAGAACAGACAAGGCACCGAGGGGAACACAAGCGGTAAGAGCCCGGGAGAACGAAATCAGAACAGCGGCTCCGGGGGGCCGGGGAAGATGGGACCATGGAACAGTTGATCTCGCGGGGCAGACGTGAGCTGCAGCCCGAGGGCAGGGCCGCAGCCGAGGGAGAGAGGGCGGCTGCCCCAGGTGCAGGCAGTGCCGCTGTGCAGAGCGTCCTGCAAGGACCATACCCTGGCCTGTGCAGCCAGCGGGGTGGGAGCCCCGTTCAAGTTCCAGGCACGCTTCTTCCCAGCTTGCCCGAGTCCCCACTGGCCTGCTCACTTATCCCCGTCACCCACCGGGCTCAATGTGTGACCCCGGAGCCATGGCAGCCACTGAGGGGATGGAGGAGGAAGATGCTGGGTCAGCCCCGGCCTGGGTGAGAGGGCAAGGTGCAGGGAGAGCCCAGAGCAGAGCCAGGACTCCGGCTGGTGGTCCCTGTCCAGCTGCTGGACCCCGTTTATGCAAATAGACAGCTAAGGCTCCACCCACCTTTCCCCTTGGGAGCAGCCAGCAGAAGCCAGCAGGGGCCTGGAGCCAGCAGGGGAGATGGCCCTCCAGAAGCTGGGGCCTCAAGATCCTCCCCACCCCGAACCCAAAACCTGCAGCTCCGGCTGGTGCACCTCAGAGCCGCTTCACCACCTCCTCCCCCTCCCAGTCTCCCGCCCAGCCCCCTACCTGTTCCCCCATCCTCCCCCGCTCCCCCAACCCGCCACTGGCCTAAATTAAGTTTTCCAAAGGCTCTGTGCTGATTTTTGCTGGAGAGCATTGAATTCAATAAAACGTAATTATTGATTTAATTAGAAGGGTGGCTCTGTGAGAAGGGAAGCATTTTAACAGGCAGCCCGCATAGTGTAGCTTCTCACACAAATTGGGCTGTTTTCTCAATCGGCCAACTCTGTGTGTGGCTCTGAAGTGGCTCCCACAGTGGCTCCTGTGCGCAACTTACGGAGAGCAGGGGCCTTCTCACCGGCAGGGGGGGGCTGGGAGGTGAAGAACTCACGGCCCCACCCCTGGGCGCTCCGTTTCCTTCTGCTACCTGGTGCTGAAAGGACCGTGGACAGGGACTGTGGGACTCCCGTGCTGGCCCCACGTCCTCTCGGCAGGGCCAGCAGCCTGGGGAGCAGCCGCACCCTCGGTCTTCACTATCCGCGTGGGAGGCATTGGGCTGAGCACGGGGCATGGCAAAGACCCGGGATGTCCCCGGCACAGGGCAGCAGGGCCTGGGCCCCTCTGGCACCAGCCTCCTTGGCAGCTGTTGGCCCAGGCATGTGGAGAAAGAGATGTGTCCTGGGAGAAGACGTAACAAGGTGGTGACACGGTTTTAATTCACTGCCTCGCGTAGATGATCACTCCATCCCCCCAGAAAGATGGGCAGTTCATGGTGTCAACGTGACACAGCTGCTGCGGGTTACACACTCACACACAGCCACTCACACTCATATTCACACAGCCACACTAACATACACACACACCACTCACACACACAGTTACAGTGACACACAGTCACACACACTCATACTCAGATACACAGTCACACTAACACACTAACACAATCACACACATACAGTCACACACAATCATACTCTTACACACAATCACACTAACGTATACATACAATCACTCACACACAGTCACAGTCACACACTCACACAAGCCAAACACACTCACACACACAGCCACACTAACATACACACACACCACTCACACACACAGTTACAATAACACACAGTCACACACACTCATATTCACATAGCCACACTAACATACACACACACCACTCATACACAGTCACAGTAACACACACACATAGCCACACACACTCATATTCACACAGCCACACTAACATACACACACACCACTCACACACAGTTACAGCAACACACAATCACATACAGTCACAGTCACACACACTCGTATTCACACAGTCACACTAACATACACACACACCACTCATACACAGTCACAGTAACACACACACATAGCCACACACACTCGTATTCACACAGCCACACTAACATACACACACACCACTCACACACAGTTACAGCAACACACAATCACATACAGTCACACACAGTCATACTCAGATAAACAGTCACACTAACACAATCACACACATACAGTCACACACACAACTATACTCTTACACACAATCACACTAACATATACACACAATCACTCACACACAGTCACAGTCACACACTCACACACAGCCAAACACACTCATACTCACGCACACAGTCACACTAACATGCACACACAATCACTCACACACAGTCACACACAATCACACACAGCCACACACACTCATACACACACACTCATACTCACACAATCACAGTCACACACTCACACACAGCCACACACACTCATACTCAGACACACAGTCACACTAACATACACACAACCACTCACACACAGTCACAGCAACACACACTCATACACAGCCACACACACTCATACACACACAGTCACACTAACACACACAGTCACTCACACAATCACACACTAACATACAGACACAATTACACTCACTAAGACACACACTCACACAATCACACTAACACACAGTCCCCCAGTCATACACACTCATACACAGTCACACTAACACAATCGCACAATCACACACACAGTCACACACACAATCATACTCTTACACAGTCACACTAACATACACATACAATCACTCACACACAGTCACACACACAGTCACACTAACACAATCACACTAACACACACTGACATACACACTAATATACAGACACAATCATACTAACACACAACCACACTCACACAATCACAATAACACACAGTCCCCCAGTCACACACACACACATACACTCACACTCGCACACACGCACAGTCACACACTCACACACTGTGGCTCCCTGATGACGCTGTTCAGCGGCAGCCGCGGCCTGAGACAGCGAGGCCGCCCTGCTCGCAGCCTGGGGCCGTGGACTCCGCTGGTGTGAGCACCGGGCTTGCGAGGGAGACACCGTTCGGGCACCTCCTGGAGCCTGGTGAGGAGCACTGTGTCAGGGCCTCCACGCAGGGCGTGGGGACCTCTGCAGGGGGGGTTTGCAGTGGGGGCCGTGAGCAGAAAGTCAGGGCAGGCGAGGCCACACAGGGATGCGGGCTCTGTGTCAGCACCGGGAGGCACACAGGTGGGCTTGGAGAAGGTTCAGGAACCTGATCAAGTTTTCTGGATCAAAGAATCTTGGTCTTGCGGGGGCTCAGAAAACCATAGCCGGAAATAAACCACTCGAGCTCAGCCTGAGCGCTCTCGGGAGCCAGGGCTGCAGGAAGGGGCTTCCTCCCTGGCCCCTCCTCTACCCCAGACCCAGACCCCCAAGGAGGAGTGCAGCTGCACCCCAGCTTCTTCCTGCAGCTCCTTTAGCCGGGGAGGAGAACGCGGGTTCCAGAGGAAGGGGACGTCCAACAGCACACGGGAGCCGTCCCGGGCCTCTATCCCGGGGGCTGTGGCTCCCTGCAGCCCCTCCCTGGCTCTTCCTGAGTCTCCTGGACCAGGAGGCCCCCGGCACACATGCACAGCCACAGGCCAGCAGGCTGCCATCTCTGACCCAAACGTCAGACTTCCCGAAAACGGAGTGTGCCCAGGACCAGCATCTGTGACACGCGTTCATGACCTGGGTGGGAGTGGGTCCCAGTGGTGGGTGCTTGTCCTTGGACAGAGACGGGCTCCATGGGGCCACAGCAAGGGCTCCGTGGACAGAGGCTCGCCAGGAACACATGTCAAGGCTGACTGGGGAGTCTCACGGATGGTGAGCAACCAAGGTGAAGCCCGGGGACTTCACCTGCTTGTCCAGGGTAACATCAGACACCAGGGCGGGGGGAGGCACCAAACCCACCCAGCAGGGTTCTTGCTGAGACTGGACCCAGGAGGCCAAGGACAGGTCCCAGGGTCGACGAGGAGACCCAACCCCCTGTAGGGTCAAGGGGTGCCTTTGGTTGCTATGAGACCTGCAATGTTCCAAGGCGGAAGCCAGCGATGTGTTGACGGCTTCAGGAAGTCGCTGGCAGAGGAGAGGCCCCCCCAGCAGCCCCTCCCACCCAGGCTGGAGGCGCCGTCTGGAGACTTTGCTGCTCTGCAAGATGGCTGCCTCCTGTCCGGCTCCGGCCTTGCCCCTGTGTCCTCAGTGGCCGCTGGCCGCAGGCAGCTTGACGAATGTAAGAGGTGCCTGTCCCCTGGGTTCTCAGAGTCTTGAAATGTCACCGGGGCGCTCTTGGAATCTCAAACGCCCGCTGCAACAGCAGCCGCGTACCCTGCAATGAAGTGAGCCTTGCCGGCCCCGTGCCAGGCCCAGAGCACACAGTGTCTTTACCCAGCCCTGGGAGGTGGATCTTCCTGCTGGTACTATACAAGCTCACGTTCGGAAATCGGCATCTTACAAGACAGGGCTCACGCTCCAGCCCGTTTGGCTTCCTCAAGGCTTGCATGGGGATTCCTGACACCAAGGTTTTTATTCTCAATTTGCAACAGAGAAGTCACAGCTCAGAGGTGGGATTCGAACCCATACCTTCAGGACCCAGAATCTGAGCATGACCCAGTGCACGGAGGTGAGGTCAGACGATGAAACTCCCGTCCCATCCACCCTGCGGGAGGCAGCGTGCCCACTGGTCATTCAGCCTCCACGATTTAGCCATAGAAATCAGCAGTGGAGCCTCCCCTGGGTCCCGGTGGAGAAGCAGGTGTCAAAATGAGACCCTCCCGGTGCACGGGAGCCGCTTCCACCACCACCGCTCCCGCAGGCTCCTTGTGAGCAGAGCCGGGTCCGCTTCCCGACGCGGAGTCACCACGGCCCAGGAACAAGGACTCCGGCAGCACAACAGTGACCCGGGCTTCCCTGCTCCGGGAAGGGCCGGCACTGGTGCAGCCCGCACACCTCACAGGATACGTGATCGCGGCGGGGGAAGACAGCTCTCTGAACATTCTGGAAGCTCACCAGGGCCAGAGGGAGCCCGCCGGGGCCATGAGAAGGGGGTGCAGGAGCAGTGGTCCCCAGCGTCTCTGAGGCCCCCGGGAGATGGGCAGGTGCTGAGTGCGCCCTGGGGTGTGTGGGGAGCCACACGGAGTCAGTTCAGAGTCCATAAGAACGTACACCCGAGAGCGCCCTGCTCCCAGCCTTCCTCCCCAGGTGCCCTTTGTCTTCAAGGGTGAACAGAGTAAGTTCATGGCTACAAAGGGTTTTCAGTTTAATTGCTCTACATATGAAGACTTTGGGCGGCGACCCACACACGCCCACGCACCTGGCACTAGGAAGGTGCCCTTTCTCCTACATCCCTAGGTCAGTGGTGCCGCCTCTTCCCGTACTCTAAGTGCTACGTGGCACCTGGCACCTGGCGCCTTAAACAGTGAACTAAAACCACTTTTGCTGGGGTTGAGAAACCCTTTGAGATCACTGGCTCTCATCTGGAGAATCCCAAAGCCAGCTCTGAGCCTCTTCAGGACAAACCCGGCAGGCCAGACCTGCAGACCGGCAGCTCTTCCCTCCCAGCCTCCCGGCGGGGCTTCTGGACAAAGGGGGGAGTCGTGTCCCTGTCGTCTCCCAAACACCGTGTGTGGTAGGGGAGCCGAGTCTGCCCTGGAGGAGGCCATGACGCGGTGACGTGCCAGCTTCTTCCTTCTTCGCAGGTCAGCAGAAGCCCACCCGGTCCACAGCACAGGGGTTTTCCCAGAGACCATGTGTGCTCCATGTCCGATGACTGCCCACGTGGCTCACAGCAGCCCTGCTCCTGTCTGGAAACCACGGAGGTGACCAGGCACGCATGTGGGAAGGACCCCTCAAAGTGACCCCCATTCAGGTCACAAGCTAGGGAAAGCCATGGCCCAGAGCTGTCCTCGGGGGCGTCTGTAGCCCGCCAGCTTGCGGAAACCCCGGCAGAGGTCCTGAGAGGGGCTGGGAACACACCCCATGGAGCATCACCTCGCCCCTGCCTGTGCCGGCCAGGCCGCCTCCCCCAGGGCGGCTCGCGGAGCCAGCCGTCGCTGCACTCAGGATGCTAGGAATCAGCCCCGTGGCCGTCCTCCTGACAAACGCTGAGCCATCGCCTGCAGTTCTTGAACTTGTGCCTCCAAAGGAAGTCTTTAAATGAAGCGACAAAATAATTCTCACAAAATCCCACCCCATCAGTCCACCGCCCTGCTCCTCTTCTCGTCCTGTGGTTGTTTTTCTAGATATAGAAATGTTTATTCTGGAACCTGGCAGAGGGGGCTTCATCGTTGCTTGGGATTCAGGATGTAGCTCAGGCAGGAAGCAGGCAGGAACGGGGCTGGAGGGAAGAGAGCAGGACCCAGGGTCCAGGCCTCCCCTCCCGGCTCAGCCCGGGGAGCTGGTGTGGCGGGGACCCAGGAAGAGAACCCCGGGTCTCCACTCAGCGTCAGAAGAGTTGAGTGACAGCCTCGGCGACAGGCAGAGGGAAGTCCAATGCCCACCCTATGTCACAGCCGGGGTCCACGGTCCCCTCTGAAGAAAGCTACGTGATCCTGGCTGGGCAGGCCTCTCAGTCCCTGCCCTCCCCCGTCAGGGCTATTGTGAGGACGCAACAAGAAACACCTGGGAGGTGCTTGGCGCGGCGCCAGCGGCAAGTGCAGGACACTGATGAGTGCCTGTCCCAGACAGGAGGTCCCAGGACAGCACGGGCGCACTCACACACGGCTGGGCTCCTGAGGTTCTCGCTCAGCAGTGCGGAGACACCACATCTTTGCAAGGTGCACACACACACAGAGGACCTGAGTCCGTGACTGTTTTACGGTGCCGATTTCACTTTTAGGGACATGCAGCGAGTTCTTCCTTTCAGAGCCTGGGATCGATTGTCCTGCGCTGCCGCTCACGGCCGGCCACATCTGAACACATAAACTTTACGAGGCAGTGGAAGGAGCTGCAGTCTGGCTGAGCGGAATTCTTGAACCCTCGGGGCCTCTGCGAAGCTCTGTGGGCAGACATCCCACCCGGCTCAAGGGGGCTTCAGTTACTGCTCTCCCTGACCTTCCCCGTCCAGAGCGCAATGACCAAATCGGAGTCCACCCCGGCAAGTGAACCCCGGTATCGTACACGCCTACAAACCCAGCCCCTGAGGAATGGCGACGGGGCGGAGCTTAACCTGGGCAAGGAAGGCTCCGGGGGTGGAGGCTTGGGTTGAGTGACAGGTTGTCCGAGACAAGGTAGATTTTCCACTTTTGTGGTGTGACCCGAAAGTAGAACATAATGAGGACGGTCTGCCAAGGTCAGACAAGTGACACGACCATGTGACGTGCTCCACACGCAGGAGTGGTGGGCCGTGGCCCAAGTGAGAGAGAAGACTACATCCATCTGCGGGGGCTGGGTGCCTGTCCCCTTACAGGGCTCAGGAAGAAATGTGATGGGCGCTGGCACAGAATTAACGGGTGGGGGTTCTAGTCCCGGTTGGGGCGCCGGATTCTGTCCCGGTTGCTCCTCTTCCAGTCCAGCTCTCTGCTGTGGCCTGGGAGTGCAGTGGAGGATGGCCCAAGTGCTTGGCCCTGCACCTGCATGGGAGACCAGGAGAAGCACCTGGCTCCTGGCTTCGGATCAGCGTGGTACGCCGGCTGCAGCGGCCATTGGGGGATAAACCAACAGTAAAGGAAGACCTTTCTCTTTGTCTCTCTCTCACTGTCACTCTGCTTGTCCCAAAAAAAAAAGAAAGAAAGAAAGAAAGAAAGAAAGAAAGAAAGAAAGAAAGAAAGAAAGAAAGAAAGAAAGAAAGAAAGAAAGAAAGAATTAAGGGGTGGGACCCAGCGGGAGCCCTGAGACCTGGATGTCCACGTACAAGAGCCCCGGCCCCAGCCACTCAGTACTGGGCCAGGGAAGCTCCCCTTGGGGACTTGCAGGGCTGACGGCCACCTGCCACTTGGGCCGTCTCTGAGCTGGGGGGGTGGGGTTCTCGGAGCTTCCAGAAGAACCTAGAGTGGAAAGGCAGACTTTAACACCCTAGCCCAGGAAGGGTTGCTGGAGGCCTGCAGGTGCCACGCCCACCACTCCTGTCTCCTGTGGAGCACGTCACATGGTTGTCACTTGTCTGACCTTGGCAAACCGTCCTCATTATGTTCTACTTCCAGGGCACACCACAAAAGTGGAAAATCTACCTTGTCTCAGACAACCTGTCACTCATCCCAAGACCCCACCCCCTGAGTCTGCAGGCCGACTGACACTTGAGAGCAGAGTACATGGTGTCCCATAGCCCTCATGCCCAGCCATCCCCTCCTTGACCACTAATGGACTTGACCCCTGGTAGAAGTGACCTCTGGTGGAGGTGACCCCTAGTGAAAGTGACTCCTGGTGGAAGTGGCCCCTGGTGGAAGTGACCCCTGGTGGAGGTGACATCTGGTGGAGGTGACCCCTGGTGGAAGTGACCCCTGGTAGAGGTGACCTCTGGTGGAAGTGATCCCTGGTGGAGGTGACCCCTGGAGGAAGTGGCTCCTAGTGGACGTGACGCCTACTAGAAGTGACCCCTGGTGGAGGTGACCCTGGTGGACGTGATCCTTGGTGGAGGTGACCTCTGGTGGAGGTGACCCCTGGTGGAGGTGACCCCTGGTGGAGATGGCCCCTGGTGGAGGTGGCCCCTGGTGGAGATGGCCCCTGGTGGAGGTGACCCCTGGTGGAAGTGACCCCTGGTAGAGGTGACCCCTGGTGGAAGTGATCCTTGGTGGAAGTGACCCCTGGTAGAGGTGACCCCTGGTGGAAGTGACCCCTGGTGGAGGTGACCCCTGGTAGAGGTGACCTCTGGTGGAGGTGATCCCTGGTGGAGGTGACCCCTGGAGGAAGTGGCTCCTAGTGGACGTGACGCCTACTAGAAGTAACCCCTGGTGGAGGTGACCTCTGGTGGAGGTGACCCTGGTGGAGGTGACCCCTGGTGGACGTGATCCCTGGTGGAGGTGACCTCTGGTGGAGGTGACCTCTGGTGGAAGTGACCCCCAGTGGAAGTGACCCCTGGTGGAGATGGCCCCTGGTGGAGATGGCCCCTGGTGGAGGTGACCCTGGTGGAGATGGCCCCTGGTGGAGGTGGCCCCTAGTGGAGGTGGCCCCTGGAGGAGGTGACCCTGGTGGAGGTGACCCTGGTGGAGGTGACGTGGTCCCCATGCTGGCTCAGTCACCTGAATGTGTTTCTTGACCTCTCTGGGTTTCTACGTCTGTGGATGAGAGTGACAGGAGCAGTGTCTGTGACAGCACCTGCTGGACCCGGGGGGGGGGGGGCACTGAAAACCCATCTGGCCACCTGAGTGCCCCCCCTCAGTTCTCTCAGGTGGAAACACCAGGTGCAGTCAGCACACGGGAGCAGAGGGGCTTCAGCCACCGCAGGCAGCAGAGGGGAGCGTGCACAGCCCTGGTCCAGCACCTACAGGCCTTCCAGTCCTGGGGAAGCCCTGGGCACCTTGGGTTTCACGTCCACAGCTGTGCATCAGGCGCTGTGAGGTGATGGCCCAGGGAGGCAAAGGCAGAAAGGCCCTGACCCAGCCCTTCGGTGCTCTGCAGGAGCCCAGGCCCGCCTGCGAGTCCCTGTAGTCTGCTTGCGTGGGACAGACAGTGACGAAGCCTTGCCGTAGTTCACTGAAACCAAGGAGATTAGATCGCGTCCCCCTGTGGCTGCAGCGTCCAACCGTTGTCCTGGCCTAACACGTGTGTCCACGTGACTGTTGGTGGCCCCTGGAAGGAGGACCCGTGGGCACGCAGGGAAGGCCGCCCACAGCCCCGTTCACGGGACAGAGCAGACGGCTGCGCTCTGACCCAGAGGGCCCTCCCCGTGCAGGCCGGCTGGCGCAGAATTCAGGGGTTCTAACCACGTCCTGCTGAGGATTTGAGGAAATAATGTTCCCACGACCCCCAAATGGGGAAAACCAATTAAGGCACAATCCGTTATTGCTGCCTAATATGGGCCAGTCTGGGTCCCTGGGAGCCGATTAGCCTACTAACGGCATGCACCAGGGACCTGCTGTCACGAGGTCTCGACTGTGGACCCGTGTGCTGGAAGCCGGGGACGGGGTGACCAGCGGACTCCCTCCACAGGGGCAGGCTGGGATTCTGACACGGAGCAAAGCCAGCGGCAGTCCCTCGCCAGGGGAAAATGGGGAAGAAGGCGAAGGACGCAGAGAGGAGAAAGTAGGGGAGGAAGGGCGCGGGTCACACTGCTCACGGGAGGCCCTCGGGTCACTGGGCAGGATTCCTGAGAAAGACGTGACCTCTGGGGTCATGTGCACAAGGACACAGCTGGTGCCCGGAGTCTCTGGCTTGTGCGGCGTCAGCGGTCAGCCAGCCTGAGTGGCCCTCGGTCGTCCCCGCCCCCATCCCTCCCCATCTCAGCTCTTCTCCAGGCAGTGGAAGGCAGAGGTCTCTTCCCCGGGACCCCTCCACACAGGGCAGAACGGGCGTGCGAGCTGCCCGCTGCGGCCACCTGAACCGGCCGTCCGTCCTGAACAGTGACAGCTCAGGGCACCGCCACCATTATTGAAAGGAAGGGCAAACGCTCAGGGATCTGAAACTCGGCCTCCGACGGGGCGTCCCTCGTGCGAGCCACGCGGGTGAACTCGCCCTGCACGCCCTGGACGCTGCGACCTGTTGGAGGATAACGACCCCAGCGTCCCCAGGGCGACGCCCAGCAGCGCAGGAGGAGGAGCCTGGAAGCGGCAGGTGCAGGGCGGGCAGTGCCGAGGACGCTGGGGTCCTGGCAGGAGAGCACAGCCTGGAGGGGGAGTTTGCCGGCACAGGGCGGGAGCTGCGTGCCTGGCCGCGGTGACCGAGAGCAGGGTGCCGGTCCCGGGCTTGAGACCCAGCGTGTCCCTCCAGACCGTGCGAAGACTACACTCAGGTCTGCTTGGGTTTTCCTTGTCCCCATCTTGTCCCTCTCTCGCCACCTGACAGCTGTCCTAGGCCATTTCGCTCGCCGTAGGAAAAATGGTGGGGCCTGAAACGCAAGTTACCAACAGCGCCCACCACGCGATCGAGTGGACTTAATGCTCACTGTGTTTTATTAACGCTGTAACATTTATTGTGCATTTTAAGTTGTCATTGATTTTTATGGAAAAGGGTGCTTTTATGACAGGTACCTGGCGCCAGTAAAGCAAAACCCTCCCCCCGCCAAAGCGAATTGGGGTTCTCTTTCTGTAAGTGGTTAGGAGAAACCCTGCTGGATTGGGCCGCCCGGTCACGCCTCCCCGGCGACAGCCTCTCCCCTCGCCCCACCTGCGTGAGGGGTCAGCAGCGCCTCGCCTGGGCCTGGCGTTCGCCAAGGAAGCACACGATGTTTCCGGTGCTTTTTTTCTTTTCATTTTTGACCATAAAACTAATGAGCAAGTGACGCCATCTGCTCACCAGCTAACACGTCAGCCTCGCCACAGACATCCCTGGGTACTGTCACCGCTCCTCCGAGAGCTTGCTTCCCCGGTGAGCAGCCCAAACTGGGTCTCGCCGCCGAGTTTCCTGTTACCCAGGCTGTCCCAAGCTCTCGTGCGTCCCGCCAGCTGCTCTGGCCTCCGATTTCTCCCCCACTCTCGCTTCCTGGATCCAGGAAACTTCCCCTGGTACTTGGAGAGATAAGGGAGTATTCTGCTCCCTCCCACGGAGAGGCCACCAGCCACAGGTGGCTGTTTACGTCCAGCCGTGGGATCTGTGCGACAGAAGTCCTCGTCCTCATCTCTCCAGCCGCGTGGCCAGAGCTCAGGAGCAGCGAGGTCCGAAGTCGGCCGTCCCGGACGACACAAACAGCAGGCAGCGCAGCTGGGCAGTGCCGCCCACAACCACCCGGCCCGGCCCACGGGCTCCCGCAGCCTGTTTCTGGAATTCGCCGTGAGGCCCTCCTCTGAGTGCCTCATGGCCCCTCGATGGCAGCCCCAGCGCCCTCCGGCCTGAGCGTGCACCCTTCCTTCCAGGCCAGCGCCTGTCTGGGAGGTGCTGGGATGTGAGGCCCAGGGAGGTGCCCGTCCCGACGTGACCCTGGCGGGCTGAGCAGGAGTTGGCAATGCACTGGTGTTGCTCTGCTCGACTGCCTTCCACAGATCACTGCTTCCCAGGGGAAACGCTGGGGAAGAATCGCTCTAAAGGACCGTCTGCGAACACACGCTCCGGACCGACGCCTGCAGGCTTCACTGGGAGCAGAAAAATCTGCCCTGGTGTCTTGCCCTGCGCGTGGTGCCACATCCTTCAAGCTCTGTACACGGACGCGTTCAGACGTGCATTTGCACCCCCCAAACCATCAAATGCCCGAAGGCGGCCTGAGGGAGGAGGCCCCAGGGAGGCCTGGGGGCCCCAGGAGAGGCCAGCGCTTGGGCCACTCCTGGAGGGTGGGAGGGAAGAGGCGCTTCAGAGAGCACCTTGGGCAGGGACGATCTCGCACCTCCCGGCGCCGGGCAGAGGGGACGCAGGAGCAGCCCCGGCCGCTCAGGCCATCAGTGACAGCTCCTGAGGGCGGGGCCAGGGTTGTTCCTGCTGTGTGTCCGTGTAGCCAGGGCCGCACCTGGTATTCTAGAAAGACGGGCAGAGAGAGATGAAGCAGCTGCCCCGACGCGAAGCCAGGCTCCGTGGGCCCCAGCCCCATGCAGCGTGTGCGTCGCCCACGCGGGAGGATCCACAACCCGGAGCCTCTCTGTGGTCCATGGCCGCAGACCCTCTGACGAGAGCATCATGGCGGTAGCGGTGCCCCAGCATCTGTGCCGGCCTCAAGACACCGCGAGAGTCCCCACAGGCCAAAGTCCCGGCTGAGCCCCTTCCCACACAAAGGTCACCGGGGGCGGGAGGGACTGTGGGAGGTGGGGCTGGCTGGGAGGCCTGGTGGCCGCTATGGCCATACACCCACCCCCTCTGTGCTCCCCGTGGCCAGCTCACCCTTCCTCCCCAGGCAGGCCCCGCCACAGGGCCTCACCAGAGCCTGCTCCACATATCTGGACTTTACAGCCTCCAAAACGCTGAGCTAAATAAGCCTCCCTCAGGAACAGCCTGTCCCAGGGACCTTGTGTGGAGACAGACGCTGACGAATACCCCACTCCCCCTCCCCCCTCCTCCCCCTCCTCCTCCTCCCCTCCTCCTCCTCCTCCCTCCCCCTCCTCCCCCTCCTCCTCCCCCTCCCCCTCCTCCTCCCCCTCCTCCTCCTCCCCCTCCTCCTCCCCTCCCCCTCCCCTCCTCCTCCCCATCCTCCCCCCAGGGAGCTCCGGCTCCCTTCAAGGCCAGGTCTAAATGTCACTTCCTCTGTGAACCTCCCTCCCCCTCCAGGCCAGAATCGATCTTCCGGTCACTTTTCAGTCTTAGTGCAACTGAGGGCGTGCGTGGAGCCGCCACTGGATTGAGCTTCCGAGCTCCTCTGCAAACCAGCACAGATCCCTCCTCCTGCCTTCCACAGTCACTCGCTATCCTGTCCATGTACCCAGGCCGAATATTCTGGAAAATCAGAGAGCCCTCGAGGCCAGCGTGCCCCAGCCACTCCCCCACGAGAGGCAGCAGGGGCGCGCAGACACCCCTAGCCTTTCTGTGGCTCCTCCCCAACTGCAGAACCCCTCCCTGGGGCTGTCTCCTGCCCCCAGCCAGGGGACGTCCTGGCCACCCACATCCACGGAGGAGCAGGAGGCGGAGGGCAGCCGCCCGTCTCAGGCCCTGCCAACATCAGGGATGCCCCTGGTGGAGACGGAGAATGGATTTGGTGATGGCTGCGACCCTCGGATGTCTGCCACCTCCCCCAGGCTCAGGATACCAACCCAGGCTCTCCAGTGCCCTGTCCCTCTGTCCAGGAATACGTGTGTCCTGCCCCCGGGACACAAGTTCCACTTCACGGCTCCAGCCCTGTGAGTCCAACTCAGAAAACTAGACTTTGGTGCAGAAAGAGGGGAGGGGGTGAGAGCTGGACCAGACCACACGGGGGCTTGGCTCCCAGCCCACCCCCAGATGAGCGCGGGAACTGACGCTGAGAGGGAGGACGGGGTCCGTCTCCTGTTTCACACGCTGCTCCTCAGCTCGTCCGTCATCCGTCTGTGTCTTTCAGCCGTGCCAGCCCTGGGAGAGGCGTCCAGTGCGTCTCTTCAGCCAGTTCTAACATGAAGCTCGGAGCAATTAGTGGGCAGATTTACCTCCCTGTCTTAAAAGCATTTTTATTACTTAATCAATCACCAGCAATTCCAAACAAGGCTGGGGTTTTACAGGGGCCATAGATCTCCCACTTGCTTCCAGGAGAAAGAGCAGGAAAAACAGGCCTGACATTCCAGAAGAGACGTTTTCCCAAGGGGGGGCTCGAACCCTGGGGCAGAGGCAGCCGCAGGGCCACTGAGCACCCTGCAGAGGGAGCTCTGGGGCCTGGAGTTACCGCCCTGGCCCCGCGGCTCTGCCTCGCGGAGTGGAAGCCGAGAGCCCAGCAGACTCAGGCGTGCCAGAACCCACTGAACCCCAGGACCTGAACCTGCCCCGGGGGGCTGTGTCCAAACTCTAGGTGGGCGGCTCCTCTCCTCTGGGCTCCGGAACTGGACCTGTTTTTAACTCACAACACGGTCCCCTGGGCTTACCTATACTAATGACAGGGGCCAGCCTTGTGGTATAGCGGGAAAAGCTGTGGCCTACAGCACCGGCATCCCATGTGGGCACCGGTTCATGTCCCGGCTGCACCACTTCCAATCCAGCTCTCTGCTAATGACCTGGGGAAGCAGCAGTGAATGGCCCAAGTGCTGGGCCCCTGCACCCATGTGGGAGACCTACGCGTGGCTCCTGGCTTCAGCCTGGCCCAGCCCGTCATTGCAGCCATCTGAGGCGTAAACCAGCAGTTGGAAGATCTCTGTGTCTCCCTCTCTCTGTCTCTGTCACTCTGATTTTCAGATAAACACACAAATGCTTTTTGAGAAGTGCTAACAACTGTCCTAAGTGTGTCTGCACTCCTAGGAACTTACCTTGAACGGCCCAGAGTCGCCCCAGGAGATGCGGCATTTAATCTCCATTTCACAGGGGCGGAGTCGGAGGAGGGCGACGCCGTGTGCCCCCCCCCCCCCCCGACACAAGGCAGTGACTCTCGACTCTGCGTGAAGAAAGTGCGCAGCATCAGACAAGTCACAAACACCCCCGGATTCCCGCAGCAAAGCTCACGTCACATCGAAGGAGATGACCGAAGCTTCGCATGTGCACAATGGGTGAAAGCTTGGGGTCCAGCAGGCCCTGCGATCGGGGCCATGAAGCGAGGGAAGGCAGCTGACTGCCACGGGCCCCTCCCCACCGCCCAGCACTGCCCCTCAAAGGCGGAGCCTCTCTCCTGCGTGGCCTGTGACTGGCAGGACCACGGTCGTGGGCAGGAAGTTGTCGCGTGACCGCCACGGGTTATACCTGTCACGTGGAGTGAGCCTCAGAAAGGTCTTGGGACCTTCACCCACCACGGAGGGAAGCTCCACACTGAGGAGGAGCCGGGCCGCATGGACACCAGGCCGTCCAGCTGCAGCACAGCCCCAGGCGGGGGTTGGGGAGCTGAGACATGGGACGCCAAGCCTGAGTGCCAGGTATAGAGGGCATGGGGGTGCCAGTGCCAGCTCTGAGCACAGGGCAGGAGCACAGGCGTGCGCTGGGGACACTGGCACACAGAACTCGGACGCTGGATGTGGAACACCAAGCTGGGGAGGTTCCCGCAGAGAACGGAGCAGAGCGGAGTGAGCAGGTGCACGGACCAGATCCCCATGCTCCAGCGACGCCTGCACGGCTCAGCATGTCAGCTGCGGGTCGTGCCATGGCCGCTGGGGCTCTGGCTGTCTCTGTGTCCCACCCGAGACTCCGCTACAGGAGCCCTGGGATGCCTGGGATCAGCCACGCAGGGTCCAACCTGGGGATATTCTCCTGCTGAAAATTCTGCCTGGGGCCTAAGGCTATGCTACTGTTTGTTTTTTTAAGTTTTTATTTTATGAATGCATTTTTCATAGATATGCTACTTTTTTAAGATTTATTTATTTATTTGAAAGTCAGAGTTACACAGAGAGAGGAGAGTCAGAGAGAGAGAGAGAGAGAGGTCTTCCATCTGATGGTTCACCCCCCAGTTGGCTGCAATGGCCGGAACTACGCCGATCTGAAGCCAGGAGCCAGGAGCTTCCTCCGGGTCTCCCATTCGAGTGCAGGGGCCCAAGGACTTGGGCCATATTCTACTGCTTTCCCAGGCTATAGCAGGGAGCTGGAGCAGAAGAGGAGTAGCCGGGACTAGAACCAGCGCCCATATGGGATGCTAGCGCTTCAGGCCAGGGTGTTAACCTACTGAGCCACAGCACCGGCCCCATGCTGCTATTTTTTTAAGAGTATAATTTGCTTATGGCCTACTGCTGAATTTAAAACATAAAAGAGAACACAGAGAACAATCCGATTTTGACACAAAACAGTGCCCACATGCACGGATACAAACAGTACTCCCCACACACACAGAGTGCACACTTGTACACACTCGGTACACCTGCACACACAGAGTGCACACTTGTGTACACACTCAGTACACTTGCACACACACCCAGCACACAAAGAGTGCCTGGTACTGAGGAGAAAGTTCACATGACTGCTGCAGGTGGGAGGACAAGGCAGGGGGAGAGGCTCCAGGGTGAGGCAGCGGCTCTCAGAGGACGTTGGGGACCCACCACGGCCTCCTGGGCAGGTCCAGCCTCACAGTCCTTCAACACAGGCCCCGTTCAGAGTCCCCTGTAAGCCTTAGCATGTTGGCTCCGGAGGCCCGTCCCAGCTCCACAGTGACGCACAGAGGCCAAAGCCACCGGCACTGCAGGTGCATGGAGGAGGGCCCTGCTAATCCCCACCGGGGCCTGTTCCAGGGTGACTCCGTGCTTCCAGGGGACGCCCTGGCACCCGTGCCCCCAGCTCCCAGCATGCACCTGCTCAGCATCGTGCTCGTACAACTGGGCGGGGAGGGTGCTCCGTACAACCAGCACCCCCCGCTCCTGTGATCTCGCGGGACCCCTAGGAATGCAGAGGAGGCTCTGCCCCCAGGCCCTGACACACACCCAGCATACCTGCACACACAGAGAACACACACACCCAGCACACCTGCACACACAGAGAACACACACACCCGGCACACCTGCACACATAGAGAACACACACACCAGGCATACCTGCACACACAGAGAACACACACACCCGGCATACCTGCACACACAGAGAACACACACACCCAGCATACCTGCACACACAGAGAACACACACACCCGGCATACCTGCACACACAGAGAACACACACACAACCAGTATACCTGCACACACAGAGAACACACACACACCCGGCATACCTGCACACACAGAGAACACACACCCGGCATACCTGCACACACAGACAACACACACCCAGCATACCTGCACACACAGACAACACACACCCGGCATACCTGCACACACAGAGAACACACACAACCAGTATACCTGCACACACAGAGAACACACACACCCAGCATACCTGCACACATAGAGAACACACACACCCGGCATACCTGCACACACAGAGAACACACACACCCGGCATACCTGCACACACAGAGAACACACACACCCGGCATACCTGCACACACAGAGAACACACACACCCGGCACACCTGCACACATAGAGAACACACACAACCAGTATACTTGCACACACAGTGCACACTCGCACACACCCAGCACACCTGCACACACACACTGCTGGCAGCCTCGCAGACGGGCGCCAGGACAAGCTCCGGCTCTGACCCTTGGCCCTGCTCCTGACCCAGAGCTCCCAGTCCCTGGTCATTTCCTGGGTGACGAACCCTGCACACAGAGCCCCTGGGTCCTTGGCATTCCGGGTGACAGGCACGTCCTTGCTCTAGGGAGGGGACACTGGTGGGCTCCTGGACAGCTTCAGGATGGGAGCCGCTGGCCAGAGGAACCAACCATGGGACAAGAGGCCTGGAACTTTCCACCCACCCCCTGCCATCCAGGGGAGGCTGAAGGTTGAGTGGGTAGCCAGTGCCGATGACGTCATCAGTCATGAACGCTCCAGAGAAACCCGGAAGAGACTGCTGCCTGCTTGGAAGTGCCCAGAGGGTGGCATCCAGGCAGGGCACGGGAGCCCTGCCCCTTCCCTCCAACCTTGCTCCACGCATCTCTTATATGGCGAAAACATGCACTTCGGCTGTCTCTTCAGACTCCCCAGAGGGAAGCGTGCCCGGATGGTTCCATCTCTCACAGCCTGCGTAGCCGCCAGCTGCCTCCCTCCCCCAGGCCCCCGCCCACCAAGCAGAGCCCATTCAGCACTGTGCCAGGCTGGCTGCTGGGAGCCCCAGGAGAGCAGCCATGGAGTAAGCACCCATCAACACCTGGTGGACATCAGAGACACGAGCCCCCAGCGTTGCAGTCACCGTCTGCCGGGATCACCTTCTGCTACCCAACCTGGGCAGAGGAAGAGGCGCTGGGCAGGGCCAGCGAGAAGACGATAAATAAAGCCCTCCCTCTGCAAACGATCGTCCGGAGGCTCGGCGCTCCTCTGTGTCTGTGTAATTGAGCTACTGCCGCGGGCGAGCCATTTGTCCAGCAAACTTCGCGGGTACAGACTGGGGCTGCGGTTCATTAATCCACGCTGGGGATGAATGCACTGTCCCGGGGCCCAGACACTCACATCCGTCTGACCGGGCACGCGCTCGGCCCGCAGCCGCGGCGGTACCAGGAGGTCGCCCGCTTTGTGATTCAAATTCAGCCAAAATGAACCAAGCTTCAGCATCATGTGTGGCACTGGGCGGAGAGGACGGGGAGACGGAGACGTGAGGCCGACTCGGAAGAGTCCACAGCCAAATGGAAGTGTGGTCACACTGCCGCTCACCGAGAGCCACGCCACAGCAGGTGGCCAGGCCCATGGATGGGGCTGGGGCCTTCAAGGACTAGCGGGAACTTGCCCGGCACAGGGCTGGGAGAGGAAGTGGGTTAAGGCTCACTGTGTCTACACCAGGCGTGAGGGGGTGAGGTGTGGCGGTGCCACAGCGTGGAGAGGCAGACGGCGCTCACATCACAAAGTGGTGCTCCGCGTCGGTGACATCCGCCTTACCTGGGGCACACGTGAGTGCCCGGAGCCTCCGGAGCCAGAAGCGGCCCAGGCATGTGCACAGTGGGACCAGACGGGCTGCAGGGCTGATTCTGAGGTGCAGCCCGGCCGGCATCTAGCCAGGAAGGCAGCATGTGCGACTTCAGACTCACGGAGCGCTGTGTCATGGGACACACAGGAGCCACGTCAGCTGGGCAGGGGGCGAGGGCGCCAGGCAAAGGGACCGATAGGACCCTGCAGACGGAGGCAGCAGAGATTTGCTTTCTGCCATTGACTTGAGAGGACACGCGGAGCCCACCCTCTGATCCCCTTCCCAGATGCCTGCAATGGCCAGGGGACCAAAGCCAGCAGCCAGGAGCTCAGTCCAGGTCTCCCACGTGGGCGGCAGGGACCCCAACCCCCATGCCATCGCTGCTGCCTCCCTGGGTCTGCATGGACGGAAGTCGGAGTCGGGAGTTGCAGCCGGGAGTCAAACCCAGACACTCGGCTATGAGCTGTAGGCCATGGGCTGTGGGCCATGGGCCGTGGACTGTGGACTGTGGACTGTGGGCTGTGGGCTGTGGGCTGTGGGCCATGGGCCGTGGGCTGTGGGCCGTGGGCTGTGGGCTGTGGGCCATGGGCCGTGGGCTGTGGGCCGTGGTTTGTGAGCTATTGCTGTGGGTTTGGGGCCGTGGGCTGTGGCCATGGGCCATGGGCTGTGGGCCATGGGCTGTGGGTCGTGGGCTGTGGCTGCTATGGACCGTGGACTGTGGGCTGTGGGCCGTGGGCTGTGGGCTGTGGGCCATGGGCTGTGGCTGTGGACCGTGGACTGTGGGCTGTGGGCCGTGGGCTGTGAGCTGTGGCTGTGGCTGTGGGCCGTGGGCCGTGGGCCGTGGACTGTGGCCGAGGGCCGTGGGCCATGGGCTGTGGGCTGTGGCTGTGTTACCCAGCGTCTTCACTGCTGGGGCCAATACCTCCCCACACAGTGATTTTCAGGAGGAGTCACAGGCTCTGGGGGGAGGGGCAGCAGGTCCAACTCCGGCCGGGCAGGCAGAGGCGGAGACCCCGGCAGGCGGTGGGTGCCGTCCTGCGCGTGAACCCCACGGAGCAGCGGCTGGCGGAGCAGGCGGTCTTGCTTCCATTGTTTGTCGCAGGCCTGAGAACTGCTTCCTCTTAGGGACGCCTGGGTCTCCCCCTCCAGGCCTTTGTGGTGGCTGGAAGAAGCAGTGACATCTGCCTCAGCCCATGCGATGTGACCAATCACACGCAAAACGCACCTCCCCCCATACCAGTCCGCATTGGATCCAACACAGGGTGCTGTTTGCCAGGTCACACCAACCCCACCACCCCTGCCGGGAGTCTGGCTCCGGCCAGCCCCTGCCCTTCTTTCTGGTTGAGAGAAGACTGCCAGGGGCAGGCACGGTGGAGCAGCAGGTAGAGCTGATGCCTGCAGTGCCAGCATCCCATGTGGTTCAAGTCCTGGCTGCTCTTCTGACCCAACTCCCTGCTAATGCACCTGGGAGAGCAGCGGAAGATGGGCCAAGTGCTTGGGCCCCTGCACTCATGTGGGAGGCCCAGAAGAAGCTCCTGGCTCCTGGCTTCCCTTTGGCCCACCCTGGCTGTTGTGGCCATTTGGGACTGAACCAGTGAATGAAATGTGTCTCTCTCTCACCTACCCCACCTCTGTAACTCTGCCTTTGAAGTAAGCAAAATAAATCTTTTAAAAAAGAAAAGGAATTTGCAAACACAGAGAAGTTTCAGGTGGCCGTCAAAGCCTTGAGCTCCCCCAAACAAGGGTGTGGCCCCACGCCTGGGCGGCAGCTCTGCAGCCCAGGGAGAAGGGGAGGGCACAGGGGGACCCCGGGCTCGTTGAGGGAAACTTGCTGCTTGTTCGCTGTGCACCGAGGCTGGGTCCCCGGGGCTGACACGACAGTCGCTGGCTTCTGCCGTGCCCGTCCTAATGAGAACGAATGGCGGACGTGCGGTTCCCCGCTCTGCCCGCCGGGAGGATTCTGATGAACGGCGCCTTTCTGCTTTTCTTCACGGCCCTTTTCATCACTCGAGGGGAGACAGGAGCGAGCGGCTTCTCAGTGCAGAACCTCTGCCGGCGGAGGCTGCACACCGATCCGGGGAGCCCGGGCCCCGCTGCTTCCCACGGGAGCCCCTGAGCCTCTCCTCTGCCGTGGAGAGAGCAGGCGCTGCTACCTCCTGTTCCCTGGAGCGAGAACAGAGCACACGGCTTTTCATTAGACTGACCTGAATCAGCGACGCCAGGCCCGCCTGAATCTGACCCTGCTCTGCCCATTGAGGGCAAAGAACAAAAGCTCAAAGAAGCAAACGCACATGGACCTTGCTAACTGAGGAGCCGGAGTCTGGTTGAGAAATCAAAGTGGAAGTCTCTCCAGCCAGCCAAGCCGGGGAGCTAGACCAGGAAAGGGCCCGCAGGCCTGAGCTTGGTCACAGCTTGTAAAAGCGCTTGTCTTTGAGGCTGAGGACAGCGCTGTGTCAGGGTTAAAAAGCACAGATGCCCCATGGCTGTCAGTCACGTTGAAAACCCAAGAACAGCTTGCAAGAGCGAGCAGACTTGACCACTGGCTCAGGAAGGGCTTTGCGTGCCACGCTCCCTCCCACGTGGGCTGTGAGCACACAGGGGCTTGCCCAGGCCAATGTCCTCCACCAGGGTTAGGTTTGCCGAGAGGTGCTGTTACCCAGCCGACTCAGGCCCCCACAGCCACCGTGTACATCCACGCTTTGCACCGTCGCGGTCTTGCAAGGGAGATGTACAGCCGGGGGCAGCCTTTCCCACAGTGCCCACCTCTCTGGGAGCACCCCCTCCACCAGCGGAGAGATTACAAACATCAGGGCAGAGACCCACGGAGCAGACAGGGCGCAAGTGCCCGCACTGCTCTCTCCTGGAGCTGAGCCAGGCCCTGACGATGAGTGGACCCGCAAGCCCCCAGGACGCGAGTCATGCTCAGAGCGTCTGTCCCCAGCCTCTACGTAGCTGGTGAGCCACGGGGCAGAGCGGGGCTGCCGGCTCTTCAGGGCGGCCCCTGAGGCTCAGGGGCCACACCCCGCCTCCCAGGTGCAGGGGCCACGCCCCACCTCCCAGGTGCCGTGGTGCTCAGGACCTGGTGGGGGCAATACTCAGGACTGGGCCGCAGGAGCCCAGGCCATTTGGCTCCCTGGGCACGTGGCTCTCGTCTGCCTCTCGACCCCGTGAGTTTCATCTCCTGAAGACGCTCCCCTTCCTGCACACCTGCCGACTGGACTCCGGGCTTGCACCAGAAGTTGTGACTGACACAGGGCCCTGCATGCTGAGAGGGTGCAAGGGATTGAAGGGCGCCCAGGGTCCTCACGTGGAAGTCCTAACCCTCCCCCCTCCTTGAAATGGGGCCTTATTTGGAAATAGAATCATCACAGATGTCAGTAATTAAGGAGGGGTCATTAGGGTGGCCTAGCCCACGGTGACTGTCCTCATCCGAGAGGCCGCTGCCCACAGGCACAGGCAGGGAGGACACGGCGTGAGGCTTCTACAAGGCAGCGGTAGCCAGAGCCTGCCAGGAACCACAGGAGCAGGGTGGGGGCGGCACACAGAGCCTCCCCACGGCCCTAGACGGAGCCTCCCAGACGCCGTGGACTCAGCAGCCCTCGGGAGCCAGGGCAGAGCTGCAGCTTGGACAGGAAAAACCACGGTGACTTTACCCCCTTCCCCTAAGGCGAGGTGGTCGGCAGCCCCTGGGCCTCCCCTGTAACTGTGCAACTGCCAGGGTGAATCCCGAACCTCCCGGCCCAGCCTCCAGCACGAGCCCCTCCCCCCACCACCCCCCAACGCACCAGCCAGCCCACGGGGCCCTGCCCCACCTGCGGATGCCCCTGCAGGCACCCTCCCTCTTCTACATCCCTCCCTATGTGCCCAGAAAAGACACACCTTCCACAAAATAGCTCAGACATGCTCTTCCCCACGCAAGCCCCCAACACCCTCGGCCAGAACAGACCATGCCCCCGGGGCCGGTCTCGACACAGACCTAGGAGTTACAACATCACTGTCACACCTTCCACCCACTCTATCAGACCTTACACACCTAGGACACAGACCACTCCCAGGACAGAGACCACACCCAAGACACAGACCCAACCAGGGACCACGCTTTCAGCGCAGGAACCCCTGGGGGAGTCGGTCTTTGTCCCTGGTTCCTAAAGCCCTGGGCGCTCTCTGATAGCACTGCCTCGCATGGTTCAGGGAGTCGCCTCGCAGCCGCCTGAGTGGCGCTGACATGCGGGCTCAGGCTGCAGGCCACGGGACTGCTCCCAGGACAACTCAGTCCCTGGGGGGCTGGACTTCCAGGCCCACCAGTGGCCTCCGGGGAGGGGAGGGGCTGCAGATGGAGCTCTGTAAGATTCTGTGATATTCTGTTGGATTCTGTATAGAGTCCATGAGTGCAAGGTCCTGTAGGATTCCATGAGTGGAAGATTCTGTAGGATTCCGTTGGGTTCTTGAACGAGAGTCAGAGTTCCTGTGCTGGGGGCGGGACAGAGCCCAGGAGGCAGGTGGAAGCCCCGTGCCCCTCCCTCGCCCCTCCCTCGCCCCTCCCTCGTCCCCGTTTCCCTTTGCATGTTCCTGGTTGGCTCCTTTTCAATATTCTACTCATAGCACAGCGCTTGTCTGAGCTCCAAGAGTCACCCCTACAAATTATTGGGCTGGCGTGGGGTGCTGTAGGGACCCCAAGTTTAGAGCTGGTTGGTCCAAAGTGAGCCTTGGGACTTGCCTCTGGCGCCCAACTTAGTGGAAGTCTCACGGGGCTGAGCCTGCAACCTGTGGTGTTGCGTGGCCTCAGACGGCAGGGGCCAGGATCACACTGTGTCGCTGGGCACCTGGTCGCTGGGAGAGAACTGGAAAAGCTGTTGTTGGAGGGCCAAGGATGTGTCAGAGCAAACGCATGAATTCATTCCCGGGGTGTCCGGTCTCTATCAACTCAAGAATCCCAGGCTGGGGCCAGTGCTATGGTGCCACGGGTTAAGCCCCTGCCTGCAATGCGAGCTCCCCCATCAGAGTGCCGGTTCAAGTCTTGGCTGCTCTGTTTCCCGTCCCGCTCCCTCTAATGCACTTGGGAAAGCAGTGGAAGACAGCCAGAGACTTGGGCCCCTGCCACCCACCTGGGAGACCCAGATGGAGTTCCAGGTCCCTGGCTTCCATCTGGCCCCGCCCCAGCCATTGTGGCCATTTGAGGAATGAACCAGTGGATGGAAGATCTCCGTCTCTCCCTTTCTCTCTCTGACACTCTTTCAAATAAATACATCTTGCAAATAATAAAATAAAATAATAAGAATCCCAGGCTCAGGAAGTGTTGGTCACTCCCTAGGGTCACACAGGTCATTAGGCATCAGCTGGGCCGGGCCTGTGTGACTCTCCGGGCTCCAGGTCTCCTCCACGGAGCCACTCCTCGTCCCTCGGGGCCCCACAGAGGAGATGGCACACAGGCGGAGGCCGCACCAGCTGGCCTCAGGGACCCAAGACACCAAGCGTTATTGTCAGCTGATGGGAAGGGGGTCTTCCCACGGGCCTCAAAGAGGAGGGTCCTCCAGGGACCCTGAGCCCCTGCCCACTCTGGAATGACCCCGAGCACCCGCACAACGTGCCCTGTGCATCCGCACGACAGCCCAGTTCCTGGACCAAGTTCACACGTGGGGTTGCGAACCGGATCTGTCTGGCTCGGAGCCAAGCACGTTTGCTCTGTTTCGTTTGTAATCTCCCCTCCTGTCCTCGTCCCGCCTGGGCCACCCCTGGGCCCCGCAGCGTCTCCCTCAAGCTCCAAGACTGCGTCGCAGGCACCAGCAATCCCACTCGGTGTGGCTGACTCGGGACTTGTCGCTCGCCCCGGTTTGATGCCGCGGCCTCTGCCTCCCTCCGAGCCGGCCACTCTCGGTCTGACAGGGCGAGTCCTATTCTGAGCCTTGTTACCCTTCCTAAAAGGCTCGTTTCCACAGCCGTGGTCGTGTGTGTTGTGCTGATCGGCTGTGAAATTCATCTTGCTTCATCAACATCGGCTCACAGCGCGTTGGCAATAACAAGGCGTCTGGAAAGGAGAGCGACGGTGGGGAGGGCGGGAAACGGAGCTGGAAGTGGGGCAGAGAGGGGGTGGCGTGCAGGTGGAGGCACAGCCCACGGTGGGAGAAGGCGGGACTCAGCAGGGACAGAGAACAGCCCAGCAAAGAGGGGTGCAGGAGGCCTGGAGCGGACATGTGGGGAGAGGGACAGTCCACACAGGCAAAATCTAGAAGTTTCCAGGGCCTGCACATCACAGAGGCAGCCAAGCAGAGCACAGAGGATCCAGCCATGCCGCCCTACTTCCCCGGGGCCCCGTGCTTTCTCCCCAGGCCGCAGCACGTGCTGTTTCACTGGCACACCTTCCGCGTCCCCCATGTGCACGGTTGGTCCTCACCCTTACGCCTCCCACGTTTCCTGCTCCAGGGAGTCGGCCCCACATGCCACAGCTCCACACTGCACGGTCCTGCACACTGCCCTGTCCAGACACAGCACTCCTGAGGCGGGGCTGTGCGTCCACTCCGCTGCAGGCTTCAGTCCCAGCAGTCCTGGGAGGCCAGCCACTGTCACTCATGCCCCGACCCGGTCAGCCTGCAGGGATCCGAAGCTCGGAGCACACGAGGTTTGCACAGGACCCAGCTGGGGCTGCTTGGGCCTAACCACCCAGGTGTCCATGCAGCTCAGGGTGACCCATGGCTGTAGGTCGCCCGAGGACCAGCAGGAAGGGGCTTCTGTGTGCAGCTGCCGTGGGGGCTGTAGGGTTCTTTGCCACACTCTTTTGGGCTTCCTGGTCCTGAGGGTCCCTCTGAATAGAACTGTTTGCCTCTGCTTTTTTCACCTCTGCCAACTTACCAAGTGGGCATGTGCCAGGTCCCGGGGTCACCACCTTATCCCGCTGCAGGAAACACAAAGGTGTCCAGACAGGAGACCCTAAGACACTGCTGCAGGCCACTCCCGGCCCCACTCGCACACCTGGCTCGAGGCGGGGGAGGGGCCCCCAGGTGACGTGCTCAGCTCCTTCCCAGGGCAGTGACCAAGAGGTGCCGGTCTTCCAGCAAACACCCCTGGAGCCTCGCAGCTCCCTGGGCTCCGGGTCCCAGGGTAAGAGGAAAGGTGAGACCCTGCCTCGATTTCTCTCTCGGTCACTCTGCTCTGCAAATAAATAAAACACAGAAATATGTTTTAAAAAGAATTGAAAGCAGGGACCTGAGCGGATCCTTGCATGCCGTGTTCACAGTGAGCAGGCGTGCCTGGGGAAGCCGAGGTGCACTCCCGCGGTGAGACGCACGCGGTTCAGCCCCAGAAGCGGGGCAGGTTCCGAGCCCGGCCTCAGCGCCGACGAGGCGTCCAGCCAGGAGACCGCATGCTGTGCGACTGCACTCACGTCCGGGGCCTGGAAGAGCCAGACTGGGACACACAGAGCAGAGCAAGGGACACCGCGGGGACAGGGCCGGCGCAGAGCCTGTCGGGATGAGACGTTCTGGAAGACGGTGGCGCTGGCGCCCACAGAGCGTAAACGCCAAAGGCAGACAGACAAGAGGTGCAGGTGAGAATCTCCCTCCACTCTCTGCTCATCCCTGTCGGCCTCTGGGCTGTGGAACAAACCGACTCCAACTCCCTGTTTCTCTCCAACGCGTCTGGAAGAGGCAACAGCAAGGGAAGAGGCCGTGCTGGGGGTGACGGCTTCGCACACTCACAAACTGCTGGTTCCAGCGGCAGCTAGCACGGTCTGTCACCAACAATCAAGGCTTGTTCTGTGTGCAAGCCCTCTGACTCCTGGGTAACTCGTCTTCTGAGTTTGTGTCCCAAGGAAATAATGAGAGAAGAGTAAACAATCAACATTGTAAGGATGTTTGCTTCTGCATTATTTATAATAGAGAAAGAGAGGAGCCGGTTAAAGCAGCAGGTTAAAGCCCTGGCCTGAAGCGCCGACTTCCCATATGGGTACCGGTTCTAGTCCCGGCTGCTCCTCTTCTGATCCAGCTCCCTGCTATGGCCTGGGAAAGCAGTAGAAGATGGCCCAAGTCCTTGGGCCCCTGCACCCACGTGGGAGACCAGGAGGAAGCTCCTGGCTCCTGGCTTTGGATTGGCACAGCTCTGCCTATTGTGGCCAATTGGGAAGTGAACCATCAGATGGAAGACCTCTCTCTCTCTCTCTCTCTCTAACTGTCTTTCAAATGAATAAAATAAATCTTAAAAAATAATAATAGAAAAAGAGAAGCAGCAAGGAGGGAGGGAGAGAGACAGGAAAAGAGAGGGAGGGAGAAAATTGAATCCCCTACAGTGAGGTAAATGGCTAAGTAGACTGCAGCCACACGACCAATTTATGAAAGGAACACTGTTAAAAATCCCCGCACTGTGGAGAGGAGCTGAGGGGGCCCCAGCGTGTGCAGAGCAGGCCCTGGCTCACTCCCACACCCGTGCTGGTCTTGCCCTGGCCAGGCAGGGCCCCTCCGGTCCCAGCCGCCCTCGAGCCCCGCTGACGACTGAGGGGGCCCCAGCGTGCGCAGAGCAGGCCCTGGCTCACTCCCACACCCGTGCTGGTCTTGCCCTGGCCAGGCAGGGCCCCTCCGGTCCCAGCCGCCCCCGAGCCCCCGCTGACGACTGAGCGGGACTCAGCCGTGGCCCCGAGCTGGAATTCCTGCCCCAGCTCTTTCTCACCAAGTCTAGATCAAACAGCCTCCCCAGCTTCCCACAGGGACGGCTCCAGGTGGTGATGGGGCCACCGGGATAGGGGGACAGGAAGGCCACACGTCCCACCGTGCTTTAACCAGTGAAAATGACCAAGTGGGGGACAGGCTGCCGCTGAGACACCTTCAGGCCCCTGGTGCCGTTGGGTCGGCGTTCCCAGCCGGGCATAGCGGGGGTGGGGCAGGGTGGGGTGGACGTTGGGGTGGGTTGGGGGGCAGGCCTGGGGCTGCTCTGAACCCCTTCCGGGGGGGCTGTTCCCGCACCCACACGCTCCATGAACTCCTCCTACATTTGTGATCATAATTAATTTTTGGTAATAATTAACATTAATATAATGCGAGTGGCACGTGATGCTAATTACTACTGGTAGCAATTAATATTAGTGATAATTAATGTTATGCTAATCAGTATTGGTGATAATTCATGTTAGAAATAATTAATACAGTGATAATGTGGTGCTAATTAATATGGGTGGTAATTAATATTAGTGATAATTAATATTATGCTCATCGATATTGGTGATAATTAATATAGTGATAACACGCTAGGCCGAATCAGTGGTAACTCATAGCAACACCGACACCATGCCAACCCAGCCGGTGGCAGTAACCAGCACCAGTGGTGGCGCAGGGGCCGCCTGCTCCCCCCACCCCACCTCCCCCTGACCCAGAACGCCCCCACCCCGGGAGGCCTCTCTCCCCTCCAGCCGGCAGGACCGCCCCACCTGCTGGCCCCCCTGAGTGTGCTTCCCGCGGTCACTGCTCCCCGGGGAGGGTGGCCCGCGCAGCCTGGCCCGGTCACCACCTCTGTGCCCAGCGCCCTGTGCACAGCAGCCCCAGGGACACCACTGAGCACAGGGACGTCTGGGGAGCCGCCGACTCCCCCTGGTGGCAGCGGGAGCGCCCTGCACACGTCGCTCTGCCCACAGGAACCCGGGGGATTAAGAGGGAAGCTGGTGGGTCTTTACCCACTAGGGAGTGTGCCAGTCCTGGGGAAAGCAAGCTGCTGGGCTCCGGCTAAGTGATGCCACTGCCCTCTCCAACAGGAAGGTTCTAGAACCCCAGAACGGCCACGGCAGGGTGAGGGCCCCTGATCCCTGTCCCCAGCCACGGCGTGGGCGGCCCTGGTGTCTCCTCTTCCCCGAGGTCACTACAAAAGCGCTGGCTCCTGCTCTGCCATCGGCTGCACCCTAACCGCTCCGCCTTCCTGAGCAGCCACTGCCCACAGCCCCCCCCCCCCCCCGCCCTCCTGCTGTGGACGCACTGAGGCCTGAACACTGCAGACGGTGGGGTGGAAAAGCCGGAAAAAGCCCACTGGGCAACCACCGTGCCTGCCCGGGTCCACCCCAGCCTGTCCAGGTCTGTCGCAGTCATGGCGCCGGCTGGGCATTCGGCCCGACACCTGCCTAGGTGTCCTCCAAACGAGGCTCCACGTCAGAGAGCACCCGCCCCTCCCCTGCGCCGTCGTCCCCGGGAGCTACCAAGCGCACTGACTCGGGCGCCGCCTCACTCCACCTCACCAGCTCCCGGCTCCCTGGGGCACGGCCGGCCCCTTGCCTTTCGGTGGGGGCCAGGTGTGCTGCCGAGGCAGGGACTCCTCACGTGGCCGCTGGTCGGGGCCACGTGTCCTTTCTTCCTGGCTGTCTTTCGCCAGGGCAAAAATCCAGGGGAATTATTGTCATCAGGGGAGGAATGCCGCAGGCCCCCCCCACCCCCACCCCACCCCACCCCACCCCCGTCTCCAGGAGCGGAAGGAAGCCACAGCCACGTCTCGGTGCAATCACTGGTATTTTTCCTGCCGCAAATGTGCCATTTACATATTAAAGTAATTATTAGAGGAGAGAGCTCACTGGTGCTAATTTGACATTCAGACGTCAGGCACTCTGTAAATAAGGTCAATGGTGATGAGGGCTCCGCAGCGCCCAATTAGGCGCTGAGCGTCTGACGGTGCGGGCGCCGGCATCTGCGGCCCCGCCACACAGATGCTGATGAGAGTCGCCCCCTCCCGTGGCCTTCACACCCGCGGCTCCCAGCCCTGAGCCGCCCCGGGGGGCTGGCGGTGGGCACGGGGCAGTCTGAATCCGTTCTGGGACTCCCACAGACTGGGGAATTGCCGAAGAAGCTTACTCCACTCTCGGCTCCAGGGGCTGGGAAGGCCTCTGGTGAGGCCCCGGGCTGCACCGCTGCCCGGCTCGGGTGTCCAGAGCAGCACGGCAGGCTGCAGCACGGGCCTCTCTTCCTCTTGGGCAGCCGCTGACGTCACCATGGGGTCACCCTCACGGCTTCTTCCCAACATGCACCTGGTCCTCCGGGGCTCCTGCACGCACCATGGGGGTGGGGCAGGCTGCTCCTTGGAAGCTGGAAAGCTGAGGGCCCCTCCCTCGCTCCGGAAAGTCCCTGGTCCTAGGCGGGTGGACCCTGTCCCTCCTGGAGCTTCCTGAAGATCAGAGCCTGCGGGCGGCCCTGTGTCCACAGGCGATGATCGCCCCGGGTCAGTCTTGAGTCCACTGGGGGCCTGCAGCCCAGCTCTGCTGCACAAGACTCCCTTCCCACCATCACCACCCCTCCCCCTCCAAGACCCCCAAGCAGGCTCAGGGCTCCCCCCCAAGCCGAGACCCCCTTGAGAGCCCTGCAAGAGCTGGAGGCCGCCGGGCCCACCTGCAGGAAGCCCGAGCCCCTCACAACAGCGGGAGCACTTGTGTTGGGCACGTGGCCCTTGCGCGAGGACAGACGAACCTGGCTGAGGCAGTGGCCGCCGCTCCAGGCTCTGACACCTGCCGAGGGAGCCCGTGGGTAAGAAGCCAGCCCCTGAGCCATGGGAACCGTGGGAGAAAAACTCAGCCCCGCGAGTTTGTGGGATTTTCTCTGCCCTTGGCCGTCACCGCAAATTTCACTCCATCACACCCGAGAACACTGGCAGGCGGTCGCCGTGCCTGGAGTCTGGGAAACCACCCAGCTCACAGATCCAAGGAATTTGCTTCCGCTTTTTAACTTCCGTTTTCCTATTATCTGCTTGCTTTTTGACTCTCCTGCACTCTTCTCTTCTTTTTATTTTTAATTTTTGCTTATTTATTTGAGAGGCAGAGAGGAAGAGAGAGACAGAACCCGTCTGCAGGTTCACCCCTCAAATGCTCGCGTCGGTCCCGGCTGAGGCTGAAGCCAGGTCTCCCACTGAATGGCAGGGACCCGACTGTCCCAGCCACTGCTGCCTTCCAGGACCTGGAGTCAGAGCCAGCAGCTGGGTCAGGGGTCAATGCCAGGTGCTCCAACGGGGGCCGCGGACAGCAGCGTCTTCTCCAGCTTCCTCCCCCCTCCGCCAGGCACCGCCCCTGGGCCTTTAGCACTTTGTGGAGCACACGTCAGGGCTGCGGTCCCCTCTCCGGGCCTCCTACCCTGTCCACGAGAGCTCCCGGGCCTCCTATCCTGTGCACGAGAGCTCCCGGGCCTCCTACCCTGTGCACGAGAGCTCCCGGGCCTCCTACCCTGTCCACGAGAGCTCCCGGGCCTCCTACCCTGTGCACGAGAGCTCCCGGGCCTCCTACCCTGTGCACGAGAGCTCCCGGGCCTCCTACCCTGTGCACGAGAGCTCCCGGGCCTCCTACCCTGTGCACGAGAGCTCCCGGGCCTCCTACCCTGTGCACGAGAGCTCCCGGGCCTCCTACCCTGTGCACGAGAGCTCCCGGGCCTCCTACCCTGTCCACGAGAGCTCCCGGGCCTCCTACCCTGTGCATGAGAGCGCCTTCTCTCTGGAGTTCCCTCGGCCTGGGTTATTTCTCCCTCCTGACCGTCCAGGACCCTGATCTAGGTCTCCTCTTCTCACTCAGTTCAGCTACTGAGTTGTTAGTTGGCAAGCTACACCTTCACACAGGCAAATGCCTCTCTCCTGGGCCCAGAATCCTGCCCAGTGCAACGGGCTGAGAGTGGAGTGCGGCCCCCGTTGGAAACAAGGTCGTGGCAGACGTAATGGGTTAGACAAGGCTGCCCTGCATCGGCCCAGTGCCACGTGTGGTGCGTCCTTCAGACAGGAAAGAAGCAGGGGACACACAGGGTGAAGGCCACGTGGCACAGAGGCACGGGTGAGGCAGCCACAGCAAGGCTCAGCTTGTTCTCGTCCCACACAGGAGAAAACCGGGCTCGGGTCCCCGGGGCCTGGGTGGAGCCCTGGGCCACGGAGGGCCCTGGTACTGCATGGACACTCCCACTGCAGCCAGACTGACAGGATGCAGGTACAGTGCGATTGAAACTTGGGCTGGGGCGGGGACAGGGCCACCAGTGGCTGGGTCCCTGTGGCCGTGCTCCTGTGTGCATCCCAAGGCCGAGCGTCTCCAGGCCACTGTTTGGTTTCTGGCATCAGAGCGTGTATACAGCGCACACGCAAAGTAGCCACTTAAGGAGACAGAAATCTGCTCCCAGTTCTGTGGCTTTGCTCTTCTCTGCCACCGAGCGCCTGGCAGGCCGCTCGGAGCCTTCCCCGACCCTGGGGGCCCTCTGCCCTCACACGCCGAGGGCTGGGTCTGACCTGAGCCAGCTGACATCAGGAGCCAGGCCCCGGGGAGCCGCTTTCTGGAACCTTCCCTAACTGGACCATCACCCCTCCCCTGGGACCCCTCCTGGGCTTCCGTGCTGGCTCTCGCCTCAGCCCACCTCCTGCCTCCCACCCTCCCCACCCTGCACCTAACCCCTGTGTGCTGGAGGGGAGGTCCCCAGGAGTCAGCACACAGCCCGTGTTGCCACGGAAACAGGGGAATCGGTGGTTGTTTTCCTACCTGGCAACCCTGCAAGTGGTAATGGTCAGGCCTGCCAGGCTTGGAGCCGCTTGGCAGAGGGCACTGCCCACCCTTCATGGGCAGGCGTGGGCACTGGGAACATCCCTACTACCCGGACTAGGTCTGGTCATCCCGACGCCACTGCATGGCAGGTGCCTCTACAGAGTCGCATCGTGGCCAGGAGGGCACTTGAACCAGAGCCGCGTCCCCCGTCCCAGCCGCCCGTGAGGCGGAGGCGTCACCAGCACCCAGACCAGCTCTGGCTGGCAGGCATCGCTCCATGGTAGCCAGTGCCTCCCTGTTCCCGCTGCAGGCTGAGGTTTAGGTGTCCCCAGGCCTGCCACTGGCCTGCCGTGTGCCTTGGCTGTGGCGTTCTTAGCCGGCACAGAGCAAAGGTGCTGCCTGCATATCCTTGGGACCACGAGTCTGAAACCCCAGACATGGGGTGGGGGGTGCTCCCTCCTCCGCAGCTGCCGGGGAGAAGCCTCCTTATCTCTCCCCACCTCTGGAGACCCTGAGGGCGCCTTGGCTGTGGCTGCATCGCTCCCGTCCCTGCCTGTGTCATAAACATGGTTGTGTCTGTGCCCATGTGCAGGTCTCCTCTTCGTGGGACGGGGGTGAGCTGGGTCGAGGGCCACGCTGCTCCAGCAAGACCTCGCCCTCACAACCACATTGGCAACAATCTCATCACCAGATAATGCCACCCCTGGGCACTCAGGAGAGGCATTCGGGGTCTCTACAGATCTTTCCAGAGGACACAGTTGAACCTATAACCCTGCTAGGAGCTTTGATGGTTAACCTCTCTGAGCTTCCTCAGCTGAAGGAAACAGAACCGTGGCTCACTCCGTGGGAAGTGGGGCCGTGGCTCACTCGTGGGAAGTGGGGCCATGGCTCACTCCGTGGGAAGGGGGGCTGTGGCTCACTCTGTGGGAAGTGGGGCTGTGGCTCACTCCGTGGGAAGGGGGGCTGTGGCTCACTCGTGGGAAGCAGGGCCGTGGCTCACTCTGTGGGAAGCAGGGCTGTGACTCACTCGTGGGAAGCAGGGCTGTGGCTCACTCGTGGGAAGCGGGGCCGTGGCTCACTCGTGGGAAGTGGGGCCGTGGCTCACTCCGTGGGAAGCAGGGCCGTGGCTCACTCGTGGGAAGCAGGGCCGTGGCTCACTCGTGGGAAGTGGGGCCGTGGCTCACTCTGTGGGAAGCAGGGCCGTGGCTCACTCCGTGGGAAGCAGGGCCGTGGCTCACTCGTGGGAAGCAGGGCTGTGGCTCACTCGTGGGAAGCAGGGCTGTGGCTCACTCCGTGGGAAGTGGGGCCGTGGCTCACTCCGTGGGAAGGGGGGCCGTGGCTCACTCCGTGGGAAGGGGGGCCGTGGCTCACTCGTGGGAAGCAGGGCTGTGGCTCACTCGTGGGAAGCAGGGCTGTGGCTCACTCCGTGGGAAGTGGGGCCGTGGCTCACTCCGTGGGAAGCAGGGCTGTGACTCACTCATGGGAAGCAGGGCCGTGGCTCACTCCATGGGAAGTGGGGCCATGGCTCACTCCGTGGGAAGTGGGGCTGTGGCTCACTCTATGGGAAGTGGGGCTGTGGCTCACTCGTGGGAAGCAGGGCTGTGGCTCACTTGAGGGAAGCAGAACCGTGGCTCATGTCCCAGGGCTGCCCTGGGGCCAGAGGAGGCCTCTGGCAGATGTTCGGTAAACACTGGCTTCCCTCCCACCCACTACGTGCCTCCCCGCTCCCCTCCAGACCCGTCTCTGTCCACTTTGGGGCCACTCTTGCCTTTGATTCAGGTCCCAACTCTCTGCCTGCTGAGATCAAGCCCAGTCCAGGCACAGTCACAGCCCAGAGGAAAGGCGTGGGGGTGGGAGGAGGGGCCTGGCTGTGGCTCCAGCCTGGGCAGCAGCACTCCAGCCGTGGGTTCAGTGGGAGCTGGCGTTTGGCTTAGCAGCTGGGACACTGTCCCACATCAGAGCACCTGGTTCAACACCTGGCTCTGGTTCCTGCTAACGCACACCTGGGAGACACAGTGATGGCTCAGGTGATCGGGTTCCCACCACCCACGGGGGAGACCTGGACTGAGTTCCTGGTGGCTTCAGATCCAGCCCAGCCCCAGCTGTTGTGGCCATTTGGGGACTGAACCAGTGGATAGAGGGCTCTCTCTCCCTCTCTCTCTCTCTCACACACACACACACACACACACTCACAAATATTTTTAAAAACACAGGTTTTCTGGGACTGGCACTGTGGCACAGGTTAATCCTCCATCTGCAGTGTCGGCATCCCATATGGGCATCGGTTCGAGTCCCAGCTGCTCCTCTTCTGATTCCGCTCTCTACTGTGGCCTGGGATAGCAGGAGAGGATGGCCCAAATGCTTAGGCCTCTGCACCTGCAAGGGAGACCTGGCAGAAGCTCCTGGTTCCTGGCTTTGGATCAGCCCATTGTGGCCATCTGGGGTGTGAACCAACAGACAGAAGATTCTCTCTCTCTCTCTCTCTCTCCCTCCCTCCCTCTCTCTCTCTCCTCTCTCCCTCTCCCTTCCCTTTTCTCTCTCTGTATCTCTACTGTTCAAACACATAACATACATTTTTTTTTGGTAGAGTAGAGGTTATGATTACAAAGGAATGAGGCCCAAGTGCACTAGACAGGGCCTAGAACAAAGGACAGAGTCATTATTAGAGGAGCTAAGAAAGGTGCTGTCTAAGCTACAATGAAGTTTTCTGATTGAGAGGCAAATAGAACCTGATAGAAGGGGCTTGATAATAATCTGGTGGGCTTTAGGCCTTGTAAATTCAGAGGCCCAGACCTATCTATCTCTTCACATGGGGTATATCCTAAGGGAGGTGTGAACCTCCTAGGGGAAGGCACTCTGTTGACTTTCATTACTTGGCTGGCCTGGGAGGAGAGCTGGCCAGGTAAAGGCAGGTGGCATCTCTAACAAGAAATTTACAGTTCTGCCTGCAATGTTGCTGACCCTACTTGACCATCCCCTCAGCTGCAGTGGTCACTTTGGAAGTTGGGCTGAGTGAAGGGCTTTTCAGCTTAGAGCCAATAAGATCTGTGGCTCTGACCTGGGCATCCTTCGACTCCAGGGCAGGTCCATTTCCAGTGATCCAACTCTTGGCAGAGCTGCCAGGGCTCTTCATAAGCTGACTTCTGCTGAAGCCCAGGCTTACCACATTGAAAGCCACTGCAGTGGACTGGCCTGTTGAGTCTCCTTGAGGGCAGATCACTGTACAGATCAGCCATTAATAGGCCTGCCAGCCATTGCTTCTGATGCCGAGGTTTCTTTTCCTCCTGGTTTGTGTTAAAGCAGACCAGAGGATGCAAGTCAAGGGAGTGCCCGTTTCCCATCTCTAATCTTCGGTGGCCTGAACTACAAGTCTATAGTCACAGGCATGTTCTGTAGTAGTTTTTCTAAGGTAGACAATGCCCATGAGGAAAATTATATTCTCACTTTAAAACTTTCCTTCCCTTTGGTCTGAAAGGGAGGTTTTTTCTACTTACTGTATACTTCGCTGATGGCGAAGTGAATCTAGCTATGAGATTATTATTCAAGTTCTTATTTTGGCTATGCTATTGCAGAAAAATGTTAGCCATCTCTTTTATAAGGTCTAAAGATTAAATTGTGCATCCTACAGATTCCTTCATAATAGAATTAGTTCCCTACCTTGAAGAGAATAGAGAAATGAAAGAACAAGTTGGGCTTAGAATAGAGAAATGAGGGAGCAAGTCCTAGATCGCTTGCTGACAATAGCAATATCACATGAATACTTAGCAAACCATTTCAACCATTAGATAACAACTCTCCCTCTCCCTTCCCTTTTCTCTCTCTGTATCTCTACTGTTCAAACACATAACATACATATTTTTTAAAAGCAAGTTCCAGAATACAGTCCTTTTATCTATCCTTGTGGAAAAGAGAATCCATTCACACATGCCCATCTGTATACACACACCTGCCACCCGCACACCCGTGTGCCTGGGACATTTCTGGGAAGATACGTTTAACGTTAGTGAGTGTTTGCCTTGCGGAAGGGAACTGGCAACGGGGCAGCAGGCCAAGGGCAGGTTTGCGTGGCAGGCCCCGCCCCTCTGTGGTTTTGCATACACGCTAGTACGCAGTCACATACTCGATAAATGAACGTGCTCTTTAGATTACAACAGGTTCCAAAGTTTGTGACCAGTCGGGCTCCCCCAGAGCAACGCGAGCTCCAGGGAGGGTTTCGTCTGGTGCGAGAGGGAAGCACGAGGAGGTGCTGATAGTGTGGCCAGCAGGGACCTCTTCATTTAGGTCCGGCTGGCCAAGTGGGCAGACAGGAGTGGGGGCTGGGCCTCCACAAGGACCCAACGGGAGCAGCATGGTGGCTGGGGGTGCAGCCTCCGAGCCAGGAGCAGAGATGGGGCTCTGGGGGGGAAGAGGGAGATGGAGAATACACCATCGCCCACTGGAAACACTCCTGGGGGAGGAAGCTGGGCCAGGCTCCACACACACACACCTAGGAGGTGGGAGGACACCCCCAGCCCTTGCAAAGCCAGGAGGGAAGGCAGAGAAGCCGGAGCCAAGCCCGAGCCACCATCTGCCCAGCCAGTGTCACACACGTCTCCCTCCACCTCCTCCTGCAGCGGCTGCAGGGGCGGGCGGGTTTGCTGAACAAATTGGGGCACGCCAGCTGCCAGCCAGCACTACCGCGGGAACACCCCGGGGGCACCGGAGCCGCTTCCCCGGCACCAGCTCCACGCTGCTGTACTCCCAGCTGCTGACTGTTTCGTTTGCTCGTCCTTCCCAGGCGTGAGCCCCAGACCCCGGAGGAAGCCACCTCAGGCCCGGAAGGAGGGCAGGGCACGGCTGGGGCCCTGGCTGCACCCTCAGCTCCCGAGACAGAGCGGATGACCGGCCTGAGGACCCCTTGAAGGGAACAAAAGGCCACTTGGTGGGCGCTTGCCAGGGCCTGCTCCGCACTCCGGGGTCCCCGGGACAGCTCACCTTGAGCTGCCGTCAGATGCTGCCTCGGCGTGTCAGGTGTGCTGGGCCCGAGGGAACTGACGCCCCCGGAAGGCGTCCCAGGTAGGCCTGGGAGCGCCCCTTGCTCCCCCAACTTCTGCAGCCCAGGGACGGGGAGAGAGGCCCTTCTGCCACGCGCCTGAGAGCGCGGGAGCCTGCCTCGTGTGTGGCTCAGCTCCCTGAGCCACCAGCGGTTCCTCCTGGGTGACGGCTGCTCTTAGCATGCCGGGGACAGAAGCTCCACGCGACTGCCCTGGTGCAATCGGGTATTGATTTGACACAGCGTTAGCTCCGTGTTTTAGGTCATTTAGGGCTTTAATTTGTAATTAAATCCAACAACGCCACATCACTGGGACAGCTGGGACTTGTTAACACTGCCACGCCAGCAACTCCCCATTAGGCCCTGAGCCTGGGGGGGTGGGGTGAGACTCCAAGCCCCGCAGCTTCTGCCCTGGCCCTGCAGCCCAGCGGGGGCCTCCACGCAGGGGGCCCAGCCCTGGGAAAGGGTCCACAAGCGACAATGTACGGAGGCAGCGGGGCAGCTGGGACCCTGCCGCGTCTGTTCTGAATGGTCCCCAGGCCCCTGACCACTCTTCCCCCTGCCCGCGCAGGAGCCCGTGCTGTGGCCACTTTCACCATCGCACTCGGTTCAACACGAGGTCCCCATCCTGCTAAGAACTCGCAAGATGGCGCTGACAAGCGTGCGAGTCCCGGGCATGCACCCTCTGATCTCGGCCCTGGGCACAGGGTGGCTCCGCACGGCGTGCGCCTCACACAAGGACATAAGACCCTCTGAGGGCCTCCGTCCCAAGCTCCCAAAGGCATCGTGTGCCACCACTCAGCTGGCAACCGCCGACCCAGCGTCAGCAGCCACGGAAAGCCCTGCCTGTTTTCAAACCACCCCGGCGTTTAAGAGCTCAGCAGCGCAGGACGGGTCTGGGCCACCAGGGGAGGACAGAGAGCACCCGTCCGCTGCAGGCATGGCTTTGCTGCTCCTCTGTGGCTTGGCTCCTTCCCTGTGCCGTTCCTGCCCCCGCTCCTATGTCAGCCTAAGATCCCCACTTGCCCTCGACAATCCGTGTTAGACCAGCCCCTGCCCCATCGCAGCCACAGCAGCATTTCCTGAGAAGCCGTCCCACGGCTTCCACGTGGCTCCGAGGCCACACAGAGATCTCAGCGGCACAGGACTTCGCTCTGCCCTGCCCCACACGTGCTCAGAAGCCCCGGAGGTGAAGGTGAGGCCAGCGCCCGCCCGGGGAAGCAGTGGTGCAGGGCTGGGAGTGCGAGCCCCCATGGTGTAGGGGAAAGAGTCTGACTCCGCCCTGGAAGCTCCTCCCAGACCTCGGGCAGCCCGCCCCCACGCCCCTCCTTGCCCTGCACAGGGACTCCACGGGGTGGGAGGGGGCACGGAGCAGGGATTATGCCGCGTCCCAGTGCGATGGGCAGCTCTAGCTGGGCGGGGAAGGCACAGCTGTTGCCACCGGGGCCCCGAGGTCCCTGAGGGCCTCTACGTCAGTGGTAGGCTTAAGGAGGGCGTGGGAAGTCTTGTTCGTGATGCAGCCTCTGGGACCGGAAAAGCCCAGGCCAGCTGAACACTGAACTTGCTTTAATTACAGGGACGGCGCTCACACCCATGGTCTCTCCCTGCTCAGTGACCGTCCGGGGAATGGTCAAGGGCCTGGCGCTGTGTCTTAGTGGGTTAAACCTCGGCCCGCAGCACCACGTCCCATACGAGTACCGGCTTGAGTCCTGGCTGATCCACTTCTTTTTTTTTTTTTTTTTTTTTTTTTTTTTTTTTTTGACAGGCAGAGTGGACAGTGAGAGAGACAGAGAGAAAGGTCTTCCTTTTTCCGTTGGTTCACCCCCCAAGTGGCCACTGTGGCCGACGTGCTGCGGCCAGCATACCGCGCTGATCCAAAGCCGGGAGCCAGGAGTTTCTCTTGGTCTCCCATGCTGGTGCAGGGCCCAAGCACTTGGGCCATCCTCCACTGCACTCCCGGGCCACAGCAGAGAGCTGGACTGGAAGAGGGGCAACCGGGACAGAATCCGGCGCCCCGACCGGGACTAGAACCCGGGGTGCCGGCGCTGCAGGCGGAGGATTAGCCTATTGCCACTTCCAATTTAACTCCCTGCTAATGGCCTGGGAAAGCAGCAAAGGACAGCTCGAGCCCTTGGCCCCTGCGTCCACATGGAAGACCAGGAAGAAGCTCCTGGCTCCTGGCTCCTGGCTCCTGGCTTTGGCCTGGCCCAGTCCTGTCTGTTTCAGCCATTTCAAGAGTTGAAGAGTGAGCCAGTGGACGGACGACACCTCGCTGTCTCTCTGTTTCTCTCTTCATTTCGAAAGCACAATGATGCGTCTGGGTGCCCACTTCTCTGGAACCCATGGGAGCACTAACAACTCCGTGTGAACCCCAGCCCTCCATTCATTGGCCACACGGCCCTTCCCCAGGCCTGGAAACCAGGAGGGACAAGGCCGCTCTCGTCACAGTGCTGCAGTGACCAACCCGGAAGGCACACGTGAGCCCTCAGCAGAGGGCCTGCGCCGTGCCGACCGCAGCCAAGAAGGCTTCCTGTCGTTACGACCCCTCAGGACAGCCCAACACACCGCCCAGCCTGGCTCACACTGGCCACAGCAAGAGAAAGAGCAGGGATGCTGAGCATGGGTCAACACTGACAGCCGTGGGGCACTGTGAGGACAGAACCCCTGAGGGCGGACCCTCCCTGACCACCGAGGCTCCGAGCCTCTGCTGGTCAACGGAGCAGCCACCCACAGATGTCTGCCAGGAGTGCTGGCGGCCCCAGGCTGGACGTCCAGGGTGGAACGGCACTGCCCGGGGCTGAGCGCCAGCCCTCGCCTGGGCGTTTGTGTGTTCATGGCAGGCTGATGGCGCTGATGGCCCTGACGGGAAAAGAGGCTTGGAGTGGTGAAGCCTCTCTCCTGAGGTCGCCAGCCACTGAGCCTGACTCCCAGCCCTCTGACCACACGGTCGGCCTCATCCTCTCCACCTGCTGGGCTGCGAGCCAACACCCACGCGTAAGCTCTGTAGGACGCAGACCGGAGCAGAGGCCACCCTGACTCCACCTGGCATCTCGGGCCAAGGGCCGAGGGCGGTGAGACCCCAGCTCTGGCCATCCTGGCATCAGGGGAGGGGCGGGGCGGGGCTGCTGCTGAGACGGCGGCTGCCCACAGCCCCTGGAGACGCTGCCTGTCCGTTTCCTGTGGCTGCTGGAACAGAGAGCCACAAACCGGGCAGCTTCCAGCTGCAGGAATCTCTCCAGGGCCCTGCCCTTCCCGGCTGGTCCCAGCATTCCTTGGCTTACGGCTGCCCCGCCGGATCTCGGCCTCCATGTCTACACAGCCGCCCGTTCTGATCTCTGCCTCCTCCGAGGACACCTGTCACTGGGCCACAGGCGCCACCTGGCTAACTCGGGAGATCTCATCTCAGGGTCCTCTATCCATCAGCTCTCTTAAGACCACTCTCCAAGCAAGGTCCCATCAGCTGGTACCAGGGTTCGCAGCTGACACACCTTTGGGGGCCACCTCAGGGACCAGTCCACCTGCCAGCCAGGGCTCACGAGCTGATGGGGTTGGGGAAGACCCTGAACTGTGGTCAGCGTCAGGCGTTGCCTGAGAGGACTGAGGCCAGAGAGGCCGGGGCGGGGGCGGGGGATGGTGAGCATGACAGGCGATGACTGACAATGCGATGGAGTCCTGTCCCTTTAAGTCCCGGAGGCCCTGCTCTTGGGCTTGCTCTGCGACTGTGCACAGCCGGTTGGTGCAGGCTGACGGGAGCAATCGCCCGAGGACAGACGTCCAGGTAATTTACACTCAGTCAATGCAAACCCAATTCCCAGGTGACCCGCGCTGTGCCCAAGGAGGCTGAGATAATTGTGTATTTGCCCTTCACCCTGGAATTAGACGGCAGGCACTCACCGTGCAATTTCCCAGCCACTAAGTGACAATTACCGTGTAATTAAATGGTCAGCGGTTACCATGTTATCCAGTAGCGCTGACACGATATTCGTTCCACAGAACCTTGTACTGTCACCACAGAATTAAGTCCCCACCAACACAGCCATCCCCAGGAAGATCTCTAGGCCAGGATGGCTTCCAAGCTGGCAGAAAGGGAACCTGGGAATGAGCCACGCTGGGCACAGATGCAGCACGGACCCAGGCCGCTGGCCGGACCACAGACCCCTCCACCCTCTGCGGCCCAGCTCCAGGCCACGCCAGGACGTCTGGACCTGCCCGCCACCCTTCTCTGAGAACGTGGGCAGTGGGGAGGCGGGCTCCACGCTCCTTCTCTGGTGGAGCTGGGACCCGCCCAGGGCACAGGTGCAGCAGAGCTTGGAGCCCTAATGGAAGCTGGAATCCCATCTCAGCCTGCGAGAAACCCTCTCCACATCGACAACCGAGAACAAACCTCCCGCACGCTCCCCGAGGACAAGCCTGCGTCTGTCTGGGTTGTCACTCATCGCCTGCACCATCCAACACGTGGCAAACGCGAGTGTTAGTTGCAGGAACAGATTGATTAATTGATTGATTTGCACACTTCCAGGCTCCAGGCACTGGAACAGCTGAGGACGCCGCAAGGTCTACATGGAGAACCAGAGGCTGAGCCCTTGTCCGGGGCCCAGCTCCAGCTGGGAGGTGGCGGGTGCACAGCCAGACAAGGCCAGTCCAGCTCCAAAAGCTATTCCCTTCCTGACACCCCAGCCTCTAGGTCACAGCCTCAGCCCATCTTGAGACACTGAAAGGGACCTTGGAAAGCTACAGGCTTGCCCAGGGTGAGTGTGAAGGAATGGGATGGTGAGTGCCAGCTGTTTGAGAGGATGAAGAAGGTGCACCTCAGAGGCCGGCAGAACAGTCCAAAGTCACACCGCCGGGAGATGAGCCCAGAAGCCACTGCCCCACTGCGGTGACCGGAGAGACAGACTTCCTGGCCCGCACATCCTCACCGTGGGAATGGTAGGTCTCTGGCTCCGTATTGCTTCCAGGTGGTACTGCTACAGTGCAATATCTCACTAGCACCATCCAACACCCTAGGGCGTATTACACAGCCTCCAAAGACACCCTAGGTATCCAACACCCTAGGTATCACACGGCCTCCAAAGACACCCTAGGTATCCAACACCCTAGGTATCACACGGCCTCCAAAGACACCCTAGGTATCCAACACCCTAGGTATCACACGGCCTCCAAAGACACCCTAGGTATCCAACACCCTAGGTATCCAACACCCTAGGTATCACACGGCCTCCAAAGACACCCTAGGTATCCAACACCCTAGGTATCACACGGCCTCCAAAGACACCCTAGGTACCCAACACCCTAGGTATCCAACACCCTAGGTATCACACGGCCTCCAAAGACACCCTAGGTATCCAACACCCTAGGTATCACACGGCCTCCAAAGACACCCTAGGTATCCAACACCTTAGGTATCACACGGCCTCCAAAGACACCCTAGGTATCCAACACCTTAGGTATCACACGGCCTCCAAAGACACCCTAGGTATCCAACACCCTAGGTATCCAACACCCTAGGTATCCAACACCCTAGGTATCACACGGCCTCCAAAGACACCCTAGGTATCCAACACCCTAGGTATCACACGGCCTCCGAAGATACCGTAGGTATCCAACACCCTAGGGCGTATCACACGGCCTCCAAAGACACCCTAGGTATCCAACACCCTAGGTATCACACGGCCTCCAAAGACACCCTAGGTATCCAACACCCTAGGTATCCAACGCCCTAGGTATCACACGGCCTCCAAAGATACTGTAGGTATCCAACACCCTAGGGCGTATCACACAGCCTCCAAAGACACCCTAGGTATCCAACACCCTAGGTATCCAACACCCTAGGTATCACACGGCCTCCAAGGACACCCTAGGTATCCAACGCCCTAGGTATCACACGGCCTCCAAAGACACCCTAGGTATCCAACACCCTAGGTATCCAACACCCTAGGTATCACACGGCCTCCAAGGACACCCTAGGTATCCAACGCCCTAGGTATCACACGGCCTCCAAAGACACCCTAGGTATCCAACACCCTAGGTATCCAACACCCTAGGTATCACACGGCCTCCAAAGACAGGCACGGGGAGGTGAAGCCATCAGGAATGCACAGAACCTGAGGCTGTAAGGGGACAGAAAGCAGGTCTCCTGTGTGTCCACTCGGATGCTGGGATAGCGGCCGTCTGGAAGGTGCATCGGGGCTCAGCAGTATGGTGATTGATTAGTGATGTCTGCAGCACACATCTCTGACTCCACAAAATACGGTCAGGCTTGGAATTGTCAGGGCCGCAGAGAAGCCAGAGGGACGACCACAGCAAGCAGCCAATGTCACCTATCCTGCCAATAAATCAGAAGGTGGAGAACGAGGGCTCAGTGAGAGGACGACGTGGCTCAGCTCCGCAGCTGGGGGACTCCAGTTGTCTGCTGGCCCCACTGCTCCCCACCCCTGGGTCTCCATTTCCTCCTCTGTGAGATGGAGGGGCTCGAGTGCAGACCCCAGACCCCTCCCACAGCCAGGGCCTGGGAGCCCGTGGTGGCTGTGAACGGAGCCGACAGAAGGGACAGTGACCGGCAGGAGAGGGGGCAACAGCGGGTCACACGTCCTGCTCACTCTCGCAGTGAGAGCCGGGGGTGAAGCCAACGCTTCCGTTCCAGACGAGATTCGGAGGCCAGTTCAACAACCGGCTGGCAGTGCCGGGCACAGGGCGGCAGCTCTGTCTGGAACCTCAGGGAGATGCCTGGGTGGAGGAAGGGAACTTGGAGAGAGAGGGGGCCAGCAGCGTCCCAGCATCTACAGCTCAGGCAGGACGGGAGCCCCAGCAGCGATGAGAAGGGACACGGGAGACAGAGGCTGCCACGGACACAGCGGGCAGCGGGGGTGTCAGGGAGGAGCTGCCAGCTGGGCGCCAAGCTGAGGGCTCTGTCGAGTAGCACCGAGGGGGAGTGACGGGGACAGACCCTGGCGGGAGAGAAGAGGACCAGGTGGAGGCAGAGGCGGCACGGACGAAGCTCGAGCTCAGGTCCTGGCCCCCAGGACTCCCCGCGCCTGGCATCTGCGTGAGAGCAACGTGGAGGGTCTCAGGCACACAGGCCCCTGCCCCTCTGCCCCGTCTGCCTCCCCCCGCAGAGGGCTGGCGTGGGCCCCCGTCAGATGCTAGTGTGAAAGCCCCTCTGTCTGACCTTGGCCCCAGGGAGCCTGCGACACCCCCAGGGCTCACCTGCTCATCTCCCACCTCCCGTGGTCAGATGGCTGCCTCACCGGGCGGGCCAGCACCAAGGCCAGGACGCCGTCTGCTGGAAGATAGGAAGTTGGTCAGGTGCAATGGCTTCTACAGACACCCTGCCACCAATCCCACCGACCCCTTACGGGAACTCCATAGCCTGAACCCTGCTGCCACTGCTGTGGCTCGGACGTGGTCTCAGTGTGTCCCCCAAGCACGCATTCACGTGCTGGGGACTAGATCTCCATGTGGAGGTCTCCCTGCTTCCCACCTGGCCATGCGGTCTTTCCCGTGGCTCGGGTCCCACCACTGTGGTGCCATCAGCCACACAGCCGCCCCAGAGCCACTATCGGCACGTTCAGCCTCTCCCCGTGAGCTAAATGAGCCCCCTCTCCTTATCAATTTTGTTATGGTCACGAAAGCAGGCTGATGGAGCTAGCACCCAAGTGCGCTTACTGGTCATGTCCCCGTCCTGCAGCACAGAGGCCGGATGTCCCCGAGAAGCGCTCTGTTCAACCCCCACCGGTCCACCCAGCCATCGGCCCCCCATGCACTTCTGAGCACCCACCTACAGACACGCACGCTACAGACGCAGCTCCCATTTGGAACAGTAATCCGTTAGTTAGGTGCAGTCGTCCTGAACAAGCTTGAATCGTCAGTTCCCTATGTGATAGGCAGAGATGAAAAACCACGAGAGCCCCCATCACCAGGGAGATGATGGAGAGTGGACCCCCGAGGCCCAGAGGAAGGAGCCACCCAGGGAAGGGAGGGGCCGAGATATCGGCACCAGCTCCCCAGAGTGGCCAAGCCAGAGAGGCAGGCGGCACCCACAGCCTCTCCCCCGTGAGGCCAGTGGTGCTTTTCCATTTGCCAGGCGCCAGAAAGGCGGCTCCAAGACATAGAGATCGTCTCTGGGACAAGGTTATGGTTAGGGTCAGAGCGTGGAGACGGAATTCAAATCCTCACTCTCCCTTCGCCGAGCCCAGGCTGCCACCTGCCAAGGCCTCTGCAGACTCAGGGCTGCCGGGTGGGGAGGGCTTCCGGCCAGCCTTGGCCACAGAGGCCCAGAGGCTCAGGCACAGCTCGTGGGGTCCTGGGCAGTGTGAAGCGAGGCCCTGGCAGAGCAGCGGGGGACCTGCAGGCACCTGCTGGCCTAGGGTGGCTCCCTCTCCTGCCCTCCAGGAGCTGGTGGACAGGCCGAGAGCAAGTGACCAGAACGTCCCCCTTCCTGGTTCTGTGCACACACACACACTGAGAGGGTGAGAGGACTGCGGCACATGGTTGGGAGGAATGAAGACAGGAGCCCAGAGGTGCAGGCCTGGGGCCGCCATGCCAGCCGGGTGCCTAAGTGAGGGCTCCTAGCCTGAGCTCCAGGGGCCACACCCCCGACCCAGGCCTGAGGCACGCCAGTGGTCATTCGCCTGTGAACAGCACCCACCTCCTGCGCACTGTGGCCACAGCCTCGCCTACACCCAATCGATCTCCCCACAGGGACCCAGGCACAAGGCAGTAAGGTGGGGCGGCCAGGAACCTGAAGTTCGCGTTTCCTGCTATCAACCACGGCCCATGAGTACTGCCGCAGGTGCATGGACGCAGCAGGAGAGACGCCGTTCACCCGGTTTCATCAAGTGTACAGTCACGACTGCTATTTCCTTATTAGCCGTTGCTGCGTATCTCTTGTGCCTTATGTGTAAGTGAAACCTCATCAGAGGTGGTCCGGCCAGCACCACGGCAAACATAGGGCACCCACAGGGGGTCCTGAAGCGTCTCCCCCGTGGCTAAAAGCAGGGGGCAAATGTACTGCGGTTGGGAGAGCACTCCGACCACGTGACCCACAAATGCACGGAGGGTTGAGAAGAAGGGGCCGTGCTCACACAGTGAGGATGAACAAGGCCGGGAAGATCCCTGTGGGAAAGGGACTAAGGGGCCAGGAAGAAACCAAAGGGGGTCCCTGGTCTTCACAATTCCCCAGGGTCAGGGGGCAAGGGTGGATCCTTCTCACCTGTGTGGGCCCCTGGGTCCTGCTCGGTATCCAGAGATCACACTGGCCGTCGCTCAGATCAAATGCAACCAGAGATGCAGGCCGGTCCCAGGTCCTGGCACGTGGCAAGCCCTGAACATTGTCCCTTTGTTCATCCTGCAGCTCCACGGCTCGCCAAACCCCGCACTCAGCACCGCCGGGCAGGACAAGCAGCAGCAGGACCCTGAGACGCCGGAGCGAACAGGCCGGAGCAGCCGTGCTTCCGGGAGCTGGCCCCAGGCAGACTCCCGGCTGGCCTCAGACCCACACTTCCACTGCAGAACCTGCCGTCCTCCCCATCACCACGGGCCGGTCCGAGGGGCCCCGCGGCCTCCCTCCCCCCGCCGCCCTGGACGCAGACTCGCCGAGAACGCAGGCAGCGCCCACCCTCCCTCACCACATGCCACCGCAAGTGTGACAACTCCCCACACTTAACTCTGTCCGCCACGGCAGTGGTGACGTTAACGCATGTGATTTTTGATATCGTATGGTGAAATGTGGGTTTGGATAAGCCAGTATTTGCAAATGACTGACAAATGAGATCACCAAATCGCATCTAGCACTTGGTCTAGCAGTTAAGACCGGTTAGGATGCCCGTGCCCCACATCAAAGGACCTGGGTTCAAGACCTGGCTCGGGCTCCTGACTCCAGCTACCTACTGATGCAGACCCTGGGGGACAGCAGTGACGGCTCAGGAGCTGGGTCCCAGCCACCCACACTGGAGACCTGGACCGGGTTCCTGGCTCCCAGAGCCAACCTGGCCCAGCCCCGACCATTGCAGCCTTTTGAGGAGTGAACCAGCACTTGGAGCTGTTTCTCTCTCTCTCTCTCTCTCTCTCTCTCTCTCTCTCTCTCTCCCCCACCTCCCTCCTCTCAAATAATATTTTTAATCATGCATGAGTAAAAGATTCATTTAAAGGACAAAATAGACCACTGGGTTGTTATGTAACAGAATACAAAACTTCATAGATGGGATTAGAGATGGAAACTACCATTTACCCAGTTTTGATGTAATCGTAAAAAATTTCACAATCACATGAGTAATGCTACTAAAATACTTCTGCCTTTACCAGTTATGCATAAGAGGTCTTTAAAAAGTTCACAGAAAAATGTATATTAGGAAAAAAACTATGCATGCGCTTCAAAATTTTTTGAAAAATAAGCTTATGTTTTCATTCCATTTTGCAATGAACTTTTTGAAGTTCCTTTGTGTTTGTATGAGGCTGACTTTTTTCAAACAACAGATTAAATTCCTGCAGCAGATATGAGAATCCAGTCATCTTCTTTCAAACCAGACTTTCAAAGAGATTTGCAAAAATGTAAAACAGCACTCCTACTGATTTTCTGAAAATACAGTTTTTAAATACAACATTCATTATAAATAAATTAACACATGTTATTAGCTGTTTTGTAAATATCGACAGCTGTAGTTCACCCTCAAATCTCACTTTGGGATCTTTGACAACTACCAAGTATGTACAACGTCTTAGACCCACATGTTTGAGAACAGCTGCTTCGAGCTGTCGGTATTTCGGTTGCTGAGTCTTCCAAGACGAGGATGCTTTAGCTCATTCGCAACCTCATCTTCCGATTCGCAGCTGGCGGCAAAGCTGAGCAGAACTCAGAGCTTAAGCAGAATCCTGGACTCTTGAGACTGACGCTGACTGACGGGCGTCTGCCCAGCCTGAGCCCTGATGCCCGTCCCAGGCCGAGCAGCCGTGTCCCGGGTAGACCAGATGACACACTGGCAAGCACTACACAGACCTGTGAGTTCTGGAGGGAGGCCCCTCACCTGGGCGGCCCCAATACAGCAGAGTCGCAGGTGGCTCCTGCCAGGACCTATGATGAGCTCCGGCCCCCAAACCTCCCTGGTTCCCCCTCCCTGACTCCCCTCGTCTCACCCCAGCTCCCTGTGGGGCGCAGCAAATGATGAACCTCAGGGGTGTCGTGCCAGGGTCTGTACTGGGGGAGCGGCAGGCCTACCTCTGAGCTTGCACCGTCCACCCAGCAGCCTCCTGACTGTTCTCCTGGCTCAGAGCCTGCAACAGCGGCTTCCATCGGCTCGGGGGTCTGCAGATCCGGGACGCGGAGACAGCAAGGACTCCTGCGTCTGCTCCCGTACGTCGGAGGCCACAGCTGAGACTCCGACCCGCAGGCTGAGGGTGCCTGGGGAACCCCTAGGCTCAGCTAGACTCGCTTAAGCACAGGTGTCTGGCACCTGGTGAGAGATTCAAGGCTGGCACAGCCACCTGGAGCACCCACTCGGCGCCCCTGCCCGTGGCTCGGGCCCCTCCCAGCCCAGCACAACTCAGGGCTCCAGCACAAGTCCCCAGTGGCAAGGGGGAAGCTGCCGTGGCCTGCATGACAGTGGAAGTCACCCAGCGTCACTTCCTCTGTATTCCAGCCGCACGCTGCCTGGGCCGATTAGATGTCATCGCCTAACAGACACTGGGCGGTCCAGGAACCACACGTGGGGAGGAAGATACTCTTCCCGGCCATCTTTGGAAAGCATCCACTACCCCATCTCCGCTGCTTTCATTTCTCCATAGACCACCTTGTATTCAGTAGACGAAGTCCACGTCACTTCCTTCCTGGACATCGCTCGATGGTTCTTCATCACAAACCCCAGCGCGTCCCGGCAGCCAAGAGGGCCCTGCACAGCCAGCCCCGGCCTGGGCACCTGCCGCTCCCCCGCCCACTCCTTCCCCTGCAGCTGTTCCTCCACAGCTCCTTCTCCCCATCAAAGTGCAGCTCCAGGGGCCGGCGCCGTGGCACAGCAGGTTGAAGCCCCGGCCTGCAGCACGGGCACCTCACACAGGCACTGGCTCGAGGCCTGGTGCTCCACTTCCGATCCAGCTCCCTGCTAAAGCACCTGGGAAAGTAGCAGAGGACGGCCCAAGTGCTTGGGCCCCTGCACCTGCGTGGGAGACCTGGAAGAAGCTCCTGGTTTGGGATTGGCCCAGCTTCGGCCATTGTGGCCGTTTGAGGAGTGAGCCAGTAGATGGAAGACCTCTCTCTCCCTCTGCCTCTGTGTGTGTGTGTGTGTGTGTCTACCTCTCTCTGTAAACTCTTTCAAATAAATAAAAATAAATCTTAGAAAAAAAAAAAGTGCAGCTCCAGTGAAGCCTCCGAGACAGGGTGTCCTGCAGAGCAGCCCCAGAGCCCAGGGTTCAGTGAAGTGACCAGAGTGTAGACAGCAGGGGTGAAGCGACCACAGTGTAGACAGGAGGGTAAAGTGACCAGAGTGTGTGGGGGGGGTGAAGTGACGGGAGTGTAGACAGGGTGGTGAAGTGACGGGAGTGTAGACAGGAGGGTGAAGTGACGGGGTTGTAGACAGGGAGGTGAAGTGAGGGGAGTGTAGACAGGGGAGTGAAGTGACCAGAGTGTAGACAGGGGGGTGAAGTGACCAGAGTGTGGACAGCGGAGGCAGCAGGTGCAGATTCAGAGTTCTCTGGGCAGCCCCCAGACGCTGCCCTGCGGAGCCCTGGCCCCGCACCAGTGTGTGTTAGAACCACAATGAAGCCCCCCCCAAATCCCGATCAGAACACGGTCGTGGGGCTTGCTTCTCAGCGTGGCCATTCCCAGAGTCCTCTGCTACCTGCACAGAGGTCTCCACGGAAGGGTGGGGGGAGGGGCCCTCAGCTTTCTCGGGCAGCCTCTCCGGGCTCCACCTGGAAAAACCCTGCTTCTGATCTGTGTCCTCAGACTGCGTGACAAACAGCAGAAAACCTGTGGCAGGCCCAGCTCCCCTAGGAGCGGCCTGATTGGCTGGAATTGAGGTCATGCTGTTGATGGGTGCTCCTGACTGGCTGGCAGCGACACCCCAGTCACGGCCATGCGTCGGTAGACAGGGGAGCCCCTCGCCTCGAGGTGTGTGGCCATGCGTCGGTAGACAGAGGAGCCCCTCGCCTCGGGGCGTGTGGCCATGCGTCGGTAGACAGGGGAGCCCCTTGCCTCGGGCGTGACTTAGAGGGGAGTCACGGAGGCCAGCGCTGCTGGGGGCTGCACTTTCTCATGGAGAACTCTGAGGCTGGTCAGCAGCGGCTGTCCGACCCAGAAGCAGCCTGGCTGGCCCTGGGCTCCAGCTGGACACCTCCGAGGAGATGCCCAGTGCCCAGAACAAATCTGAAACTACCAGAAAAACTTACACTTGCAGTCACTGCTCATTCCCGACGCCTTCTGGGAATGCTTCGGGGCTTGGCTTGGTGAGGAAAGCATGTTGTAGGTTCACTGCGGTTGGCTCTCTGTCCCGTGAAACCAGCACCCAACAGCCGAGATAGCTTCCATCCTAAGGGGAGGTCAGTGCCCCTCCCCGGAGCCTGCCGCACACTGGGCACGGCTACCCTGTGGGGGGGGGGGGCACTGCCTGGGGCACCCATCTTAAGAGGGAAACTGAGGACCCAACACTCCACAGCCAAGGAGAAGAGCAAGGTGTGGATCCCGGGCAGCTGAGCGCCAGACCCAGGCGCTGACCCACACTCGCCTTCCCCGGTCCAGCTGCTCCGTGCAGCTCCTGGGGTGGGTTTCACTGCACCGTCCTTGCTGGAGGTCACAGCCCTAGTGATGCCCCTGCGCAGCCTGTGAAACCACGCTGGCGTGAGCCCACCCCTCTCCTCCTCCCAACACACCGCCCCCCAAGAGAAGGCCGTTCCCAGCCCAGGCCACCCGGCCCGCCAGGACGCAGGCTGCCGGCTGCTCTCCCTCGAACACACCCCACCCACCAGCTGCGACGTGAGAACATAAACAGCCTGGTGTGACTGAGGCCCTGCGGCTGCGCCGGCTGCCGCTTCTCCTGACTCATCCCAAACACACACAGCCGACGACGGAGGACGAGCGGGGAAGAGTGCGCGGCCACAGGCTTCGCAGCAAGCAGCTGCACACAGCCCTGTGATGCGGCCCGGGCTGTGCCCCAGAGCCGGCTCCTGGGAGCCGCTGTGCCCCCCGCCTGCGGCAGGTGCCTGTGCGCCCCCAGGAACAGCCCCGTCCGGCCTTTCTCTCGCCGCAGCCCCCATTGCTGTTCTCCACTGGCGAGCCAAGGAAATAAGTCTATTTCCTCTGAGTAGCCGTGGCCCAAGCTGCTGGGAGCAGGCGGTGGCCTCCACGGCTCTGGGTGGACGCTGCCCGGTGGTAAAGAAACCAGGGCTTGGGCCTGTCCATCCGCGGGTGTGCGACAGTGGAGTGAGAACCTCCACCCTCTGAGGCCTGCCCTGGCCTTGTTCCACCCTCTCTGGATTCACAGCCACTGGGGCTTCCTGTAAGGAGGGCGCTGGGCTAGAGAGACTGAGCCAGCATCCCCCCCATCCCGGAGCTGAGCCACAGCAGGACAGTCCCCTCCCTGCTTTGTCCTGGGAGCCAGCACACAGCGGCAGACGAGCCCTGCTCGGAGGGGCGTGGCTCTCAGGAAAGGACTGGCAGGCAGTGACTCCCGGCACCGCCTTCTAAGACCCACCAGAGGCCGGGACAGAAGCCGCCCTCTCCTGCAGGTGGGGCCTACCCGTGCTTCCCACCACCCAGCCCGGCTCCTTTTGAAACTTCAATATAGCTCCAAATGGGATTCCCCAGAGTGAAGATCTAGAGCGGTCACAGGACAAGGCGGCACCCAGGAGCACCTCCCGATCGGCGGAACAGCAAGAAGGTGCTGGCCCGTCTTCCAGGTATCTGCTTAGCCCATCGGTCCTTGACACTTTCCAGATTCACGGGCACTTCCTGAAAGGCTCTGGTCCAGAAAACTGGCCCTCTTGCTCCGGCTCCGTCCACCTCGCCAAGACTTTCCATTCTGCCAGCTGCGCTGCCCAAAGCCCGCAGGTTGACCAGCAGAGTCAAAGGGGAGAAGGCGGGCAGGACCCGTGGGGGGCAGGAGGAGGCATGGAGCCAGCGGTGCTGCAGGTGAGCCCAGCGCCAGGGCAGGCCGGTCACGGCCCCTCCTGGCAGGGACCATGCATCACAGCCTTGTCCCTGGCGGAAGCAGCTCAGGATTCAAGAGCAGGTGGTATCTTTCTGGGGGCCTGTTGTCTGGGCACCTGTGAGTTTCACCCACATCGCCAGGGCACCCCAAGCCCTGCCCGCGGAGTCAGGAGATGCCGCCCTGCAGGTGGGGGTTCCCGGGCAGCGGAGAGCGGTCTCCTTCCCTCACACATGGATGATTCTTTCCTTTAATAGTTACTTAGTTATTGAAAGACAGAGTTACAGAGAGAGACAGAGACAGAGAGAAAGAGAGACCTTCCAGCCGCTGGTTCACTCCCCAGCTGCCCACAATGGCCAGGGCTGAGTCAAGCCACAGCAGGCCAGGACCTTCATCCGGGTCTCCCACTTGGGTGCAGGGACCCAAATACTTGGGCCGTCTCCTGCTGCTTTCCCAGGCACATTAGCAGGGAGTTGGATCAGAAGTGGAGCGGCAGGTATAGGAATCAGCACCCACATGGGATGCAGGTGGTAGTGGCTTTACCCTCTGTGCCACAGCACCGGCCCCAGCTGATTCTTACAGAAGGGGAGAGGAGCTTTAGGGAGCGTCTTCCACAGGTGAGGAGCCACGCAGGGAAGTCCCCGCCTACCGTAGGGGGGGGTTAGCATCTCAGAAGTCCCCGCCTACCGTCGGGGGTTAGCGTGAAGTCCCCTGTCCTACCCAGAAGTCCCCTGTCCTACCGTCGGGGGTTAGCGTCTCAGAAGTCCCCTGTCCTACCCAAAAGTCCCCTGTCCTACCGTCGGGGGTTAGCGTCTCAGAAGTCCCCTGTCCTACCCAGAAGTCCCCTGTCCTACCGTCGGGGGTTAGCGTCTCAGAGCGCTTTCTGTGTGCCGGGAGCGGTGCTCACACCCTCACAGGCATCATCCCACGTACGCCACCTGGCAACCTTGTCTGAGAAGTGCTGTTTCTGCTCCACTTTGCAGACACAGACATTGAATGTTGGAACATTCGAGGAACTTATTTAAGGTCGCACAGCTACCAGCCTTGTGAAGCCAACCAGGGTTTCACAGCCATTTTCTGAGCTTTGACTTCACCCCAGCTGTGCCCAGGGGACTTGGCCCGAGAGATGACACAGCAAGTCAGGTGACAAATGCGTGGCCTCGCAGGTCCCCTCCATGCTTAGCCGCATCTAAGGGTCACAGCATCGTCCCCACCCCCGTTCCTCTTGCTCCCCTCTGGGAGTCCGAGGGTCACAGCATCATCTCCCCCTCTGTTCCCCCCTGCTCCACCTCCCAGAGACCGAGGGTCACAGCATCGTCCCTCCCCCCGTTCCCCTTTCACAGCCCCCCCTGGGATAGGTTCAGGCTCCACAGCCAGGCTTCAGCCCTTCTCTTGTATAAATACATGAAGGGAAAGCGCCCAGAGCCTCCCTGGATGGCCATGACCGCCCCCCGGGTCCAGGCTGAGAGGGGACAGGTATTTCTCCCTGGGTGGGAAGCCACGCCCTCCTGCCACGCTCCCCTCCACGGCAGCCAGCTTCCCCAGAGTCATGTCCACTACCCTCCTAACAACTCGCTTTTCCAGGCAGGCCAGACTCTCGGGCGGCTCAGTCCTAGCCCGTTGCTTTCTCTAGAACTTTCTTCAACAGAGCACTGCTGAAGCCCGAGGCAGCCCTACCTGTGCACAGCACACATGGGCTGAGCTGGCTATTCTCAGCTCCTCCCAGACCCGGCAGGTGCTCCAGAGGGGCCTGGATGCCAGGTGTGCTGCCCCCCTACATCAGCACAGAGACCTCGGTGGGCCACGCGGCGTCTTCCTGGAGTTCACGGAAAATGCGCATGATGAACAAACCGGGCTCCTATGCCAAATGCTGTCACAAAAATAAGGTCGTTATGACCGGTCTGGACAGGTCTCGTGGGAGGCACCAAGGAGAGGAGGAGTCAGTCTGAAAGGAGCCCCCATCGGCTCAAACTGGAGCAAGAACGAGCGCACACTGGTGTGAGGCCGGGGTGGCCGCGTGGGGAATCCCCAGGCTTCACAAGGAGCTGCCCCACAGAAATCCTCCCCGACAGCTGGTGACGGTGAGGAAGGGGGAGGCTGTGTCGCAGATGAAGCCTCGGCAGATCACCGTGACAGTTTGCAAGGCAAAAGTTAATCTTGTGGCTAAATGTACGTGGACCGGTGACTGACAGCAGAAGCAGCTGCCAACAGCGTAGCCTCTCCGTGGCTTAGCTCACACGGTTTGGACAAAAAGATTGAAGTGGAGCAAACCCGCAGCCTGACAGGTGCCGAAACCTCTGACACAGGTGAGCTGTGGACAGAGCAGGGTCCTGGGGGCGACCTCATCTGACCCAGGTGACCTGCAGACAGAGCAGGGTCCTGGGGGCGACCTCAGCAAGCGGACCCAGATCCCGACGCGTTTCTTTGAAGAACTGCAGCAGGAGATGAGACACGGCTGTGCCGTACCATCCAGAAGGCAAAGCACAATCAAATCCACACTACCGAGCGGTGGGCGTGGCCCAGCCGAAAGGCAGACCCGTCCAGAGCAAAGGCCACGGCGCAGCTTCTCAGGACGCTCAGGGGTTTGCTTGCTGACCTTCCGAAGGGCCAAAGGGGGCTGCTATGAGATCGTGCCGAGAACAGCAGCCAAGCCACCACTGACAGAGCCCAGGAAAGCCGCCCCAGAGTGCCTCCCCCACGACCACTGCCACTGTTCACCCTCACCAAACAGCAGGCTGGGAGGGCTTCCGGGGCACGTCCACACCCACCTCAGGCTTCCTTCGGCCCCTAGTCTTTTTTTTTTGAAGTTTTTTTTTTTTTTTTTTTTTGACAGGCAGAGTGGACAGTGAGAGAGACAGAGAGAAAGGTCTTCCTTTGCCGTTGGTTCACCCCCAAATGGCCACCGCGGCCGGCGCACCACGCTGATCCGAAGGCAGGAGCCAGGTGCTTCTCCTGGTCTCCCATGGGGTGCAGGACCCAAGGACCTGGGCCATCCTCCACTGCAATCCTGGGCCACAGCAGAGAGCTGGACTGGAAGAGGGGCAACCGGGACAGAATCCGGCGCCCCGACCGGGACTAGAACCCAGTGTGCTGGCGCCGCAGGCGGAGGATTAGCCTATTGAGCCACGGCGTTGGCCGGCCCCTAGTCTTACGGCATCTGCAAGGGCTCCCCTTTTTCTCCGGCTGGTAACAGCTGGTAATCTAAAAATGACTGCACTGGGCTGGCGCTGTGGCATAGCTGTTAAAGCCTCCATCTGCAGTGCTGGTATCCCATGTGGGCACCAGTTCAAGTCCCAGCTGCTCCACTTATGATCCAGCTCCCTGCTATGGCCTGGGAAAGCATCAGAGGCTGGGCCAAGTGCTTGGGCTCCTGCACCCATGAGGGAGACCCAGAAGAAGCTCCTGGCTCCTGGCTTCAGATCAGCCCAGCTCTGGCCGTGCGGCCACCTGGGGAGTGACCCAGCGGATGGGAAACCTCTCTCTCTGCCTCTGCCTCTGCCTCTGCCTCCTATAACTCTGCCTTCAAATAAATAAATAAATCTTTAAAAAAAGACAAGACTTCATTGTCACGGTTGCATTCCTGGATACTGAGTCCCTCAGGGAGGAGCTAACGGGCTGGAATCTTCACTTGCAGAGTGTCCTGAACCTGGTGGAGCTATGGTGAATGCTTTTTAAAAATCTTTTAGTTCCATTATTCCGTGAACTTTGTTGAAGCTCCCTCCGGCCCGAGTTTCAGCTCCTCCGTGTGAGCTGCACCAACAGCTGACGCCGCCTGCCCTCGGAGGTTCACCACACCTGGCCGCCGGACGGAGCCACAGCGAGAACCAGAGCGACAACCCCCTCTCGTGGGCAGGGCCACCGGCAGGCTGTTTCCAGGAGTGGCCTGGCTCAGGCTGACAGCTTACAGCTGGAACAAGGGAGCGGAGAGGCAGGAACCAGGGCCACGCCGACGTGAGGGCAGCCTCGAGGGAGACAGAGCCGGACTCGGCCAGGAAAATGCACAAGTCAATCCTACTGGCCATTTGCTGCCTACCAGCCCCGAGCGGCCTGTGTTTTGTTTATTATTGTCACATTTTATTTTCAGTTAATACTTAATAATTCCATGAGCTTTGTATTGCCACTCTCATTCTCAACAAGGAAAACCTGGGGTTCCTGGAGATGGGGTGATTTCAGCTGCGACTTATGACTAAGAGACAGTGAAGCAGGCTTGCTCACCGTCTGTCTGGTCCCCGGCGGCAGCATGGAGTCAGCGGGTCTGGCCGGCCACACACTGGTGTCCAGGCACAACAGCACCCGCTGGGCACGCAAGGGGCCGCCGTGCTCCATCCCAGAACCTGCTGGCTCAGCCTTCTACCTCTTCTTCCTTCCTTTCTCCCGTGCTCTGCCCAAGCACTAACCCCAGGATCCAGGCTCCAGCCCCACGGCATCCCAAGAACACATGGAATTTCCTGGAATGTCCAGAGAAGCAGCTTCCGGGGGCTTCAGGGGTTGAACTACGCTCCCCCCCCCCCCCCCCGGAAGACGCACTGAAGCCAGCCCAGGGCTTCAGAATGTGGCCTCACTTGGGAGCAGGGTCTCGGCTGACTTACCCAAAGGATGCCAAGGGCACGCGCCATGCGGCCGACGTCCAGGGGACAGAGGAAGCACTTGTCCCAAGGGAGACCATGGATGGATCCTCCAGGAGGCAAGGTCAGGAGGGGATGACTCCCCCATGGAGGTGCCTGGTGCCCTTCCTGGGGTGGGGCTCAGTCAGTCACCTCCCTAAACCACCCCCAACACGGCTATGTCAGGGGTAGGGAGAAAGGCGTTCAAACCACAGCGCAAAGGATCAGCAAGAAGACCCGCCACAAGCTGGGAAGAGGTCAGGAAGAATCCCTGCAGGTTCCAGAGGGTGCGTGGCCCTGCGACACCCGGGTCTCAGAGACACAGACAGTGAACTTCTCTCGCTGAAGACACCAGGCTGTGGGGTTTGGTCACGGGAGCCCTTGTGAAAGAGCGTAGGGGTGCCCCACCCCTGCCCTCAGCCCTCAACCCCCCCACCACACAGGGAGGCATCTTTGGGCATAGCCTGGGAGACCCAGGTGACCGGTGCTAAAGCCAGCCTGGGCGCCGGCACTGTAGCCTAGTGGGTAAAGCCGCCACCTGGCCTGCAGCACCAGCATCCCATATAGGCACCAGTTCACGTCTCAGCTGCTCCACTTCCGATCCAGCTCTCTGCTAATGCACCTGGGAAAGCATCGGAGGATGGCCCAAGTGCTTGGACCCCTGCCACCCACGTGGGAGACCCAGAAGAAGCTCCTGGCTCCTGGCTTCAGCCTAGCCCAGCCCTGGCCATGGTGGCAATTTAGGGAGTGGGGAATGAATCAGTGGATGGAAGATACTTCAGGTCCCACAGAACTGGGCCCTCCTCCCCACCTGTCTCTCTTCACTCAATACCTCGAGGCAGGTACGTTACAGCCAAAGGTACTGGGGGCAGGGACCCTGGCCAGCAATACCCAGAATTTTCTAGAACAGCAACACACCACCCACTCACCCACAGGAAACTGCCAACCACAGCTGTGAGCGTCCACAGGGCTTCCCTGGTCCCATCCTGAGCTCACCTGTCCAGGCAGGTGACAGTCTTACAGGGCAATAGTCGCTTAGCCCCACATCTAAATTCAGAAACCTCCACAGCCCTAAAGCTTTGCAAAGCTCGGCAGCAGCAGAATCTGACCAAGAAGACAGGCGTTTCGTGCTTATCTTCCACTGTGAGTGGCTGTTCAGATGTGCTGCCGGGCTTCCAGGCCCCAGACGCCAGGGGATGTTCTGTGCTAAACAAGTCCTGTTTTATCACCCACCGCCACGTCCCCACCGTGCCGAATGCAGCCTTCAGGAAGGAGTTACAAACCTGAGCCTGTCCCTAGCATCATCGTCACAATGGAGACAGCCGTGGCAGGGTTAGCACAAGAGGGGCCGGCAGGGGCGAGCGGGGAATTGTCAGTGGAACTGGGACTGGAACCCAGACACTCAGATGCGGGATGCAAGTGGCATCTGAAATACTCAGCTGAACGCCGACCCCATCCTGGTCCTGCAGAAGTGGCCGGTGCTCCCTGGACTCCTAGCCAGGGCCTGGCCCGGGGTCTCCCCATAGCTGCCTCGCACCCGATGCCATGGCTGGGTTCTCCGCTGAGCCCTGGTCTGCCGAGCGAGGCACAGCAGCAGCCGTGTGTGCCCTGGGCCAAGACGGGCAAGGGCCGGTTCCCCTCACTGCTTGGCCACCCCGCGTGTCAGGCGCAACAGTCCCAGGTGAGCAAGACCACCCCTGAGCAGCCGGGCCACCGTGTTCCCATCCCCCAAGAGCACAGATGCCATGGCACCGGCATGGCCAGGAGGCACCTGCCGCGCAGGCTCCCCTGCAGTCAGGGTGTGAGGGGTTCCCAGGAGAGCAGGAAGCAGGGGGAGCAGCCCGGGTACTGCTGGTCCAGCCTCCTCCGGCGGGAAGCCACAGCCAGGCCAGGGTTGCTCTCTGCCATGTGGGTTTTCCTTCCTTCCTCCAACTCTATTCCTTGAAGAAGAGCCAGGCTCAGCCACGCCCCCTCATCACAAAATGCTCAGCTACAGCGAGAGAGGGAGAGACCGACAGAGAGGTCTTCTATCTGCTGGTTCACTCCCCAAATGGCCACAATAGCCAGGGCTGGGGCAGGCCGAAGCCAGGAGCCAGGAGCTTCCTCTGGGTCTCCCACATGGGTGCAGGGGCCCAAGTACTTGGGCCATCTTCTGCTGCTTTCCTAGGCGCATTAGCAGGGAGCTGGATCGGAAGTGGAGCAGCAGTGCGCATGTGGAATGCCGGCATCACGGGCAGGAGCTTTACCCACTATGCCGCAGCGCCGGCCCCAGCCATGGGGTTTAGTTCTTCCTGACAGGTTCCAGCTGTCACACATGCAGGGCTCCAGCCTGCCTGTGATCGTCCTACTCTGACTCCTGCCTGGAGGCTGGGAGCCCCAACATTCAGCCACCAGACAGGCTTGGGGAGGCCAGTTGGCCAGAACCTGTTGTGGTAGAGGCCAGTCTCCTATAAAGCAGGAAGAGATATTTATTCTGATGCAGACCCGGGAGGCAGCAGGTGACAGCGTAAGTGGCCAGGTCCCTGCCACCCATGTGGGCTTCCTGGATGGAGCTCCTGGCACCTGCTTTGGGCCCGGCCCAGGCCTGACTGCTGCAGACATCTGGGCAGTGAACCAGCAGCTGAGCACACTCTCCCTCCCACCTCCCCTCAAGTATGTGAACACAACTTTTTTAAAAGGGAATACGATTGTATTTGAAATATGATTGTATTTGAAAAGGCCCACTTCCTTCAAGACAGCATTCAGGATGCCTGTTCCTGCTCCCAGCAGCCCCTGCATCATCACCGCTGGGTGCTCTGCCTGCATCACCGCCGGGTGCTCTCCCTGCATCATCACCGCCGGGTGCTCTCCCTGCATCACCGCCGGGTGCTCTCCCTGCATCACCGCCGGGTGCTCTGCCTGCATCACCGCCGGGTGCTCTCCCTGCATCATCACCGCCGGGTGCTCTCCCTGCATCACCGCCGGGTGCTCTGCCTGCATCACCGCCGGGTGCTCTCCCTGCATCATCACCGCCGGGTGCTCTCCCTGCATCACCACCGGGTGCTCTGCCTGCATCACCGCCGGGTGCTCTCCCTGCATCATCACCGCCGGGTGCTCTCCCTGCATCACCGCCGCCGGGTGCTCTCCCCGCATCATCACCACCGGGTGCTCTCCCCGCATCATCACCGCCGGGTGCTCTCCCTGCATCACCGCCGGGTGCTCTCCCCGCATCATCACCGCCGGGTGCTCTCCCTGCATCATCACCGCCGGGTGCTCTCCCTGCATCACCGCCGGGTGCTCTCCCTGCATCACCGCCGGGTGCTCTGCCTGCATCACCGCCGGGTGCTCTCCCTGCATCATCACCGCCGGGTGCTCTCCCTGCATCACCGCCGGGTGCTCTGCCTGCATCACCGCCGGGTGCTCTCCCTGCATCATCACCGCCGGGTGCTCTCCCTGCATCACCACCGGGTGCTCTGCCTGCATCACCGCCGGGTGCTCTCCCTGCATCATCACCGCCGGGTGCTCTCCCTGCATCACCGCCGCCGGGTGCTCTCCCCGCATCATCACCACCGGGTGCTCTCCCCGCATCATCACCGCCGGGTGCTCTCCCTGCATCACCGCCGGGTGCTCTCCCCGCATCATCACCGCCGGGTGCTCTCCCTGCATCATCACCGCCGGGTGCTCTCCCTGCATCACCGCTGGGTGCTCTCCCTGCATCACCGCCGGGTGCTCTCCCTGCATCATCACCGCCGGGTGCTCTCCCCGCATCATCACCGCCGGGTGCTCTCCCTGCATCATCACCGCCGGGTGCTCTCCCTGCATCACCGCTGGGTGCTCTCCCTGCATCACCGCCGGGTGCTCTCCCTGCATCATCACCGCCGGGTGCTCTCCCTGCATCACCGCCGGGTGCTCTCCCTGCATCACCGCCGGGTGCTCTCCCTGCATCATCACCGCCGGGTGCTCTCCCTGCATCACCGCCGGGTGCTCTGCCTGCATCACCGCCGGGTGCTCTCCCTGCATCATCACCGCCGGGTGCTCTCCCTGCATCACCGCCGGGTGCTCTCCCCACATCATCACCGCCGGGTGCTCTCCCTGCATCATCACCGCCGGGTGCTCTCCCTGCATCGCCGCCGGGTGCTCTCCCTGCATCACCGCCGGGTGCTCTTCCTGCATCACCGCCGGGTGCTCTCCCTGCATCACCGCCGGGTGCTCTCCCTGCATCACCACCGGGTGCTCTCCCTGCATCATCACCGCCGGGTGCTCTGCCTGCATCATCACCGCCGGGTGCTCTCCCTGCATCACCGCCGGGTGCTCTCCCTGCATCATCACCGCCGGGTGCTCTCCCTGCATCATCACCGCCGGGTGCTCTCCCTGCATCACCGCCGGGTGCTCTCCCCGCATCATCACCGCCGGGTGCTCTCCCTGCATCACCGCCGGGTGCTCTCCCTGCATCATCACCGCCGGGTGCTCTGCCTGCATCACCGCCGGGTGCTCTCCCTGCATCATCACCGCCGGGTGCTCTCCCTGCATCACCGCCGGGTGCTCTCCCTGCATCATCACCGCCGGGTGCTCTCCCGGCATCACCGCCGGGTGCTCTCCCTGCATCATCACCGCCGGGTGCTCTCCCTGCATCACCGCCGGGTGCTCTCCCTGCATCATCACCGCCAGGTGCTCCCCCTGCATCATCACCGCCGGGTGCTCTCTCTGCATCACCGCCGGGTGCTCTCCCTGCATCATCACCGCCGGGTGCTCTGCCTGCATCACCGCCGGGTGCTCTCCCTGCATCATCACCGCCGGGTGCTCTCCCTGCATCATCACCGCCGGGTGCTCTCCCTGCATCACCGCCGGGTGCTCTCCCTGTCACCGCCGGGTGCTCTCCCTGCATCATCACCGCCGGGTGCTCTCCCTGCATCACCGCCGGGTGCTCTCCCTGCATCATCACCGCCGGGTGCTCTCCCTGCATCATCACCGCCGGGTGCTCTCCCTGCATCACCGCCGGGTGCTCTCCCTGCATCATCACCGCCGGGTGCTCTCCCTGCATCATCACCGCCGGGTGCTCTCCCTGCATCACCGCCGGGTGCTCTCCCTGCATCACCGCCGGGTGCTCTGCCTGCATCACCGCCGGGTGCTCTCCCTGCATCATCACCGCCGGGTGCTCTCCCTGCATCACCGCCGGGTGCTCTCCCTCCATCACCGCCGGGTGCTCTCCCTGCATCATCACCGCCGGGTGCTCTCCCTGCATCATCACCGCCGGGTGCTCTCCCTGCATCACCGCCGGGTGCTCTCCCTGCATCATCACCGCCAGGTGCTCTCCCTGCATCACCGCTGGGTGCTCTCCCTGCATCACCGCCGGGTGCTCTCCCTGCATCATCACCGCCGGGTGCTCTCCTGAACAGAGTGGTCTGGACAGAGCCCTGGGCCCTGGAGGCTCAGTGTTCCCAGGCCAGGCCCAGCTCCCGCAGTGCTGCCTCTCTCCCCAACACGCATGGAATGAAGCCAGGACCCAGTGCTCGGATCCCACCGCCAGCTCCTACCACGGGGGCCAAGCTCTCTGGTGTCCAAGCACACTCCATCCTTGGCGTCCCCGAGGCGCTGTAGAGCCAGCCACACATCCACTGTGGGGCAGACCACACTCTTGCTTGCAGTCCGCCCCTGCTCTGCGTCCTACCACTGAAGCTGATGGGCTGGGAGCAGGTGACAGCCTCCCCAGCCCACGAGCCCTGGCGCGCGCTCTCTCTCGGGACTGCCATTCCCCCCAGTGCAGACAGCTCCACGGCTGTCTTTGCAGCCACAGGATGGAACGGCCTAGAACAAGCCTGTCCTAGAACCAGGCGCAAGACCGCCCTGCCCCTAGAGTGGTGGCTGCTCTGCTCGGGCACCTGCCCAATCCAGCCCCCGAGGCCAGGTTACTGCCCCCTCCCCAGAACTCCCCCACGGCAGACGGAGCCCCTGTGCATCGTCCACGCAGCTACATTGCATTCGTAGCCTCGACTCCAGCCGCACAGCCGAGAAGCCCCCTGGGAGGTGTCTGTGCTGGGGGAAGCGCTCAGTAATTGGATCTTAAGGCGAACCCACCTCAAAGGACGCCTGTAAAGCAATCAGGGAACTCCTCATCCAGGCATCGCATCAGACGATCTGGAGGGAGCTAGGATGTGATCCTGCAAGGTGTTTCGTAAAAAGGCCTTAACAGTGACAGATCGGGGCTAAACCAGTTGCAGTGAAATGATTCAGGGTTCGCTTTAGGTAGTCCAGGAAAATCAGTAGGGGAAAGGAGATGAACAAACGACGGGAAAAATAGTAATTCCTGGTCTCAGTGAGGATCCGTAGAAGTCCCTAAAATTGTCCTGCTGGGGCCGGTGCTGTTGCGTAGTTGGCTAAGCCTCCACCTGCTGTGCCGGCATCCCGTATGGAGACCAGTTCATGTCTCTGCTGCTCCTCTTCTGGTCCAGCTCCCTGCTTATGGCCTGGGAAGCAGTAGAAGTTGGCCCAAGTCCTTGGGCCCCTGCACCTGCATGGGAGACCTGGAAGAAGCTCCTGGCTCCTGGCTTTGGATCAGCTCAGCTCCAGCCATTGCAGCCATTTGGGGAGAGAACCAGCAGGTGGAAGAGCTCTCTCTCTAACTCTGCCACAACCAATAAATAAATAAATAATCTTTTAAAAATCATTCTCCCTCTTGTGTGTCTGAAAATGTCCATTATAAAATGCTGTGGGGTTTTTTCTTTTAACTGATAAACCCACAGACTGCTTGGGCAGACTGGGGGCTCCTCCGGCCCCACCCCATCCCACCCATGGGTGTCACTGGCTCTTTCCTAGACCTCCGAGCACCCGCTCTCCCAGCCGCCCCCACGGCAGGGACTCAGACTCCCCAGGGGGCTCGTTCTCAGCCTGGCAGCCTGGCAGGGCAGGAGGTGTGCAGTGGGGGGTGGCCCCAGCCTCACATCCTGGTGGGCGGTGCTCCGGGGGCTCAGCCCTGGCCCATGACCCAGACGGGCAGGTCTGCAGTTCTGGCTTAGACAGATGCTGTGGATTCCTGGGAATGCTGGAGGAAGCAACAGGCTGTGTCTCAGCACAGAGAGCTGCCCACAAAGGGTCCCCCAGAGCCTCCCAGGGGCTGGACCAGCTCTGAAAGGGATACAGGCCCCGCCCTCAGCAGTCACCAACACGGATCCTGTGTCCCTGCCATGGGGTCCCGGCGTTCGTCTCTTACCAAGGGCCCCATTCATTTTCTGGAGGGGTACATGCCAGCTGACGTCACCTCCAGGTCTTTGAAATTCAAAGAGCCGGATTAATGAACCACCGACTTCGTGCAAATTAGCTGTGCCGTCCACCACCCTGACCACGGCTTGGCCATTGTCCCCAGCTCCTAGGAGCAGCAGGAATTTCCCAGGCTGCTTGGAGGGGGACACAGCGCACCACGTTCACCCTTCCTACTGATCCTCCGCGCCGGGAACCGGGTGATCCCAGCATTTACCCTGTTCAAATGCCGCACTAGATTCCAGTACCTTGCAGTCTTCTCCCCGTAATCCCTCCTCCCCTGAGCTGTAGAAAGTGCTCCTCTCGGCAGCCTTGCAGAAAAGCTGTAGGAACGGCCGGCACTTCGGGTTCTCTGAAGAGGCACCTGCTCCTCGGAGGCCGGCTGCTCCACTTCCTGTCCCCAAACCCCTCGACAACGTCAGAGCCACCAAATCCAGGGGCAGCGTCTGGGCAGAGCTGTCCACCTTTCTTTCCGCACTGAAATGGCATTAGCATTCATGGGTGGAAAAATATCTATCGAACTAATTGCCTCCTTTTCTTCCAAAGTGAGAAACGCGCTAACACCATTCTTTTGGACAAAATGTCATTTCTTTCACATACGGGGGGTTTGGGGTGCTCAGAAAGGTTGGTGTTTAATATGTGTGAATCCAAACCTAGATGAGCTAATTAACTCATGTGCCTGAGAGCGAACTGAAGAATCGACATGCCGGGAAAGTTGTCACAAGCAGAGAAGCCCTGGAACCTTTCTGTGTGAGACCGTGATGTGCCATGGCTGGGCTCAGCCGGAAGTGAGTCCTGGTGGGGAGCTCTGGTCTCCTGATAACTGAAAGGAACACCTTCATTTTTTAAACTCTTTTTTAAAGATTTATTCATTTATTTGAAAGGCAGAGCTATAGAGAGAGAGGGAGAGACAGAGAGATCGTCCATCTGCTGGTCCACTCCCCAAATGGTCACGGCAGCCAGAACTGGGCCCATCTGAAGCCAGGAGCCAGGAACTTCTTCCAGGTCTCCCGTGTAGGTGCAGGACCCAAGCCCTAGAGCCATCTGCTGCTGCTTTCCCCAAGTGCATTAGCGGGGAGTTGGATCAGAAGAGGAGCAGCTGGGACACAAATGGCACCCTCTGGGATGCCAGCATCACAGGTGGCGGCTTTACCCACCACACAACAGCGCCAGCCCCAGGGCCCTCCCTGAAACAGCAAAAGCTTTTTTCTTTCTCTCAAGCATTTCCCTGCGCCCAGATAGCAAACACTCAGTCTTGCGTGGCCACCACGGTGACACGAAGAGGGCCCACGCTTGACAGATGGGTCGCCTGTCCCCACATGCAGGTGCCCAAGTTGTGCTGGAAGCACCTGCCACAGGTGTCGCAGCTGAGCGCTTGCTGTCTGCTCCCAGCCAGACTCCAGCCGTCATTGTGCAGAATCTTTGCAACCAGAGACCTCAGTTGTGTTCATTCTTTGCAGGGTCAGGCAAATGCCAAGGTCATTTCTTTAGTGTTGCTGTCACCTAGGGATGTGACAGGAAAACCCAGTCCCCAGCTAATCCAATCCTGACTGACAGAGGAGGAAGAACAGAAAATTAGGTTCTTGGCTAGAGTTTGCTGGCCATGGCCATCAAACGCCTCACAGAAAGTTCTAGAAAAGCAGACACGGGGACTGAAAAGCATCGGCATCACTGTCAGCTTCCCGGGCGATGCTCTCAGCATTAACTTGGCTGCTGGAGGCCCCCATGGTTCTGGTCTGGGCAGTGTTTTAGAGGCTCAACTTCCAAATGCTCACACCTGCCCGTCAACGGCCGTGGAAACGACCGAAAGTGCCCTGCTTCTCCCGCTTCACGTGAGGACAGTGTGGTGCCTCGCTACTCCCCCAGGGGACAGGAGGGTCCGGCCGCTCCTCTCTCAGTGTCACCGTCAGGCCAGAGCACACCTGGGACTTGACCGAGGAGCCCCGGGCCGACATGCTGGGGGATTTCTCCCCAGCTGGGGACTTTGGGGAGGTTTCCTATGCTGCTTCCTCTGTGTGATGGAGACCACCGAATCCCTGCCCGGGAGCGTGCTGTGAGAATTGAACATCGGCGCGGAGACCGGCACGCTTGGAGTCCTCCCGGGAAGAGAGGTGCCTCGGTCTCCCTCAGTTTATCCGAGGTCCTGCACCTTCTCCATTCCTTGCTTTTCTTCACGATTTTCTTCCATCTTCCACCTGATCGCGCAGCTGTCATGAGTCCCCTCGCATACCCAGGTGTCCTGCTCCTTCTAACTTTGCTTCCTGCTCTCGGTGGGTTATTGAAATAAAATGAAGCTTTTTAGACTGTGTACAAAGCAAGAGAAAACCGGCCTCGACGTGGGGCCTCCGCTCTGGCCTGAACCCCTCCCTGGGTGAGCTTGTGGCAGGAGTCCTGCCGAGGTGACTCCACAGTGGCTGCTCAAGACCGTGCTCACCTCATTTTCTCAAAATCACTCCTCGAGTTATCAATTTTCTCCAAGAATTAGCACTTTAAACAAATACATATTTAAGAAACAGGAAACTTTTGGAATGCTGTTGGTTGGACAAAGTGCACAATTTAATTTATAAAGTCTTTTAAATGCCTGAATCCAATCAAGACAGGAGGCCATCAGGGACTGGAGGAGACGGACAGAAAGATCGACCAATGCCTGCGGTGCCCCAGCTGGAGACCTGACTGCCCGGCGATTCCCCGGGGAGGAGGGCCTGTCCTCAGCCGTGGGGCACGACGCTGTCACTGGGCTTGGTCGCCTCTCTGTTGGGGGACACACGTGGTTCACGAGTCGGTGATGCACGTTTGGGGTTCCCTTTTCTCCTACTCCAGCTGAAAATAAGAGTGTGTATGTGAGGGCACCAGACAAACAAAACCAGTAGAATATCGGTGTCTGCTGGGGCGGGGTACCGAGGGCTTAGCAACCATTCTCTTTAAGGTTTATCAATGTGACATATTCCCAAACCAGTCTTCCAGTCTATATGGCTCCCCTTGTAACAAGCACATCAAAGCACCACACTCCCAGGGTCGAAGCCGGCTGCACTCGCTCAGTCCAGCCATCCATCAGCACTTATTGAGCACCTACTGTGCACCCGGCCCACAGCGCTGAGGGATCGGCTCATTAGCCAGCATTTCCCGTGCAGCGTTGACACTGGAATGCATTTTTTTCATTGAATCAATTCTGGGAAATCGTGGGGACAATGAGATTCTCATTTGGGGCCAGCTCAGGTGGAGAGACAAATCCGTGTGCCGTTTTGCCCTTCCGTCACGTCCCCAACGTGTCCGTGTGTCAGCAAGTACCTAACAAAGTGAACAGAGACTGTCTGGGCGCACTCACCTGTCTGTCTCCGACCGCCTGTGTACCTTTCTCTGCAGGTTTGCAGGGCAGAGCTCAGACTGCGTGGAGCCCTCTACCTCCGGATACAGAGCCTGGTTCTTTGATAGTTTGGGTCCCACAAAAACAGCAGCACCAGGAATCTGGAGAAAGGAGCCCGTCTGTGCTCTGAGACTCGATCTCTCCGCGACAGATGGCTAACTGTGCCTGTCACACAGGGGACGACGGAGCTCACCCACAGTCGTCCCTGCCCCCTCGATTCAGGGACCCAGCAAAAGAGCACAGGCTGTGCTGGGAGCCAGGCGGAATCACCTGAGAGGCAGCAGGTCAAGACACAGCACCTGAGGGCAAGGCTTCCTGAAGCCAGGCTCCTGAGAGCGGGCGTGCCTGTCCCCAGAGGCTGGAGAGCCACCTTTCACCTGGACCTCTGAGCACAGCGCGGTGTAGACAGTGTGGTCGATGCAGCACAGTGCAGTGTAGACATGGGGAGATGTAACAGTGCAGTGTAGACATGGGGTGATGTAACAGTGCAGTGTAAACACGGGGGTAGTGCAGCATAGCACAGTGTAGACACTGGGGAGATGTAAAACAGTGCAGTGTAGACACGGGGGTGGTGCAGCACAGTGCAGTGTAGACATGGGGGTGATGTAACACAGTGCAGTGTAGACACGGGGGTGGTGCAGCACAGTGCAGTGTAGACATGGGGGTGATGTAACACAGTGCAGTGTAGACACGGGGGTGGTGCAGCACAGTGCAGTGTAGACATGGGGGTGATGTAACACAGTGCAGTGTAGACACGGGGGTGGTGCAGCACAGTGCAATGTAGACATGGGGTGGTATAGCACAGTGCAGTGTAGACACGGGGGTGGTGCAGCACAGTGCAGTGTAGACATGGGGTGGTATAGCATGGTGCAGTGTAGACACATCCTCTGGATGCTGGCTCATGGCCCATGCCCGTGGAGAGTGACGATTTGATGGACCAGAGACCATCAGGGGTGCGGGAGACCGGGCCACGCCTGGGGCTCCAATGCTTCCTGCCATGTTCTGCCTGTCAGCAACACAGGGGCCCACTGCAGAAGAAGTGAGCGGCCAGCTCCCCTGGGCACAGCTAGTGTGGAATAAAAGTGCTGTGGCGGAGTAGGCTAAGCCGCCACCTGCCGTGTTGGCATCCCAAATGGCGCTGGTTCAAGTCCCGGCTGCTCCTCTTCCAATCCAGCTCTCTGCTGTGGCCTGGGAAGGCAGCAGAAGATGGCCCAAGTCCTTGAGCCCCTGCACCCCTGTGGGAGACCCAGAAGAAGCTCCTGGCTCCTGGCTTCGGATCAGCACAGCTCTGCCCATTGCAGCCATCTGAGGAGTGAACCAATGGATGGAAGACTTTCTCTCTCTCTCATTCTCTGTGTAACTCTGCCTTTAAAATCAATACATAAAATCATTTTTTAAAAAGGTGCTTTCGATCAGGGAAGAGGCGCCAGCTCTCACGAGGGCCACAGTGCAGCAGCCTAAGGCGGCTGCTCAGTCCCGAGACACAGATGGGTTTGGGGCAACAGGCTCCCTGTGGGCTCAGAGCACAGTGTCCCCGTCACACACACACAGCGGAGGCCAAGGGAGGCGCTGGACCACAGGGGCGCTCGTGTGAGCCAGGCTCGCCGGGTGCCCACCCCACTCCACGAGCCCACCTGTGTCTCCTTCGTGTGCCCACGGGAGGACGCTTTCACCCCAGCGCTGGAGACAGCCGCTCAAAGACAACCATGTTGTTCTGAAGAGACGGGGGGAGGAGGGAGACACAGTGCCAGGGCTTGGGCTGTAGGGGGTTGGAGCCATCGGCAGATAGGCGGGAAGACACTAGGGGCTCAGCGGGACTGCCTCCCCCCACCCCATAACCCGCTCTGTGGGGGACACCTTCCCAGCCCAGGGTATAACCCTCTCCGGGCTCTTAAATGCCTCTCCCTCCACCCCCGCCCAACACGGAAGCAGGGGGCTCCCCCCTCAGCTCAGAGAGGGTGTCCACGTGGTGCCGCCAGCCGGTGAGGGGACCACAGACCAAGGGTACTCGGACGTGAGGTTCGGAGTGCGGAGGGGCCCATGTTGTCTGGAATGCAGAATCCCGACGGGCGGCTTCACCGCTCACCTGTGGGCGGGTTTGGGGTTGCTTTCAGCGTGGGGTGATCAGGAATAAAGCTGCTATACACACGCGGTTATGGTTTCACGTGATGTGTATTTTCGTTTCTCTTGGGTGACTATCTAGGAAAGGCTGACTGCACAGGACGCTGAGAACTGGTCTCCCGGGTACTCGTGCCCGGTGACGTGAGAGCTGCCGCTCCAACACGGCCAGCACTGGCACTGCACTGGACGGTGGCTCAGTGGGGGGTCTGACGGCGGCGTTGACCTCGCCCCCCCACAGATGCTGGCCCAGGGCTGCAGGTGCTTGCTGCTGCCGTCTATGCCTGTGTCTTCTGTGACCTGCCTGCAAGTGCCCTCGGCCCAGTCTTTTCAAAGGGGGTTCTAGTGCCCAGCGCTGTGGCACAGCGGGTTAAGCCGCCACCTGCAACCGAAGCATTCCTTGTGGGCACTCCTTCGAATCCCGGCTGCTCCACTTCTGATCCAGTTCCCTGCTATGGCCTGGGAAGGCAGCAGAGGAAGGCCCAAGTGCCTGGGCCTCTGCCACCCACCTGGGAGACCCGGGTGGAGTTCCAGGGTCCCAGCTTTGGCCTGACCCAAGCCTGGCCATTGCAGCCATTTGGGGAGTGAACCGGTAGATGGAAGCGTTCTCTCCTTCCTTCCCTCCCTCCCTCCCTCCCTCTCTCTCTTGTTCTCTCTCTCTCGCTCTCGCTCTCGCTCTGCCTCTCAGTTAAATAAATAAATCTCCAAGAACAGTCTGCATTGTTCGTTCTAGTTCTCCGTCGCACAGCCTCCATCTGAACGCCGGCTGATGGCCGCGCCTTCCCGTTTCCCTGACGGCGCCTTAGGAAAGGAGTGGGTGTCTGATTGCGAAGAAGCCCAGCACGCGATTCCTTTCTGTTCAGGTTCGTGCTTCCTGTGTGTGAGAAGTCTGCCTAGCCCAGGGCACGGCGTCTCTCCCGTCTTCTCTTCCAAGTTTCAGTGTGAGGCGTGGGTTCAGGTCTCGCACCTGCTGTGGGTTCGTCCTGCGTGGCGTGCAGCGTGTGCTCTGAGGTCCACTTTCTCACGTGCGGACGAGGCCAGCGCTCCAGGGCCCTGCACTGGAAAGGCAACGCCTGCTGCCTTGAGTGGCCCGGACACCTCAGTCGAAACCAATCGACCACGCACACGCGGGCTAATTCTGCACCGGATTCCGTCCATCGATCCATGCGTCTACGCTCCTTCAATACCGAGCTGTCTTAATTACGTAGCTTCCTAGTAAGTCAAAACCAAGGGGTGAGACTTCTCCGGTTTCGGCATTTCCTCCAAAATCATTTTTGGCTAATCCATTGCCTTTGCATTCACAGGTGCGTTCTCCAATCAGCCTGGGTCCATGAGACTGCAGACAACTTTTGAGATGGAAGGATGGCTTCACCAAGGTCACACGGCCAAGGTCACACGGCCATTTCTCTGTACCCAAGTCTGGATCTGACCTTGGCCTCGGAGAGGGGCTGAGGGATGGCGCCACATGGAGGTAGACCTGGGGCAGGCTCCGCAGAGAGTGCGAACGGTCAGAACTCCGGCTGCCGAGCACTGGGCAGAGAAGCGGCCCGGGCTTTCTGAAGCCAGAGCTCCAACTCCCTGTCCTGCCACCGCCACACAGCGCCACAGCCTCTGCCTTGGCGGCAGCAGGGGCTCCAAAGCTGGGCACGCCCAGGATGCTCCCTGCTGCCCGCCCTCTGCTGGCTCCCGCCCCGCAGCCAGCCCTGCCCCAGGCCCCTCCTCTCGTCTCTGGCTCCTTCCCACACCCAGCCGGGCTTCACTGCTCACTGTGGACACCTGGTCATCACCCCACGCCGCCGCCACTCGGGGGCGCACAGCAGGAGGCAGCCCAGGTAGCAGGTGAGGACCCCAAAGCTGGGGCTTGGTGTCAGAGACATTTTTTTTTGTCAGGCAGAGTTAGTGAGAAAGAGAGACAGGGAGAGAGTTATAGACAGTGAGAGAGAGAGACAGTGAGAAAGGTCTTCCTTCCGTTGGTTCACTCCCCTAATGGCCACTACGGCAGGCGCTGCACTGATCCAAAGCCAGGAGCCGGGTAATTCCTCCTGGTCTCCCATGGGATGCAGGGACCCAAGCACTTGGGCCATCCTCCTCTGCCCTCCCAGGCCACAGCAGAGAGCTGGACTGGAAGAGGAGCAACTGGGACAGAATCCGGTGCCCCGACTGGGACTAGAACCCAGGGTTCTAGCAGACGGAGGATTAGCCTAGTGAGCCGCGGCACTGGCCATCAGAGACATTTTGGATCCCAAGTCTGAGTGTCTATGGCAGACCCAGGGAGCAAGGGCAGGAGACAGCAGCAGGCCAAGGACGAGCAGCGTCTGGTGACAAGGGACCGGAAAGCCTGGAGAGGCAGCAGTGGCCCAGAGAGGCAGGCCCCAGGCTGCTGGCTGGCTCTCCGGCTCCTGTCTGTCGGGAACCCAGCAGTCACGCACAGAAGCCCTGCCACCCACAGGCATGTCCTGAGCTCTGCCCTGCACAAGGCCAGGGCACAGCCCTGGTGTTGGCCCTCACGGATCCTGGGAGCCTGTAGGGCGGACAAACCATGAGAGAGCCCCTGGGTGAGAAATCGAGCCATCGCCAGTGATCAGGCTCTGCAGAAAGAACAAGAAAATAAAGCAGGAGTAGAACCATGACATTGGGACTGAAACCTGAACAAGAAGCACTGGCCAGGGTGCTGGGGACAGGGAGAGCTGCCCAGCCCCCAGAGCATGGAGAAGCCAGCCAGAGCGCAGTGAGTGAGGCCAGCAGCGAACAGGGGCTCCGCGGAGCTCGGGGCTGGGAGTGTCCGGAGGCCACGCTGGCCATGAGAAATAGGATTAGCAAAAGGAGCCTTCTGATCATCAGATCAGCACTTCCAGAACATTCCACCGGCAGCCATGGGGAGGCGTCCCTGTGCCAAGTACGAGAGGAGCTGGAGAGACCACCAGGCGTGCTGCAGCCCAGGGCAACCGTGAGTTCTCTGCCTGAACGGGCACCTGTGCAGTGTTCGGACTTCATGTCAGCAGGTCCGGGGCTCCGTGACACCGCGTGCTGGCCGGGGTCACCCCAGACAGTCATCAGGTCACCCCGGCAGGGCTCCTGACAAACCTCTAACCTGAATCCCGTCACACAGAAGCCATGAGACAAGACGAGGATCTCACCTTGCAATGTCAGAGAACCACAGAGGGAGGACGGCACTAACAAAAGGTGGCCGAAGAGACGAGGCCGGCAGCTGTGGCCCTGATTCCAAGATGGACCAAGGGTCGGTTACAGTACACTGCGGGGCCGAGTGGCCAAGACCCCGCACACCACAGCAGACCGCGGCTGGCCCCCGCCCCAGCTCCCTGGCCACTGCACACCCTGTGAGGCAGTGCTGGTGACCCAAGTGCTTGGGCCCCTTCACCCACATGGGAACCCTGATTGTGGTCCAGGCTCCTGGCTTCAGCCAAACCCAGCCCCGGCTGTTGCAGGCATTCGGGGAATAAACTGTTGAATGGGAGGAGGTGGGGGCTCTCACTCCCAGTCTCTTTATTTGTCTGCTTCTCAAATAAACAAATGAATGAATTAAACACACACACACACACACACACTGCTGGGATTCGTGGGGACATTCACCGAGGATTGTGTAGTGCACAGTGTCGCTGTCTCAGTGCCATCTTCCATTTGTGACCGTGACGGCGCCCGCAGCAGTGATATGTGCCAGGTGTGGAGGGGTCAGGGTCGGGGTCAGCTGCCCTCCTGGAAGATCTTCACCCAGGGGAGCAGAGCCAGTGCGGCTCAAGGTGGACAAATGGATCCCAGTGGAGGGCAAGCAGGTTGGAGATGTGTCAGAACAAAATGCCGGGGTTTTGGGAAATACGTCCATGAATCAGCAGCCGAGCGGCAGGACTGCTTCGTGAGGGCTGTGCTCACCGTGAAGGGGACAGCGCTGCTCCTGGCTGGGACAGCGGTGGAGGGTCTGCCGGATGCATGCCGGACTAGGACGGCCCGGCCTCCTGCGCGGATGCTTTGGCTGCTACTGCCATCTTCAGGAAGCCGGGTCTCAGTGCAGCTTGGCGGCCGGCTCGGGATAGGAGGCTTAAGGATCTCTGTGCACCTTCCATCCAGAATTGGCCCCTGCCCTTGGCCTTGCCGTGGGGGTCATGACCTTGGACATTAGCAAGCTCAGCAGGACCCACAGCGCTCACCCCACAAAACAGAGCCGGAGACCGCGGGGGGTTTCTCTGCTGCGGGCGCCAGTGCTGACTTGTCGGCGTCCTGCTATTCACCAAGGCTCATCCAAACCGTCCGGGGCACTTATGACACCTGCTCGTCAAGCCGCGGATTAGAAAGAAGCAGACCCTGACCTGGGAGGGCAGCGAGTCGGGAACTGGAATCAAACGCAGGGGCTGCGATCGTCTCCAGCCAGGCGCTCCGGGGCTTCGCTTTCCACCTCTGGGCGTTCAGAATGTGCCGCAGCCTCAGTGGGCAGGGGGGCCCTTCCAGAAAGCGGCAGGTGTCCATGTCCTGCCTTCTCACGAGCGAGTCAGGAGCCAGCGTGAGGCTGAGAGGGGAGCGGCACTCTGGGTGCACACAGTGACGGGTGTCAAGCACTCGGCGCACATGCTGGAGCTGTCCGAGGACCCCCCGGTTCGTGGCCAGCCTGTGGGGCAGTGGGCTGGGGGCTGGGGTCCTGCTGGTCAGTACGTGCTGTCCTCACAACACCAAGCACACCACGTACTCTAAAGTGTCTGAAGTCCAGCCACACGTCCGCAGTGCTAGGAGCACTCCCCATTGTACGGTGCTTGCATCCGTTGTGTCACTTGTCCCTGAAATCCTCACACAAGGTCCTGTCCACCCCAGATCCATCTCAGAGGGCTGAGCAGGGGCTTCCTTCCAGAGCCCCGGCCACCCCCGGCCCCTCCGTGGGGAAGCATCTTCCCAGGTAACACCCGACAGCCCTTCCACCTTCCCTGTTCTCATGCTGTTTCTTGCTTCCCGCACTTGGAGCTGCTGCTAGGATTAACCACGGGAGAGAAGTGAATCCCGGCTTAACTGGAAATAAGTGTGGGGACACAATTTCACTGCAAGCTGGCTTCCATCCCAACGCACTCCCCCAGGTGTCCCCGCCAGGGTCCACCCCAGCCACCCTGCACCACCCAGGAATCCAGAGCGGCCAGCCCAGGGCACTGTGGCACCTCCACTGCTGTCTGCGCCGTGGGCAGGCTGAGGGTGGGGCAAGCACGTGGCCGACTCCGAGCCACCACTCAGCGAGACCAGAGGAAACTGGACGAACTGGCAGGACGAGCTCTTCTCAGAGTTTTAACAAACATGGAGACCCCGGCCCCTCTGAAATCCCCCTAGGACCACCCCACCACCTGCCAACTCCCCACACCCACGGTGACCCCCATCTCCACCCTGACTTCCAGCTCCAAATGTTGTCTCCTGGGTTCTTCCTGGGTATCTTTGTGCCCCCTCCAGAGTCAGCGCGCTGAGATCCACCCCAGGGGGCGGGGTGGGTGGAGGCTCTAGGAGGGGATTAAGGCCTTGATGGTGGAACCATCCCAGCCAGCGTCCTGCCAAGAAGACGCAGGGCGCCCGCCTCTCCCCTCTGCTGGCGGCGTCTCAGACCGGGAGGAGGGTCCTTGCCACGTGCCAGATCTGCCAGCACCTAGGCCAGAAACCCCCAGCCACCAGACCCGTGAGCAGGCCACGCCTCCCAGGACACCTGCTACAACCAGTGCCGCCTGGGACACGCGTGTCCCTCCTGACATGTGTGGTGCCTGCACCAGGAGCACAAGCAAGGCCACCTGCCGTGCCTGACAACACTTCACAAAGCTCGTGGAAATGGAAGAAAAGTAGCGTTTTCCATGAATTTCCTGAAGACCCGTGCTGTCTACAATTGTATTTAAGTGACCGATCAGGCCAGCAATCACTCAAGACGACTCCAGCCCCTGTCCCCACGGCCACACCTCACAGCGACCTGGAGCCTGGTGACTCTCAAGGACTCAGCCTCTTGTGTGGTCTCTGCTGGCCCTGGTGGCCTGTGGAGGACCGCCCTCTGTGGCCTGTGGCGTCGACACCCGGCCCACACTGCCCTTCAAGCCTCACTCCACACACACGCAGGCCCCCCAGCCCGTGTCCCGGCTCCGTCTGCACCACAGACACCAGCAGTCACCTGGGCCACCCCTGGGGTTCGGGGACACACACTGGGCCACACAGTCTGTCCTTGGGGCACAGGCCCAGACAGGAGACCCACAGGGACCCTGAGTGGGGCTGGAGGTTAGGATGTTGGCTCAGGGTGGGTGGGCAGAGACTTGGGGAAACACAGTGCTTGGGTCTGACTAAAGAGAGACCCCAGCAGGAGCCTCTTCTCCCAGGTGTGAGGGAAGCACCTGGTGCCTGGCTCCCCTTCTTGGGGGCCTAACATCTCAATTCCCTTTGGGGAACCTTTCTCCACCACCCAGGCAAGGTGTTGGGGTGCAGCTCTGCAGCTGGGGGTTGGGGTGCAGCTCTGCAGCTGGGGGTTGGGGTACAGTTCTGCAGCTGGGGTTGGGGTACAGCTCTGAGGCTGGGGCTGGGGTGCAGCTCTCAGGCTGGGGTTGGGGTGCAGCTCTGAGGCTGGGGTTGGGGTGCAGCTCTGAGGCTGGGGTTGGGGTGCCGCTCTGATGCTGGGGGTTGGGGTACAGTTCTGCAGCTGGGGGTTGGGGTACAGTTCTGCAGCTGGGGGTTGGGGTGCAGCTCTGATGTTGGGGCTGGGGTACAGCTCTGATGCTGGGGCTGGGGTACAGGTCTGAGGCTGGGGTTGGGGTGCAGCTCTGATGCTGGGGTTGGGGTGCAGCTCTGCAGCTGGGGTTGGGGTACAGCTCTGATGCTGGGGCTGGGGTACAGGTCTGAGGCTGGGGCTGGGGTGCAGTTCTCAGGCTGGGGGCTGAGGTGCAGTTCTTAGGCTGGGGCTGGGGTGCAGCTCTGAGGCCTCACATCCCCAGGAGAGAAACACACTGAGCCCATGTGATTGACAGCGACCAGCCCACATCAGATAATTTACGGCTTTAATAACAAATTAGCGCAGTGAAAATTAAAGAGACAATAATCCAATGCAGCCGCAGGCGCACTTCAGCAGAGGACCCTAACGGTGCCTTCGAGGCTTCGCGTAAGGCTCCCGCCCTGGCTGCACCTTAGATTTGGCTGGGGAGCTTTTAACCATCCTGGCGCTGGAGCCCCTGCCCCCAAGACTCTGATGTAATTGGTCTGGGATGGGGCCCAGGTAGCAGCATTTTTTTTAAAAGCTCCCTGAGTGATGATAATGTGCAGCAAGGAGTGAAAACCGCTGGTTTAACATCCAGCAGGCGCTTGGAAGACGGGAGCGTTCACTAAATACGAAAGCACATGGAGCCCAGAGCTCCCGCCCAGAACCATCTGCTGGGCCAGGTTTACAAAATTCACGTCTCTGGCTGCACCCTTAAGCCGCCAGGTGAGGCTGCCACTCGGCGCTTCTTCCAGAGCCTCAGCCGTGAGCTGCAAGAGCCTTCTCTCCCGGGACGTCTCAGCTCTGCCCAGCGCCTGCCCAGGCGCCCATGTCGGACGGGAGCTGGCCACACAGGGTGCGAGCAGCACCCACGCCCAGCCCCACCCCTGCCTCCAGGGGGACTGGAGCCCTCGGCCTGTCCTCTCCCTGCCAGAGTCGGACACACAGCTGCAATGTGTGTGGGAATGGGCACGGGCCGCCGTCACTGGAGTGTGTCATGGTGCTGGACGCCAGAGAAGCAAGTGCTCCTCCCAGAGAGGAAGGGGGGAGCCTGCCCTAGCGGTGGTCCACGTCCCTCATGAGAAACGAACATGTAAAACCAGGGGGGTCAGGCCAGGCGTGCGGCTTCCCAGGGATGCAGGGGAGATGAAGCACCTGCTGGTGACCGCGCCGGAGCTTCCGGGGCTTTCCACGGCGCTGCCTGGGCTGCCGTGCCGCGCACAGAGCGTGGTCCTGGTTCCTCCAGTCCAGGCTGCCATGCCGTGCACAGAGCGTGGTCCTGGTTCTAGCCTGGCCTGCTGCGCTGTGCACAGAGTGTGGTCCTGGTTCCAGTCCAGACTGCCGTGCCGTGCACAGAGCGTGGTCCTGGTTCCAGTCCAGGCTGCCGTGCCGTGCACAGAGCGTGGTCCTGGTTCCAGCCCGGCCTACCGTGCCGTGCACAGAGCGTGGTCCTGGTTCCAGTCCAGGCTGCCGTGCCGTGCACAGAGCGTGGTCCTGGTTCCAGTCCAGGCTGCCGTGCCGTGCACAGAGTGTGGTCCTGGTTCCAGCCCGGCCTGCCGCGCTGTGCACAGAGTGTCATCCTGGTTCCAGCCCGGGGTGTCACAGCTTCTGCAGAGTTGTTTGTTCTGGGGTTGCTGGCGTCTTTCTTGTTTTCTAACTGAAACTTCCTAACTGAAAGAAAGGTGAGAAATGCAGGTGAAAAATGCAAAATCCAGGACAGGCTCATGGAACCTGCGAGTCCTCCTTTGGTCCCGTTTTTCTAAATGTCACAGAGTGGGGAACGTGTGAACATCACCCACCAGCACACTGCCCTGCTCCGGAGCACTGCGTCAGCGACCACCGGGAGATCTCCCATCTCGGGAACGTGGCTCCGGTCACCTCACCGCTTGCAAACAGCAAAACCACACAGTTGCCAGTCTCCACCTACTGTGAGGAAGGCTTTCAAGGAGAATCTTCTCCAAGGCGTTGCACTTTGGTGGACGGGGAGCCGTGTCGCCACTCGCTGGGAGCCTGCTGGGCCACACTCTCGGCTCCAGTAAGACACAGACAAGACACGCAGAAACACACAGCCCTCAGCAGCCACGCAGGGGTGGACGCTGGTCACGGCGGCTTGGGTCGCTCCTGAGGACGCCCACAGCCGGCGCCCAATGCCCGCCTGGAGTCCTGGGCCCTCTGCTTCCCTTCAGCCCCCTGCGGAGGGGGCACCAGGGAGCCAGCAGTGAGGCGCAAGTGCTCACGTCTCTGCCACCCACGTGGGAGACCAGAGTCCAGTGCCAGGCTCCTGGCTTTAGCCCGGCCCAGCCCTGGCTACCTGGGGAGTGAGCCGACAGAAGTGGGTGCACTTGCTCTGTCTATCTCTCTGCCTTTCAGATACGGGGAGGATAAATAAATACCAATGTGTAGAAAGCCCAGGCCCACTGCAGCCATTCTGGGAGTGGATGAACAGGTGAAAGATCTCTCTCTCTCTCTCTCTCTCTCCTTTCAAATAAATATCTTTAGGGGAAAAGCTAGTGGGACAACTGATAAAATTCAGATTAAATCATTGATTGGCTATTAGTACTGGGGATGCGAATTCCCTGACTGTGATAATCCCGCGGCTCTGCTAGCAGACATGGCCGGAAGCGAGGCTCTGGTCTCCGTGCTGGACAGAGCTCAGGCGGAGACGCGGGCTCAGCAGCACAGTGAGGTCCAATGGGCAGGGCCTCCGTCAGGAGGGGTGGGCGCCTCCCCAGGCGGAATCGGAGAGAACGCACTGCCAGACCGCGCGGGCAGCTCGGGAGGCTGGGGCTCCCGAGGGAGGGGGCCGGTGCTTCCCGCCAGACCCCACTCCCTGGACAGAGGTTGCTGGTGTGAAGCAGGTGGAGCCTCGGGAGGGACTCACTCCCTGGGGGCGGCAGGCGGGCAGCCCCTGGGCGCCGGGCGCTGTCCTGGGAGGGGGGGCTGTGACCGCCCAGGGGTTCTCGGGGCCTGGGCAGGACTTTGTCATGGGAAACACGGGGCTGCCCCGTTCCGGTCCCCAGGAGCCATGCTGTCCTCGGCCCCTCTCCCGCACACAGGCTGCCTGCCGTCTGCCTGCCTAACAGTTACAGGAGAGGGCGTCCTCATTCTAAGGAGACACAGAAAGAAGCAGTTCAGGTAAAGGCCCATGGCGCTGTAGACACCAGACATCTCGCATCTACGTTGTGACGACAGGGCAAAATACTGGGCCTGTGAGCGAGGGCCACAGGTCAGACCTCTACTATTTGTGCAACACTCCTGAGAGCCTGGAGCTACTTCAAAACATTCCTAACTTACTAAATATCCCCGGGAATGCGCCGCGGCCACCGCAGCCAAACTGTGGCGATGCGCGAATTCTCGCCCGGCTCTGCCAGAGCTCGCCCGGAGCCTCACCAGGCTGCTCCCTCTCCCCTCTCGCTATGGAAACAGAGACGAAACAGTGACTCGGAACAGGTCGGAATTCCAGACACAGAACGGATCAGAACTGCAGGAGAGCAAGGGCACCAATGCTACAACAAGTCCCCCGGGGGCAGCCTGTTCACCTGCAGGCGCTGGGGGGCTCCGGCCTGGAACCGGAGTCCCCAGGGAGGACCCACCTGGAGGCGTCTCCCAGAGGCCCCTCGCAGCCGAGAAACCAGATGAGAAGAGGCCAGCACCGGGGGTCCCTGCAGCTGAGAGGACCTCGCGCTCCCTAGGTCAAAGTCAAGGGAGGAGCTCCTGAACAGGACAGAAAGCACTGCAGAGACCAGGGCTGGCGCCTGATCACACAGGGGTCAGGGCTGGCAGAACCGCGTTCCGGAGCCACAGTCTACCCCACTTCCAACGTCCAGCAGCCACGATGTCCGGAGGCATACTGGCCAGGAGCAGTCATCTCTCCTAGAACGTCCCCCAGCCCCCCGGGCTATGCACCTGCTGATGCGACCCCCAACAAAAGCGACTCATGCAGCCACCTAGGCTCCCGCCGCGGCCCAGCCACCAGGCCAGGCTCTGTGACTCCGTGCAGAGCCCTCGTGGCCTTGCCTGCTGTGACAGTGTCCTCGCTCCTGTCGATCTCTTCGTCAGCTGCTGCAGAGAGCAGACTTCTGAACACTCAGGAGCTCCCGCACACACATACATCTCCCCCAGAGGACAAGGCTGAGCCCCCAGAAAGCTGCAACCCGTTACCATAGAGACAGGCTCCGGGGAACCCCAAGCGTGGGCCGGCAGCACCACCTAGTGGGGCACTGGTTGTCCTGCGTCCCCAAAGCCCTGGATCTTGGATGGCCGAGGAGCAGGTGTTCTGTTTGTGGTGCTCAGCTTTGCTTTGCTGCTGGTAGCGTGGTTCGCCAGGGCTGGGTCCACCAACGTCCACTTCAACCTCACTCCTCGAAGCCCCTTCCTTCCCACAGGGAGACGGCACTGCAGCTCCTCTCGGATCCCAGTGCCCACTCTGTGATCCCACCCCGAGCTGTGCACAGACAGGCCCTCAGGTGTCCCTCGGTGTCCCCCTCGGTGTCCCCGTGGCAAAGCCAGGCCAAGACTCCCCAGCCCAGGCAGTGACGTCTTCCTCTGTCGCTTGCTCCTTTACTGAGCCCATGCAGCCACCGCTCACAAACCGGGTGTACACAAAGTCAGCGTTCCTCATTTTCTGCAAGAATCTCACCCAATCCAGCTGGGGGCAGCAGGTCAGCATCTGTGAATTCAGGGCCCGCCTGTCTGAGCACCCTGGCATCAGAGCCCTCGCCCACTCCTCTCTGCTGCTCGGCCTCCTTCCCCTCCTCTCAGCCAGGACCCTGGGCACGGAACCCTCCGCCCAGCTGGTCCAGCCACAGGCGTCCCGGGCCAAAGCTGGCCTGAGACTCTGTCCTCCCAAGCAAGGGCCACAGGTGGACCAGCAGAAGAGGGAGACCCGGGAAGCCTCCCTAGATCTGTCTCCCACCGAGGTGCGCGGCCCGGCCGAGACCCCTCTGAGCCCCGTGGTCTCTGAGGAGGAAATCACCCACCCTTTTCTTGAGCTCACAGACGCCTGAGGGACAGAGCTGCTGACCAGGTGTGGGAGGGAGCCGGGGCCCTCAGCAAAACGCTGAGCCAGGTGCACTTGGATTCTCAACCTGTCAGCATCTTCTACTTATTTATTTTGAGAGTTACCCGGCAAGGGAGGGAGAGATCCGCCGGTTCACTCCCCAACTGGCCACGAGGACTGGAGCCGGGCCGGGTAAAAGGCAGGAGCCCGGAACTCAACCCAGGTCTCCCACGTGGGTGCAGTGACCAGAGCCCTCAGGCCACCTTCTGCTGCTTCCAGAGAGTCAGGCTCACCGTGCTCTGTGCCCCGCCCCCCACAGCAGCAGCTCTGAGGCTGGGCGTTCGGAAGAGAGCAAGCCACAGCCCTGGTCACATCAGCCTGAACAGGGGCTCAGGTACCACAAGGGCAGGGGCCCCAGGGCAAGGCTTGGGTGGCCAGAGGGGCATACATGACTCCTGGTCCATCACAGGCCAGCCTCCGGGCTCCCGCTTCACCCTGTGGCCCGGTGGGGACTGTGTGGCCAGGCGGGGACTGTGTGGCCCTGTGGGGACAGCATGGCCCGGCAGGGACTGTGTGGCCCTGTGGGGACTGTGTGGCCCGGTGGGGACTGCGTGGCCCGGTGGGGACTGCGTGGCCCTGTGGGGACTGCGTGGCCCGGCGGGGACTGTGTGGCCCTGTGGGGACTGCGTGGCCCGGTGGGGACTGCGTGGCCCGGCGGGGACTGTGTGGCCCTGTGGGGACAGCATGGCCCGGCAGGGACTGTGAGGCCCGGTGGGGACTGCGTGGCCCTGTGGGGACTGCGTGGCCCGGCGGGGACTGTGTGGCCCTGTGGGGACTGCGTGGCCCGGCGGGGACTGCGTGGCCCGGCGGGGACTGTGTGGCCCTGTGGGGACAGCATGGCCCGGCAGGGACTGTGCGGCCCGGTGGGGACTGTGTGGCCCAGCGGGGACTGTGTGGCCCTGTGGGGACTGTATGGCCCGGTGGGGACTGCGTGGCCCTGTGGGGACTGCGTGGCCCGGCGGGGACTGTGTGGCCCTGTGGGGACAGCATGGCCCGGCAGGGACTGTGCAGCCCAGTGGGGACTGTGTGGCCCAGCGGGGACTGTGTGGCCCTGTGGGGACTGTGTGGCCCGGTGGGGACTGCGTGGCCCTGTGGGGACTGCCGCAGTCTGAACCTGGTCCGTGCTTGCCGGTGCGTGCCGCCAGGAGAGCTAACCTGAGCCCAGCCCCGACCCTGAGCTCAGCGCCAAAGATGCTCCTGAGGCTCTGGGCCCACCTGGGGGGGTGGGCCTGCGAGGGTGCAGGTGTCTGGGTGGAAAGGGACGGTTAAGGTGGCCCCTCCCGCCTTGGCCATCGCAAGGTCAGCGGTGCATACACGGGGAAGTCTCTGTCCAGGCTGGGGACAGGGTGTACAGGAGGCCGGCCCCTCAGATCCCACCCAGGGGCCGTGAAGAGGCAAGTGTGGGGACCATGGCCGAGCCACCCAGCAGGTCGCCTGTCCTTAGGGGAAATCCGAAGTTTGCGCATAAATATTGCCAGTCACCCAGACTTCAGTTCCACCTGCTGAAGCTCCCCTGGGGAGGTGACCTCTGACCCTCCACTGCCAGCGACCTCAGGAGTTGAGAGCTCTGCCTTTGGGGCCGGCAAGAGCGCCACCATCGCCCCCCAAGCACAAGGACCTGGGTGGGTGGCTGGGCTCACCCCACCCCATTTCTCACAGACTTGGAGCAGGGAGAGGAATGCACGCCTCGCCCCGCGTGGGGATGAGTCCCTCCTCACGCTCCCGCGAAGCAGCTACTCCTGCACACTTCCAGAAACTTCCACGATGCGACCCTCGATCACCCGGGGCAGCTTCTCGATCCAAGCAGCCACAGCGTGGCGCGTGGTCACTCTGACGGGGATGGGGACAAACCATGGCGACAATGCAGAGCACAGACAGTCAGGAGGTGGACAGGGTCTGGGGTGGCGAAGGCCCAGCCGCCCCCAGTGACGCCCACGGCGAGGCCGAGGGCCTGGGCACGTGCTGGGACCACGGCGCGTCCTGGCCGCCTCTGAGTCGGCCGCAGCCCCATCGCCAGTGGCCGGCGTTCCAGCCTTGGGCTGGAAATGAGCTCAGCCAGGTCCATCCTGCCCTGCCACGAAGCCCGTGAGCAGGTTAAACCGGAACGTTCTCGGGCTGAGACAGGCAGGCCGGACCGGGCCCCGTCTGTGCGGCCAGACGTCTCTCTGTCCAGCTCTGCGCCCAGCTCTGAGCCGGGCCCGAGGGTCCTGTGAGGCTGAGCTCAGCACCAGCGCTGTGGGTGGTGCCTGTGGGTAATCGCCCCGTGGCTGAGCCCCACTAGATGTCCCGGTGCACAGAGCCAGTGTAGACACAGCCAGTGCAGACAGAGCCAGTGTAGACAGAACATGTGTAGACAGAGCCCAGTGTAGACAGAGCCCAGTGCAGACAGAGCCAGTGTAGACACAGCTAGTGCAGACACAGCCAGTGCAGACAGAGCCAGTATAGACAGAGCCCAGTGTAGACACAGCCAGTGCAGACAGAGCCAGTGTAGACAGAGCCAGTGTAGACAGAACATGTGTAGACAGAGCCCAGTGTAGAGAGAGCCCAGTGTAGACACAGCCAGTGCAGACAGAGCCAGTGTAGACAGAACATGTGTAGACAGAGCCCAGTGTAGACAGAGCCCAGTGCAGACAGAGCCAGTGTAGACACAGCTAGTGCAGACACAGCCAGTGCAGACAGAGCCAGTATAGACAGAGCCAGTGTAGACACAGCCAGTGCAGAGCCAGTGCAGACAGAACATGTGTAGACAGAGCCAGTGTAGACAGAGCCTGTGTAGACAGAGCCAGTATAGACATAGCCAGTGCAGACAGAGCCAGTGTAGACAGAGCCAGTGTAGACACAGCCAGTGTAGACACAGCCAGTGCAGACAGAGCCCAGTGTAGACACAGCCAGTGCAGACAGAGCCAGTGCAGACAGAGCCAGTGTAGACAGAGCCAGTGTAGACACAGCCAGTGCAGACAGAGCCAGTGTAGACAGAGCCTGTGTAGACAGAGCCCAGTGTAGACAGAGCCCAGTGCAGACAGAGCCAGTGTAGACAGAGCCAGTGTAGACACAGCCAGTGCAGACAGAGCCAGTATAGACAGAGCCAGTGTAGACACAGCCAGTGCAGACAGAGCCAGTGTAGACAGAACATGTGTAGACAGAGCCCAGTGTAGACAGAGCCCAGTGCAGACAGAGCCAGTGTAGACAAAGCCAGTGCAGATACAGCCAGTATAGACAGAACATGTATAGACAGAGCCAGTGTAGACAGAGCCAGTGTAGACAGAACATGTGTAGACAGAGCCCAGTGCAGACAGAGCCCAGTGCAGACAGAGCCAGTGTAGACACAGCCAGTGCAGACAGAGCCAGTGTAGACAGAGCCAGTGTAGACAGAACATGTGTAGACAGAGCCCAGTGTAGACAGAGCCCAGTGCAGACAGAGCCAGTGTAGACAGAACATGTGTAGACACAGCTAGTGCAGACACAGCCAGTGCAGACAGAGCCAGTGTAGACAGAATATGTGTAGACAGAGCCTGTGTAGACAGAGCCCAGTGCAGACAGAGCCAGTGTAGACAGAGCCAGTGTAGACATAGCCAGTGCAGACAGAGCCAGTATAGACAGAGCCAGTGTAGACACAGCCAGTGCAGAGCCAGTGTAGACAGAACATGTGTAGACAGAGCCAGTGTAGACAGAGCCTGTGTAGACAGAGCCAGTATAGACATAGCCAGTGCAGACAGAGCCAGTGTAGACAGAGCCCAGTGTAGACAGAGCCCAGTGTAGACAGAGCCAGTGTAGACACAGCCAGTGCAGACAGAGCCAGTGCAGAGCCAGTGTAGACAGAGCCCAGTGTAGACAGAGCCGAGTGCAGACAGAGCCAGTGTAGACACAGCCAGTGTAGACACAGCCAGTGCAGACAGAGCCCAGTGTAGACACAGCCAGTGCAGACACAGCCAGTGTAGACACAGCCAGTGTAGACAGAGCCAGTAGACATAGCCAGTGCAGACAGAGCCAGTGTAGACAGAACATGTGTAGACAGAGCCAGTGCAGACAGAGCCAGTGCAGACACAGCCAGTGCAGACAGAGCCAGTGTAGACAGAGCCTGTGTAGACAGAGCCAGTAGACATAGCCAGTGCAGACAGAGCCAGTGTAGACAGAACATGTGTAGACAGAGCCCAGTGTAGACAGAGCCCAGTGTAGACACAGCTAGTGCAGACAGAGCCAGTGTAGACAGAACATGTGTAGACACAGCTAGTGCAGACACAGCCAGTGCAGACACAGCCAGTGCAGACAGAACATGTGTAGACAGAGCCCAGTGTAGACAGAGCCCGGAGCAGTCAGAGCCAGTGTAGACAGAGCCAGTGTAGACACAGCCAGTGCAGACAGAGCCAGTGTAGACAGAACATGTGTAGACAGAGCCCAGTGCAGACACAGCCAGTGCAGACAGAGACAGTATAGACAGAGCCAGTGTAGACACAGCCAGTATAGACAGAGCCAGTGTAGACACAGCCAGTGTAGACAGAGCCCAGTGCAGACAGAGCCAGTGTAGACACAGCCAGTGCAGACAGAGCCAGTATAGACAGAGCCCAGTGTAGACACCGCCAGTGCAGACAGAGCCAGTGTAGACAGAGCCAGTATAGACAGAGCCCAGTGTAGACAGAGCCCAGTGCAGGCACAGCCAGTGCAGACAGAGCCAGTATAGACAGAGCAAGTGTAGACACAGCCAGTGCAGACAGAGCCAGTGTAGACACAGCCAGTGTAGACACAGCCAGTGCAGACAGAGCCAATGTAGACACAGCCAGTGCAGACAGAGCCAGTGTAGACACAGCCAGTGTAGACAGCCAGTGCAGACACAGCCAGTGTAGACACAGCCAGTGTAGACATAGCCAGTGCAGACAGAGCCAGTGTAGACAGAACATGTGTAGACAGAGCCCAGTGTAGACAGAGCCCAGTGCAGACAGAGCCAGTGTAGACACAGCCAGTGCAGACAGAGCCAGTGTAGACAGAACATGTGTATACAGAGCCTGTGTAGACAGAACATGTGTAGACAGAGCCCAGTGTAGACAGAGCCAGTGTAGACACAGCTAGTGCAGACAGAGACAGTGTAGACAGAGCCAGTGTAGACACAGCCAGTGTAGACAGAACATGTGTAGACAGAGCCAGTGTAGACAGAGCCCAGTGCAGACACAGCAAGTGTAGACAGAACATGTGTAGACACAGCTAGTGCAGACACAACCAGTGCAGACAGAGCCAGTGTAGACAGAACATGTGTAGACAGAGCCCAGTGTAGACAGAGCCCAGTGCAGACAGAGCCAGTGTAGACAGAGCCAGTGTAGACACAGCCAGTGCAGACAGAGCCAGTGTAGACAGAACATGTGTAGACAGAGCTCAGTGTAGACAGAGTCTGTGTAGACAGAGCCAATAGACACAGCCAGTGCAGACAGAGCCAGTGTAGACAGAACATGTGTAGACAGAGCCAGTGTAGACACAGCCAGTGCAGACAGAGCCAGCGCAGACAGAGCCAGTATAGACAGAGCCCAGTGTAGACACAGCCAGTGCAGACAGAGCCAGTGTAGACACAGCCAGTGTAGACACAGCCAGTGCAGACAGAGCCAGTGTAGACAGAGCCAGTGTAGACAGAGCCCAGTGCAGACACAGCCAGTGTAGACACAGCCAGTGCAGACAGAGCCAGTGTAGACAGAGCCAGTGTAGACAGAGCCCAGTGCAGACAGAGCCAGTGTAGACACAGCCAGTGCAGACAGAGCCAGTGCAGACAGAGCCAGTTTAGACACAGCCAGTGCAGACAGAGCCAGTGTAGACAGAACATGTGTAGACAGAGCCTGTGTAGACAGAGCCCAGTGTAGACAGAGCCAGTGTAGACACAGCCAGTAGACACAGCCAGTGTAGACAGAGTCTGCCATGGTAAATACGCCAGGTGAGTCTTGTGTGCCAGCTGTCAGGGCCCTGCAGTGGGCGGTGTCAGAGCTCATCGTCTACACGGGCGTTCTTGTGTGGCTGTGGACCGGCCTGGGTCTCCCTCCAGCCTTCTCAGCCTCTGCCCCCTGCCCGTGGCCGCTGCCTCGCTGTGCTGCACACACGGGGGGTGGGCTTTCCTGAGGAACGGCCCCCACGGCCACGCAGGACCCTCGTCTGCTCTTCCCTCGCCGCTCCTCTAAGGCGGAGCCAGCCACCGCGCTTCAACCGTGTTCACATGTGCCACATCACCACGAGCTTCACCCCTGCACGCCTGTGCCACGTCTGTCCCGTGTTCACCCTGCACACCTGTGTCATGTCTGTCCTGTGTTCACCCTGCACACCTGTGTGTCTGTCCCGTGTTCACCCTGCACACCTGTGTGTCTGTCCCGTGTTCACCCTGCACACCTGTGTCGTGTCAGTCCCGTGTTCACCCTGCACACCTGTGTCATGTCTGTCCTGTGTTCACCCTGCACACCTGTGTCATGTCTGTCCCGTGTTCACCCTGCACACCTGTGTGTCTGTCCCGTGTACACCCTGCACACCTGTGTGTCTGTCCCGTGTTCACCCTGCACACCTGTGTCATGTTTGTCCTGTGTTCACCCTGCACACCTGTGTCATGTCTGTCCCGTGTTCACCCTGCACACCTGTGTCATGTCTGTCCTGTGTTCACCCCTGCACACCTGTGTGTCTGTCCCGTGTTCGCCCTGCACACCTGTGTCATGTCAGTCCCGTGTTCACCCTGCACACCTGTGTGTCTGTCCCGTGTTCGCCCTGCACACCTGTGTGTCTGTCCCATGTTCACCCTGCACACCTGTGCCATGTCTGTCCCGTGTTCACCCTGCACACCTGTGCCATGTCTGTCCCGTGTTCACCCTGCACATCTGTGTCATGTCTGTCCCGTGTTCACCCTGCACACCTGTGTCATGTCTGTCCCGTGTTCACCCTGCACATCTGTGTGTGTCCCATGTTCAACCTGCACACCTGTGTCATGTCTGTCCTGTGTTCACCCTGCACACCTGTGTGTCTGTCCCGTGTTCACCCCTGCACACCTGTGCCATGTCTGTCCCGTGTTCACCCTGCACATCTGTGTGTCTGTCCCGTGTTCACCCTGCACACCTGTGTGTCTGTCCCGTGTTTGCCCTGCACACCTGTGCCATGTCTGTCCCGTGTTCACCCTGCACACCTGTGTGTCTGTCCCGTGTTTGCCCTGCACACCTGTGCCATGTCTGTCCTGTGTTCACCCTGCACACCTGTGTCGTGTCTGTCCCGTGTTCACCCTGCACACCTGTGCCGTGTCTGTCCCGTGTTCACCCTGCACATCTGTGTGTCTGTCCCGTGTTCACCCTGCACACCTGTGTCATGTCTGTCCCGTGTTTGCCCTGCACACCTGTGTCGTGTCTGTCCCATGTTCACCCTGCACACCTGTGTGTCTGTCCCGTGTTCACCCTGCACACCTGTGTCATGTCTGTCCTGTGTTCACCCTGCACATCTGTGTCTGTCCCGTGTTCACCCTGCACACCTGTGTGTCTGTCCCGTGTTCACCCTGCACACCTGTGTGTCTGTCCCGTGTTCACCCTGCACACCTGGGGAACATGTGAAGTGGCTGAGCTCTCCTAACACACACAGTAGCCAAGCTACTCAATCAAAGCAATGAGTTGGTTTGCTTTAACAAAATAAATATTAGCACAGCTCCCATCCAGTTATTCAGGCGAGACGGGCAGCAGTCTTTCAACTAAGGGGCGTCCCTAGTGGGCAGCGGCCCTGTCCCAGCTGATCCACAACACGCCCCGGCGATGTCACTCCTCCGCTCCCGTCTGTGGCTCCTGTCATGGGCGGGAAGAGCCCGTGCCTCCCGGGGGCTCCCCGCTCTGCCCCCAGGGCGCTCACCCCCTGTGCATCCCCAGTTCCTGGGACGACTCTGCTGTCCTCCGTGTCCAGAACATTCCCTGACCCCCTTGTCCCCGGAAGGTCCCACTTAAGCCCAAGCCAGGAGCCACTTGTTCCAGGAGTTGCACACCCACCTGCAGGCTCTGTCTCAAGGCGAGGGAGTCCGACCAGGCCCGGCACCACGGTCTCTGCAGGGTCACACGTCAAACAGCTGCCTGGCCCAGCGCACACCAGCAAGCACGGAGGGTGACGCTGGACTCTCACCGCTCCAGGTCACGGGCACAGCTCTGCCATCACACCCTGAGCCACAAGGACACGTGTGCCCCCCCCAGCACAGGGCTGGCCCGCGTGTGCACGCCGGGGGCCGGTGTCTGCCTCTCACAGGACTGGGTCTCCTTACTTTAATTCCACAAAGGGTGGGGATTTCAGTCCCTTTGTGCGTGTCTCCCCCTCTCTCCCTCCCTCTGTCACTCTGCCCTCCAAATTAACCCATCTCTAAAGAAAGATCTGTCCGGTGGGCTTATAACAAAGCCTGACCCTGGAAGGGGGAGTCGGGGGCTGGCGCCCAGGTCCAGTCCCAGCCCCACTCGGACTCCTGCTTCCTGCAAGGGTGCACCTGGGAGCCGCAGGTGAGGACTCCAGAGGCTGGGTCCCCACCAGCACGCGGGAGCCCGGCCAGAGCTCCCAGCTCCCATCCAGCCTGGCCCAGCATCGGGGAAGTGACCCACTGGATGGGCAAGTGCCCGCCCCCCTCTCTCTCCTCTCTCTCTCCCTGTCTCCTCTCTCCCTCTCTCTCCCTCCTCCCTTCTCTCTCTCCTCTCCCTCTCCCCCTCCCTCTCTCCCTCCCCTCCCCCTCCTCCCCCACCTCCTCCCGTGTCTCTCTCCCTCTCCCTCTCTTCCTCTCTCTCTCTCTCTCTCTAATAAATAAACACATCTAAATCTGAACGCAAAGGAAACTTGGGGGCCCTCTGCGGCTGCCGTGCGTGCTTTGTCACGGGAAGGCGTCGGACGCCCGGACGTGGGAGGTGGGAGCCATGCGGGCCGCAGAGAAACCCCAGGGCGGTGCGGAACCCGGCGCGGTGCGGGCCCTCGCCGCCAGGGGGCGCACGCGTGCCGAGCGCCGCCCGCTGCGGGATCGGACCAGAGAGGCCGAGCCTGTGTCTGCGCTGTGCACCTGCGGCCGGCCGGCCCCGGGGACCTCGCTGCTCCCACAGCGGCGATTCTGCTGGAGCCCAGTCACCTCCCAGGTGCGCATCCCCAGGCGACACGCCCAGGGCGGCCCGGCGTCTCAGCACAGGCTGAAGCCCTGACCCCAGTTCCCCGGATGTGATTGGGGTTGGACAGAACGCCCCTGAGAGGGGTCAAGTTGGCCGGTGCTGTGGTCTGCCGCTCAAACCGCTGCTTGTGACGCCGGCATCCCAGGTCAGAGCGCAAGTTCCAGTCCCGGCCGCTCCACTACCCACCCAGCTCCCAGCTAAGGCCTGGGAAGGCAGCAGATGGTGGCCCAGTGCTTGGGCCCTGCACCCACGTGGGAGACCCGGATGGAGCGCCAGGCTCCCGGCTCCTTCCACTGCAAACTCCTCCCACAGCAAACCTCCAGACAAATCTGGAGGCCTTTTTAAGAATTTGTTTCTTTTCCCTTATCTGAAGGCAGACAGAGACAGACAGACACAGAGACAGAGACAGACACAGACACAGAGTTCCTCCCTCCACTGTTGGTTCACTCCCCAGATGGCTCCAGCAGCTGGGGCTGGGCTGGGCAGGAGCCAGGAGCCCAGATCTCAGTCTGGGTCTCCCAGATGGGCAGCAGGGACCCAGGAGCCTTCACCTGCCTGCTCCCTGGGTGCACATAGCAGGAAGAGTCAGGACTCGAACCCGGGCACTTCCAGTACCAGATGTGGGCTCCCCACGGCACATCCCAGCCACTGCGCCCACACCCGGCCAGACTTGGAGACTTTGGAGGCCGCAGCTGTGTTGGGGAGGAAGACTCATCCCCAGGGCCTGGGGCGGGGCCGAGGCCTCACTTTTCCTCACCCCCAGGGCACCCCCTTGTGGCTAGCAGGTGGAAGCTGAGCCGATGGACAGGGAAGGGGAAGGCGGCACCGGTGGGGACCCTCCCTTGGCGCAGGGGACGGGTTGGGGCCATGAGTGGCTCTGCACGTGAGCGGGAGGGTAAACAAGCCCCGCTCTGCCTCCCTGACCGCTGAGGTGAGGCCCAGGGCTGGGGAGTCCGGTGCTCAGAGCCGGGGCCTGGCGGTGTGGGCTCCCGGAGGCGGCCCTGAGCTCACTCTCACCCTGCAGGAAGTTTTGGCCCGAGTTCGGGTCTGCAGGGCGATGCACAGCTGCCCACGGGCAACCTCGGGCTGTGTCCAGAGAAGCCAGCCGCACTCCGGCTTCCCACGGAGCCACCGCGGGTCCTCGCGGTGTGGCCCTGGCCCGGTCACTGCACGTCTCCGCCTCGGCTGTTTCTGCACCCTCTTCCTCGGCGCAGGCGCGGGAGGCCATGTACTTAGCGGCTCCTCCCAGCACCCAGAGCCTTTGCCCAGAGCCACGCAGCCCCTGGCGCGGTGACCTGTCCTCCAGCAGCGCCCAGCACGTGGGTTGCGAGGCCTTTCCCGGCGTGGTCCCTGTTCCGCACCCCCAGCCTCCCCAGGCTCGCCCTCCACACCCCGCGGGGGTGCCCGAGCACCCACCATCCCAGCCACGTCCTCCAGGGCCAGCTGGCGGGCTTCGAGTGGACACGGGTCCCCCCTGCTCCCCCTCCCACTCCCTCTGGCTTCACCTGCCCCAGAGTTCTGTGACCTCCAGAGCCCCCGCACCACGGCCCAGAGCATGATGGGAATGCGGGCTCTCCTGGGAGGACCTTTGTCCCCAAAGCTAGGCAAGCTTTTTACACTTCTAGAAAGGGGGAGGCTCCCTTCTGCTGGGCCGGGGTTGACTGACGTTTCCCCAGGCCCAGGCGCAGCGCTGGCACCCAGGACGCAGTGAGCCCCAAGGTTAATGCCCGCCCGCCAGGGGTGGCCTTCAAGTATCAGGGGCTGAGGACGACGGCCAGTGCATGTGCGCCCGGTAGCAGGACCAGGCCCGTGCCTCCCTCAGGGAACAGCCCCCGGACACCTGGAGAAGGAGCAGCACCCGTGCTTGTCATGTGCTTGGCACAGGTGAGCATGCAGGTGGCCCGGGGGCCAACCTCAGCGCGTGGGTGGGGGCTCGCCCCCACTTCACAGGTGGGCCCGGCGGGCAGAGAGGCCGCCACTGCCCTGCACAGCCCCTGGCTGGTCACCATCACTCTCTCCGTGGCGTGGTGCAGGTGCGCCTGGGGGTCACCCCACAGTTCCTGTCCTCGCACCTCCTGGGGGGGTGACCACTAGCACTTCCCCGGTCCGTGCCTCTGTGGGGAGAATCTCCTCTGGCTTTGGAAGCAAAGGAGGTGCTCCTGGTGCAGGAACCACCTTTCCCCGTGCAGGCTCCTCCTTCTGCCCCTGCCCTATGGACGCAGCTCGGCTCCTGAGCTACACCTGGGCCCGTCAACCATGGCTGCGGCAGAGTGACCCGGCCCCAAGATGGTGGCTCCCAAGAGTCCCCTGCGGGGGCAGGACACAGCTGCAGGTGCTGGCCCAGGCTTTCCCGGGCAGCGGGTCTGGAACACCTGCTTCCCGCGGCCACGGCCGGCTGGCGTTTTCTCACAGATCTACCCGTAAGCACTGGAGCCAGAACTGGGAAAGCAAGCGTTGTCTTCCAACACCGGAACGCTAGACCCAGCAGCCAACAAGCGGTGCGGCAGGCTCCGAAGGGGCCAGGGGGCCGCTCCCGAGGTGAGTGGCAGGACGTCCCTCCGTCCTCACCTGCCTCCGCCCCTGGTTCCTGGACCCCGCTCCGCCGGCAGTGTCCGCAGCAAGTCCTTGGCCAGCTTCCCTGGCCCCGGCTGAGTTCAACCTCACAGTAAAAACCCAGCAGACGCTGCTCAGCGTGGAGTTGGCCCGTGTGTGTGTGCAACATGCAGCCCCGTCCTCCCCGGGCGTCGCCTGCACCCCTGGTGACAGCTCTGCGCCCTGAGGGAAGTGATGGCATGCATGGTGCAGCCCGGCGCTCACACTCGCTGCCGTCTGGGACCCACGCTGCTTCTCAGTGTCTGGCGTGGAGCTGGGGGGGGGGGGGGGACTCTCTCAAGCCTTTGTGAAAAAGCCCCTCCCTCCCAGCCAGGTTACCCCGGGGATGGCTGCGTCCTCACCCTTGACCTCGTGTGGTTCCCTGAAGATGCACAGGTCACGACCTGCAGCACTGCCATCCCTGGGGTTCCCCGCGTGCCCAGCAGTGGCCACAGACCTCAGCTCGGGCCCTGGCACAGCTGTGCTAGGCCTCCAGCATCCACACCGTTGATCGTTGATTTAGCACATTGCTAAATTGGCCAAGATAATATGGTAAAAACCCGTTAAAATGACAGTTTTTTCCCAATATGACACAGTTTGTGGACAGGAAATTCACGTTTATTTGTAGAATTTTCATCCGCAAGGCAGCTTCTCTCTAGGTCAGCCCCCTCCTCCCAACTCCAAGCTGAAGACACAGCTGGGGGCGGGGGCTGTCCACACACTGCCCAGGAGATTCTGGGTTCAAGTCCAGCTCCACTCCAAACTCTGGCTTCGCACACCCTGGGAGGCAGCAGGTGGGGGCTTGGGGACTGGGGTCCTGCCACCCACATGGGAGATCTCGATTAAGATTCTGGCTCCTGGCTTCAGGCTGGCCCAGACCAGGTTGTTTTGGGCATTTGGGGAATGAACCAGTGTTTGGGGGAGTCCCTCTCCCTCTCCCTCTCTCTCTCCCTCCCTCTCTCTCTCCTTCTCTGCCTCTCACATAAATATATCTAAATATTTCTTCAAAAAGACATGAGCTGAACTGGTATTAAAAGCAGTCAACTGTGGCATTTCACTCTCTCCTCATGAGAGAGGGAGCAGGGCTCCCAGGTCCACACCTCAGGTAGGAGGGCCCCTCTGAGAGTGGGGGTGCAGAGTGACGGGCAGCAGGAGCCACACTTGCTCTTTGAGGGTCTTCTCAGTCTCGGAATAGCTCCCTCTGTGGGTGACAGCGTCCTGGCGACAGCTCCCTCCGTGGGTGACAGCACCCTGGCGACAGCTCCCTCCGTGGGTGACAGCGTCCTGGAGACAGCTCCCTCCGTGGGTGACAGCACCCTGGCGACAGCTCCCTCCGTGGGTGACAGCGTCCTGGAGACAGCTCCCTCTGTGGGTGATTATCCTTGGGGGAAGGAAGTAGCCAGGACCAGCATCCTTGGCCAAGCACGACTCAGCCTACAACATGGGGCAAAAACCAGAGTGCACAGTTGTCGTGAGCGCCACTTGTCACGCAGCTCGACAAGGCTAATGCGACGTGTCGGAGCACGGGAAAGAACCACACAGAGTTGTGATAGTCTTTTCAATATAACTTATTATTCAGTACTACTCAATATATACTCAGTGTACACATCTAAAGGTCAATACCACTCAATAGGTCACTAGTCCACAGGTCGTAACACATCTAGGAGTAAGGCAACTTCCAGAAATATCAAGCAATGGTAATAAGCATAACACATAGAAAGCATAAGAGCATAGGAGCATAAGCAGTCTAAACACTCATGGCTGAGGATGTAATGTGAACGCTGTGTTCTCAAGGTTCCTATCACGGCCACGAGAAGTCAGAGTCCAGAGTCCAGAGTCTCCGTTACCACTGGGAGAGACGGAGCTCAGAGCAGTCACTTACGGGCAGGGCTTGTGGGATGGCTGGCACTCTGGGCAGTGGGCTCCGAGTTCCCAGACGGACGGCGAGGTGAAGGGCTGGAGAGGTCACCTGACGAGAGGTGCGGTCCGGCTCCGATATCACCTGATGAGAGGTGCGGTCCGGCTCCGATGTCACCTGACGAGAGGTGCGGTCCGGCTCCGATGTCACCTGACGAGAGGTCCGGTCCGGCTCCGATGCGGCTCCGATGTCACCTGACGAGAGGTCCGGTCCGGCTCCGATGTCACCTGACGAGAGGTCTGGTCCGGCTCTGAGGTCACCTGACGAGAAGTCCGGTCCGGCTCCGATGTCACCTGACTAGAGGTCCGGTCTGACTCCGATGTCACCTGATGAGAGGTCCGGTCCGGCTCCGATGTCACCTGACGAGAGGTCCGGTCCGGCTCCGATGTCACCTGATGAGAGGTCTGGTCCGGCTCCGATGTCACCTGACAAGAGGTCCGGTCCGGCTCCGATGTCCCCTGACGAGAGGTCTGGTCCGGCTCTGAGGTCACCTGATGAGAGGTCCGGTCCGACTCCGGTGTCACCTGACGAGAGGTCTGGTCCGGCTCCGATGTCACCTGACAAGAGGTGCGGTCTGACTCCGATGTCACCTGACGAGAGGTCCGGTCCGGCTCCGATGTCCCCTGACGAGAGGTCTGGTCCGGCTCTGAGGTCACCTGATGAGAGGTCCGGTCCGACTCCGGTGTCACCTGACGAGAGGTCCGGTCCGGCTCTGAGGTCAGGTCCGGCAGCGGCTGGGGTGTCCAGGGAGGTGGCTCCAGTGGACTGGCAGACAGAGCTCAGTCAGTGGTCACCGGCAGAGCTTCGCTTGCATGAGCCGTGGTCCCCGGGGGATGAGAGCAAGTGTGAGGTTTTCCTTTTCGACCCACTCTGGGGTAGGTGGGCGGTGAAGGTGCCCTGGGTGTCACCAATCACAGGCTCACCTTTTGGGTGTCACCAACCAGATGTTGTTTGGGTGTGACCAGTGGTGAGTCGAGGGTCTCCTGGGCATGGCCAGTCGTGCAGTAGTGTGGGTGGAGTAAAGCAGTAGCCAGCTGGTTGGCTGCTCCTTGTGATGGAACGTCCCCCAGTCCTCATCAGGCCTCACCACCTGTGTCTGCTCTGACCGATGGTCCGGGCAGTTCCTGGCGCTTAGTGGCCTTAGCTCAAGTAACTCCATTTTGGTTTTGCTTTGTAGCCTTAGCTTAAATAACTCTATTTCAGTTTTGTTTTTTCTCTTTCTTTTTGGGTTAGCGGTGCTCTGTAACTCTTGGGACTCCTGTGGGATTCCCCACTACAGTGGCTGCTCCACCAGACCCACTGGGCTGCCTGGGAGTCCAGGGCCAAGGAACGCCCTTCTCGGTGGACAGCAGCATGGCTCAGTGGTGGCTGCCACTTGTAAACAAGCACATTGAAAACGAGCCGCCCTTGGGCTTCAGTGCTGTGGCACAGCGAGTTAACGCCCTGGCCTGAAGGGCCGGCATCCCACATGGGCGCTGGTTTCAGTCCCGGCTGCTCCACTTCTGATCTGTCTCTCTGCTGTGGCCTGGGAAAGCAGTGGAAGATGGCCCAAGTGCTTGGGCCCCTGCACCCATGTGGGAAACCTGGAAGAAGCTCCTGGCTCCTGGCTTCGGATCAGCACAGCTCTGACCATTGCGGCCATCTGGGGAGTGAACCATCGGATGGAAGACCTGTCTCTCTATCTCTCTCTCTCTCTGCCTCTCTCCTCTCTGTGTAACTCTGACAGCCATGGTAACAGATGGACGTCCCCACTCCTGTGTCCGATGCCTTCTGGGGGTGATCCCGTGAGACTGCCTGCCTGGCTGGCAGGTGGGGGGAGCCCCAGGCACACCTCCCCCACCCCGCCTTCTGCCAATCCGGTCAACCGTTCCCGGAAAGCCACCGTAGCCTACGTGACCTCCAAGCTGATTGGAGAAGCATATCGCTGCCCTTTAAAAGTGTGCTTGTTTGCTAATAAAGCAACCGCGTTCACCAAAGCTTGTCTCTGGTGCCCCACCCATGCCGACAGCGCCCGGGCCTCTCGGGCGAGCCCACAATGTTAAGTGATGTGGAGATTTCACCTTGGCTCTGGGGTCTTCCCCTGTTGATCTCACCGTCGAGCCACACGAGGGAGAGGGGGTCACTAAAGCCTTGGGGAGCTGCAGGAACCCCAGGAATCTCTCAGAGGACCCAGGGCCAGTGCCGGGCGTCTGGAGAAGCATTGCCAACACCTGCCGCCATCCAGCAAGGACGCCTGGCACGGGCGCCGCTTCCTCACCCAGAGCCAGCGAGCTCCCCCGGCGACATCACGACCCCAGCTCCAGGACCCCAGAGCCTTCCAGGAGCGACCGCAGGAACCTCGAGGAGGTGAGTTTCACAACCATGGGTGTGCCGTCGACCTGGACACTGGAGACCGGTGTCCCGCCGACCTGAACGGGACAGCCCCTGCTGCAGCTGGGGTCCTGGGGCGTGGGTGGGAGCAGGGCCTTGGAGTGGAGGCGGACAAGGCAGAGCCTCCACCGTAAGTCACTTCTCAAACCAAAGCACCGTTTTCTCCTCCCAGTGCCTGAATCTCACTGGACACCAGGTGCCCCGAAGGCTTCCCGGGGCTCTGTCGGCAGACGTCAGGTGGTCACACGGAACTAATGGCTCAAGCAGGGCCCTGGACACCTCTCCACTCTGCCCACCTGGGGCAAAGCGGGCCACGTCTGCTTACTCTCCCTGCGCCCACATCGCAGACGGCATCTCCCAGGAGACGGCGCCTCTGTCTCCGTGCAGAGCAGGCGACCCCGCTGCCACGCAGGGACGTCACAGCTCCAGCCCTGACCCCTCCGAAGTCCCCTTGGTGATGGTCATGGCAGGGCCAAGCTCACCTCACTGTTGGGTTCATGAGGGAGAACACCTGGGACCCCCGAGGGGTGCCCCACACGGGACCCAGCAGTCACTTCTCTTTGACTCTTTAAACTACAGAAACTGAGGCCCAGAGGCGCTCAGGGACCTGCTTCCGAGGGACAAGAATCAGACCGGGGGACACAGCCAGGCCTCGGAGGACCGGGCCCAGACCTGCTTCCTGTACACAGAGCCCGCTCTCCAAGCAGGGGTTCCCCCTTGGTCTCCTAGGCCTCCATGCCCAGGGCCCGAGCCGGGGCTGCCCGTGGGGTTCCACTTTTAATATGTGCACCTTCACCGCGAGCAGACCTGAAACTGGCCACGTGCTGGGATCCCGAGCCCCTAGCAGCACCAGCTGCTCCTAACCTGGGCACCCGCCTCCCCGCCCACCGTCAGGCTGCCAGCTGCCGTCAGCACAAGCCAGGGCCTGCGGTGAGCGTGGGCCTGGGAGGCGGCAGGAGGCTCTGCTGGGCAGAGACAGTGCCCCCAGCCTGTGAGCCCTCGCCCCTCAGCCCGAGGGGCCGCGCGCGGCACAGGCTGGGGCCTCGGGAAAGTCACGGCCCCGGGGCCTGAAGGGCAAGTTTGCTTTGGTGAAAGAAGCCTGAAACCCGTGCACAGTTCCTGTCCGTGAAATGCGTTTCCGTGGACCTGCTGAAGCCCCTGGTCTAAGGTCTCTCGCTCTATTTTCCAAGAACCCCTTGAAGTCTGCTTGGGCGCCGTGGCCACCGTAAGTTACCAGCAGCTCTGCACACGTCCTGCGTGTGGTTGTCGTCCAGGGTTTTTGTTGCTGACTTCTTTCCTTGTCAATAAGCTTCAAGCCTCAGATGGATGCCAGCAGGTACGGTGGCAGGATCCAAGATGTTAGTGTGTGTCTACGTTTATAACTTTATTTTTCATTTGTCCCGAGTTTCAAGCATGAAGTTTCTGTTTTCAAAATGGACCCAGCTGGCCGTTGTCCAATTATGATTCAAGAACCTCACATGGTGCAGTCAGAAGACACCTTCAAATAACTCCAGCGCTTCACGGGTGTGAGCCCTGGCCAGCCACCCCCACCCGTCTCCTTCCACCTCCTTCGTGCCCCCCCTGGCTCCGGGCAGTGGAAACACCACAGGTGACGCTAACCAGTCCAGAGTGTGACCCTGGGCGGCAGAAAGCCTAAGATGTGGCACTCAGCCGGGGCCGACAGAGTTCAGCTAGGGTCTGCACGCCAGGCACCCGGAGAGGAAGAGTCCTTAGGGCCAGGTCCCGACCAGGAGCCGGGGTTGCTGCCAGCCAGCCCTGCAAAAAGAGGGCTTGGGGTTCAGAATTGCTTGGTGGAAGGACAGCGTGCGCTGAAGCAAGAAGTCACTGAAGACGCACCCAGGGGACACAGGGACTCTCGTCCACCATCCTTGGACACTGCCTGGCGCACACGGAGGGGGCGGGGCTAGCTCCCTGCCAGTGGTCAGATCGCCTCTCCTCAAAGACACTCCTTGCCCCCAGGGAGGACTCCGGCCCTGTGCTTGGGGGTCCAGGATGGTGGACAACAGCACTCCTGAGCCAGCCTGAGACCCCACACACTCGGGCAGACCTGGGGGCTGGGCCCGCCTGGCAGTGCGTGGGCAGAGGGGCCATTGGAGAAGTGGTCAGCTCTCTGCTGACCGTCTCTGCTGGCCGGTGCTGGGCCTTGGGGTTGCAGCCGGGACATCGGCGGGGGACCTGCAGGGGAGTCTGCAGCCGGGGAAGGCGCGGCCCGCAGCCCAGCTGGAAGCAGCCTGGTGAGGCGGAGCAGCAGCCTGGCGCGGGGAGGGTCTGGTGTGGAGCAGGCACAAAACCCACACCACGGGAAACTTCCCGACCCCGGAAGTGGTGGGTGCCCCCTTGGAAGCCCTGAGCAAGAAAGGGTGGCCCAGAACCCCATTTCTGTCAACAGTGCCGAGGCTGGGCCAGCGTGGTGAGGAGGCGAAGGAGAGGAGCTGCTGCTGCCCACGGAGAACACGGGAAGCCAGGAGCGCCCCCCCCGCCCCCCCGCCGTCACCGCGAGGACGAGGTCACTCTGACTCAGCTGTGTTCCGTTGGCAGGACCCTGGAGAGAAAGCCAGCTCAAACCCCAGGCGCCTCTCTCTATGGCAGCAACAGAGAGAGAAAGCATGTAAAGGTGGACGTCAGTGAGACAGCACCCAGCATTTCCCGACTTCCCCCGTGGTGGGGCCACGTTGGTGGGATAAGCAAGAGCCCTCCTGAGAGCCGGGCTGGAAAGGTGGCCGGTCCCTCTTGCAGACTGGAAGGGAAGTGACCCGCGGAGGCAGAAGTGATGTTGCCGGCTGCCATGGTAACCCTCAGGAAAGCCAAGGTTCCCCGGGTGGGATCCACATCGGAGCTGCACATGGGGGCCAGGCTCTGGGGTGGTCACAGCCTTCCAGACTGGCTCCCAGAGACACCGTCGACTTAGACCTGGGCGCGAAGGGAGAGCGCTCCTAGCTGGAGGTCCCCGGGGCTGGCAGAAGCTGGCTGAAGACCACCCATTCCCTCCTCGCCCCCTGCTCATTGTGCCCGTGGTGTTGTCCCAACTGCCGGCCCCTCTGCCCAGACATCCCTTGGGACATGAGAGGCCTGCACTGGACAGCCAGGTGCCGGAGCTTGGGCACTGGGCAGCACTCGGATGCCAGCTCCGTGGCAGGTGCACCTGCCTCCTGAGATGCGTGAACCTGGAAAGAGGGCCCGGGATCCCCAGAGAAGAGGCCACCCAGAGTTGCCAGAGTGCGCATGCAGGGGCCTGGGAAGTGCAGCCCTGGCTCTGCTTGCACCATGCAGACTGGGCTGTGCCCCGAGGTGCGGGGGTGGGGTGCAGCCACCTCCAGCCCTGGCCCTGTGAGATGCATAAGGTCCCCAGAGCCCCCATACTAGCCCACAGGTGAGCAGACCTGTGGGGGCCTCAAGGAGGGGGGCTTAACGAGGTCGCGGAAGTTGCTTTGCTGGAACGAGAAGGTCCCAGTGGAGCTGATGAGGCCCTGGGCGGCCCTGTCCCCGGCTGTGCTTTGGTGAGTCATGGTTCCCAAGCTCCACTGCCAGCTCCTCCACCCTCCTCCTCAGCCCCACTCAAAATCTGTCACCAGGGCCCCAGGAAGACTCAGATGAGGGAACTGTTGTTTGTTGTGCGTCATGGACGTTGGGTCAGACTTGCAAACGAGAATAAGCTGCCCTTGGGGGGGATCAGCCACAGGAAGCCTGGGGTCCATGGTGAATGGGGGCAAATCCGGGGACGGGTGGCCCCATGGGTCCGGCCAGAACGCTCCCCTCTGCCCCAGAAGCGCTCCTGGCACAGTTGGCACCCAGTCTCTTGCTGGCAGAGGGAGGAGGAGCTGAATCCTCTCTCTCTTTCCTTTCTCATGAGTCTGGACGCTCCTCTGAGCAAAGCAGTTCCCTCAATTATTGTCCATCCACGGCAGAGGGGGCATGATTTTCCCCCTGGAAGTTGTGAAAATTTATTTTTCAAGTGTAAACATGTTAAAGTGGAAGGGGGCGGGCAGCTGGAGCCGTGGTTAAGCTGCCACTGGGTCACCCAGGTCCCATCTCAGAGCCAGGGTTCCAGGCCCAGCTCCACTTCTGACCCCAGCTTCCTGCTAACGCGACCCTGGGAGAAAGCAGGTGATCGATGGCTCAAGTGCTTGGGCCCCAGCCACCCAGGTGGGAGACCCAGATGGAGTTCTTGGCTTCTGGCTTCCGCCGGCTTTGATGCCAGCTCCTGTGGCACTTGGGGAGTGAACGTTCAAGTACAATGGACATCAGGACTTTTCAAAGGAGCAGAATGGTCAGAGGGCCCCAGGGTTCAGCAAAGCTCTTCCCTGGGCCGACTTCTCCAGAATCCGATCCTGCAGCCAGCAGCCTGGCTGCCCCAGCCACCTCTAGGGCTTCTCAGGGGACGATTGAATCCAGCAAATTTTCATTCCTGAAAAGAAAAAGTGTTTCTCTGGCTTCAGTGGGGAAGGAAGCCTGGGGGCTCGTGGAGGAGGTGGCGCCTTCCTGGGGCTGTGGAACCAGGGGTGGGAGCACTGGCTTTCTTCCCCGCCCCCCATCCTGCTGTCCTCCTGGTCGCCCCTCTGAGCCTGACCCCTAGGGATCCATTTCAGGGTCTCCTTGGCCCTTGTGGCTTAAGCCAACGTCAGGTGTGTCCAGGGTGAGCCAGTGCCACCCATGCAAGGACTCTGACCCCTGTCCTCAGCCTGACCAGCGCTGGCCTCTGCCTCCCGCCGGCCACACTGCTGCCCCCAGGCCTCCCATGGCAAGGGGAGGCCAGGGGGTTCCCCTCACCCCACACTGCATCCGGGGAAGTGTGTTCCCTTGCAGTGCCGTTTGTTAGGAGTTGGGATGAAGTTCCTGTGGAAGATTCTCGCTGGAGCCACTGCAGTGCCAAGTCCCAGAAACACCCCCACCACTCTGCCACTGCCCAGCCCCCCTGAGACCACAGGGCTGCTCCAGAAGTTTACAGAAAAGGTGAATTAAAAGCTTATTTGGTGCACAACTTTTTTTAAGGCCATGCATGGATCTTTCATGACATCCGTGGGCTTTTTGTTGGTGTTGTCTCCCAGGCAGATGGATCCTTTATAGACGACTTCTTAAATCTCCTTGTCACCCAGCAGTTCTGTGCCTGACACATCTTTAACGTAGTTTTCATAGCCTGTGTGTTCTCAGAAATCTTCAGTCACTGAGGCTCTGAAAATGTCTTGTTACGCTGTTGCATAATGTGTATTGTGTGTGTATACATAGTGTTTTTGTATCTATAGGATGTAAGTTATTAGCTGTAAACAGTATCTACCTTCTGGCCTCGCCTAAGCTTGACAATGTCCATCAACAGGATCATTCTTTATGTGTCCCTTTGCAAATTGCTTCTCATTCAGCATCCAGTTTGCCAAATGTATCCATGTAGACACAGAAAGAGCGCCTTGCTCCTACTGCCCTCAGCCTTCGGGCAAGCGCTGGTGTTTATCTGCCCACACGCCTGGTTTGTCACCCGGCAGTTTCTGTGCTACGTTCAAGGCCAAGGGCCATGGTTGACTCATGTCTCGGCGCCCCACCTCCTGCTTTCGCACCCCCACCGCTGCCTAGAGTGGAGCCTGTTCGTGGGACACTGAGGCCAGCACCTGCAGCCTGCAGACACCTGTGGGTAGGTGACAGTCCCACCTGGCTGTGCCCCGGCTCATGGGAGCCAGGAACGCAGCCCAGCAGGTCCCCGTCGGCTCCTCTGGGGCGGGGTCCCTTCCCGGCTGCCCCCACACAGCTTTTGAGGGGTGAGCTCTGGGAAAGGGGGAGTCCTGCCATGGATCTGATGAGGAAAGCGAGGCTTACAGAGAGGAAGTGGCTCCGCACCGTCCCACCGAGGCGGCTGCTCTGGCTTCTCCACAGGAATTTTTATTCCCGCCTTGCTCCCCCCCCCCCCCCCCCGCCTCAGCCCCTCCCTCCCTCCTTGCTTCCCTGTCTCCCTCCTGACAACAGGAGAACAAATCCCCTTTATTCTTCCCCTGCCTCTCATCTGCATAGCAATGCATCATTTTATTTCATTTTTCAAGCTTCTGACCTGGTTTTTGAATTATTTTTTTGATTAAGCAATCAGTTCCTGTGGCTCAGAAATCAAACTCTCTCACAAGGCTGCCTGTGGTGTCAACCTCTGGGCCCCGGGGCCCTCCCCCCTCAGGGGGCTCCTGGGTCATTTTCTGAAGGCCCTGAAGCGTGTCTTGATCCACACACACACGTGCTGGTTTCTCCCACTTATGGACCAAAAGGAAGCAGCTACACAGACAGGTTTGTCTTTTTTGAAGATTTTTCTTTTGACAAGCAGTGTCAGAGAGAGAGGGAGGGAGACACATACAGAGAGAAAGAGAATCTTCCATCCACTGGTCCACTCCCCAAAGGGCTGCAACAGCTGGAGCTGGGCCCGACTGAAGCCAGGAGCCTGGAGCTCCATCTGTGGGTGCAGGGGCCCAAGCGCTTGCACCATCTTCCGCTGCTTTCCCAGGCGCATGGGCAGGGGGCGGGACTCAAACCAGCACTCGGGTGTCAGAAGTGGCAGCTTAACCGCTGTGCCACAACACCAGCCACTGCGCCCGGCTCCTCACTTGGCTCCACCTTGCATGTTCCTGGGGAGGAAGGAGGCGGACAGGCTTGGCCACAGCTGCCTCTCTCCTTCCTGCCGCCCAGCTCTCCCCGGGTGTGGCTGCATCACCACGAGGCTCTCAGGCTGAGCCCGCCGTGCGTCTGCGCGGCGGCTGCCCTGTGGACACCTTCCCACCCCTCCCCGAGCGTGGGTGCACACAGGTGCCCAAGTTTCTGCATCAGACAAAGGTCTGATTGTGGCAGCTGCTGGGAGTGGAGACTCAAGGCTCAGACCCCTCCCCCTCCTTCCCCAGCAGCCTCCAGGAGAAGGTGTGGTACCTGCGCCTTCTGCAGCCCCTGGACCTGCCCGACCCAGCCCTCCCACATCTTTGTGTGCCCGAGCCCAAATGGTGACTGTCTGGGATTCGGTACTGGCTGCAGACCCAGGACGGCAGCCACTGCCATGGGCCCTCCCCTGGAATCCAAGGTGCAGGAGCCACTCCCACTACTGCCCTGCCCGGGCGTCCCCACAGGTCCCAGGGCTCCATGTTTCAGGAACTTGAGGGGAAAACGGAGCCTTGGATGAGTTTATGGGGACTGAGATCCAAAACCTCTCATTCCCTGATGGCAACACTACCTCAGTGGCCACCTGTAGCTCACTCGGAGCCCAAGCTGGGGGAGCTCTCAGCGAGGCTGCTGGGGGGGCTCAGCGAGGCTGCCGGGGGTGGGGGACACTCAGCCAGGCTGCTGGGGGGACTCAGCGAGGCTGCTGGGGGGACTCTCAGCCAGGCTGCTAGGGGGGGGACTCAGCCAGGCTGCTGGGGTGGGGGGACACTCAGCCGGGCTGCTGGGGGGGCTCAGCGAGGCTGCTGGGGGGGTGCTCAGCCAGGCTGCTGGGGGGGCTCTCAGCAAGGCTGCTGGGGGGGACACTCAGTCAGCTGCTGGGGGGGGAGACACTCAGCCGGGCTGCTGGGGGGACTCTCAGCGAGGCTGCTGGGGGGGCTCTCAGCAAGGCTGCTGGGGGGGTGCTCAGCGAGGCTGCCGGGAGTGGGGGACACTCAGCCAGGCTGCTGGGGGGGTGCTCAGCCAGGCTGCTGGGAGGGGACACTCAGCCAGGCTGCTGGGGGGGGGGGACTCAGCCAGGCTGCTGGGGTGGGGGGACTCTCAGCGAGGCTGCTGTGTGTCCAGCCTTGCTGCTGGCCTGGAGGTGAGGTCCCGGGGCCTGGGAGAGCAGCAGCAGGAGAGATTCCTCCCCCGTGACTCTGATGTGTGTGTGCACCTGTGAGTGCGTGCGCATGGGCGTGTGTGCTTCACTGTGGCAGGGGTTAGAGCAGGATTTGGGCTTTGGCTTTGGCACAGGCCTAGGGAACTAGGGCTTTGTTCCAGGCCAGGGGTGTCAGAAAGCGGGGGTGGACCTGTGAGGAGGAATCCATGGAGGGAGAGCAGGTGCCGGCAGGGGGGCTGCAGCTCCGGCAGGAAGCTCTCCTCGGCCAGGAGGGGGTGTGTCTGGCACTTTGTGGCTGGGACAGGTTCCTGCTCTGCGGGATGCCCTAAGTACCCAGCATCCTAGCAGGGCGTCAGTAGAGCATGGAGGGGCCGGCATTGTGTGCAGTGGGTAAAGCGCCACGTGCCGAAGGCTCCTGTTCTTGTCCCGGATGGACCCCGCTTCCAATCCAGCTCTCTGCTGATGCTCCGGGAGACAGCAGCGGATGGCTGAGGGCCTGGGCCCCTGCACCCACCTGGGAGACTGGACGGGACTCCTGGGGCCTGGCTTCATTCAGCCTGGCCCAGCCCTCGTCGCTTCAGATGGAGGATCTCTCTCTTTCTCTCTGTTTCTCCCTGTCTCTGTAACTCTGCCTTTCAAATAAACAAAGAATCTTATCTATCTATCTATCTATCTATCTATCTATCTATCTATCTATCTATTTTAGAAAAGAAGAAGAGAGCCTGGAACGGCTGGTGTGGGTTTCCGAGCAGGGACCTGACCCGGAAGGCAGGACTGCTCTCTGGCTGTGTGTTTGCAGTGGAAGCACAGCCATTCCAGGGCCAGCGGGGAGGAGGGGCTGGGGTCACTCTGGTGTCAGGTGACCTCTGACATCTGCGAAAGAAGCAAGAGGAAGTCACAGCTCCCTTTGGGCTTTCTGTCTCGTGCAGAAGCTGATTCTGACGGGTGCCCTGTTTGCAGGTTTTCAAAGTGGGGTGGTCAGCCTGGGAGCAGTGCCCAGGACCTGCAGGTGCCGGGGGGGGGGGGGGCACGGAGCAGGTGTCTCCAGGACAGCTGCAGGCGAAGGCGCAGTGGGCGCCAGCAGGGTGGGGCAGCCGGCAAAGCTCCCCATCCATGCTTTCCCTCGCAGTGACCTGGACACGTGGTCTAGGGCTGACGCCCGTCCACTGCCTCTCTGATTTCCATGTATTCCAGGGGCTAATTGAGGGCTTGGAACGATGTGGGGAAGGCGATCGCACGGCCAGATCTTAGCTGCCGGCACCTGTAATCTCGGAGCCCCGGCAGTGAGAGCCCAGGGTCAGGACGGCCTGTGGCCTGCGCTCCAGCCAGCAATTACACAAGCGCTCCAGCCCAGCAAATTGGCAGGTGCCGAGCCCGCGGGTGCCCGCGGTGCCATTTCTGGGCCAGAGCCGTAATTCTGGCGCCACCCTGCCCTTCCGGAGACGCCTGGCTCCCGGCCCCGGCCCCCGTGGGCTCGCAGCCCCCAGACGTGGGCCGAGCGCTGTGGCTGCTCCACCTCCACGGCCAGGCTGCGGAGTCCTCCGGCCACTCCTTGGGCACTCCTGGCCTGCCCAGGGGTCACCTGCAGGACCGGGCGCGAAGCGGACCTCAGGCGCCGGCCCCTGGAGTCTGGCCTCGGGCCTCACCTGTGCCCACCTCGCTCCATGCGGGAGCAGAGGAGACGCCGCCACCCGCAGGGCGACTCTGCCCGGTCCCCAGGTCACCCTGTGCGGCAGGAGTCACAGGTCCCTGTGCCTCCCCTCACGTCACACACACGTCCACGTCACACACACACACGTCCACACACATCACACACACGTCGCACAAAGTCACACACATACATATCACACACAGGTCATAAACACACGTCCAGGTCACACATACCCACACATCACACACAGGTCACACAAGGTCACACACAGGACACACACACTGCACATAGGTCACACACGTATGGTCACACACAGGTCATAAACACACGTACAGGTCAAACACAGGTCACACACATATCACACATATACACACACTCCTACATCACACAGGGTCACACACAGGTCACATATATACACACACGTCGCACATAGGTCACACATGTATGGTCACACACAGGTCACACATATCACATCACACATACCCACACCTTCGTCATACACATACACATGTACATGTCACACACCTACTTACCACACGCGTCACCCACACCCACACACACCCATAGCCTTGTCACACACATATACGTACACGTCACACACATGTACACGTCACACACATACTTATCACACAGGTCGCACACATAGACCCCCCCACACACCAACACCCACACCCACACCCACACACTCACACACACCCCGTAGCCACCGGGGCTCGCACCCCACACAGCAGGCCGGGCCGGCCGGGAAGCCCTGGGCTGAGCCTTGTGTGGACGCGCGGAGTGGGAACGCCTCGTCACGGACGCGCGTGACCCCCACGGGACTCTGCGGACGACCCCGCATCTCCGCAGTGGGCGATCCCGCCCCGACGCCGCGGTGGCAGCAGCTCAGTCCGTCGAAGTCTCTAGAACGTCCAGGCGGTCGGCGTCCGGCACCGGGGTGCGGGACCTGGCCCTTTAAGAATCCGGTCCCAGTCCTTCCACGCCCCGCCCCCCGCGGAACCGGCGCGGCTCGCACGCCCGGCCCCTCTCCTCGGCTGCCACGGGCTCGGCCGCCCGTCCGTCACAGGGGCGCGGCCTCTGATTGGCTGCGGCGCTTCGGGCCAGGAGGCGGGGCGGGCCGGCCGGAGAAAGTAGCTGCCGGCGGCGTCTCGGCGGTCCCGCGGCGGTTCGTCCGGCGGAGCGGAGTGGAGCGGAGCGGGCCGGGGTCTCGGTGAGTGCCGGGGCCGCCGCCCAGGGACGTGGCCCTTCCTGGGGCCGGGCGGCGCGCGGGAGCCAGGTGTCCACCGGCGGCCGCGGGACCCGCACCGGTCAGCCTGGCGGCGCGCGCCGCGGGTCTTTGTGGGCGAGCTTGGCGCTCCCGCGGGTGGGCCGGGGTCGGGGCGCGTCTCCGCGGGTGGGCCGGGGTCGCGGGCGGGCCGGGGTCGGGGCGCGTCTCCGCGGGTGGGCCGGGGTCGCGGGCGGGCCGGCGTCGGGGCGCTCCCGCGGGTGGGCCGGGGTCGCGGGCGGGCCGGGGACGGGGCGCTCCCGCGGGTGGGCCGGGGTCGCGGGCGGGCCGGGGTCGGGGCGCGTCTCCGCGGGTGGGCCGGGGTCGGGGCGCTCCGCCGCGCGTGGGCCGGGGTCGGGGCCCGCCCGCCGCGTCCTGGGTCTGCCCGCCCCGGCGGGGCCTCGCCAGCCGCTGCCTTCGGGAGCTGTGCCCGGGCCGGGCCTGCGGGTTCCGGCGGGAAGTTGCGTTCGGGCCGGCCGCGGACCCCGCACCGGGCCCCTGGCTGGGGGCAGAGGCGGTGCCCCGCGGCCGGAGCACTTGGCCCTCGTCGGGGGGCCCGCAGCTGACCGGAAGCAAGGCCCCCTCGGCCGGGGCGCCCCGAGCCGGCAGCGCGGAGCCCCGGGGTGCGGTGCGAGCCCGGTGCTGTTGGGACGCGGTTCCTGGGCGCCCTGGCTGCGGGGAGGCCGAGGCGGGTGCTGCCGGGCACCGGTCGGCCGTGTCCGTGCGGGGGCGAAGAGAAGACCCTCGGCTCAGAGGAGCGCAGCCCAGCGCGGGCTCCAGGCTAGCCGCCCCCTGGGGTCCCGGGAGAGCCCACCCCCGGACCGGAGACCCGCCGGAGGGGCTGGCAGAGGCAAATGAGGCGGGCAGTGAGGGGCACTGTCCAGCTGGAGGTAGCCGGCCGGGCGCGGGGGCCGGGGAGGGGGCTCACCTGCCCGCACCTGTCCTGTGCCTGCAGAGCTGACTGCGGCGTGGCCGCTGGGAGTGCGCTCTGCGCCGCGGGGGTTGGCGAAGGGGGCTCCCTGCTGCCCTGGGTCCCGGTCAGCCCCCACCCTCTTGAGCCCGTGGCCAGCCAGGGCTGTGGGCATGACAGACCCCACAGGGAGCCTCGCCGGGCCCTCCCTTCCCTGTGGCCTTCCTGCTGTCAACAACCCCCCACCCTGTCTTGGTGCCGGTGGCCGGGTAAGGGGTGGGTACTGTGGCTCATCATCCTCTTGTCAGATTTTAATATTTTCACTTAATTTGAAAGAGACACGGGTGGAGACGTTGAGTGAACCCGCTGGTTCTCCAGGGCTGGGCTCGGCCGGAGCCAGGACCCCAGCACCCCATTTGTGTCCTCCACGTGGGTGGCGAGGACCCAAGCCCCTGAGCTCCACCTGCTGACCACCCCCACCCCCGAGTTGCTCATTAGCAGGAGGCTGCATGGGCAGTGGAGTAGCCAGACCCGGGTGACCACAGTCCCGCCCTGGCCCTTAGGATGAGCACCATCTCTTCTGCACACACAGGCAATGTGCCGCCCCGGCCAGGCTCCTGCACGTGTCTGCAGGCTCCTGGGCTCCCTGGCCTCGGTTTGGTGTTCTGTGCAATGGGTGGGTGCCCCTCTACGAGCTGCTGTTGAGTTCTTCCAAGCCCTGATGTTCAGCATCGTGTGAGGCCTCGGTGCCTGCCGGCCCAGCTGGCATTCACGGGGGGCGGGGTTCGGGTTGCAGCACCACCTCTGCCGGGGGCTGTGGGTGACTTCCCTCCCCTTCCTGTACCCTGGCTTCCCCGGGTGTGGGGTCTTTCTCCTGGGGGTGACTCCAGGGGGACAGACGCTCGTCCCTCAGCCTTCCTGGGTGCCTGCCCAGAGCTGTGGGCGAGGGCGTGAAGGAGGTGGCATGTGGGTGACTCACTTCCCCAGGGCTGCTCCTGTGCTGGGACCTGGGCAGGGCGGTGGGAGCGCCGAGGCTCCCCTAGAGCAGACGGTGAGGCCTGGCCCCCGGGAGCCCCGGGCACAGAGCCGGGGCCGCCTCCTGGGAGAGGTGGACAGAGAGGAGGGGCCGAGCGCCCACGGCACCTCGCCTCACCCGCAGGACCAGCTGGGCGGCCCTCACCCAGCTTGGCTGCTTCCTGCTGTGCCTCTTGTGTCCCCGGGGAGGCTGACCGCAGATCAATCCAGGCTGATTGATCAATCCAGGGAATTAATTTCCTAATTACGCCGAGAGGAGCTTTCTCGTTGCAACCTCAGGACGCACGCCTGCGGGGACAGCAGCTGGCTGGCTGGTCTGCCGGGTGCCAGCGAGGGCCGAGGGTGGAGCGTTTGCTCTTCTAGGAAGCCGTGGCCGTTGCCTGAAGCGTCCAGACTCCTGGTGCTGCTGCCCCCAGGTGGCCCCTGAGGCCCAGGGCGGCAGGTGCCTCGACCCGTGGGTGGCTCTGCCTTTCAGGCCTCCTGGGTGGCGTGCACTGGGCTGGACCCTGGGGAAGGGGCTCCAGGAGGGCCCCTGCTTGCCCGAGGCAGGCCGGGCCCGGGGTGGACCCGTGCTCACGATGGCACGCGGCTGCCTCGGTTTCCCTGTTGGAAGGGAGAAGTGGCTACTGCTGGCCTCTTCTCTGCCAGCTCTGGGGTTCACGGCGGAGCCCAAGGCAGGGCCCACTCCCAGACCACAGGAGGCTGGCGGGGAAGTGGGCGTCTCTCGGGTGACATTTGCACCGGCGCCCAGCCCCTGTGGAGGCAGGGCCAGCCGGGCTGGGAGGAGTAGGTGACAGGGCGGGTGCAGGCTGCAGCCAGAGCACTCTGTGGTCTGTGGAAACCGATCCTTGGAGTTGTTTGTGTTAAATAACTTGCCAGGCGATCTATGTAAGAGATGGGCCACGGGCGGGAGTCCGCCTCCTCTGGGCCCTGCAGGCCCCCGTTCTATGATTGTTTTGGGTAACTCAGGGACCCCCTGTGGTCCACGGTGAGCCCCAGGGCACCCCACGGCCACACCGCTGTCCTCCACTGCCTGCCTCCCGGTGAGAGGCCTTGGGCCAAGCCTGCGTTCCCCTGTGTGTCTGAGCAGGGGTGAGGGTTCTGTGCCCTGTGCCCTCATGTGCGCCCGGTGTGCATGGTTTCCTTCTGATGCTAGGAGCTCCGATGGGGAGTCACCCCACCCCCACCCCGCTAATCCCTGCCCTGCTGTGCCGCTCTGTGCTTTGCATGGGAGAACATTCCGGAATGCTCTGTAGGCACGGGGCGGCTGTCACCAGTGAAGCCCTGTCTGGGGCCTGGAACCTTCCAGTGAACAGGCCCGGGGAGGGGCTGGGGCCTGCCTGGCCTGACCTGAGAGCGCCCTCAGGTCACCTGCAGGGGCAGCAGCACCCTCTCCTCCATGAGGAGGCTCAGCAGGGACACTGGCCAGCCTGACAGAGCTGAGCTCCGCTCGCCTCGAGTTTGTCTCCCCAGGCTCCCTGTGTCTCTGCCCAGCCAGAAGGTGCTAGAGCAGGGAGGCCGGTGGGAAGGCAGATCTGTGAGTGGGGGCTGCCTGGAGGGTGTCATTGCCGCTGGGGGTGGGACTCCCTGGGGAAGTGCAGCAGGGTTTGGCCATGCTGGGGACGGCTCAGCACCAAACCTCAGGGAGGCTGTTGCTGTCACCAGCCTGACCTGGTTGGGGTCTTACAGCCTCGGGGCGTGGGGCAGGGGGAACAGCAGGAGACCTGGGCGCAGCTCTTGGGGTTCCCAGGCAGGTGTTTCTGGGGGAGCGAGGGAGCTCTCACTGAGGGGGGCCATTCCCTCCCGGCTGGGGGAGGCGGGCAGAGCTGCTGTAGGAGTTGAAGTTGCTGTTGTGACCTCCCCGGGGACTTGGCCGCTGGCACAGTGAAGAGGAGAGAGTGGTGGGGCCAGCCGCCCGCCTGGCACTCAGCGCGGTCCTCTGCCGACGTCTCGGGACAGGACCTTGGGCAGGGGCAGCTGCCGCCCCATCCTGCTGCTGACAAAAGAGGCTCCCGCTGCCGGGCGTCCGGCAGGGCTGGGATTTGAGGGGGCACTGGTCACTCCGAGTGCCCTGTGCTGTGTGTGGACTGTGGGGTGCTTGCCACACTCCATCCAAGGAGAAACGCACCCCCGGGAGCCTGTGTGGAGACCCCAGTGCTGCTGGCCGATCCTGGTGTGTCCTGGTGACCCGGGTGGCAGAGGGGACGTGCAGGGGGCCGAGCCTGCCCTCGTGGGTGCCCAAGAGTGACCTCTTGTGTTGGTGATTCCGACATCTGCACGCCACTCAGGTGAGGCCGTGATGGGAGTGGAGTTCAGAGAGGGACGAGGCGGAGCTAGGACAGCCCCATAGGGAGGGGCTGGGCTGGGCGGTCAGCAGCTGACCGTCTGGCAGTGGAGTGGGGCAGTGGGCGGCACTCCGTGGGGCCTGCGGCACAGGGGATGACAGAGCGGGCCTGTGGGACCTTGCTGGCACACACCAGCGAGGGCGCTCCGTGGGCACCCCCGTGTCTGCTATAAATAGATGCGCTTCTGTCTTCAGAAATCCAGTGCAGCACCCACGCCACCTTGCCGCAGAGGCCCTGCGGGCACAGGGTGCAGGCGCAGCCCACCGTGGCCTGGGTGCTGGCTCCAGGGGTCCTGGGAGCTGAGCCGGCCCTGCTCCAGCAGAAGTCGCTCCCCTGAGAATTCTTAAAGGCAGGGTGCAGGGTAAGGGAGTCCCACCGCCCCGCATTCCTTTTTTTTTTTAAGATTTTTTTTCTTTCTTGAAAGGCACAGAAAGACAGGGAGAGGTCTTCCATCCCCTGGTTCACTCCCAGAATGGCCATCATGACCAGGGCTGGGCCAGGCTGAAGCCAGGAGCCAGGAGCTTCACCCGTTTCCCACACGGGTGCAGGAACTCAGGTGCTGGGGCCGCCTTCGCTGCCTCCGGGGTGCGCAAGCACAGACTGCAGCCGGCACCCCAGCACCACCGCGGGGTGGGCCCTGTCTCCATGGTAACACTAAGGCGCTGTTGCCCTCTTCCCAGATTCTCCCGCGTGAATGACTCGGTGAACCGTCGCTGCGCCAGTGATGGATGGATTCAGACAGGGCTCAAGTCCCTGTGGTCCCCGAGGGTGAGGGGGCCTGGGAGGGCCTGATTCCTTCCTGTTAGCTGACCAGGGCGGCACGCTGGACACGCTGCACGCAGGCAGGTGCACAGCCGCCCCCAGAGGTGTGGCAAGCCTTTGGTGCTCGGCACTGTGCCCGGAACAGAGCTCGGGTTTGAGTCCTGGCTCCTCCACGTCCAGACCAGCTCCCTGCTGAGGGAGGCTCCAGGGCGTGGGTCCCTGCCCCCACACGGGAGATGCACAGAGTCCTGGGTTTGTGCCTGCGGCCTGGCCCAGCCCTGACGTTGGGGCGAAGCAGCAGATGGCAGCTCTTTTTTGTCCCTCTTCCTTCAAAAGGAAAAAGGAAAAAAAGATGTTTTTGTGCAAAAACTTGAAATCCATGTGTGGTTTTTCATAATGTGCATTTTTCACAGACTTTTTGAAGATCCTATGTGTGCATGGATTTCAGAATTTTCTGAAATAAATTTCTTTTCATTTTCACAGACTTTTTGAAGTTCCCATATGTGAGAATGCAGCCACTACCCCAACCAAAATTGGTTGGAGACTTGGCCTGTGGAACCAGCTCTGGTTTGCACAGCCCCTGAGTGTATCCGTGGTGGTTAAGCTTCCTCTTGGTTTTCATTTGAAAATGGTAAATACCCCAGGCCCTGGCGCAGCGGTTAGGCTGCCACCTGCGGCACCAGCTTCCCATGTGGGCACCGGTTCAAGTCCTGGGAAAGCAGGGGAAGATGGCCCCTGCCACTCACCTGGGAGACCCAGAAGAAGCTCCTGGCTTCAGCTTGTGCCAGCCCCGGCTGTTGCAGCCATTTGGGGAGTGAACCAGTGGATATAAGATGCATCTCTGTAACTCTGCCTCTCAAACAAAGAAGTAAATCTTTAAAAAGAAAATGGCAAAGATCAAGAGGCAAAACTGCGTGAGAGAGGCCCTCGGGCCCTCAGTGAGGAGGAGCCCTGGACGGGGCCGTGGGGAGGGGAGCAAGGCCCTCGGGCCCTCAGGAAGAGCCCTGGACATGGGCCGTGGGGAGGGGCCCTGCACAGACCGCGCCCTGCTCTGGTCCCCTCGTCTCTCAGCAGCCCTGAGGAGCAGGCCGTGAGCAGGCCGTGAGCAGGTCGGGGATGAGGCGGGGGACCACGTGAGGTCGGGCAGCTCACAGCCCTGGCAGGGAGCTCCGGCAACCGGAGTTCGAAAGGTGGACCCTGGACCTGACGCGAGAGCGGGGGTCAGAGGGCGAGCCGAGAGTGCCAAGTGCCTGTCACCAGCCCGCCTGCCGCAGGTGTGTGCAGCACGGCAGGGTGCAGGAGCGGCGTACACGGCGGCTGGTGCACGCAGTGGGTCGCGTGTGCACGGTGTGTCACTGGTACCCAAGGCAGGTGCACGTGGGGGTTGGCTCTGTGTGGTGTGCGGCCTGTGGTGCCTGGTGGTGCACATGGCCGGGTGCTGTATGGTGCCGACGTTGGTAGGCGGTCTCGCCGTTCCCGTGTGAAAGCTGCTGTCCCGTGCACGGCCTGTTGCGCTTTCACTTGCCCAGCCGGCCGCTTCCTGTTCTGCTGGCTGTGTGGCGCCTGGCTCCGTGGCTCTGCCACGGATTATCTGCCCCTGCAGCTGCGCTGCCTTGGGAACCCCCTCTTGTGCAGGCACCAGAGGCCCAGGGCACCTGCCGGTGCTGCCAGCCGCACCCCGCGCCCTCCCGTCTCCCGACGTGCAGAGGCAGTGCCGTGGCTGCGGCCTAGGAACCAAGGAGCATTGTCGTGCTGCTGGGCCCCTGCGTGGGCAGCCCGGGGAGGGGCCGAGCGAGGGCGACGCCCACGGCAGTGACTGCCCAGTCACATGCCTGCTTTCCCATGCTGGGCGCAGGCCCTCGGAAGAGTCTGGGGGGGGGGGTGGAAATGGAGTTAAGACGATTATTTTGACACAAAGTAACTTTTAAAAATATTTGTTACTCGTCTATTTGAAAGGCAAGAGTTAGAGAGCACCAGGTCTGCCTGCTGGTTTTCTTCCTGAGTGGCCTCAATGGCCAGGCTGGGCCAGGCTGGAGCCGGGAGCCGGGAGCTCCACCTTGGTCTACCGCGTCTCCTGCCGCCTTCCCGGCGGCGTTAGCAGGTGGCTGGATGGGCTGCATCGCGGTGTCCAGGAATAGAACTGGTGCTCTGACACCGTGCCAGCCTTGCAGGGGCTGTTGAACCTGCTGCACCGCAGCGCCAGCCCTGGCATGGGGTTATTTTGAAACTCATACATAGTTTTTGCGCAATCCACATTTTCTGTGAGCTGCTCGAAGAGCCCTTGTCCTGCTTGTTGGTTTAAGTTGCCCTGGTGCCTCGGGCCAGTGGCATCCAGGCCAGGCCAGCGGTCACTGGGTCCTTTTGTGAGGATCCAGGCTGCCCCGGCGGCTCGGGGCCTCGGAGCTGGGTCCAGGCCGTCCTGCTGGCGAGGGCGCAGCCTCCACAGGAAGTCGTGCTTGCTCTGGGGGTCCTTTCAGCTGCTGGCCGTGCCCTGCTGAGAGCTTGTCCACTCTGCCACTGGGACACAGGTGCCCTTGTTGGCCATCTGGGGCGGGAGCTGGGGCGGCAGGTGGGCACAGGCAGCACCCCCTCGGCTGTGCAGGTGCCCGCCTGGGGGCCCCAGAATCATGGCATTTCCCCCGAGGGGACAGGGCAGGAACAAAGATGTTAGCGGGAAGAATCCCACAGCTGCCGAGTCGCCCGTCCACGCCCCGCGGCCGCTCAGTGTGTGTATTTCTGGAGGTAGAGGGAGGCACTGCCCGCCCCAGACCTCTCCAGACCCCTGCTCTGGCTTGTGCCCACCCCCGAGTCTTATACAGAGTGGGGTTCTTGTCCTGGGGCAGTGCAGCCTCCCCCGCCCTGTGAGAGTGCCCGTGTTGGGGCGTAGCCTGAGCTCATCGCTGCAACAGGACAGAGTGCCCAAGTGCCACTGCCCGGCTCGCTTGCCCCCTGGGAGCTGGCTCTCCCCAGGGAGGCAGGATGCCTGCACGTGCCGTGGGCTGGGGGTGTGGCCAGTCAGTCACCATGGTGGGGGACCCTGCAGGCCGGCCCCTGTCTGAGGAAGAGGTGGTAAGGCGCTGGCTGGGGACGGGAGGCTGTGCCCCAGCGTGGCCTTTCCACCCAGCAGGGGGCGGGGCTGCTCTGGCCGGACGAGTTGGCAGCTGGGGTGTGGGAGTGGCTCCCTGCGTCCGTGTCCCTCACAACTTTGTCCTCTTGGGGGTTCGCCGAGCCGGCCACGTAGAAGCTGGTCAGAGGGCAGAATCCTAGCACCGGAGCCTGACAGGTGCCCAAGGCTGAGGCTCACAAACCAGCCCCTCTGCCCTTGGTGCCTGGGGGAGGGGAGCTGGGACCGGCAGCTTGCCATGGCTGCTCCCGCTGTGGTGGGGCTGAGCCCCTGGGCAGGCACGGGGACCAGAGTTTCCTGCTGGCTGTCACTCCTATCCCTGCAGAGCCCCTGGTGGGATCTGGGAGGGCTCTGCTGGAAGCCCCTCCCCGGCACCGCCTCCTGCAGCCTCTCCAGCCCCAGCAGGCAGGGCTCCCGGGCGGTGGGTGCCGGGACAGGAAGGGAGATGCCTCCTCCCCTGCTGGGGTAGCAGAGGAATGAGGGGCTGCCCTGGGGGAGTCCCTGGGCCTTGGCTGCTTGTCAGGAAAGCGGCTGCTGTGGTGGGGCGCTGGCTGTGGCGCTGTGGCCATGCACGACCCTGTGCAGGTTTCTCGCACACGGAGGCCCGGGCGCCTCCAGGCGGAAATCCAGCCCCAGGGTGCTGGGGAGTGGGGACCAGTGCTCATACCCAAGGCCACGAGGGCCGGGTTGGCGGCAGCCCTGAGACAGTTGCTGGCACCTGGGAGCCACACGGAGCTGCCTGCCTTGAGACTCGCCGACACAGCTGGCGGAGGAGGTGGGAGGGAGTCCCGCCCCAGCTAGGCTTCAGGCTTCCCGAGGGCAGCACCTGAGGGCCCCTTTTATGGCCTCTACGCATTCCTTTGGGAGTGGTGGCCAGGGGTCCAGCCCCAGGAAAGCTCGCAAGTCCCCTGGAGGTGTCACCCCCGGCAGCAGGTGGCAGCCTTGGGTCAGCCATCTGGGCGAGGAGCCTGCGTCGCCGCTCCAGAACACATCTCCGTATAGACCCGCCCTTCCTCGTCTCAGCTGGGTACGTGGAGAGGGTGGGGTGTCAGGGCCCCGGGAGGGGCGGCTGCCCGATCCAGTGGCCACCACCGCCCACGGTGGAGCACTCGCTGCTGTCCCTAGCCGGCCCTGCAGGCTGGATGTTCTGCATAGTGACGACGCGGGCTGTGTCCCTGGCAGGGGGAGGGATGGACGGGTCCATCCGGCAGATGCCGTGACCGTGGTGCTATGGCCACATGGGCTCTGCACATAGCAAAAAGCCGAGCAGGGACTGGCACGGTGAGGGTGGCCGTGCCTCGTCAGTGGTGCTGCGAGTCGGCTGGGGACCGACCCGCCGCTTGGGGGCAGCATCGTGCAGGAGGCGGCGGGGGAGCTGGGCAGTGGGTGCTGCGCTGGCCTTGTCTGGCGGCTCCGCAGTGTGCACTCAGCCAGACCCCCATCGGCTGTGCCCCTCAGGGCCAGGGGGCTGCTCTGCCAGGCTTTGTCCCTCCAGAGGGCTGGCCAGGCCCGGGGGCAGCTGCCTTGGGAACGTGGACCTGGGGGTTGCCAGGCCAGGCAAGCTGAGGAGCTCACTGGATAGGCTTGGAGCATGCAGTCCACGTGTGGCTCTGGACAAAGCAGGCCCTGCCCTGGCCAGGCCTGTGGCTCCCTTGGAGCAGGTGTGGTGGCCATGGTCGCTCTGGAGGGGTGGGGCACTCGGGGCAGCATGAGCCTGGTTCATCAGTGGCCTGGGACCCGTGGAGTGAGGGAGCACTTGGGAGCCAGGCTTGGGGGGTCTCCTGCTTCTCGCTTTCCCAGCCCTGCCCCGGTCTCCTAGCATGGTCTGGAGAGACTCAGACTGTCCTGGGCCCTGGGGCGGGAGAGGAGGAGGCAGGAAAGTGTCCAGTTACGGAGGGGCGGCCGCCAGGAGCCGCTACAGGGGCTGGGGCTCAGCCTCTGGGGCCCGAGTGAGGGCAGCCTGGCTCTGGGACGGAAACACTCGGGGGGCGCGGAGGCCTGGGCAGGACAGGCTTCCACTTCTAGATGGGAGTCGGAGCGGCAAGGGCCTGGTGCCTGCCCCACCTGGGCCCAGAGCCAGGCCCGCGCCCCGCAGCTGACCGCTGGCTCCTCAGGAAGGAGAGGCAGGGCCTCGGCCCAGACCTGGAGGTGAAGCGCAGAGACCCTGGCGCCCGTTTGCCGCTGCCCGCGCGGAAAGGGCGTGGTCCGGGCGCCCGACGGTGGCTCGGGGCGGTTTCTCTCCAGGCCGTGGGCTTTGCTGCCTTTTGGCTGAGCCTCGTTTCCACAGCCCTCGGCCGGGGTCTTGGTTGTGCCGACCGTGGGAGTGTGATGAGTGCCTTGCTGTCCCGACCCCCACCCCGTCCACGTTCAGTCCAGGTGGAGTCAAGGCCAAGGTGCTCAGGTTGCCCAGGTTCAGGCAGGGCCTGGGGGTGGGGGCCTACAAGGCCCCGGATGCATAGTCCCTGGGAGGGGGGCAGTGAGCGAGGGCACCACACTGGGGCACCACCGGCCTGTCTCGGTCAGCCTGCCTACTCCACGTCCTCACATGTCCAGGCCTAGGATTACAAGAGTACGTGGCTATGCAGGCCACGTGTGGCCGGTACCAGGTGGAGCCCAGCTCAGGGCTGCTCGCAGGTGCTGTCTCTGAAGTTCCCATAGCAGGTGCTGCAGGAGGCCAGTCTCCTGGGGCCGGCCGTAGAACTGGGTGGCCTGCATGGGCGCCCTGGCTCTGCCTCTGAGGCTGTCCCCAGGGTGGGGTGGGGGAGGGTCCCTGATGCCCGCCCAGCCAGGTCTGCGGGGGCCAGGCTGCCAGGGCCGCTCACCGTGCCTCGTCCCCACAGGTCGGCACCATGTCGGTCAGCGTCCATGAGACCCGGAAGTCGCGGGGCAGCTCGGGCTCCATGAACATCACGCTCTTCCACAAGGCCTCGCACCCCGACTGCGTGCTGGCCCACCTCAACACGCTGCGCCAGCACCGCGTGCTCACGGACGTCACGCTCTGGGCCGGCGGCCGCGCCTTCCCCTGCCACCGCGCCGTGCTGGCCGCCTCCAGCCGCTACTTTGAGGCCATGTTTAGCCATGGGCTGCGGGAGAGCCGGGACGACACGGTGGACTTCCAGGACAACCTGCACCCCGAGGTGCTGGAGCTGCTGCTGGACTTCGCCTACTCGTCGCGCATTGTCATCAACGAGGAGAACGCCGAGTCGCTGCTGGAGGCGGGCGACATGCTGCAGTTCCCCGACGTGCGCGACGCCGCGGCCGAGTTCCTGGAGAAGAACCTGCTGCCCTCCAACTGCCTGGGCACGCTGCTGCTGGCCGACGCGCACCAGTGCCGCCGGCTGCACGAGTTCTCCTGGCGCATGTGCCTGCTGCACTTCGAGACCGTGTGCCGGGGCGACGACTTCCACGGGCTGTCCAAGGACGCGCTGCTCGGCCTCATCTCCAGCGACGAGCTGGAGGCCCAGGACGAGCGGGCCGTGCTCGAGGCCGTGCTGCAGTGGGTGAAGCACGACCTGGAGCGGCGCCGGGCGCACCTGCCCGAGCTGCTGCACGCCGTGCGGCTGGCCCTGCTGCCCTCCGACTGCCTGCGGGAGGCGGCGGCGGCTGAGGCCCTGCTCATGGCGGACGAGCGCACCCGGCTCCTGGTGGACGAGGCCCTGCGTTGCAAGACCAGGATCCTGCAGAACGACGGCGTGGTCACCAGCCCGTGCGCCCGGCCACGCAAGGCCGGCCACACACTGCTCATCCTGGGCGGGCAGACCTTCATGTGCGACAAGATCTACCAGGTGGACCACAAGGCCAAGGAGATCATCCCCAAGGCCGACCTGCCCAGCCCCCGCAAGGAGTTCAGTGCCTCGGCCATCGGCTGCAAGGTCTACGTGACGGGGGGCCGGGGCTCCGAGAACGGGGTCTCCAAGGACGTGTGGGTGTACGACACTGTGCACGAGCAGTGGTCCAAGGCGGCGCCCATGCTGATCGCGCGCTTCGGCCACGGCTCGGCCGAGCTGGAGCACTGCCTGTACGTGGTGGGTGGCCACACGGCCCTGGCGGGGGTCTTCCCTGCCTCGCCCTCCGTGTCCCTGAAGCAGGTGGAGAGGTACGACCCCAGCGCCAACAAGTGGGTGATGGTGGCCCCGCTGCGGGACGGCGTCAGCAACGCTGCCGTGGTGAGCGCCAGGCTCAAGCTCTTCGTGTTTGGGGGGACCAGCATCCACCGCGACATGGTGTCCAAGGTCCAGTGCTACGACCCCGCGGAGAACCGCTGGAGCATCAAGGCTGAGTGCCCCCAGCCGTGGCGCTACACGGCCGCCGCCGTCCTGGGCAGTCAGATCTTCATCATGGGCGGCGACACGGAGTTCACGGCCGCCTCCGCCTACCGCTTCGACTGCGAGAGCAACCAGTGGACGCGTGTCGGGGACATGACGGCCAAGCGCATGTCCTGCCACGCCCTGGCCTCGGGCAACAAGCTGTACGTGGTGGGGGGCTACTTCGGGACGCAGCGGTGTAAGACCCTGGACTGCTATGACCCCACGTCGGACACGTGGAGCTGCGTCACCACCGTGCCGTACTCGCTCATCCCCACGGCCTTTGTCAGCACCTGGAAGCACCTGCCTGCCTGAGGGGTGTGCACAGCCCACAGGTGAGCGCGGAGGCCGGGGGGTGCCCCGGCTGCGGCCTCCGTGGCTTTGTTTTTTTCTGGGAAAGGGATGGGGGGGGCAGCCGGGGGGCAGCAGTGGGGCTGGAGGCTCCGGCACCTGTGGGCGTGGCTGCTCATGAGGCTGGCTGGCAGGTGTGTTGGCCCTGCCCTCCTGTCCGCTGGGAAGTAGGTCACCTCTCGGAAGCTGGGGCGAGGCCCGGCCCCTGCTGCACACCCAGGCCTGGGCCTCTGCACACCTGGAGCTCCCTGGGGTGCTGCTGTGAGGACTGAGGCCCAGGGACCACCATAGTGTCCACCTGGGGTAGCCGTGGTCACTTGTGTCCCTACCTGTCCTGCCGCTGAGGTGGAGCGAGGTCTTTCACAGCAAGTGGGCATCCCTTGGTCCTGGGAGGTTCGTGTATGGAGATGGGGGAAGGAGATTGCCCATGGCCCGCCTGGTGCCTTCTGGGAGTGGCAGAGCTGGCCCAGCAGCGCGAATGACTGGTGGGTGCGAGGGGGGTTTTGTTTGGAGCCACGCGCCCTGGGCACACCTGCCCCACACTCCCATGCTCAGGGACAGGCGCTGGCCGGCCCAGGTCCCGGGGCCCTGTCGGGAGCCGGCCTGGACCAAGGATGCAGTGGCCGCGAACACTCAGCCGAGCACCGGTGGTCTCTGCTCGCTGGGCTCTGGTCTCCGTGCTGGACAGAGCTCAGGCGGAGACACGGGCTCAGCAGCACAGTGAGGTCCAATGGGCGGGGCATCCGTCAGGAGGGGTGGGCGCCTCCCCAGGTGGAATCAGAGAGAACGCACTGCCAGGCCGAGCGGGCGGCTCGGGAGGCTGGGGCTCCCGAGGGAGGGGGCCGGTGCTTCCCGCCAGACCCCACTCCCTGGACAGAGGTTGCTGGTGTGAAGCAGGTGGAGCCTCGGGAGGGACTCACTCCCCGGGGGCAGCAGGCGGGGCAGCCCCTGGGTGCCAGGCACTGTCCTGGGAGGGGGAGGCTGTGACCGCCCAGGTGTTCTCAGGGCCTGGGCAGGACTTTGTCATGGGAAACACGGGGCTGCCCCGTTCCTGTCCCCAGGAGCCATGCTGTCCTCGGCCCCTCTCCCGCACACAGGCTGCCTGCGTGACAATGCGGTCAGCACAGGGCAGCGTGGCCGTCTCTGGCCCTGCCCTGGCCTTCAGTCCTCCTGTGCCCACGGAGCGGCCTCCGGGAGCCAGACCTGCGGCGGTAGCCTCCTGGGCTCCTGCTCGCCAGGCCGGGTCCCCTGCGGCTGCCGTGTGCGTTCCGAGTCGGCCCGGCAGTGGTGGCAGTGGGGGGAGCAGCTGGCCGGCCTGGGCAGAAGCGGAGCTGTCCCTCTGCGGTGGCGCCTAGGTTGGGCCTCTGTCCGCACCGCACAGCGCCAGGCCCTCGGGGATGGGTAGTAAGTGGATGGCCTTGCCTTCCTCCTGGCCCTCCCCCGCCGTGCCCAGGCTGCCTCGGTCCTGACCGAGCACGGGGCGGCGTCCAGCTGAGGGAATCACCCAGCACATCCTGGCCTGCCCGGGAGGCCCCTCCTCCACGGGCGGCGGGGTGTGTGGGGCCCTCTGTGGCCTGCACGTGGGGTGCACATGGGGGCACCCGGCCCCTTCTGCTGGCTGTGTCTGAACTTGACCGTCTGGGAGCTCTCTCTGGCCAAGGCAGCCCTCCTCGGGGCTGGGCGGAGCCTCGCAGCGCTGCCAGCGCCAGGAATGACCACACAGCCAGTCGGCTCCTGCCCTTGCTTCTCGGATGCGGTTCCGGCAGACCCGCCATCCTCTCTCCCAGGCCTCTGCTGCTCAGAGTGGACGCACCCCGAGAGTGCCGCCGGGACCAGAGCCGTGGGGCCGTCCTTACAGCCTGCCCCATAGCCTCCGTCTGACGGCAGGGCCGGCCGGGCCTCGCCCTTCCTGGTCCTGCCCCACATGCCTACTTCTCCGATTCCCACCTCAGTGCCTCTGCACGTGCGGTTCCCGTCGGTTCCCGTCGGTTCCCCTCAGGCCAGCTTCTCCGGTTAAACGTCACTTCCTGTCTCGGCGTTTCCCTACCTCACGTTGGCAGGCCGACCTGTGCTTTCCCTCGGAGGCCGATGGGCCCGGGGTGCAGGAACGGGCGACTGTCCCGGGCTGAGGCCACGCGGGGCGGCGTGGCCGCTGACTCCTCCCTTCTCTCCTCCACAGCCGCCCGCGCCATCACAGGACTCTGTGCCGCGGCCGCCGCCGGCTCTGCCCGTCCTGGGAGCGGCCTCAGAGGAGAAGCAGAGCGCCAGTGCCGCCCGCCCGAGGGCGCGGCTGCCTCCAGGCAGACTCCTGTGGAGATGCGGCTCCTGGGTGCGCCGGTGGCCGGGGCCGTGCTGGGGCCCAGGACACAGCGGGGCTGTGTGCCCGCGGTGACCGCCAGAAGCTCCGGTAGTAAACGTGCAGGGCCTCAAGGTCCTGTGGGAGATTCTTGCCCCCCTCCCCCGCCCCCCAGCCCCAGCCCAGTGCCCACTTGGCCCACTGAGGACCTGCCCCAGGGCCCTGCCCAGCTGGGCCCACCTCACAGCGAGGACCCCTCACCACCGTGGGCCTGCCCTCAGATGGGGACCTGCTCTCGGGACGGGGAGGCCCCAGCGAGGACGCCGACTCCCAATCACGGTGGCCCCAGACCTGCCTGATGCCGGGCCTGGCCTAGGCTCCCCCCGCTCCTGCAGACGGTGCCCCGGGCCAGCAGCGGAGGCCTGGTCCTCACCCTGAGCCAGCGCAGTAGAAGGGGTTCCTGGGAAGGGCCCAGACCTGCTGGCACACCAGCCTGCAGTGTCCCTACCCCCAGGTCCAGACCTGTGGGCACCTTTTGAGTTGGGGCCTTTGCCTTGGGTTTCCCATTGCTGGCGAAAGAGCCCAAAGCACAGGCTGCTCCCCGGGGCGCGGCACTTCCAAGCACAGGACCCAGCCCGGTGCTGCCTCCGTTTGCCAACTTAATAAAGAGAGTTGAGAAGGTCTCTGTGTGCCTTGGCCCCCGTGCCGACGTGGGTGGGGGCTGCTTCGGTTCCCATCCCCCACTAGGGCCCAGCGCCTACAGCGCCATGGGGCCCGGGGAGGCGGTAGCTGCCTTCGATGCCTGCTGCTGTCCCAGTGGTGAGTGCCAGGAGCCGATGCTTTCGTGTCTCCTGTGCAGCCCACGTTGCGCTCTGGAAGCCCTGCCCCAGGGCCGGCGGGCACACGGCCTCGGAGGTCGCGCCTCCCTGAAGCCAGAGCCAGCAGCTGCAGGCTGTGCCCAGGCTCAGACCCAGCAACACTGCCTTCCTGGACTCCCACGCCACGGGGGCAGGGCGGGCTTGGTGGGGACACAGGGCGCCAGTGTCCTGCCAGTGCCCCTCCACCAGGCGTCTGGTGCTTGGTTAGGACCCCGTGCCCCACAGGGCAGGGCCTGGGTTTGTGGCCTGGGCCCACTTCGGGTTCCAGCCTCCCACTCATCACATCCTGGGAGGCAGCAGGGCTCGAATGTTTGGGTCTCGCAGCCACGTGTGGCTCCTGGCTTCGGCCTGGCCGGCCCCGGCTCTTGTGGGCATTTGTGGAGTGAACTGGCAGATGGAGGCTCTGTCTGCGCCCTTCAAGTGAACAGTGAGAACCAATCGTTGGCTTCTGAGACGGCCGTGGCGCTTGTGCCGGGTTAGCAGGTGGCTGAGTGGCAGGGTCTTTGTGTTCTGGAAGATGCACTCACTGGTGCCAGGAGGGGCTGGGTGGGGACGCCCTGGTGTGAACCGGGCTCCTGGGCCCACGTGAGAAAGCAGCTTCGCAGAGACCTCGCTGACGCCGGGTAGATGATGTGTTAAATTGTACGCCATTGGGGCCGGCGCCGGGGCTCACTTGGTTAATCCTCCACCTGCAGTGCTGGCATCCCATATGGGGGCCGGATTCTGTCCCAGTTGCTCCTCTTCCAGTCCGCCTCTCTGCTGTGGCCCGGGAAGGCAGTGGAGGATGGCCCAAGTGCTTGGGCCCTGCACCCACATGGGAGACCAGGGGAAGCACCTGACTCCTGGCTTCGGATCAGCACAGCGCCAGCTGTAGTGGCCATTTGGGGGGTGAAACAATGGAAGGACGACCTTTCTCTCTGTCTATAACTCTACCTGTCAAAAAAATAAATAGTACGCAGTGATAAAAGGTGACACGTGTGTATCCCTGTGGTGGTGGCCGTCGCCCGTGTCATGTGCTGGCCCCAGAAGGTACAGCTTGGCGGTTTTCAGGACAGACACGGTGGTGCAGCCGTCATCACGGTCAGATTTAGGATAGCACTGTTCCCTCCAGGCTGGCCCAGCCCACCATGGGCACCTGTGCCTCAGGCTGACCATGCACATGGCAGTGTGCCAGGCTCAGACGCTGCCAGCCGCCCGGCAGCCCCGAGCCCCGTGAGCCGGCCGCACGGTAACCATCCGAGTCCGCATTGTCAGCGTGGCCCCAGCAGCATCGGAATGCTGTGGAGCGCGAGCTCGCACAGGTTCTCTAACAGCCACGGCGTTACTCTAAAACAGCGCAGAAACATGGGAGCTGTGGAGACGCGTGGTGAAGTCCCAGTGCTGAGCGCGCGAGTGAGGCCCCCACACCCAGCACGGCCTCCGACTTGCCAAGTGTGCACACGGGGGAGCTTGGGAAGACGGTGGGGAGCTTTCGCATTTGAGAGGCTGAAGAGCCAGGCGCTCGGTCCAGGTCTCCCACCCTGAGCCGTCGCCGGTGCCCTCCGGGTCCAACTTAGCAGGGAGCTGGTGTCAGGCGCAGCAGCCGAGTCTCGGTGGCCGGGTGTGGGATGCGAGTGCCTCGCTAGGCCAGACGCCTGCCCACGTTGGGGGTCCTAGTGAAAGGTGGCGGCGTGGTTTATTCTGGGCTGTGGGATTACAGGTGTTTGCAAATGTTTAAAAAATCACATCTCAACTTTCCCCAGCCATTGTGGCCACGTGAGGAGTGAATGAGCAGATGAAGAGTCTAACTCTACCCTTCAAATAAATATATTTAAATAAAAATTTAAACACAGCACTGGCGTTGATACATCCTCTTTAGCTAATCATAAGATCGTCATCAAGTTTCCGCGCTGACACCTTCATTCCCGGCATGCACCTGGCCCTTTCCAAGACAAGGAAATGGGTGGTTCTGGGGCCCCGCCCAGACAGGCCTGTGCCTGCACCTCCAGGCGTGCCCGTCCCCCCGGGAGTGTGTGCTTCACTTCGCTGGCAAATCAGCTCGCTTCTCCGCTGGCCGTCACTGAGTCAGAGGCGAGAGCCTGGAGCCAGTCACCCAGAGTTCCATGAGGTTGTGGAAGGGAGGTTCCTGTGGGCAGCCCAGTGAGTGCCTGCCCAGGAGGACCCCTCCCGGGACAGAACAGGGACGGACAGGCTCTGCCTGGATGAACCCAGAACCATCAGGGCTCCTGACACTGCACCCGGAGGCCGCCATCCAGGGAATGCCGCGTGCGTCCATGCTGCAGCCTGCGAGGTCTCTTACAGAAACCGCAGAGGGCACGCGGCACCCTGTCTGATGCGGAGATGAAGCTCCGCGAGGCTGAGCCGTTGTTTCAGGATACATGGGCAGGAGCGGCAGAGCTGCCGGGGCTGTTTTGAGGGGGAGAGGCGGGGCGATGGGGTTCCCAGCCATCCCAGCCCCGGTGGCAGGGAGGCTGGACCTTGGCCACTTCCCGGCACCCATGCACCGGAGCCTTGGATGGGAAATGTGGACCAGGGGCCTGGGGAGGGGGGCGGGGCAGCGGCAGGGCTGGGTGGGCGTGGGTTTGCCTGGCACCGGAGGTGGCTGGTGGGCAGGAGCCGAGCTCAGCCAGCTGAACCCGCACAGCTCTGCTGGACACTGCCCGGCAGCAGCCCCTGCAGTCCTGAGGCTGGTGGCCACACTGCACGCCATGTGCCAGCCCTGTGTGAACACCCGTGTTCACCTCGGTCCAGCCCAGCTACTGGCAAGAAGGTCACGTGTGGGAAGGGCAGCGGCCAGTTGGGGCTGGCCCGCGCCGGCCCGCGCCGGCCCCCGCATGCAGCTTTGTTTCAGCTGCCAGCGTCCCCCTCCTCTGGTCCCCAGAATCAGACAACGCGTGGGAAAGTGCGCGGTTGTCCAGGCAACTGGCAGTGGGAAGTCAGTTCAGGGCTGGCTCCCAGGGAAGGGGGGAGGGGCGGGGAAGAGGGGCCTCTCAGCTGCTGCCCCCCCACCCCACCCCATCAGTTCCCCGAGGCCTCCTGGACCCTTCTGCCCTGTGTCCCCAGAGACAGCAAGTGACTCCTGGATGGGGAAGCAGCCCAGCTGTGTGGAGCAAACAGCACCAGGTGCAGAGGGGCCTGGGGCTGTAACGGGGACCAAGGTGCACAGGGCAGGCCAGCTCCTTCCCGGCCCAGCCTCCATCCCCCAGGGGTGGCAGGGCGGGAACAGGGCTGCTCCACCACCCTCTCAAGGGCACAGGAAGGGACGTGGGCTCCTGGGTGTGCTCCTCGGGGTGGCAGCTCAGCTCACCTGGGTCCTGCTTCCACCTCCAGCCTGGCCGGACCAGGCCGCCTCAGGCCTGCCATCCCCCCTCCGCGTCTTCCTGGAAGTCTCCAACCGCTGCACAGACCCTTTGCTGAGGTCTCCTCCTCGTGTGGCCTGCGAGCCCCTGGCACCGTCACACAGGCCACATCCGTGCTGTGGCCCCCAGGAGCAGGCGGGGCGTGACCACCTGTGGCCTGGAGCCCATTTGTGCTTCCGCTGTCCTGGAAGAGAACGGACCTGTCCTGTCTCCCGGAGTGAGCCCGACCCTGGCCCAGAGCCAGCCACACAGGCCTGGCAGGAGGCCATGGGAACTCCCTTCCGCCTGTTGAGGGCTTCCCGGTGGGGGTGGAGTGGGGACTGCAGGGCTGGGGGGGGGGGGTGGAGACCAGTGCTTCACTGTTTCTGGGGAGGCAGCCGTCGCCAGGGATACAGGACTCCTGAGAAAGCCCTGTGTTCCACGGTCCTGGAGAGAAGGCAGGTGGTGGCCCCCTGCAGGACTTCCGCTGCTGTGAAGGGCAGGGCTCCTGCGGCGTTGCCCCACGCTCAGCGTTTCTGCACGTGGCACGGTTCTCCGGGGCCGGCGGGGAGGCAGGCAAGCCGGGCTGGCTGGGCAGGCGGCACAGGAGCTGGCATCCGAGGGCAGAGCTGGTTCATCCCCGCTCCTGGAATCTGCTAGGCAGTCACTTCTCCACGTGGGCGGTGCGGAGCAGGTCAGCAAGGACAGGTCTTCAGTAACTGGTCAAGGAAACTGCATTTTATGCAGAAACGATGTATGCACCCAAAAGTGGTTTTTTGGGTTTTTCTTTTTGCATCAAAATAAACTTGTCCTTACTGGTTTCAACACGGTCTGAACGGGATCTAGCCCGAGGCGAGGAGCAGTCCAGACAGCGGCTGGGCCGCACACGTCCCAGCTGCTTCCACTCACACAGCTCCAACAGGAAAACTCGAGTGGAGCGCACTTGCTGTTCGACAGGCACCAAATGCCGTGCCCAGGTTAGCCGCAGGCAAGTCCCATGGGAAAACCAGGTTCTGAAGCTTCCCTGGGACAGACTGGACGCGGGGAGGACAAGGCTCCCGGCAGGTGGGCGAGGCACTGGCCTTGGGGACCAGAGGGCCAGATGAGCAGCGTGTGTTGAGTGCACAGTGCTCAGCGCCCGAGAGCCCCTGCCCATGGGCAGGCTCTGCAGGACACAGTCCTGATGGCCCCCATGCGGCTCCCCGTTTCTCCAGGTGGTGCCGTCAGCAGGCCTGCGCGGGCAGGCTCCTGCTCCCGGGCCCTCAGCTCTTCAGGCATGGACCGGCGGCGGCTGTCACGGCGTCCAGGGGTCCGGAGCGTGGTCCACCATCTCCCGCGTGCATTCCGTTCCTCCACACACCTTTGCTGAAGGCGGAGGGCCCTGGGTGGCGGCACTGACATGTGCCCCGGAAATCCGAGTCCTGGCTGCGGCCCAGCCCTGTGCCGGCGGGTGGGTGTCATGGTTTCATCCTCAGCGGCGTCATGCCACAGGCCTCCGCTCCCCTGTCCCCCCTCCTCCCCACCCCCGGCACCCTGGACCCTGGAGGGCCCCTGCCCCATGCAGATCACTCACAGTGACAATCTAGACTTCAAAGGAAGTTCATTCATTTATTTAATTTTTTTGAGAGGGCTGGGAGGACTTCACAAGAGCCTGAAGCCAGTAACTAGGAAGGAAGATAAATCAAATACAGAGCCAGTATGTCATGGCAAAATGCCAGAAAACACACTGAAAAAAGGGTACAGTTCACAACTGCTCACTGTGTACATAATTACAAGTCCATATACAACAGCTGGGCTCCAGGGATCGAGCACAGCGCGGTGACGGGCATCTGCAGACAGGCAGTGAGCACGGGGCGCGTGGTGTGCGACACACAGGAGACCACAGGCTGACCGGCACTGTCCCCTCGGCACCCTGGGACTGCCTGTGCCTCAGGTGCTGCCCAGAGGCAGAAGCGTGGGGTGGGAACGGTCTGGGGGAACGGGGTCTGTGCTTCCTGTGGGAGCGCCTCTGCACAGGGCACAGTGGGGCCCCCGTTAAGGGCAGGTCGCCTGCTCCTGTGGCGGGGGACACGGGGCCGGGCATGGCGAGGGGGGCAGCTAGGAGCCATAGAGCCCCCCAAAAGCCTTAGGGAGATGGAGACCATGGCCTGTTGATATCTGACAGGTTAAATGAGATGAGGAAGTGAAAGATGCCCGTTTTCCCATCCATCCTTCTACCTCCCACTTTGAAACCTGGCCAGCAGGCTCCGGACCCCCAAGCTCTAGTTGTCTAGCAACGTTTCGCTGCGACAGAGGAGAGGTTAAGAACCAATGCAAACCAACTCTGCCCTGGGTCAGAGGATGCGTGGGCACAGCCCAGACACAGGCGCAGTGCCGGGACAGCCCAGCTGCACCCTCCTTCTGGACACAGTCCACTCACCAGGGTTGGGCTGACCTCCAGGCACAGTGGCGCGGGTCCTTAGAGTGAAGCTCAGCTCCAATGCCAATGCCAAGGCCTTGGGAGGAAAGAACTAGCTACGGGAAAGAGCTTGAGAGACAAAGAATGAAACAGTACTTGTATGAACAGCAATTTCTGGCCCAGAAGGTTCCACCCTTTAGGGGAGGGAACTAAATCGAATCCCTGCACCCTATACCTCATCCCAGATAAAGGGCTGAGCGCAGCCCCAAGGGGGCTCCTGAATGGGCGCCTACTGTTCACCGAGGCCTCGGGGAGGCCACGGAGGGAGAGGACACAGCACAGGCCGGTGGTTAGTGCTGCTGCCCTGAGACAGGACAAGGAAAAAGGCAGAATTCGTACCTTCCCAAAAGCAATGCTGACAGGCCCTCCCGGCAGACGGCCCGCGGGGCGGCGGCAAAGGCAGGCTGCGTGGTTTAAGCCTCCCCACTTCAGAGGAGACACAGGCACACACTGGATTGTCTGAGGAAGCTGGCCGCGAGGGTCACGCACGTGCACGTGTCACGGCCCTGTGGCGCCACAGGCTCCCCTCCCAGGAGGAGCACTCCGTTCTGGAAACCGCACCCTGGGTGGGCAGCTCCATCTGTGCGCCCAAACCCACACGATGCCAGGCACTTGGTCTATTCAGGGAGATGGGGAGCAGCCTCAGGATGAAATCCCGGTCCCCAGGACAGTGAGCCCGGAGGGCTCAGATCACAGCCAGAGCGCAGCAGCCACAGTCGACCTCGCGGCCAAGCTCAAAGCGGGAGGGCGAGGCCCTGGCAGGGGCGCCCCGTTCTCGGCGAGTGCTTCTCTCTGCTCCACAGAGCTCGTTCCCTGACAAGCCAGGGCCACTGCAGCCAGGTGGGAGTGGGAGGCTGTGGACAGCGTCCGCTGCAGACCGCAGGCCACAGGCTCGCTCACCTTGGCTCCGGATTGCCTGCCTGGGAGCCCCGGGAGGAGCCAGGCCTTCCCCGCCAGCACAGCACTTGCGCAAGGTGGGGCGAGGGGCAGAGCCAAGCGGCCGGGTCCTGCAGCCACGGCAGGTCTTGGCTGTAACCTGGGGGTTGTATGGAGCAGTGGAGGAAGCACCAGAACTGGTCGCTGTTGAGGCTTTTTAGTGGGCGCACCACGGCTCCAACAGAAAAACCAGAGGGCTTCAGTTTTGAAGTCTTTCTGGGGGTGAGAATTTATTAAAGCAGGGCATCCCACAAAGGTGGCCAGTTTCTTCGTTCTCAAGGAAGACACCTGGGACAAAAGAATGGCCTGAGGGGAGGGAGGGAAGGCCGGGCGCCTTCCCCAAGCCTGAGTTTCCACTGGAACCGCCAAGGTCCCTGGGAAGGCGGGTGTGGGGGAGCTGGCGGAGCAGCGGCCGCCTCAGCTCAGCACTTCAGGGTTGCGCGCGCACACACACACACACACACATACACACACACACACACAATAAATAAAACAAACCTAGGTTACAAATTCAGAACCAGACCTCTTTCAAATAAACTGAAAGATAAATGCCCCACCTGCAAGGCCAGCTTGCGCCTCACCAACCAGCACCAAGGTACAGATGGTTTCGTTTCTGTAAAGTGTGTCCAGAGCCCCTGCCTCCAGGAGCAGAGCGCAGGCAGCGAAGGCCACGTGGAAAGCACAGACTGCCCCGGGGCCCCGAGGGAGGCCAGCCCGGCACACACAGACCACAACACAGCGGAGAAGGAAGAGGAGAAAAGAAGCAGGCAGCACCTGGGACAGCGCTGAGCGGTACAGCCCGATTAATGACGACGGACGCTAACTTGGAAAGTGTTTTAAGAAACCAAACGTGGCCAAGGTCTCCTGACCCAGACCGAAGTGTGTCCCGGGCCAGCTCCTCGCGTGGGCCGCAGTGGCAGCAGCCAGGCCTGGCCCCACCTGCACCTCCTTCTCCACCAGTGGTCCCTGCCTGGTCCCACCAGGAGCTGCCCTGGGGGCTGCCCAGGTTTCAGGAACATTACCAGGGGCAGTGCCACTCCTGGGTGCTCAGTGACACCAGCAAGTGTCACACCGCAGGGAGCGCTGTGAGGCGCCTCTCATTTTAGCGGTGCCCAGAACGCGAGGGCAAACTACTTGGAAAACCATGCACTTCCTGGGGATCGTGACGACACGCCATCTTCGTTCCCCTGAGTGCCCCGACAGAGGTCAGGGTGGGCAGATCCCGCCCTCTCCTTGGTCTCACAAGGGGAGGGCACAGCCTCTGAAGACCATGGGTGAGCACCAAGTGCCATGCGCCCGGCAGCACAGCACTGCCACTCGTGCTGAGCTACAAGGGCCTAGCTCGGGCACACACCGTGTGCTGTGGCATGCCCTGGGTCTCCATGCCGACGGTCCCTGGGAGCACACAGATCGTCCAAACTCTCTGCCCATTCACTTTGGTCATGTTCCCCCAAATACAAGGCAGCCAGAGTTTCAGACCTCGTTTGGCAATTCGTTCGGCTCTCAGGGATCCTGGATGTGCCCAGGAGCTCACCTGTACTCCTGGGCCACCACCTTCAATAGAGGCCTGGGTGCAGCCGGCCCCACCTGTGAGTTCTGGGCACGCACAGGTCACAGACAGAGCAGGGGCTGGGCCTCTCTCCACCCTAACTCGCGAGACAATCTGCTGTTCTCCTCGAGGCCCTGGGGCAACCCAGGACAGGCCATCCGGTGTGGGGGAACTTGCACACGCAGGCAGGGCAGCAGGAGAGGCAAGGGTGGGGCGGCGCTCAGCAGAAGATCTCTTCCCCCTCTGCTGATGCTTCTGACACAGGACCTTCTGCAAGGCGAAGCCACAAGAAGATTCAGAAACAACTCCGCTCATGCCCTTCCTCCCCAGCCACACCTCCTGCAAGGCAAACCAGTTCGGGGTGCAGGGCAACTGCACTTTCTGCACCCCGGGACTTCCCAGCAGACTCGGTGCACGGGCTCTGGCCCGGCCTCCTTCACCCCGCCCCCTTTAACGTGTACCTTGGCACCAGGACTACTCTTCACACGGGGCTGGGAAGCAGAGTGTGCTCTTAGCATCCCACGCACTGAGAGAGCAAACCTAAGGCCTGGGTGGGGAGAGGCCAGGGCAGGGGAGGCCCTGGACACTGCGCTGTGGCTCCCTCCTGTCTTACTCCAGGCTTCTGAAAACTGCTTCACCACACGCCCACGCCTGCTGTCAGCGGCTGGGCTGGGGTGAGGAAGAGGGGAGGACGTGGGGTACTCTGTTTAGGCGAGTCCCAGCGCCTCTGCAGGAAAGGCGCACTCTGTCTGGGGCAGGGCGTTCTTCCCACGCGAGGCCAGCTCTGCGATCCCCATGGCCCGAGGGCGCCATCCCCTCCGAGCGCAGTGAGTGGGGTCTCACCTCCCGGCTGAATGCGGCCTCCTCTGCTCTTCTTCTTCTTCTCCTTCTTCTCCTTTGGCTTCGCTAAGCCAAACAGGCGGGAGGAGGACGTGGAGGAGGAGGAGGTGGAGGAGGAGGTGGAGGAGGAGGAGGAGCACCCAGGGGGCAGGCTCGGCCCCTCTGGCCCTCTGTGACTCTGGCTGGCTGAACCAAGGATGTGAAAAGGCCCCTTATCCTTATGTGTCCGGGACAGGCTGTTCCGTTTTGGGGACACGGAAAGCTCGGGGTCCAATGGCCCTGACCTGGCAGCGGCAGGTGCGGGCGGCAGAGACGATTCCTCAGGGCTGGGAAGGAAGGACGGGATCCTCATCAGCTTGCCGTGTGGACGGGAGACCTGCACACATGCAAAGAGGCGTCAGCATCCCTGCCATCCACCCCAAGGCTGAACCGTCAGCTGTGCTGGCCTCTGAGAACTGCACAGATCTCACTGTGGAGCAGCCACAGCCCCCAGCTGCACTGCGAACTATGTCTATGGACATCTTAGAAACAGCACCTTGGGCACACGGACATTGGCATCGAAGCATGAACACACAGCTGTGCTGGGGCAGCTCGGAGGAGAGCCCTTCACCCCGCAACACACGGAGAGTCCGACCTTAAGGCTGAGTTACACAGGGATGGAGGCCAAGGGGTCACAGCAGCACGTGCCGGCTGCAGGGCAGGAGGAGCTGTGCCGCGCTCCCAGGCAAGGGCCAGGCCCAGCGGCCAAGCCAGAGGCCACCTTGTGGTTTGGTGCCCTCCACTGGACTCCCAGCGCCTCTGCAAAAGTGAATTTTCTTTCACATTTCAAGGTCAGTGAGTCAAACGGCAACACAGCAGGGTTTTCAGGCGGGCAGGTGTGTGTGCAGCCAGGCTCTCCGCCCGCCACCAATGCCCATGGTCCAGAATCACCATGGAATACCGCCAAATAAACCCGGAGCCAGCGTGCCGGGGAACCGAGAGCCCTCCCGCAGCAGCAGGGACAGACACCGGGGCTGTGTCAACAGAAAGCAGGCGAGGCCTGAGGGCTCCACACAAGGTTATCGGCTGCAGGTGAGGGCAGCAGCTGCATCCACTGCTCTGACTGCCCCGGCCGCCCCTGCAGCATCTCAGGAGCTCTCGAACCCAAGCCGTTCCCTGACCCTGGGTTCCGGGGCTCCTTCATCCTTGTGTTTCCCCATCAGGCGACAAACTCCTTCAGGTGGGAGACTTGCCTGATTTCTTTTTAGTTATTAACTTATTTGAAAGGCAAACAGAGAGGGAAAAGACAGACTGATCTTCATCTGCCAGTCCACTTCCCAAACACCAGCAATAGCCAGGGCCAGAACTCCATCTGGGTCTCCCATGAGAGCCATGTTCCACTGCCTTCCCTGCACACTGGCAGGATGGGGAGAGCAAACAGAGCAGCTGGGACTCAAAGTGGCACTCCCACCCAGGATGCCGGCATGACAAGCAGGGGCTTAACCTGCTTTGCCCACCACCAGCCCCCATGCCCAATTTCGGACACGGCACAAAAGTGAGGGGAGTGGAGGGCAGTCATGCCTAAGGCTACTCTAGCCCAGGCCTAGGGGGTCAGCTCCAGGAGTCCTTTGGATCCTGGCCATACCCTCCAACATTCCTCAACCTCTTGGACATGCAAAAAGCAGAAAAACACGCACTCCCATCACTGCTGCCCTTGCGGGTAACAGAGATTCCGTACAAGCCGGCACCACACCTCCGCCCGCTGTCTTACAGCACGCCCTACAGACCCTCTGTCTGTGCTGGTCACCACCCCGGCTGGCAGGGCGCCCGCTACCTGGCAGAGGTCACGCTCCACGTGGCCCTGGCCCAGCCGCTCAGCGTCCCGCCGCAGCCGCTCCTGCTCTCTCTCCAGCTGCCGCTGGGCGGCGCGCAGCTGCTCCAGGTCGCACTGGTAGGCGCCCTTCCTCTGCTGCAGGTCCTCTTGCTCCCTCTCCAGGTCCCGCTGGCCCCGCTGCACCTGCTCCTCACGCTCTGCCAGCCGAGCCTCTCGCGCCTGCAGCTCCCGGTCACGGGCCTCCCACTCGCGCTCGCGACGGCGCCGCTCTTCGGCGTGCTGGGCCTGCTGCTTCTGCAGGTTGGCCAGGTCCTGACGCTGCTTCTCCAAGCTGCGCTGCTTCTCCTGCTCCACGAGGGAGCTGGGGCGGGACGCGCCCCGCGTGAGCGGCCGCTCGCTCAGCACCAGCTTCTGGTCCTCGATGTAACTGTCCTGCTGCAGCACCACGCCCTGGGGAGGCACAGGGGAGGAGAGCCCGCTGTAGGCACCAACAGAACGCAGGGAGCACAGGTCAGCGCCGGAGCAGCCGGCGGCACTGCCGGGGCTGAGGGGAGTACATGTGCTGTGCAGGGGGTGGGTAGGTTCCGTCTCTGGGACAGGAAGTGAGCAGAGTGAGGCTATTCCTAGGGTCACCCTGTCCAAGTGCTACACAGAGGCACGGGGTATGCAGCCCACAAGCAGGCAGCAGCCCGTGTGCACGGGGCATACCCACAGGCTGTGGCCTCTGTGAGTCCTGGAAGGCCCCGGGGCACCCTCTCCACCGCAGCTTGTAACCTCCCCACCACAGAAGGCCCCATGTCCACATCAGCAGCCCACGGCCCTCGCAGGCCCAGTCCAGCGGTCGGCAAGGCACATACCTGCAGGGCGCTCAGCAGCTCGTGCAGGTGAACGACGCTCTGCACCACCTGCTGCGAACAGAACGCAAAGATGCATCAGGGATTCGGGCAGACCCTGGGCGCCGGCAGTGCCCTGAAGAGCCCAGCAGGGCACCGTGCGGATGTTCTCGGCCGCGTTACTGAACAAGCAGGTGGCCGGGAGCGCGGGCACCCGGGGGAGAGAGAGCCGCGGGGCCCTGCTGCAGTGCGGGCGCCGTGACTGCTCTCCCGGCACCAGCAGTGGCCCCTCGGTGTGGGACTGTGGTTATTAAGTAATGCACACCACTGCTCTCTTTTCTTTTTATAGTTCTCAACATTTTTCCAGTTTTCTTCCAAAAACATGTATTGCTTTTATAATCCCAAAACAAGTCATTCGTCAACAAAATGCAAAAACTTAATCACAACACGCAGGTCTTCTGAGAGTATCCTCTGCCTTTCGCCGAGGGTTATTCTCAGCTGCCGCGGCCCAGGGAAGCCTCAGCCACGACTCTGCTCCTGCTGTCTCCCCGGCCGCCCTCACCACACACCACGGAGGCTGCTGCCACATGGGAAAGCCGACCGACGACCGCTTTACCCAGCAGCCTGTGTGGGCCCACGCTGAGGCCAGCGAGGGGACTCCGTTAGGACACCACCCAATTTAGACTTCAATACCAACAAGCAGACAACAGTCTCCTGTGGTTTTTTTTTTTTTTTTTTTTTTTTGGGGGGGGGGAGGCGATATTTCTTTTAATTTAAGTTCATAAGACAGAGCTCCTCAGGATCTCAAAAGCAAGATGAAAGAGAGAAAAAGAAAAGGAAGAAACACACAAAGAACACCACTGAGAATACAGCTTAGAGGGCAGGCGTTGTAGGCAGCCACCCCCCCTGTCCATGGGGATGGATTCCTAGACCCCCCAGCAGATGTCACACCTGTGATAGCACTGAGCCCCATTTCTCACGCTGGTTCCCACACATGCACACCCATGACAAAGCTGAGCTTACAACAGCCACAGGAGCCAGTGCTATGGCACAGCAGGCAAAGCTGTCGGCTGCGATGCCCGCATCCCACGTGGGCGCCAGCTCAAGTGTCAGCCGCTCCGGTTCCCGCCCAGCTAACGGCCTGGGAAAGCAGTGGAAGATGGCCCAAGTGCTGGAGGCCCTGCACCCATGTGAACGACTTGGAAGAGACTCCTGGCTTCGGCTTGGTGCACCCCTGGCTGCTGCAGCCATTTGGGGCATAACCCTGCAGAAAATCTGTCTTTCCCTCTAACTCTTTCAAATAAATTAAAAAAACACAAAAGCCGAGGCACAGGGAGGGTGGCAAAGTAATAAAGTAGAATCCCATGATGCAGTTCACTTCTCCCTCCGAAGCAGCAGCCCACACCTTCCCTCTGGCATCTCTGCCCGGGCGGCGCCTCTGAACTTGTGCTTGGGCCATTGGAAATTAAGTGAAGGCTGACTTGAATGCAGTACTGTGATAGCACAGCAGGCATCTGACAGCCCTGATGGTGGTGAGTGACCCCCACACAGGCAGAGTATAAGCAAGAGGGACAGCTGCCACCTGGAATCACCCCCAGTCCATCTCCAGGGTCCAGACTTGTGGCTTTTGGCACCAGGTTTGTGTTACAAAAAAAGCTGCTGCAAACTCTGCTCGTGTGTCTAAGCCTGGAAGACACCAGAGAGGCTGTACGGCCCACAGTCACAGGAAGCTGAGGACAGAGGACGCTTCCGAAGGACAGAGCATCAGAGGTCACGGTCAGAGCAGATCTCCAAGAGGCTGGCCTGGGGCAGGCCAACAGGAAGAGTCCAGGAGACCAACAGCTGTGCAGCTCTGTGTGCCAAAGGCAGCCTGCACTCAGCTTGCGGGGCACAGAGAGGCAAAGGCGAAGGCGGGCACCTGGCAGTGAGAAGCAGCAGTAACCAGGCTCCTTACCTCGGTGTTCCTCTTCAGGGTAAACACCAGGGCAGCATTTCCACCCTGTAAAACAAGACAGTGCTTCAGAAGTGAGCATCCTGACACAGACGCGGACTTCCACACTCGAGGCGCAGCCTCCCACTGCAGCAACGGAAGACCTGAGCTGCAGCCATTGCTACTGCAGCCAGATACAGAGACCCCTGGCCTGGGGCATCAAGGGCAAGTTCATGCTGGAACCAGCTCTGCCCAGGCCACAGCACGGCCGTGAGGGCAGACACAGCGTCCTGAGCCAGACAGGCTGAGCACCGGCGGCGTGGGCTGCCCCACTGAACTGTTCATTTTTTAAAACTGTGCTTTCCCCTGAAAATAAATTGCGACTTCATGAAAAGCAGCAAGTCAGGCATCTAAACCAAGATCACAATGGAAAAGCTCCAAAGGCTACGGATTCTGGGGGGTGGGCCACGGGGGGAGCCAGGGAGTGTATATGAGGCAGGAATACCTTTTTCAGACCACTGTCTGACTCCGTTCTCCTAAGATCCTGGCCATCATCTCCCTCTTCCTTCTCACCTCCTAAACAAAAAACAGACAGACAGAGAGCTCCGTGGTTGTCCTTCAAGGCGTAGCCGCAGACGATCTGCTCCAGACCCTTTAGAGACGACCGCCCGAGTCCTGCTGCTGCCCCCACCTCAAGCCGGCCTGCAGGCGGCTAACTCCAGCAGGAGGAAGCAAACGCAGCTTCTGATTTGGCTCTTGTGTAGCCCAGATGCCACGAGAATCTTCTGTTACAGTCAAGACCAGCCAGACTGGGGCACACGGTGACTGCCACGTGTGGAAGAGGGGCTGGCACCCCCAGAACAGAGGTCGTTCCTGGGAGTGGGAATTCGGGCTGCCTGTCCAAGACGTGGGTTCAAATCCCATACCTTTTGAAGCATTCATCTGGTGGCTGTCAAATCCGCCGAAGGTCTCCGCTCTGCGAGGCAAGGACACAGGGCCCATGCTGCCTTCCTGCCCCACGGGGCTGCTGGCCGTCTGCCCCAGGGGGCCTCCCAGACTTCCACTCACCAGACCCTGAAGGACCTCCACTGGGAAAGAGAAAACACGCACAACTGAGCTCTCCTCTCTCAAGGTGACACGGGACACAGACGGGAAGCAGGATGACCACCCTGCTCAGAGGAGGGTCTCAGGTACGTTTGGGTTTTAGTGGGTTCTGCTGGAAACATGAAACCTCTACCCCGATGCATAGACAGGGAGGCGTAGGGGGTTCCAAAAGGAATAGGGAGGCAGAGCAACTGACTGGACAGAGCACGGCTTCTGGACAAGGCCCAGAGCAGCTGGAAGAGGCGTCCTGCCATGTGACGGGCGACTCCAATGCAGAGCAGTGCAAACCACAACCAAGACTGTTTGCTAGGGCAGAGCTCAGAGGGGAGAAAGTGCCGCACATGAGCTGGAGGCTGGGTGCAGGGCAAACAAAACAGAGGCAGGAAAGCCCACAGAACACGCCGCCTGGCTTTAAAAAACAGGACAGAAAGACAACATGCGGGCACCCTAGGAAGAAAAGCTCTCTGAATCTAAAAATTTAAGAAATTAGTATCACATAAAAATGAGCAACAGAAAAATGCTGAAGTCAAATCCCACAAGTCACACAGCTCACCTGGACAACAGGCTTGTGATACACACAGGCTGAGCATAAAACAAAGTGAACTGGGAGACAGGAACCTCAGTGGAAGGAGAAGACACAGGAGGTGAAAGCGAGCAAACGGCATCACCGTACAAGGAAGCGAGCAGAGTGCGAGGACAGACAGACCCAGGCGAGAACAGCCAAGCAGGTGGTGGCTGAGAGGAGTGGCTGCACGTGAGGCAGGGGGCAGGCGACAGGCGCTGAGGACAGACGACGCTGCCTGGGGAACTGGGGTGCCTGGAGCCGGGGCTGGGACCAGCACCGCCACGCTGCAGGGCAACGCTGCTCTCCCCAAGTCTGCAAAACGTGGACATGGAGCAGCGGCCAGCACAGCAAGGCGCATCTGGTACGGCCGCCTGGATGAGTGAGCCCACCGCGCCCGGGAAACCCGCCGACCGCCAGGCTCTGCCAGCCGCGCTCCAAGCCAGAGCGTGCACGCCAGGCCCGACGCCCGCGGCAGCCTATCAGGGTGAGGGCGCACGTGACCTCAGCACACAGCACCCTCAGGGGTGCCTCCTGAGGCCCCCGCCAGACAGCAAGCTCCACGCACCGTGCTGACACAGGGGTGCTGCCTAGGCCGGCTGAGTGCTGGGCACCTAGTACACGCACTTGAGAGAGAAGACTGCAGGCCTGGGTGGACGAGAGAGCACAGGGCAGGCGTGCCACTCCCTCCAGGGAGGCAGCACACGAGGACCCTGTCTGGGAGCGGCCCTGCTACTACAACGGTTCGGCAAAGGCGCGGCACTGGGCAAGTGTGAGACCAAGCAGAAATGGAGGAACTCTGGAGGTGCGATCGCAAGAAATGCCACAGGAAGAAGAGGATGCGGGGTGGGGCTTGTGTCGACTCAAACGTCTACTGTGAAACGTGGGGGCCGCTGTCTGGGAACGGGAGCGGAGGCCATGGGACCTTAAAGCGAGGTCACTACGCACAGCAGCATGGGGCCTTCTCCCTCTGCAGGGGCAGGTGGGGGTGGTGGGGTGGAGGGGTCTTAGGACCACATTGTAAGGAGGCCCACCGGCAACAACTTCTGCTGCAGGATATGTTTTCTCTAACAGACACGGCAGCAGTTAAGCTGTGACCGGGACGTCCGAGTCCCACCCCACGGAGCCCGGGTGTGCGCTCCAGCCCCGACCCTGCGTCCAGCTAATGGCAACTGGCGTCAGGCGATGGCTCAAGGGGCTGGGCTCCTGCTAACCACCGGGGAGACCTGGACCGAGCCCCAGGCTCCTGGCTTCAGTCCTTTGGAGACTGAGTCTCTCAGGTAAGTACCAAGGAGCAGAGTGCACGCTGGCAGGTGGCTGCACACAGCCCCGTGGGGAGGGGCCGCGCTGCACGCTGCTTACCTTCACTCATGGCGCTTCTCATGAGCGGTCCTCCTTTGAGAGCCTCCTGTGTGCTGGAGCGGAAGAGGGCTCTGGGGCTGTGAGCAGGGGAGCAGTCCTCGGGCAGCGGAGCGCTGCACTCCGCCAGGTCCCGGAAGATCGCCTCCTTCTCCTCCAGGAGCAGCAGGATCTGCTGGTCCTTCTGCCGCAGCTGCTCTGCAGGGGAGAGAGGCTGCGTTGGACAGGCGGCTGGGACGCGCGCGCCCCCTTGTGGGGACTTGCGGAAAGCGGCAGAACTAGCCCGGCCTCAGGAGGGCGGAATACTAAGTTAGGCGACATCTGCCTGTCACCACCATCCTGATTCTAGGATTAATCATGTGGTTAAGGAGTAGTCCCTTTGAAAAGACACATGGTTTTCTCCCTAATAAGAACTGTGAAGCCACTCGGCCTCTGGCAGGCACTGCAGTCCCTGACCCAGGCCGTGCTCAGCCCACTGCTCACTTCCTGCTGCAGCCACCACCCCACGGCCGCCCAGCCCAAGGCCACACCTCCAGTGCCTCCTTCCCTCTCCTCTCTGCAGATCTGCCACCCACAGGAGCACCCGGCAGCCTCCTCCCTGCCACCCCTCTGCCACCTCTGCCTTGCACTGCCCCGGAGGGTGGATGTGTCTTGACTGCTTCCTGTGTGCTGACAACCAGGTGAGTGTCCCCGCCCCGCGGCCCCCTCTGCAGAGTACACGGTCAGCGGCCATCTCCACAGAGACCCTGCCACTTGTGGTCTCTTCCTCATCAGCAACTCTCCCCCCGCCCCCCAGCTACCTGGGACGTCTGGGAGAGGCTGCGGCTCAGCTCTGCCCCTCCACCCACACTCAGCTGACCAGGCTTGCTTGTTTTCCAATATTTATTTATTTTCTAATTTTTAAAAATTATTTATTCATTTGTTTCTTTTAAAGTTTTTAAAGATTTATTTATTTTATTTTTATTTGTTTGAGAGGTAGAGTTACAGAGAGGGAGCAACAGAGAGAGAGGTCTTCCATCTGCTGGTTCACTCCCCAAATGGCTGCAATGGCCAGGGCTGGGCCAGGAAGAAGCCAGGAGCCAGGAGCTTTTTCCAGGTCTTCCACACAGGTGCAGGGGCTCAAGTACTTGGGCCATCTTCCACTGCTTTCAAGCCATAAGCAGAATGCTGGATTGGAAGAGGAGTACCCACAAACTGGCACCCATACAGGATGCCAGGGCCATAGGCAGAGGCTTAACCTATTCCGCCACAGTGGCAGGCCCTAAAGATTTATTTTATTTATTCGAAAAGCAGAATTACAGAGAGAGAAAGGGAATGAGATCTTCCATCCGCTGGCTCACTCCCCAAATGGCTGCAATGGCTGGGGCTGTGCCAGGCTGAAAACAGGGGCCTAGAGCTTCTTCTGGGTCTCCCACGTGGGTGGCAGGGGCTCCAGCACTTGGGCCATCTTCTGCTGCTTTCCCAGGTGCATTAGCAGGGAGCTGGATCAGAAGTGGAACAGCCGGGACTCGAACTGGCATCCGTATGGATGCAGGTGTTATAGGCAGTGGCTTCACCCGCTACACAACAGCAGTTCCGAGCTGCCCAGGTTTTGATGACCCTGTCATTCACTACCCCCGCCTCCTCTCTAGCTCAGGCCTTACACAACCCAATCTAGGAGTCATCCCACTGGTGTGTCCATTTTCAGCATGCCAACTAAAAAGACAAATCAATCCCTTCAGCTGAAGCACCCATCATCTGGCTGACACCATCGCCATCTGGCAGGTGCATCGAGTCCCTCTTAGTCTGCACACAGCTCTCCTTCTTGCGTGGACAACTAAGTTCCTTCTGATGCAGTTCACGCCCTGGCCTCCCCAGGAGGCAGGGTGGGTGGCTCCCACATGTGCAACACGTGCACCGGTCTAATGAACCACTTTGTGGCCTGTCACTTATGTCTGTCTCCCTTTCATGAGTCTGAGTTTCCAAAGGCAAGGTCAGCACCTAGCAGCACCCCTAGCCAGGGGTCAAACAAAAGTTCACAGGAGGATATGATTCGGCTCCGCAGTGTGACACAATGCTCTCTGTGCAGCTCCAGGGACCAGCAAAACTCCTGGGTAGGAGCCCTTAGTTGACCCCAGGCCTTGCTGCTACGCAAGGCACAGGCCTTACCCTGGAATCTTCAAAAACCACTGGGAGGCCACACTGTTTTAAGACAGAGCACAGGGCCGGTGCCGCGACTCACTAGGCTAATCCTCCGCCTAGCGGCACCGGCACACCAGGTTCTAGTCCCGGTCGGGGCGCCGGATTCTGTCCGGTTGCCCCTCTTCCAGGCCAGCTCTCTGCTGTGGCCCGGGAGTGCAGTGGAGGATGGCCCAAGTGCTTGGGCCCTGCACCCCATGGGAGACCAGGAGAAGCACCTGGCTCCTGCCATGGGATCAGCGCAGTGCCGGCCATAGTGGTCATTTGGGGAGTGAACCAACGGAAGGAAGACCTTTCTCTCTGTCTCTCTCTCTCACTATCCACTCTGCCTGTCAAAAAAAAAAAAAAAAAAAGAGCACAGATTCCACTCAGCGTGTATGACCCCGGTCTGCTTGGTCTCTCGGTCCTCAGTGCCCTCACCCGTACAGTGGGGCCAGACTCCCCGGCCAGCAGGGCTCCCAGCAAGGCCACCCAAGAAACAGTGTCCAACAGGGTACTAGTCTGTCTCCAAGCCCCCGCCCAGCTCACTGATGAACACACGTCAAACAGATCCACTGAGAATCCTCATCCTCAAATTCTGTCCTTCCCTGTTTGGATTTTAGAAGGGCCTATGATTTTGCAAAACATCCGGGGACACGGACAGAGACGGGAGACTCGGTGCCCCTGGAAGCATCTGTCTCCTGCGCCCTCGAGACGGCCAGGATGGGGCCAGAACCACCCACCCCACCTGCTGACCTTTCAACTCCCGGGCTCTGGTGTCCAACATTCGCTTTTCCTCCTCGTTCTCACTGGGGACTCCTTCATCTTCATCTCTGTTCCTAAGACAGCAAACACAGACCAGACTCAGACACCAACCACCAGTCACCGTCCACTGTGACAGGGACAGGGCGGCGCGGAGGCCGGGCGGGCTCACAGGGTGTTGATGGTGTCCTGAATGGTGCGGATCCAGCTGTTCCTTTCCTCTTTGGAGCCGGCGTGGACCTCCACCATCTCTGGGTCCTTCACCCCCATGCTGATGAGAAACAAGCCCTTCTCCTCGTGTGCCACTTCCCTCACGATCAGCTTCTTCAAGGAGATCACCGTCGATTTCTGGTCCTGAAAGGCGGGGAGAGGGGAAGTCCATCGCTCACAGACACACTGCCTACCTCTCAAGGAGGTCGTTGATGTGGGTAAGACCAGAGGCTCTCAAAAGCATGTGGTTCAAAGAACGGCAGCTGCTCTGATGGAGAGAGGTGTCCCCCAATTCCATCCACAGAGCTCGCGCTGCAGGACAGCCAGGGCTGAAGTCCACGCCCGCCCAGACGCTGAGACCTCAGCAGGGCAGTGACTCTGCTTACCAGTGACGCGAAGATGTACTTCTGGTCTTTCTCTTGAAGGAAAACCAGAATGTCAGTGAGCAGGATGGCCTGGACCTCTGCAAAGTGGAAATGGGGAGGGAAGAGAACAGTGACTACCGGCAGCTGCAGACCGCAGTGGGCTTCTACCTCTGGGGCACACCCCGAGACTGCAGCTGGCCAGGGCAGAGCCTCCCCAGCTCGGCAGGAGGCAGGCAGGTGCATCAGCAGGGTGCTGGATTGTGGGTGGAGCAGCTGGGGCTCGAACTGGTGCCCACACGGGATGCTGGCGCTGCGATTCAGGGCCCCGCAGCGCCAACCCCATGAGGCAAGGTTTTCAGAATACTTCGAGGGGGCTGCTGCTGTGGCGTAGCGGGTAAAGCTGCCACCTGCAGTGCCGGCATCCCATATGTGCACCAGTTTGAGTCCTGGCAGCTCCATTTCTGATCCAGCTCTCTGCTACGGCCTGGGAAAGCAGTAGAAGATGGCCCAAGACCTTGGGCCCCTGCACCTGCGTAGGAGACCCAGAAGAAGCTCCTGGCTTCAGATCAGCACAGCTCCAGCCACGTGGCCATCTGGGGAGTGAACCAGCAGAGGGAAGACCCCCCCCCCCCTCTGCCTCTCAAATAAATAAATAAGTCTTAAAAAAAAATACTTTGAGACTTCACTGTATCTTCATGTCATTTATAAGCTACCGCAAACCAATCCATTTGGATATCAGATTAAAACAATGAAAGGGAGGTTGACGCTGTGGTATAGTGGGTAAGCTGCTGCCTGCAGTACTGGCATCCCACATAGGTGCTGGTTCTAGTCACAATTGTTCCACTTCTGACACAGCTCCCTGCTGACGCATCTGGGAAAATAGTGGAAGACAGTTCAAGTGCTTGGGCCCCTGCACACAATCAAGAGGCTCAGAAGCAGCTCCTGGCTCCTGGCTTCAGCCTGGCCCAACCTTGGCTGTTGCAGCCATTTGGGGAGTGAACCAGCGGACGGAAGACCTCTCTCTCTGTAACACTAACGTACTGTTGCTTCCGGGTGATGTCTGGGTGCCTACTGCGGGAAAGGCTCTGCTGAACCCCCCACCAGAGCACAGGCCCTCGGGGCGAAGGGCGCCTCACCTTTCAACCGGCCAGTGGAGCTCTTGAGAGAGACGGTCCCATCTCGCACGAGCTGCTTGCGTTTCAGGTCCTCTTTGGCGAACATCTGACCGCTATTCATCCTCATGATCGACTTGCTGTCTGTCTTGGTGTAGAACTCACTGAGCCGTGCCTTCTTTTCATAACTCGCCACTTTGCTGTCCACAGCCCCAATCACGTCTTTCACCAGGCTCAGGCACTGGGTGAGGTCTTCTTGCTCTGCCTCGTTGTCTTGGAGCAAAGGATAATTCTGTCATTAATGGCTCTTGCAGATGAGGGGAGAGGGAGCCAGATCAGCCTCCTGCTCCCACCGCCACTCCCTCTGTGGTTCCACAACACAGGAGAGCCAAGAGCTGGAGGCCACGTGCCTATCCCTCGTGCCATCCTAAATCTAATTCTAAAGAAAGAAGTTTCCGGTGACATGGACAACACTAAGTATGAGCTAAGTTTTACAATAAAAGGACCCAATGATTTTTAGGGAGGGCGAGCAGTAGAGAGGAGCCAGCAGCTGTTTTACCTAATCTTTACTGGAACTGCCTGTAAGCCAGCACTGGCAAGACAGAGAGGAATCCGTCAATGCCGACGCACTGAGCAGGGGCAGCAGCTCCAGCCCTCACAGGGAGAACCGGTCACCCAATTCCCAGGGGAGCCGGCGGGTGTTTCCTTTCCCTCTTGCTGCTGCCCGCCCTCACCCCAGTGACAAAACATTCCACAATTTTACTCAAGAAAACTGTTTTCAGGATCAGACAGAGGATTCTCTTTTAGACCCAGTATGAAGTAGCTCCTCCACGCGGGCTCCAGTGCTGCTGGGTACCTGGGAAGGAGACCACTGGCTGATGAGACAGTGTTAAAAAGCAGACTCACCTTTGGTACACTGCAATATTCTTTGGAATAAAACTGGGTACTTGGTGATCCGCTGGGTTACGAGCAGTATGCACTCGGGGATTCCAAGCCTCCTTACTACCGAACTGCTCATCTTCTTCTGCAAGACAGTAAATGAGTCATCAGGAACCACGCAAGGCAGAGGCTCTGGCTAAGACGAACAGTGAGTGATGACTGCTCACGACAATGATGGACAGGTTCACGGTTCACATCAGTACCTTCACAAAGGTCTGAAAGCGTTTCTCCTTGGTGTAGAGGTCTTTGAAGTAGTTCACAGACTGGTTGTGCTGCCCACAAAACTTGCCATAGGTCTTCTTCAAGCGTTGTGCATTCTCACCGGAAAACTGCAGAGAGAAAACAGCACTTACTCCAACACGCACAAAGTCCCGGGCTATCTGTGAAAGCCTGCAGTGCTGGTTCGTCAGTTCCCTCCACAGCAGCTCTGCACAGCTGCCCAGCTCCCACAGATGTGTGTCCACTCACACCTGTGACACATACGTGTTCACAGCACTATCATTTATAGTAGCCCCCAAGTGACAATCTCTCATGGACAAATAAAATATGGTATTATCCACACAATGGAATATTATCTGGACATAAAAAAATAAAGTACCAACACATGCTATAATTACGATGAATGGAACCATTATGTTACAGAAAATAATCATGCATTCTGCATTATTTCATTTATACACGATGTCCAGAATGGGCAAATCAACAGAGTGCGACAGGAAGAGTACTGGTGGTTGCCTAGACCAGGAGAGCACAGGGGTGGGTATGAAGGATGAGTGACGCCTACAGGTGCTTCCTGTAAGTGATGAAAATGCCCCCAACCACTGCATGATGGCTGCACGACGGTGAATATACACACAAAAAATTAACCGTGCACTTTAAACGAGTAGACTGCATGACATATCAACTATACCTCAAGAAAACTGTCACATATATTTGATAAACAAAAACTCATAGAAATATCCATGTCCAGCATATACAGCACAACAAAATATGCCCTAATCTCCATTTGTTACAAACATATTAGCACGTTTCTCAAGGAATAGTTTTAAAAATAGGATCCGGGTCAAAGTTAGACATCAACAGTCATCAGTGGGGTCAGCAGCAGGGTCAGCCACCAACTGAGACACAGAGTGTCTGAGATACCAGAGTGCTGGTTCGAGTCTCGGCTGCTCCACTTCCAATCCCGCTATTGTTGCACCTGGGAAAGCACTGGAACACAGCCCAAGTTCTTAGACCCCTGCACCCACGTGGGGGCCCTGCGTGGAATTCCTGGCTCCTGACTTCAGCCTGGCACAGACCTGGCCAGCCACTCGGGGATGAACAGACGGAAAATCTTCCCCCCTCTCTCTCTCTCTACCACTCTGCCTTTCAAATAAATAAATCTTAAAAGAATAGAAAGCAAAACAAAGAAACAGCCATTATTACCCACAATCTGTTCACTTCCTTCATGCAGCAGGCCTCATGACCCGGCATGGCCCTTCAATCATTTTCAAATGCTCACAGTCTCCACGGTTCCCCTGAAGTTAGGTCCACTTGCAGGTAAATCAAGGCGCTTCTCTGTCCACAGGACGCCTGCTCAGCATTTACAATTTCCATGCACTAAAAACGCAAGCCGATCCTAGCTGAAGAATGTGGGAGACGGGCAGCAGAGGGCGCGCAGGTGCTCTGCCTGTGCCTACAGCAAGTGCCTGAAAAGGCCAGTCTGGGGCCCGGTGGTGCTGAGGCTCCAGTCAGCTAGCAACCAAGACCTTGCTGGAGAACCTGCACACAACAGGGCCTTAAGTCCAGGCAGAAAAGTGGGGCCGGACGCACGGGGATGGCCGAGTGGTCAAGGCGCTGGACTTCAGAGAGGTGGGGCAGAAAGGTGGACACGCAGAATGTTTGGGTCAGAGGCCGTTCAGGGAGGAACGATCCTCATTCGGAGGTTCCACTGCTGGGTCCTGGCCGCCTGCTCCAGCCCCCCGTGTGCAGACACTATCCACAGGGCATCTATAGTCCCTTCTTACCCAGGGATCAGGGGACCCGCACACGCAAGTCCAGGCTGCTCCAAGCTCTGTAGCTCCTCCTGGCCCTTAGCGCCTTCTCAGCAGACAGCTGAGCAATGCATGTGCCTGCTACTGCATGAGTGAGGTGAGGTGGATGGGCTCAGGAACACAAGAGGAGGCCTAAGTGTCCAACTATCTGACAAACACTCCAGCAATGATCTGCTGATGGGAAAATACCAAGTCACAGGCCCAACTTACAACCCTCTGCCTGTCAAGCTGCTATGAACAGTGTCTTTTTGGTTTTAAGAATATCTTTAAAAGAAACATTAAAAGCTGTCTACACATCTGAACATATCAATATAATTTGCAGCAGAATTTTTTGGGAGATTGAACCCACACCATCCGCTGATGAAATTACCAACGTTAACAGTCTGCCAGGTGTTTCCCAGTTTCCTGCCCAAGTTGTGCCTCAGCTGGCTTTTAGAGAAGTGAGGCAGGGGGCAGTTCAAGGCCTCCAGCAGGCACTTTCTGGTTCCTTACACCACGGTACTTCTGATGAGGGCACAGATGGAGGCAGGGCAGCTGGCTGTCACTGCTTCCCTGCCCCATGATCAGGGACTCTGTGGAAACACTGTCTCGAACCTTCTCAGCGGCATCAGGAGAAAGCTACTGTGCTACCCATTCTTCAGAAAAGGAAATGCCGCGGAGCAAGGCCGAGTGACCTCCCCACGTGGACACTGACGGGGCTGCCCTCTGCTCCCGTGCCCGTGTGCGTTCTCACCTGATTTACAAGCACGTCCCCTATCCTCTGGATGAGAAAGTTCTCACTCTGATCCAGCACAGACTCCTTCTTCCGCTCCAGGATCTTCTGAAAGAACTGGCTGTGGATATTGATGAGCTCGTCCAAACAGGGGAACAGCTTGTCCACCATCTGCTGTTCGAAGTGCAGCTCCCCCACCAGGCCCCGGCTGTACACGTCACTCATGATCTTGAGGGTGCGGATGTGATGGAACTCTGTCTGCATCAGCTCTGCAAGGACAGCAAGGACCAGGGGTAACCCGGCCGAGGGCGACCCGGCCAAGGGTGACCTGGCCAAGGACTTTCCCTCGGAGATCACCTGTGGCACTCCCAGGTGAGTTCGGAGCCCAATTTCAGCTTTCAAACCGGGTCAAAAGCTGTTTTGCCCCTCTGAGTATTCTCATTTCGCACCTCTGTGTGTCACACAACCCAACCCTGCACTGTGAGGACAGAAGCACTGCTGAGCCAATAAATGCTCAGAAGGTTGAAAAGAAACAGTGAGGCAAAGTGGAAAACAGGGTGCACTCCAGACCACATTCTCGCACCTTAGTTTTTAAAACAAATCTTTTGTCATCTGCAGGGGACAGAGCTGTGGAACAGTGGGTTAAAACCTGGGCCTGCAGTGCCAGCATCCCATATGGGTGCCAGTTCGAGTCCTGGCTGCTCCACTTCCAATCTAGCTCCCTGCTAATGTGCCCGAGAAGTCAGTGCAGGACGGCCCAAGTCCTTGGGCCCTTGCACTCATGTGGGAGACCCGGAAGAAGCTCCTGGCTCCTGGCTTCGGATCAGTGCAGCTCTGGCCACTCAAGTCATCTGGAGAGTGAACCAATGGACAGAAGACACCTCTCTCTCTCTCTCTCTCTCTCTCTAACTCTTTCAGATCAATAAAATAAATCTTTTTTTTTAAAGTCATCTGCTCAAAAACTGATTTCCCATAGCCCAGACAAGGCACCCCAAGTGCAGGCAGAGTAAATGAAGCCTCTCACCATAGATCACTTCCTGCCGTTTGATCACATCTTTCTTCTGCTGTCTCAGAAACTTGCTGTCCACAATCCGGCTCCAGGACTCAGCTTCCAGCTGTCTGGAATCAATCTCAAAGTCCCCCATCAGCTGTCCTTCGTTCATATCCGTACCTACTCCTCCAAACATCAGAAAACCAGAGTTAGAGTGCCGGAGTCTGCAGCGCGGCAAAGCCTGTGCCGGCCGTCTCAGCAGAGCGGCTTCGGCGGCGCACACCATGCACGTATATAGGGCGGTCCCAGAAAACACATTCTCAAACTACTGGCGTCAACGCCCCGTTGGCGGTGACGCACTATTCAAGACTTTGCTTGGGAGCGATAAACATCATACACACTGCACATGAAGAAGACATGATTCCTGTATTAAGTAGGACTGCGCCCTGTTTAAGAGAGCAGGCCGACAAACGCGCCAAGAATGCTCGTATCCAATGTGTGCCAAAGTCCAGGAGGGAAACGGCTGTGCGCCCACATGAAAGCCGGACACCCTTCAGTGCACAGCTGACAATCGGGTAATGACTGCCAACTCACTGTACAGCCGGGTGGCTCAGAGAAGCAGCCTCTGCAGAGGCATCGAGTCGGGCTCCCATCTCCCTCTTACCCTCATCGGTGAGCGACTCTGTGGACTCGGTGACCTTGCTGATTTTATTTAGTGAGTCTGTTGAATGGGACAGGAACTTCCAGGTGTTGGACATGCTCTCGTCACTGCCGACTCTAGGGACAAGAAACAGTGAGCACGGTCAACCACATCCAGCACGCCACGGTCTACACTGCTAAAAGAGCCCCCGAAATCGCTCAAGTTCCTGCTGGCTGAGAGTACCACAGAGACCTAAGGGCAAATTACTTCTGCCAGGTACACAGCAACGGGCCATGCCATCACTGCAAACTCAAGCCTTTTAAGCCTTTTTTAAAAATGACAAGAGGCAAGAACAATCTTGCCTGAAATCATCATCCATTTCTTAGCTTAAAATTTCTTGCCTAACTGTACTTCCACCTTCTCGCCCCTCCCCCATTTCCTGAAACAACCAGACTTATAATGAGCTGTATTATAATAAGTGAAGCTAATAGTACTCCCATAATACTTTAGTAAGTTAACCATTATAACACTTGTGACAAGCCATATTCCTCGACTTTCTCAACCCCACTCATTAGCCAGCCCAGGAAGCGCCCGGGAAATGTCGCGTGTGACACAAAGGCCAGCAACAATCACTGCAAACTTCAAATTTTATTGAGGATCAGCTTGTCAAAGTCATAATGCAAATCCACTTTGATAACGTCTCAACTTCGAAAGAAGGCTTTGGGAGATAATGAAAATACAAAGACAAAATAAAAATACCTGAAGCATTTTTTTAAGGAGGAAGAAACATAGCCAGGCACAGAGGTTAGGAAATACAGACAAAAGGAGACTGTGCATCCTTTTGTTAAACCTCTCCTCCAACCTAGGTTAAGAGACATGCAAGAGATGTCTGAGTCCTGCATTTGCCATGACTACTTCCCAGGAGGCCAGACATCTGACCCCACACAGCCTGCAACACCGAGCTCCGAGCCCTGAGCTCCCCTCTGACCCAGGCCTCAACAGCCAGGGCCACAGCAACTTTCGTAGAGGCCTGAGAGGAGCTGGTGCGAACCAGTGACTGCCTGGGAGCCCACAACTCACCCCCGTGACACTGACTTCCGAGTTAAGAGCCAAGGATGGAAAACAGTTAAAAAGAAATGAAACAAAACCAGTACATCTGAACGGGAAAGCCTGACAGCTCAAAAGGAAGAAGTCGCAAGGAAAAAACATTCCCTCTTCTTATTGAGATCTAGAAATCTTTGCAGAAAGTAGGTTCTTCGAAAGCAGGGCTAATGATGCAACTTGGCCTGAGAATGGTTTCCAGAGTCACGACAGTGCCCCAAATACAAAGCCCTGTTCTGCTCCTGCCCCCCGCCGTGACCACTCCCTTCCAAGTGAGGAATCTGTGTCACCTACCCCGTGATGTTCTGTATGGAGACACTCTTGGAGAGGGAGACGCTCTGCTGGGCCCGTCTCTGGGCAAACACGGGGGCAGCAGCGGTTTCCTCGGCGAGGAGGACTGCAGATCGAGGGCGCTCCTTGGGCTGTGAGGCTGCAGGAGAGAAGAGCACGCCGGCCGGGACATCACCCACCGGTGCCCAGCTGGCAGACGCCAGACACTAGCAACACACTCTCAGAGAGGTGTTCCCCGGGAGGGCAAAGTTGCACAAAACCTCCACGGAGGACAGGTGGCAGAAACTGCCGAGACTGAGCGTACGTGAGCTCTTTGACCTAGTAATTCCACTTTGAGAACCGATTTATTCTGTAGGATTTGCTGGTATATGTATGCGATGATGTACGCCTTAAATTATTTAATACAACACCATTGGTTAAAAAAAGGGAAACAATACAATGGAGTACCAAGAAAGGAAGACACTCTCCACGGACTGACAACCTGTCCTCCAACTCACATTGAGGGCTAAAAAACACCATGGGACAGGACAGTCTACGTAACAGGCAGTCCTTTGTGCAGCCAGGTTGGGGGCCGGCACTGTGGTGTGCAGGTAAAGCCGCCTGCTGCAGTGTCCATATCCCATATAGGTGTTGATTCAAGACCCGGCTGCTCCACTTCCAATCCAGCTCTCTGCTATGGCCTGGGAAAGCAGCAGCAGATGGCCCAAGGCCTTCTCCCATGTGGAAGACCTGAAAGAAGCTCCTGGTGCCTGGCTTCAGATTAGTGCAGCTCCGGCAATTGTGGCCATTCGGGGAGTGAACCAATGGATAGAAGACCTCCCTCCCTCTCTCTCTTTCTCTCTCTCTCTGCCTTTCCTCTTTCTGTGTAACTCTTTCAAATAAATAAATAAATAAATAAATCTTAAAAAAAATCCAGGTTGGCATCCATTTAATCTGGGAAGAAAAAACAGAAAACTCAGAAGTGTGGTGACTTGTGTATGAGATGGGCACCACACAGCGGGCAAGGGGTCAGGTGGAAACAGGAAAGCAGCTTCCAGGGCAGCAGGAACCTGGCGACACTGAGGCCAGCACTCTGTGGGACCAGGCAGTGCCAAACCTCCCAAGCACCCATCACAAAGGCCAGCACCGTGGGCCCAGGGTGGGATCCCTTTCTGGCAGGTTCCTCAACTGATTTTGCTCACTGTTTGAAAGCACAGATTTCCAGCAACTCTTGTCATTTACAAATATGAAAAATATTACACAGCAATTTGTTCTTACACTGCGTGTTTCTCCTGAACACAATCAAAGAGGAAACTGGAGCACTTGAATGACAAATTATTTTCCCTGGTGACTGAGCTGTAGGAAGCAAGGCTGTGTGGCAGCTACGACTTCACAGCATTTCAGGATGTTCTGACTTAATAAGCTTTATTATAATCAGTAGTTTCCAATTCAAATTATATTTAAAAGATGGTGATAAAACACAGAAACATGGTACACGGCCAGACCCCGGCTGCAGGCAGTCCATGGACTATGACGGTCTGCCGCCGGGGCTGCACACATTGCAGGTGTCGGCAAGGGAGGCCGGAGAGCAGACGCCGTCTACCGGGAGAGAGGCCGGTTCTGGAAGCATGGTAGGATATGAGCAGGTCAGAAGGAAGAGACATTCTGAGGGGCCTGCAGTGGAAAACCAGAGCGGTTCCCCAGGCTGAAGGTAAGCAAGAGGTGGAGGGAAGCCATGAGGCTTGCCAGGCCAAGCCCCACGGCAAAAACAGCATCTGACGTCTAAAGAGCAGGCGGCATCAAGAAAACAGCAAGCTTCTCCTTGTTTGAACCAGAGGATGGCTGCAGGCAAGGCTTCTCACCGCCGTGTGACCACTGTGACTCCATCTCCACTTCCTGCTGCAGCTAACCCGTGTGATGCCCAAGGCTACACAGCTACTGAAGTGGAGGTGCTGGGACTCAAGTCCACACAATCCGAATCCACAACCTGTCCTGTAAGCCAAGTACCACCTTGGTGGGATAAAAGAGAGATCAGGCATCCATGTGGGCAGAGGTAATACACAAGAGGAACCCAAAACCTAACAGGTGTTTGGTTTTGTTTTAAAGACTGATGCTATTTCATCTGACATAAAAAAAAAAAAAAATAGGCTTCTGGCATAAGGGAAAGAAAGAGCTTAGGGAAACTGGACTCATAACAGGTGTGCGGAACGTGTCAGGTCACAGGTCCAAGTGGGCGTCAGTCTGCCCAGCTCCCCATCTTGTCACCCACACACACAGCTTTCAATGTGCGGAGAGAAGCCTCCCTCATGGGGGAGTGCAGGCAGCCCAGCCACTCCAGAGCTGCGGGGCAGCATTCAGAGCAGCGAGGCAGAGCAGCGGCTCCCGGGCTGCGCAGGGAAGCAGCACTCGCCTGAGGATCCATCACGGCACAATCAGCCGCTGGATTCCACTCAGGATTTCGGACTCCCAGCTCCGGCAGGACCCAAGGAGGGGCAGTTCTAATGGGTCCAGAACTATGCTCTGTGAAACAGTCTTGGCAAAGTCTCACAGAGGAGCCAGCCAAAAGATACTCCGCTCATTCCTGAGTTATCTATGGTAGCAATTTAAATATCCTGTTTGGTGAAACTGAAACTGAAAATGCGACATGGGCTCATGAAGGGACGTAGCAGGTTACTGTGCTGTTTTACTGTGACCAGGCTGGCTTTCTGACAATTTCTAAACTGGGTCTTCTGAATTCAGGGCTTCCAGTCAGATCCCTGGAACTCTCAAAGGATGAGACTCTCAACTTGGTGAGATAATGGTTGTTTGAGTCAATTCAGATTCTGGGAAGTACACTGTAAAGTTATAAATGACACCAAATTTATGTTGTACTCATGTCGCTCCTTTAAAGCTAGAGTTGTTTTATAAAAAATGAGAGTAAATTGTGCACACGCATGCCTTTACACTGTCACGTCGAAGTGAGCCAGCGGACTGGCTCAGAAAAGTGATGTGGATCCAATGCCCTTCAGTTCAGTGGCTCACATGTGGTCTTTGATGATACGTTTTAAACTTGTTTTTCTTAAAAGGATAAAGATATTTTCAAAGTTGTTAACGTACACCAGTGCCTGTGTTTGCTGTTCAGGAGGTATATATTATCAGTTATTTACAAACATGGAAATGTAACTTTGACCTTAAAATAATTCAGACAATAGTATGGTATTCATTAATATCTCAGTGTCTTAAGTCATCTAGGCATAGTTGCTAAATAAAACTTGGGTAAAGGTAAATACAAATATGGACATGTGTAATCTTAAATTCTATAAGGAAGACTGTTGGAGTTTGTTAACATATTTTCATAATTTGTCTATGAATGACAATTCAAGAATGCTTGAAAGTTACTAAAAGTTTAAGTTGCAAAATGTGTGAGCAAGTCATAAAAATTTTGAGAGGAATAAATCTTGGAAGAAAAAGTTTATGTGTGAAAAGGTTGATTATAATTTTAAATTATTGTTTACAGAGTTTTCTACAAATTGAGCGTTAACGTCAAAGTCACACTGACCTAAGACTGAAGTCTGATCTTTTGTTACAACAACAAGGTTTCTGAAAAATATATGTTAATATCTTAGTAAACATCTGGAAATAGCCTTGATCTTGAATCTTAAAAAATCTGTTATTGCAAAAAACTGAAATGTCTCCTTTTAAAGTTTCTGTTTAACTGGTTGCTCTGTTCCAATTTTATAGTTAGGTCCTATAAACTCTTTTCTGACTCTGTTAAACTGCTTTTTATATTTTAATGTTGTTATTGCTGATTTTTGTGATGACCAAAGAGACATAGATTTTATGTTCTGTTGAAGTAATCTATTGTGTTCTCTACTGTCTGTTAAGGTCGATTGTTGGAAAGTGTTGAGTCTCAAAGTTAAAATTATTTTTAAATATGTATTTATTTAAAAATATTTGGCCACTTTATCATTATTATTAATCTGATCTAAAATTGGTAAAATCACCCTAAAGAGATGGATACTCTTTCGTGATGTTAAGGAATTCCATTTTGACTGGATACTGGAAGTTCTCTTGGCACCTTGAACAGACTTGCTGAAAATCAAGCTCTGGATTCCCTGGACTTTGATATTTCTAGTCGGGCCCCTGGAAGTGTCAAAGGATACATCCCTCATCTTGTAAAGATAATAACCAACGAGGCTGTGTGGATTGGATGTGTCGCCAAGATGTGGGGTGATGCTAAACTTCAGTTACGGGCATCTTGTGTGTGTGTTGTGTGTGTTGCGTGTGTGCTGTGTGTGTTGTGTGTGTGTGTGCTGTGTATGTTGTGTGTGTTGTGTGTGCTGTGTGTTGCATCTGTGTTGTGTGTGTGTGTGTGTGTGTATTTTCCCCCAGCTGTTCCAGTCTCCTGGCTTGCAGGCCAGATCTTCAAAGGGCTGACAAAGCCTCAGTCAAGGTAACACTGAATAACCGGTCACTGCCAGTTCAAAATGTGGATCAAACGGGGGTTCAGCCAACAGGGAGGGAGGGTTCCAGAAGACACTTAGAGACGACTGGAGATGGATACGCAGCAGATATCAGACAGCTCCGTTCCAAGAGCCCAAGAAAGCTCTAGTATTCACAGGCTACATGGTGAAAATCCGAAAGCCAGAAAACTTACTAGATGAATCTGAAACTCAATTTTGAGTTACATGGTAAGCACTTGTGTAAATTTATGGGTTATAAAAATGAGTTAAACTCGGCAACCCAGGCCCATAACCCACCGGCTACACAGTGAAAGTCCGGAAACCTAAGGATGGCAGAGACATCACAAGTCCTCTAGGTCAGGCTACGCGGTAAGCACCGGTTAAATCTGAAAGCCCGGGAAGTCAGGCTGAGCGATCAGCAGCCCCGACGCGCTGCCTCAGTTCTCCTCTTTTCAAGATGGAAGTTGACTGTTCTGCAGGACTCTCCACTGCGATGCATGGCTTGATCCCCAGACCTTAGAAAAGGGATGACTGACCTTTTCTGTAATAATGCCCAGTCACAATACAGAGGACCACACAGCACAGCTGGAAAATGAGGTTAAACTTTGAAACGATTTTACAGCTAGATTTTCTATGTGCACAGGAAATGGAAAGAACTCCCCTTTTAAACCAAACTGAGGGGGAGTTGGGAAGTTTTACTGATGACCTCAAAATATACAGAGATCACCACATTTATCTTACCTGAAAGGCCACAGTTACCCTCATGGGCACGGTTTTAACTAACAGGGACATACTAAGTGTCACAATTTGCCCATGACCATAGCTTTCCAGCTCACCCTGACAATAATACAAGACATTTCCAAAAACTAGGGATGGGACTGAGCAGTCCTTTGACTGACATCATAGAGGCTGCCCCGGGGTCTACCTAACAAAACTAGGAGAAAGAGAGCGAGGGCGGCAGCAGGAGCAATGGCAGGACAATCAATGGCTGCTTTACACAGTGATCTGCCGTCAAGGAGACCCAACAAGGCCAGTCCATCCCCAAACAGCACCTGTTTCCAACAGGAGTCAGGACACTGGGCAAGCAGCTGCTGTGACAGAGACGAGCTTCTCAAGGCCCTGTCAGCTCTGCCAAAAGCCAGGCCACTGGAAAACAGAACTGCTCTGGGAGTCCTTGGGTCAGAACTGCAGACCCTGTTGGCTCCAGCTGCCAAAGTAACCTTTGTTACTGAGGGGATGGCCAAGGGTCAGTGACACTGCAGGTAAGACTGCAAATTTTCCCCGGTTGCCCCTCTTTCAGGCCAGCTCTCTGCTGTGGCCAGGGAGTGCAGTGGAGGATGGCCCAAGTGCTTGGGCCCTGCACCCCATGGGAGACCAGAAGAAGCACCTGGCTCCTGCCATCGGAACAGTGCGGTGTGCCGGCCGCAGTGCACTACCGCGGTGGCCATTGGAGGGTGAACCAAAGGCAAAAAAAAGGAAGACCTTTCTCTCTGTCTCTCTCTCTACTGTCCACTCTGTCAAAAAAAAAAAAAAAAAAAAAAAAAGACTGCAAATTTCCATTTAGAGACACTGCCTCTTCTGGACCAGCCTCCTGTTCAGACCAGCTCTCCTAGTCCAGCCAAGTAAAGGGAGTCAACAGGTGTCTTCCCTAAGGAGGGTCACAGCTCCCTTGTAATGTGTCTTCCAGGCCTCACACATACCTGGCCAGGCCTTAAAGCTTACCCGATTATTATTAAGACAAAAAAGCCCCTCCTGTCAGTTCTTATTGCCTTTGAGTGGGTTAAAAAGAAAAAGCGGGGCTGAGAGCAGCAGCAAACGACAGTCCACCTATCTGGACGGGCCCTCACAGAGGACTTATAGGACCTATCTCTTGAGGGGGTGCAAAATACCCCAGAAGGCAGATGGTTCACTCGTCTGTTTCCCTCCCCAACCCAAGAGTCTGGTCATGTGCTAGCTAAGACCTTAACTTCCCGGCAGCACGGAAGGGATTTAGCACTTGTCACCCTGGGGAGAGAAGACCAGGCCGGAGAGGACACAGCCAGCAACAAGTTCCTGCTTCTGCAACCTTGAGCCAGCCCCAGCATTTCCCTAACAGGTTATGAATTCCTGGGAAACAGCAAAGTTCCTAAATCAGGCTCTCAAGAGTGAGCCAAAACAGGGGAAAAAAAAAACAAAGAAAACACAGCCTTCACCCACTGAAAGGCTGCCCCATAACAGGACTGTTAACCCCAGTCCTTCAACACAGGCAGGCCCCAGACCTGCCAACAGCTGCCCAACAAAGTGTCTATCCCAACAATGTTTATTGGGTCAAACGAGGCTGGCATCTGGTCATGGACGTGCTGGCCATGCCCCTCTTGGTGCCGTGGCTTCCACACTCTTTCCGCTTCCCTTCAGACTACGGTGTGTTAGTGCCCCTGTTTGTTTTGTCTCTAACAGAACACAAGTCACCTAGCTCCAGGTCCTTCTGAGGCTGGGCTGGCAGCCTGCCCTATCAGAAGATGGTCAGTCCTCTGGCCAGTCTTTTCCGAGGCCACCCTCAACCACCACAGGACCGACAGCAGGAGAAGAATTCCCATAACCAGCTCTATGCCCATTTGTCAGCTCTGGACAAACTACAGAAGATGGACCTTCATCCATTCTATCCCCATACGATTATGCCTACTTTCTCTTTTCTTTAAGATTTATTTTGATGTATTTAAAAGGTGGAGTTACAGAGGGAGGTAAAACAGAGGTCTTTTACCCACTGGTTCACTCCCCAAATGGCTGCAACGACTGGGGCTGGGCCAGGCAGAAGCCAGGAGGTTCTTCTGGGTCTCCCACATGGATGCAGGGGCCCAGGACTTGGGCATCCTCCACTGTTTTCCTAGGCGCACGGGCAGGGAGCTGATTGGAAGTGGAGCAGCCAGGATCCAAACCAGTACCCACATGGGATGCTGGCGCTGCAGGCCGGGACTTTAACCCTCTGTGCCACAGTGCCTTCTCTTGAGGAGGGGAATGTTGGGTAGGAAGTCAGAAATCAGCCTGTGTGTGTGAGAACAGCCTACCTGCAGAGGCTCAGCCTGGACGCAGCCCTGCATTCCGCACGACAACTTTAGAGCTGGTCTCTGCCTCCCCCAAGGCAGACTCCCCAGGAGAATCCTCTCTCCTCAGCACCAAATGGGCTACCTGATTGAGCAATACAACGATAACATCCTTCCTCCGAGGCAGGCACCCTGGGGGAGGCTCCTCTGCCTGGCACCCAGTGGGCTCCCCGGGCTGATAGCACTGAGCAGTGGACCCTTGGGAGGGACTGTATCTAATGCGCACTGGGCCATCGGTGTCCTGGCGGAGGAGGGGAAGGGGAAATGGAGAGAACTGGACCCCTTCGCCCTGAGCCTGTCTGAGTGCAGACTGCACGCTCAGCTCTCTCCAGCCGCCCGCCTGGCCTGCCCGGTGTTCTCTCCAGTAACCACATCACTTGGCTTTCCCCAGCCTGAGTGACTGGACACCCTCTCTTGGATTCTGTCCATCCATGCTGACAGATGCCCTAACCCTTTAAACCTTGCTACCTTGTTTACCACTGCTCTCGGTCTCACGTCTGAATTCTTTCTTGTGCGAATATCAGACCCTACCCCACCTGTGGCCGCGAAGAGTCATACAGCCGCGAGGCACTGAAAGCGAGAACTGGAGAGATTAGACACACCTGCTCAGACCCAGGCCGCGCGGCCGCCAGGGAGCAGACGCGCACACCTGACAGAACCCTCCTCGCTGGCTATCCCGTACGGGTCAAGCCACCGGCCAGCAACTCCGACCACACGGCAGGTACTGAAATCTTGAAATCAAGAATCACGAGACAACATGACAGCAGGGTTTGAAGTCCGGAGCCAGAGAGCAGGGAGGGGCCTGAGCGAGGACGCTGACTACTTACGCTTGGTTCTCATGATGACCGTGGGCAGCGAGGAGGTGTCATGCGCCTGAAGGCTCCCTCTGGGCTGCTGAGGAAAGGAACAAAACACAATGACTGCACTGGCACCTGCCCTCCGTCAGGGCTCAGGAAGCTCGGGCAGGACAGTGGGCAGAGGGCAGTGTGCGTCCTGGTCCACGTGCCCTGGCCCTGTGCCCCACGGCTGCTCACTGAGCCCATCACGCACGGTGGTGCTCAGCTGCTGCCTCCTGCCCGGAACAGCTGTCTGGCCTCCACAGGTGTGGCACTCTTTCACCTCCTGCGTATTAAGCACCATCTCCTTGGTGAGGCCACCCCTGAAGACCCCGCGCACCCCGCACAGCACTGTCTCCTTTAGGGAACTGCCTGCCCGTCTCCCACACCAGGTGCCGGTTCCTTAGCAGCAGCTGGGGTGCTGCCTTCTCGTCCTTTCTGTTTCTCCAGTGACCAGCACTTACGAGGCTCATGAATTCTTACACAAAATACTCATTTTAGTTAAGGATTTTGTTGTCGTACATAACAAAAATATTGTAAGAAATTACAAACTGAACAAATTAAACAGATTATATCACGAGAGAAAATAGGCCACTCCCAATTTAGATGGAAGCCTCCTTTCTGGCTGTATCTGTGACACGGGAGACGCTGCTTCTCCAACCTCAGTGACACAAGGACCATCAGAGACCACAGACGGCCATGACGGGGGCGCCGGAAGGAAGAGTGACAGCAGAAACCTACAACTCGCACATCCTGTCCGGGAGGCAGTGGCCATCACTTGCCTTCCCTCCCTCTGATGTCAAGGACCTGAAAGCCGGACACCAGCCCCGGACGCCAGTGCCATCATCCCATCCACTGGCTGCCCGCAGGACACCTGCGAGTCTGGAGCTCACGTTCCGTGAGGAAGAAGTGAAGGCCACAGAGAGAGGGACACAACAAAGACCAAAGTGAAGGCCACAGAGAGAGGGACACAACAAAGACCAAAGTGAAGGCCACAGAGAGAGGGACACAACAAAGACCGCTAGGTGCAGATGCTGGGAAGGTGACAGGACTGAGGAAGGAGGACAATGGGTAGGATGGACTGGGCTGGGCACGCCAGGCCCAGGGCTGACAGACCTTTGGGGAGAAAGCAGAAATGCAAAGACAGGAAATACGATCTTTCAATAACTGCACACCAGGGCGTGGCTGGCTTAGTGGTCAGGCTGCTGGGCGGGGTATCTGAGACCGCATCTCCGTGCCTACGTTCCAGCCCAGCTCTGCTCTCACCTCCACCTCCTGCTAACATGTACCCTGAGAGGAGCTGGTGAGGCGTCAAGGAGGTGGGTGCGAGCCTTCCCTGCGAGAGATCCAGACTGAGTTTCCAGCGACTGACTCTGGTCTGGTTCACACAGGCTGTTGTAGACATTTGGGGAGTGAACCAGCTACGGAATCTGACTCTGTGATAAATAAGTAAAAATGTTAATATAAAGTGTGTTGGTTACTGGTGAGGCTCACAGCACCTGGGCACCTGTGTCCAGGCTGGAGCGTTCTCTCCTGCCCCAAACCCACTCTGACGTCTGAGGGCTACAGGAAAACTGCACTGGTAGGCAGCCTGCAGGCTCAGAGCAGGCAACACACACGACCAGAGCTGTCTCTCAGAGCAGCCCCGCCCACCAGCACGGCCAAGGCCTGGTTGGCAGCGGCTGCCCTCCCTGTCCCGAGTGAAGAAGCCAGGCGTACAATCGGCAGTGTCCTGCGGCACAGAAATACTAACGTGACAGGTGCAAGTTCTGAAAGCATCCTCTTTTCCAAAAGTCTCAGGTTCCCAAGGATGTTAACCAAGACGAGATGAGCACTTTGAGAAAACCTGTCTTCTGGTTACTGTGGTCTCAAAGCTGGTACCAACTGACTGAATCAACCCCCTACAACCTCAACGTTTCCAACTCTGAAGATTTTACTGGTTTGACCTCTTTATTGTGGGCCTTTGTTTAGCAAGAAAAACCTTACCTTCATCTTGACCTTTGCACAGGAGGCCAGACTTTCCCTGCAGCCTTTGTGGACGAAGGCACCGCAGTCTAAAAAGAAAGCAAAACCCAAGGTCACAGGCTGACAGACAGATCCTGGATCCTGGCTCCCCTGCAGCTTCTAGGGCAGAGCCAGGCTAGCCAGCTGAACTGGGGGGCACAGTCCTTGCTGGGGAGCAGGGTCTGGGACGTTCTTTGGAGGAAGAGAAGTAAGAGCAGATGCGGTTTTGGGTTAACAAAACCTGCAACTCGGGAACTTCACAGAGAAGCCTGAGAGACCACCAGAGCTACAAGTATAAGCGTCTGTGGACATCTCGGTCACATACAGAAACAAAGCCCCCCACTGCATGGTAAAATGTGTAGTGCCTGATCAAAGTGCACAGGGTGCATCTAAAAACCCAGCAGCCTACTCCTTCTACCCGGGACCCTAACCACCCTCAGCTTTCCCAACCGAGTCCACAGCCACAGGAACGGCCGTCGGAGCCCCCACAGTACTTCTGGGATCCCAACACAGGAGGTGGGACTTCCTCAAAGGCAAGGCACAGACCACAATCCACCAGCAACACCGCATTTTTCTTTCTTCTGCATGAATTCAAACTCTTTTTTTTTTTAATTTTATACATAAATGTCATGTACATACACATTCTTACAACTTTTGTTGAAAAGTAGTAAGGATATTAACATCGCATAATACAGGATTCAGGAAAGGATCATAATATGAGGAGGAGAGGGCACATAATTACGTAGAGGGTATAATTCAGACAACATTTACAATTATCTATGCACAAATCAACATGGCATCCACACAGATTTTATAGTCTCTCTCTCTCTCTCTATTAAATCTCACACAGGTAAGAAAATGTGAACTTTGTCTTTCTGTGCCTTGCTTATTTCACGTAGCATGAGTGATCGCTAATTCCATCCAATTTGTTGCAAATGTCAGGATTTCATTCTTTTTTATGCCTAACATTCTATTGTGTATATATTCTAAATTTTCTTTATCCAATCATCAGTAGATGGCTATCTAGGCTGATTCCATATCTTTCCTATTGAGTTGGACTGTAGTAAACGTAATAGTGCAGACATCTCTCTCATATGCTGACTTCATTTCCTCTGGATGTATTTCTAGAAGTAGGCAAATCAAACATGATAGTGACAGAATGAAGAATAAAAGTCACATGACTATCCCAACAGATGCAGAGAAACCACTGATGATGCATTGATACAATGTAACATTCTTCAGAAGAAACACAGCTCAAGACAGTAAATGCTATACACACGCCCACAGCGACATCACACTGACTGGGGAACAGCTGGAAGCCTTTCCGCTAAGGTCTGGGATCAGGCAAGACGTCACTCTCTCCACTCCTGTTCAACACAGTTCTGGGAGTTTTAGCCACAGCCATTAGGCAAGAGAAAGAAAAGGCTACACACATAGGAATGGAGGAAGTCAGATGATCCCTGCGTGCGGATGACAGGATTGTATATCAGGGAACCAAGACTCTACCAAGAGACCACTGGCAGCTTATAAGAGAAATTGGCAAAGTTGCAGGCTGCAAAATTAACACACATAATCAGTAACATTGTTATACACCAACAACAGTCTTGCTGAGAAGGCACTAAGAACATCCCATTCACAAGAGCTACCAAAAACAAAATCCACCACTAAATGCCTTGTGATAAAATCAACCAAGGACGTGAAAGAACTCAATGATGAAAATCACAAAACACTGATGAAAGAAATATGGGGTCAGCATTGTGGTGCAGGTTAAGCAGCCACTTGTAACACCAGCAACTCACGGAGCCCAAGGTCAAGTCTACGCCACTTCTGATCCGGCTCCCTACAAAGGCACCTGGGAAAGCAGCAGAAGATGGCCCAAGTCCCTGGGCCCCTGCACCTATGGGGAAGGCCCAGACGGAGTTCCAGGTTCCTGGCTCTGGCCTGGCCTAGCCCTAGCTGTCGTGGCATTTGGGGAAGCAGCAGATGGAAGATCATTCTCTGTCTCTAACTCTGCCTTTCAAATAAATGAATCTTAAAAATAAATAGATCACACACACATACACACAGAAAAATCTCCCATGTTTATGGATTGGATATTATCAAAATATCCATCCTATCAATTTATAGATCCAACACAATCTCCATCAAAGTACCAACAGCACTCTACAGAACTAGAAGTAACAACCCTCCAATTCATATGGAAACACAGAAGACCCAAATTGCTAAAGCAATCTTGCACAATACAGTCATCACATTACCAGATGTACAGGGCTGCTATAACCAAGACAGCATGGTTCTGGCATAAAAACAGAAACAGGACTTAAAGCCATCATTTCCAATTTCTCACTCCCTTGGCTTTTTCCAAGGGCCACTGAGGTAAAAACCCAGCTCTGTATCAGCAATTCCTGCTGCTACAAGGACATGAAACAGAACTGTGCCAAGACGCGGGGCCCAGGGAGAACAAGGCAAGGACTTTGTGACGCGCCTGCAGAGTGTCTGGACCTCCGCTCAGTGTGGCCGCCCTGTACGTTCCTGCCCCGCAGGTCTCAGGGTCCTCACGTGTTCCGTGAGGGAGCAACACGTATCTCCCCAAGCCCCTCTGCGACTCTGCAAAGGCGGAGGTGGGCACCAGCCAAACACACAGCTGAGGAAAACCTCTTCCTTTCTTCTCGAGAGTGACAGAACGCCCTGCCCTCCCTCCCACCGTCTGTAGGGCCCTGCCCGAGCGGTCCTGTCCCGGCCCTGGCTTCACAGCTCCCTGCCTCCTCCGGCCTCGCTCTCCAGCCTGGCCCAGCTGCAGTCTCCCAAGTGGACCTTGTGGAGTCCCTGTCCTCCTCCCCGTAAGAGCACTGCCCACACACCGTGAGAAGCAGCTGCGCTGCTCTAAGACACAGGAGTCCAGAGCAAGGGCCGGGAAGGCCACACACATCACACGGAATAAAACGCGGCACCAGCACACAACCAGCAGCAACTTGGGGATATCAGGATCTCAAGACGTAAAGAACAACAACCTCACGGAAAACCGGACAAAGACAATTCACAAAAACAGCCCTGATAACCTCCTAGAAATCAGAGAAACGCAGACTTAACACCAAGAAACACAGGTTCTTGTCGACCAGACTGGCCAGAAGAAAAAGCCCTGGGAGGGCTGGAGATAGGGTGCTCTCAACACTGCACACGGCCCACACAGCGACTCTGCACACGGCCCACACAGCGACACTGCACACGGCCCACACGCTGACACTGCACACGGCCCACACAGCGACTCTGCACACGGCCCACACAGTGACTCTGCACACGGCCCACACACCGCCACTGCACACGGCCCACACGCTGACACTGCACACGGCCCACACAGCGACTCTGCACACGACCCACACGCCGACACTGCACACGGCCCACACGCCGACACTGCACACGGCCCACACAGCGACACTGCACACGGCCCACACACCGCCACTGCACACGGCCCACACAGCGACTCTGCACACGGCCCACACGCTGACACTGCACACGGCCCACACAGTGACACTGCACACGGCCCACACAGCGACTCTGCACACGGCCCACACAGCGACTCTGCACACGGCCCACACAGCGACACTGCACACAGCCCACACAGCGACTCTGCACACGGCCCACACAGCGACTCTGCACACGGCCCACACAGCGACACTGCACACGGCCCACACAGAGACACTGCACACGGCCCACACAGCGACACTGCACACGGCCCACACAGCGACACTGCACACGGCCCACACAGCGACTCTGCACACGGCCCACACAGCGACACTGCACACGGCCCACACAGCGACTCTGCACACGGCCCACACGACTCTGCACACGGCCCACACCCCACCACTGCACACGGCCCACACAGCGACTCTGCACACGGCCCACACAGCGACTCTGCACACGACCCACACAGCGACACTGCACACGGCCCACACGCCGACACTGCACACAGCCCACACACTGACACTGCACACGGCCCACACAGCGACTCTGCACACGGCCCACACCCCGCCACTGCACACGGCCCACACGCTGACACTGCACACGGCCCACACAGCGACTCTGCACACGGCCCACACGCTGACACTGCACACGGCCCACACAGCGACTCTGCACACGGCCCACACAGCGACACTGCACACGGCCCACACAGCGACTCTGCACATGGCCCACACAGCGACTCTGCACACGGCCCACACACCACACTGCACACGGCCCACACAGTGACTCTGCACACGGCCCACACACCGACACTGCACACGGCCCACACAGCGACTCTGCACACGGCCCACACACCGCCACTGCACACGGCCCACACGCCGACACTGCACACAGCCCACACGCTGACACTGCACACGGCCCACACAGCGACTCTGCACACGGCCCACACAGCGACACTGCACACGGCCCACACAGCGACTCTGCACACGACCCACACAGCGACACTGCACACGGCCCACACAGCGACTCTGCACACGGCCCACACCCCGCCACTGCACACGGCCCACACAGTGACTCTGCACACGGCCCAGTGACACTGCACACGGCCCACACAGTGACTCTGCACACGGCCCAGTGACTCTGCACACGGCCCACACAGCGACTCTGCACACGGCCCACACAGCGACTCTGCACACGGCCCACACAGCGACTCTGCACACGGCCCACACAGCGACACTGCACACGGCCCACATAGCGACACTGCACACAGCCCACACAGCGACTCTGCACACGGCCCACACCCCGCCACTGCACACGGCCCACACAGTGACTCTGCACACGGCCCAGTGACACTGCACACGGCCCACACAGCGACTCTGCACACGGCCCACACAGCGACACTGCACACGACCCATACACCGCCACTGCACACGGCCCACACAGTGACTCTGCACACGGCCCACACAGCGACACTGCACACGGCCCACACACAGAGTCTGCACACGGCCCACACAGCGACTCTGCACACGGCCCACACAGTGACACAGCGGACCAGTGGGCAGCCCTGGGTCACATGCAGAATGCTTGCACTTTATGAACTGGCCCACTGGTCCACTGACACCACCAGGTGTGGCAGAGGGGTTGGGGACATGGTGATGCGGGCAGCAGGGGAGAGAGGTGGTCCTGCTAACCCAAGAGAGCACCCATGCTGAGCTGAGTCAACATACTCGTTCCCCAAGAGACGACGTTGAAAGGAAAGTGAATTACAATGTAAGATGTGGTGCAGTTTCTTTTAAAACTGTACATTGAAAACAAAAAATAAACACTGCCTATGCATGATGAGCTGAAACTGAAAAACACAGACAACGACTCTACTGAACTAACGACATTGCCCTTGAGGAAGAAGGAAGAGGACTAGGCTAGGCAGCAGAGAAACCCACTTTTTCGTGTCATAATTCATGTCTTTGGAAAATGACGAACAGGGCTGGGTGTTCAGCACAGTGGTAAGCTGCCCGAGACACTTGCATCTCAGATCCAAGGCTGTGGGTTCAAGCCCCAGCTCTGCTTCTGAGCCAGCTTCCTGCTAATACACACCCTGGGAGGCAGCAGGTGATGGCAGACCCATGTGGAGTTCTGGGTGCTTGGCTCAGTCCTGGGCCAGCCCCAGACGCTGTAGGCATTTAGGGAGTGAACTAGTGGATGAAGATTTCCCTCTCTCTATGCCTTAAATAAATAAAAAACTTAAAAAAACAATTGCAGTCTTACAACAACAAAATGTTACTTTTTCCATTAGTGGTGGGGTACACAGTATTATCAATATATAATACTTTGATTAGTATATTTCAAAATTAAAGAAAAAATCCCAAACCAGTGCATTAAACTCTAATATCCTCTAAAGTTCCTTGGAGTTCCTTATAAACTCTACCTTATACTGTAAAAAGGGCAAGGAAACGATCTTCAATTAGGTCTTAGTGTCATGTATTCCATTGGAAAGTGCATTCCTTTTGCTATACTGAACATCTACAATATTGTGTGCATCTATGGGCATGCCAAGAGGTGGCGGGTGCACTTGGGAACCGGCCACTGATCCTCACCCGCAGAGGGAACTTGGTCCTGAGCAGCCTTCCGCCTGCCCCTCGCCAGCCCCTTCAGTGGTGCCCCTCAAGGAGGGGCATGGCCACTCTTAAACAGAATGCACAGGGGTGAGCACAGTGGTGTGGTGGTTACGTCACCACACAGACGCCCACAGCCCGAATCAGAGTACTGGCTCGGATCCTGCCTCCTGTGCTTCGAAGGCATGCATGACATAAATACGTATACACACAAGTATAAACATAAAATCACACACAAATCTTGGAAAATCCAGACCTCGGCAATGTTCAGGTTCTCAGGCCAGTGACCGAGACGTAAAGACAACTCTAACTGAAAACTCACAGAACAGAAATGCCACTGGAAATGTGCTTCTAGTTAATACAATTTTCCACATAAATTCATGGTTTTAGCTAACTGGGACAGGACCCACATCTACAACACAACTGAGCTTTAGTATGCTCTCGAATGGCATCACAGGCCCTGGTGACAAACAGTGCACGCGGACACTTGGTTAACACGCTCGAGATGCTACTTGGAAACCACTCAACTTGTCATCAAGCTGTCCCGGCTCAGCCCACGGAGACAGATCTGGTGCTGTGCGTAGGTGAGTCAGAGACTCCTGTCCTAATGACATCAGCCAGAGTCATGAGATCCAAACCTTCCTGTCTGTCCTGGAAAACAGACAATTACCAAGAACTGAAGACAGACCTAACAGAGTTCCCAGTTCTGTGCAAACCCTTTGTCAGGAAGATCAAAGAGGAATTATCTGGCTCCTCATTGATTCAGTCTCTTACAAGATTGCCCAAGAGCAGTACGCAAAATGCATTCATTTTTCAAAATTTTTCAGAAAGGTCTCAGCACAGTGGTCTGTGGGAGCAGAGCTGACCTCCAATCGGATTTCTGAACTCAGAAGCAAGCGCCCCTGCCTTCAGCTTCTTTCTGTTGGGACAAGGAGGCATCAAACGAAGAAAATGAAGCAAACCCCGCCTGACGAGGAACCACCTTTTATCTCTTGCCACACTTTTTTTTTAACACCGCTACCACTCACTACAGATCTTCGGTGAACTGTTTTATACTAAGCATTCTTTATCTTTCATCAGAAAATTAAAGCAAGTCATTAGAGAGACTATTTTTTTTTTCTTTTTGACAGGCAGAGTGGACAGTGAGAGAGAGAGACAGAGAGAAAGGTCTTCCTTTGCCGTTGGTTCACCTCCCAGTGGCCGCTGTGGCTGGCGCACCGCGCTGATCCGAAGCCCGGAGCCAGGTGCTTCTCCTGGTCTCCCATGGGGTGCAGGGCCCAAGTACATGGGCCATCATCCACTGCACTCCTGGGCCACAGCAGAGAGCTGGACAGGAAGAGGAGCGACCGGGACAGAATCCGGCACCCCAACCGGGACTAGAACCCGGTGTGCCGGCACTGCAGGCAGAGGATTAGCCCATTGAGCCATGGCGCTGGCCAAGAGACTATCTTGAGGAAGTAAGTTTTATGGAGAAGTAAGAGGGGTGGCCCATCAGAAAGCCGGGACCACAGATACTAAGGGACTGCCTGTTAAAGGGGAGTGCACGTCCGTGGGTGCCTCTGCTGCAGGCCAGGCGCGGGGGCTGGGCTTCCCACACACCGAGCCCTGACAAGAGGCCGACTGGTCTACCTCCTAGGGCCACGGCTTTCCTTCCTTGGAAAAATGGTCTGGTCCTGTTTAAGGATCCAGGTGGAAGAATAACTGCTAAGACAGAAACAAGCAATTTCCTATCATTTCAACCCCACCAAGAAAATTAAAACAAACAGCATTTAAATATGAGCAACTCTCCCTGTGCCTTCCTGAGTAAAACCTGTGGGCAACGTGAGACACCACGCTGACATCTGGAAGACAGGAGCCAATCTACAGACATCACACGCACCGTGGTGACTCCGCGTCTCATCTGTCTGCACGTCGACTCTACATCTGACTGAGGGGTGGCGTTTAGCCTAGCAGTTCACACTTCCAAACCACAGCACAAGGCCTGGGTCCAGCTGCTGCCCCGGCCCCGACTCCAGCTTCCTGGCCCTGGAAGACAGTGGGGAGTACTCAGGCACTCGGGTCCCTGCCCCCCACGTGGGAAATCTAGGTTGTCCCTGAGTCCCCGCTGTGTTCAGGCCCAGCCCCTGCACTGCAGGTGAACCATAAGATGGGAGCTCTCGGTCTCTCTACACCTATCTCGTAAATAAATAAAAATTAATAAAAACAAAACCTGAGTAGCTGCTTGGGTTATGAAGCTCCACCCAGGAGTCAGCAAAATATGGTTCTATTAAGGCAGAAGGGAAGTTACTTTCTTGTAAGAGCATCATGGTTTCCCAGGAGACACACGCCTGCCTGCTGGGACAACACATTCCCTGAGCCCCCTGGCGCACTCGGAACACGGCGGGGGGGGGGGGGGGGGCACAGACGGCTGAGTCCTGAGTTAGCCAGATTTTCCCCTTCCTGCCCAGATAACAGACGAGCCTTCACACACACACACACACACACGTACTGCAGGCCGTTCTTCAAGAGGCTGGAGACGCTCAATCAGCCAGTTAGTTCTGTTTCTCTGGGAAGATGACTGCATAGCGTTCCTTTGCTTTTAGGCTGTGATTTCCTCCCGACTTCTGCCAAGAGGCAGGCTGCTCACTGTGGTGCCCAAACCTTAATGACACCACCAGGCAATGAGATCGTCCCAACACCACTCCTGGAGCAGGGTGATGTGGGGTGCTGTGCAAATTAAAACTGCATCTTTGAACCTTCGTGCATACGAAGACAGTCATGAGGCCCCACTGAAATTGTTCCTTTTGCTAATTCTTTTCAGTTCACTTTTCCCCTTGCCGTTCCTGAGGGGTTCAACGGAGATGACCCTGACAAGAACCCCTGGCACAGGACCGTGGATGCCCCTTCCCTCTCCCATCGACTGGGACAGAACCGCAGCCGATCCACAGTGCACTGGTTTCCCACTTCTAAAATGTCTTAATGAAATATACTGCTCCATTTTGTGTCATCAGGTACGTACACATCTAACATAGATTTACTTTTTGAGCTAGAATTTTGACATCTTCACTTTTAAAGTCAATCAGTGAGTACAATGAAGCTGTTCTGATGGACACAGAAGTGGTGAAATCAGAGAGCCAAGGGAGCCCTGCCAGTCACCTATCTTAGCACCTGGCTTACTTCTGTGTATTTAGTTCTGCGGACAGGACACAGAGGACATCCGTGTTCACAAAATGAGGAAGTACAAATGTCAGCAGATTTTCTTTGAAAGTGGCTTCAATTAATTAGAGGAATCAGTAAAAATATAAATGGGCAGGTAGGCTGACACCCGAAGCCAGTGTATTGATGCTAAAATCTGCTATTGGTACAATTGTATTACATATGTTAGAACTCACCCGTGTGGAGCCTGCCATCAGCAGACATCCCTACACCAGTCCATGAGGACACTAACTGGAACCCGAGAAACCTTCACATGCTTTGTCTTCCTCAGCTCCAGACCCTCCACAAGACTCGAGACTCTCCGTGGGTGCTCTGGCATCCTCGGGCAGTGGCAGTGCCAGCACACGTGGTCCTACAGCTAGGGAACCCGAGCTACGAGTGCCTTCTCCAAGGGAGTCCAGCCACACACGCACAGGTGTGCTCAGGGCACCTGGGTCAAGAGGCACATTCTCTAATACTACAATGGGCACTCGTGGGCTGGCATCAATTTCTGTAAATAAAGTCTCACTGGAACCCAGCCACCTCCATTTTCCTGTCTGGTTTGTGCTAACTTGCATACTACCAGGGCAGTCAGGCAGCTGCGACAGACATGAAGAGCCCAGCTCCACACACACGGCCCCCAGCTCCACACACACGCCCCCCAGCTCCTGATCTACCTGATTCTTTGCAGCACCGTCCCCATATCGCATCTAATGACTGCGTGTACTGGAGCTGCTGCGTATTTAGACGCTGCTACAATGGCTACATGTCAAGGATTATGCTTTGAGGACCCTTATCTAACATCATCGTGTCAGCAGCTTGGGAAAGGTGCCCGGCACATACTGATGCACCTTTGAACAGTCCATGGAAGATCTGTAGTAGGAAAAAGTCATGCATGGGGTTCGAAGTCTTGTGCACTCCGGGTTCCCACCAGCCCGTGGAAAAGCCCTCACACATGTGCACTGTTCTGCTGGCCAGACACAGACCCTGCACCTCGTAGCATTTGGGCAGTGGTCTTTGTTCACCAGCGACCCGAGCGTGCACCCACTGAGGGCTGCACCTGAGAAGATCTGGTCTGAGGGCCTCAAGATTCCTGCACTGCTCAGCCAGGCCCAGCCAGGAAAGCCGACAACAGTGTGGACGCCATTTAGAAACAAACCGAAATCAGAGCGGCAGCGACAGGACAGCACACTGGAGCAGCTGAAAAGGCCCCACGACCTCCCCCCATGACTGCTTGTATTCTTGAAGCTGTACTGTTGTTGTTTTCTTTTCCAAATATTCCTCTCTATTGTCACAGCATCATCTCCTATCAGGGAGTCTGCTCACTTCAACACTTTAACAATTTTCAGTATCTCATCTTGCCTGCGCACCTGCTGCTGTTCCTAAATGTGGTCTATTTCCTCACACATTTTCATCGTGTGCTCAGCTTCACAGGACTCTTGTCTTCCGCCCCAGTGGCCCCTGAAATACTGCCGTATCCGCGTGGTTTTATTCACCGTTAGCTAGGGTCCCTCAGGATGTCATCAATCCTACACTGGGGTCTCAGGAAACCTCTTGTGAAAACTGCTTAGCTTTGGGTTCCAGCACACATGAAGATATAAATTTGGATACCAGAATTCAGTTTGACACCGAATTCTCTCACAGCCGGGAGACAGCAAGGATCCCCACTGCTTCCGAAGGCCAGGGGCAGGTTCATGGTCCAGGTCCCTCATGATGGGTATGACAGTCTGCCAAGTGTTTGTTTTCAGTTCCAGTCTATATACAGTGTCCCACGGTCACACACGCTGTCCTCAGGTACTGTGAGGGAACGCTCTTTACTGTGAGATGACCGGGGAAAGAATCCTCTTGGAATGCTGCAGGGTGCTGGCAGTGTCTTGTTTTCCTAGAAGTCACAGGCAGGAGGAACTCGTGGTTGATTAACCTTACGTGAAGGGTGACACGCGCACAGGCAACCTGTCCTCCTGGGACAGGAGTGGACACAGATGGGCACTCCTACAGCGCTGTGTTTTCAAATAGGACAATGAAACAAATACTGCTGCACACTATTTTTAAAGCATAATATATCCACAGGTCACTTTATAAGGAGGGACTTAAAAGTCCCAACAGCTGCAGGCCACGTGCTCGGGCAGTCACACTCCGCTACTCAAGAAAGCAAGGCAGCAGAAGTCATCATGGAAGGGACTTTGATCCTGCCCAAATGAACTCGTAAGTATTTCAAGTGTAAGCTAGCTATTTTTAGGTACTAACAGTTAGTTGGAATACTCAACACGGAGGCCTAAAAACAAGAAGTCCCGTCAAGGTCTGAGACTGGCCCCTGGGGGTCTGAATTAGTCGTGTTTGTTGGGACTGGCCCAGGTGCAACAGGATGCTGTCACCTTAGCCTTCGGTGGGCTGGGGTAGCTGCATCTCCACCTGTCCCCTCTGAGCAGGAGAGGCCTCCGTGACTGGCCTGCTGTGCTCTGGAAGGCACTTATCTTCTGTGTGTGCAGTGGCCGAATCTCAAATACAGGCTTAAAAATGATGACCTAGGGGCCAAATGGGGAGGGTCACAACCTGCTTTGTGTAGCCCTGGAGCAACGAATGATTTTTATATTTCTAATGGTGGGAACAAAATGAGAAAGATTTTACACAGCACATAAAGTTTTATGACACTATTGTTTCGGATGCACCTGGCCAAGCCAGCTGCAGAGTCCAGCAGTGGAACCTGAGATACCCTGTCCAGTCCACAGCAGAAAAAGTTGGCGCCTCCTGCCTGAGAGCATCTTACGCAAACCAGGAACCAGGCTCAGGTAGCACACCTGGCGTCCTGGCAGGTGCAGCAGGTCAGCACCACTGCACATGAAGGCATTCACCCGTGGCCGTCACAGGCGAGGGAGGCGAATGGTCAGGGCACAGACCCAGGATGGAACCGAGGGGAGCGTCCGTGCGCCACGGCAGACTGCTGCGCAGCTTCCTGGCCTGATGCCGGCAGGCTTTTGGAACAGGAAGCGAGCAGTTTAGGAATCAGAGAAGTATGTGAAATCGGGGCTATCTGAAGAACTGAAGGCTGAATTATACATCGAGCACTTATTTCTTCAATGATGTCTAAATAAAAAAAAAAAAAAAAAAAAAAGGCGCTACTTCTCCTCACAAATGAGGAACAGACAGGGGTAGCAGACAGGAGCCAGCACGCGCTGCCGGGGCAGAGCTCTCTCACAAGGAAGCAGCACCTCCCTTACTTGTGCAAGTGTGGGCGTCTCTGCTAGGGAACGGCTTCGCGCACTGGCTGCAGCTGACGGGGCCCACCACGGGGATGGGGCTGAAGCAGTGCCCGTTGATGGCCTTCTTGTCCTTCTCCTTCTCTTTACAGTCTTTCTCCTTCTCCTTCACTTTCTCTTTCTCTTTGTCCTTTTCCTGCCAGAGAGAAGAATCAACAGTTAACTGCGCATGGGCAGGTCTTTCCCCTTCTCGAGCCCCAGATGGCAGGCAGTCAGGGGGGTCGGGAATGGTTTCGACCAAAGTGGAGGAACCACGTTCTGGACAAAACCACACTAAGTGGTGAACATGACAACCGCCATGGAAAGCCCTGTGAACACCAGGCTGGCAAAACAGTGTGGCAGGGGTCCCTCAGGGTTATTTCCATCGAGAAACACCACATCCAAGGACCAACTCAAGAGAGAGGCTTCTGAGGTCCCCTCTGTAGGGCACAGGGGGTCCACACAGGAACAGCTTCAGACGGGAGCAAAGAAGCGTGGGAGCAAATGGGGATGCGTGAGGAGGAAGGAGGACTCCCGAGGCTGCTCTGCCCGCTGCACACCCTCACCCATGTTTCCTCTTTCTCTCCGGCCACACACTGTAAACATCTCCACCCCTACAGTTCCACTTTTTACTGATGAGCATTTCAAGGCTTGTAGATACAAACTTTTATCCAGTGTCCAACCTGGGAGGAGGATGCTGGGAGGCATCGGATGGAAAGAGCACAGATGAGGGGACCAGGAACCGCCCAGCTACACTACCTCAAAGTAAGGTAGGACCGCGAAAAATGCCTTAGAGACTAGAGGTGGAGGACCAGCTCTGGCATCCAGCCTCAACTCAAGAGAGCTTAGCAACGCTTCTATAGTCACAAAGAGGAATGGTAAGAAATTTATATCTTGGGGCCGGCACTGTGGCGCAGTAGGTTAACACCCTGGCCTGAAGCGCTAGCATCCCATATGGGCACTGGTTCTAGTCCTGGCTGCTCCACTTTTGATCCAGCTCTCTGCTTTGGCCTGAGAAAGCAATAAAAGATGGCCCAAGTCCTTGGGCCCCTACACCCGCATGGGAGACCTGGAAGAAGCTCCTGCTTCCTGGCTTAGGATCCGCGCAGCTCCGGCCATTGTGGCCAATTGGAGAGTGAAGATCTCTCTCTCTCTCTCTCTCTCTCTCTCTCTACTCTCTCTGTGTATCTCTGAATTTCAAATAAATAAATAAATCTTTAAAAAAAAATTAAATCTTGAAAAGTTGAAATAACAGTGACATGTGCTGGATCTTGAATAAAACATTTAAAGCATTGAGGGGCACTTCAGATGCACGGTGTCCCCAGGAGCCAGGGCGCAGAGGCACTACTGGGCATGGCACACGGCTGGCCGAGCAGCTTCGGTGGATTTCACTGCCACTCAATCAAGGAGCACAAATGAGTACAACCCTCGAGGGAGGAGCTCTGCTTCCCGGAGTGTGGTCCACCGCGACTGACAAATGCCCACCACTACACACACTGCTCCCTCTGCTTCCAGGACTGAAGTGTGCAGGCTGCATCACAACCACCAGGGAAACTAAGGGCTGGAAAGTCCTGGACTGTCACTATTCGCAAAGTACTGGGGTGAGCAACTGACACGCACTTTCTCACAACCACCACAGGAATTAAGTGCTGCCGGACCTCCATCTTCCGTCTGAAGAGACGGGGGCTCACACGTGTCACACAGGAGGTACTCAAGCCCCAGAGAAGACCCAGACCCAGCTGACAATCTGCACAGAGCCAGAGCCCAGTCTCCTGCTTCCTGCTCAGAACCCACGGGCAAATCTAAAATGGAAACATCTGTGGGTCACAGACAAGTCCTAGGTTTACAGAGTGTGTACGCGGAGAACCCAAGAGCGCGACTGCCACTTTCAAACTATATGATACTAGAGGAAGGAAGAAAAACTGCTTCCCTTGACAAAACAGGAAACTGCTGAAATAAGTAAATTTCTAGTAAAACAACAACTGTAAACTCTGCCAACAGACCAAGAAACAGCAGCAGTCTCCAGGAGGCCCGCTGGCTGCCTGCGGCTGAGGCTTGCCCCGTGCCTGAGCATCTTCGCCTGAGGGAGCCACGGCCGGCCCGGTCGCCAGAAACTCCCGTGGCAGCTGCCTCACTCCCTCAAGCTTCGCAATGCTTTTCAATCCCAGTAAATTATAAGCGAGGTTTTTATCCTAGCAACAACCCACAGTCGTTCTTCAAGGATAAAAGCAAACAACCACCCCCAGTGTCTCTCTCAGTGTCATCTGAATTCAGTGCTTAAAAGAAGTCAGGCGCTTACCTCCCCACGTTTCGGTCCTAAGAATCTCACGGTTACGAGGGGCGCCTCGTGGAACCGAGCCCATTTCCCCAACATGGTCTGACCCCCATGCCAGGAAGCGCACTCTCACAAGAGGAGGGCTCATGCCGGCAGGGCACAGCTCAGCCGCTCTGGCTGCCCTCTGCAAGAGAACCCTAAGAGGAAGCCAGAGACAAGTTGAGAAACGGAAGGAGGGAGGGCTGAGGCCGCCCGTTTCCTGGTGACAGCCTCAGCTGTTAGACTGCTGCCAGCGCTGAGCACACAGGAAGCAAGCTGCACTCATTCCCGACAGAGCCGCAGACAGAGCTACGCGGCAGCAGGGGCTGGGACGGGCAAGCCCGGACTCCCTGTCTGAGAGGAAGCAGAGAGCTGCAAAGCGAAGTTTCAGTAAAGCTGCCCAGCTAAAGGGCGACCAGCTGGCTTTCCATGTTTGACAACTGCCACATGCTTCAGCCTCCTGCTGCGGAACACAAGGGAGCAGGGCACTTCTGAGCCTACCAGTTTTAATTGCAATTTAAAAACCTGAGAACACTGTAGACAACTATGACAGCAGGATGGGATTCACCTGTCACGCTGAAGATCCTCATAAAAGCAGGAATGTGACCGTCTCTGACACCGACTTGAGCCTAATCTCTGCTGCTGGCCCCTGGGACACACTGACTGGAACAGCTCTTTTTAACCAGGCTACAGGAACTACAGGTCTTGTTACAAGTTATACAGTGCGTCAGCAGCCGAGCACCCGGAAGGGCCTACAGCAGTCAGCGGAAGTCTGTCTGAAACATCTCTAACCATCCTGGTGTTCCCCAAACTGATCATTATCAAAAGGACAGGTGAAGATCACTGATTCAATCTGTTATCAAAAGAAGAGGGAGGGAGAACGACAGGAAAACATACCCGGGAATGCGAACACCGGCTGCTTGCTAGGTCCTCTGACCACTACTCAAGGCCTGCTGCATGGCCACCCTTTACCCCACTGAGTGCCATGTGCCTGGGTTAGTAAGGACAACCTCCTTCCATGTAAACACACCTCTGACACATAAGTGAAGCAGAGATTTCTAAGCTATCCTTGCACACCTCAGAATTACAGCTGACATTTTAATATAATATTCAGTAAATGCTTCAAATTTCCTTTAAAAGGAAGCATAGTTATATTACACAGATTAGTGAAACAAACAGATTATATGGTCTCTCATAGTAAGACATCATTTTCATAGGAAATTCAGTGTTAACAACTATACTGGCACCTCCAGTTTTAACACGATGGAGAAGGACCATTGTTCCATAGTGAAGGTCAGGGAACATTTATTATTGTGCTACTGTCTGGAAGATGGAGGCTTTCTCTGTGGTGAGGCTCCACCGTAGATGCAGGGCACATCAGGAGAGAATGTTTAATGTAACAACACAAAATAACCTTATTTGGGGCTGGTGTTGTGGTGTGGTGGGTTAAGCTGCTGCCTGTGATGCCAGCATCCCATATGTGTGTAGGTTTGAATCCCGACTGCTCACTTCCCATCCAGCTTCCTGGGAAAGCAATGGAAGGTGGCCCAAGTGCTTGGGTCCCTGCACCCACATGGGAGACCCAGATGAAGCCACTGGATCTTGGCTTCAGCTTGGCCATCTGAGAAGGGAACCAGCAGATGGAAGGAAGACTTCTCTCTGTCGCTCTAACTGTAATAAATAAAATAAATCTTTAAAAAAAGTTATTTCTTACTACCTTTTGCTAAACAGAAAAAAGTCAAGTTGTTCTACAGGAGGACTGATATCAATCTGACCTAAAAGTCAGCTAATAACAACTACGAAAGGCGACTTCTGGGGCTGGTGTTGTGGACAGCAAGGTTAAGCCACTGCGTGCAACACTGGCATACCATACGGGTATTAGTTTGAATCCCAGCTGCTCCACTTCCGATCCAGCTCCCTGTTTATGTGCCTGGGAAAGCAGCAGAAGATGGCCCCTACACCCACAAGGGAGATCTGGTAGAAGCGCCTGGCTCCTGGCTTCAGCCTGGCCTAGTCCTAGCTATTGTGACCATCTGGGGAAGGAACCAGTGGATGGAAGATCTCTATGTAACTACGACTTTCAACTAAATAAATAAAAATATATTTTGAAAAAAAAAAGGAAAGAGAGAAAAAGATGATTTCTTCATCTACTCGTCCACTGAGGTACTGCAAGTGCCTGATAGTGGGAAAAGCACTACGGATTTGTAATATTTGAGGTTCCACTGCTCGATGGCACTGCCCCCCAAGATCAAACCTCAAAGCCAAGACGGAAAGAGGAACAAGCTCGACTGCAAGAGTGCTGTTGGTCTGACTCGGGAGAGGACGGCGGCGAGGTCGCCCGTGCTGCAGCGGCTTCTGCCACAACCACGGGCTCTCGTGGCAAACGCTAGCCTCAGACTTAAACACGCTTCAAAGAGGAAAAAGGAAAATACACATAGCACTTGGAAACGGATTTCAAGAGTGAGCAGGAAAAGATGCGCGCTACATGTACATGTCAGCCAGGCCAGGGGAGCCTCTGCCTTGCTCTGGCTGCCTCTGTGACCCAAGAACACTTCCCCATGCTTAGTGTGAACATAGAGAAGCTGGGACGAGACCTTCTGGAAGGTCAGGCTCAGTCTACGTCGTGTGTTGGTATCACCTCGTCAACAAGGCCAGTGGTCTAGTCACAGCACTGTCCAAAAAGCTCATGCCACTGGAGGTGGACAGAAAGGAGAAGCTGCAGTTGAAAAGTCTGTTTGAGGACAAGATTCCAAGTTTAAAAATGAAATAAAGAGCAAAAGCATCGTGAACTCATCCAAACCAGATCACAAAGATTTTCACGGTCATTTACTGCACCTAGGAGACTTCTAAGACGGTAGAAGTCACTCAGTAACACTCAACTTAGGTTAATCTTCCCAAGGGGATGTTCTTTTGTTGATGTCAACTTGTACCCAAGCCAGCAACAAGCGAAACAGCTAAGGCTCTACTTTAAGCTGTTTTTCCACTTAAAGCTTTGTTGCCAATATATGGAAGAGTAGCAAGCATTCCACTCTCCTTGACCTTAATTTTTTTTTTTAATACTAAACCAAGACCGAATACGACTTCACACGTCTCTGTGACTGGGCAGACACGGCCTGCTGACCTCGGTGCTGTTTCCTGACGGCCCACTTTCCCTTTGCTCTGCACTTTGGCAGCAGACATGAAGAAAAACTGCAATGCTGGGGACAAGTTGTTGGAAAAATCCCTCTAGGTGATGACCAAATCTGGTGTTTTCTAGATTGGACAACACATCAGCTGTACTTCAATCAGCCCACTTAACTGAGTGCCCAAGAGACTTAGTGGGGGGCTGGCGCTGTGGCACAGTAGGTTAATCCTCCGCCTGTGGTGCCAACATTCCATATGGGTGCTGGTTCTAGTCCTAGCTGCTCCTCTTCTGATCCAGCTCTCTGCTGATGGCCTGGGAAAATAGCAAAGGATGGCCCAAGTCCTTGGGCCCCTGCACTGACATGGGAGACCTGGAAGAAGCTCCTGGCTCCTGGCTTCTGATCGGCTCAGCTCTGGCAGTTGGGGCCATTTGGGACGCAAACCAGAGGATGGAAGACCTGTCTCTCCCTCTCACTGCCTGTAACTCTACCTCTAAAATAAATAAGTACAATTTTTACAAAATAAAAATAAAAAAAAGACTTAGTTGGGAAGAGGGAGTGGCCTTGTTTCATGTTTATTCCCTTAGTTCTTCCATGCGTGTATGTACATATGTACCCATGTATATGTATGTATTCATGCATATACACACATATCTTTTTTCTTTCCTCTTAAAATATATTAAATACATTTTTTTAAAATTAAGAATATACAAATCAAAATACTAGCAGTAGTTATCCCTTTATGTAGTTATTACAGGTGATTATTTTCTTATTTTATATTTGGAAGAGTTTATAATGAACATGTAAAAAATAACTAGGTTAACTAGTTTCAATATTTTAATTTAACATCAGGCACTAAAGAGGCTACATTCTAAATGTTCCAAATCAGAAATAGATCTAGGAATTAACAGTAAGATAATCTTAAAGTTCTTAGAATTTTCTGTGGGGTCATCTGTCTTCCTTCTAAACCCAAATACTGCAAGTACTTTCCATACCCTGTTCTTGGTATAAAACCTTTCTACAACATTAAAAATTTTAATTAATTCATTAATTTATGACAGGTGGAGGAGATGGAAAGGGAAAGAGGGAGGGAGAGAGAGGGAGAGAAGGAGAGGGAGAGAAGGAAAGAGGGAGAGAGGGAGAGGGGGAGAGGGGGAGAGAGGGGGAGAGGGGGAGAGGGGGAGAGAGGGACAGAGGGGGAGAGAGAGGGAGAGGGGGAGAGAGGCAGAGAGGGGGAGAGAGGGGGAGAGGGGGAGAGGGGGAGAGGGAGAGAGGGGGAGAGGGGGAGAGAGGGAGAGGGGGAGAGGGGGAGAGAGGGGGAGAGGGGGAGAGGGGGAGAGGGGGAGAGAGGGAGACACGGAATGGGAGACAGCACTCCCACCTGCTGATTCCCCCCACAAACACTTGCAGGAGCAAGGCCTGGGCCAGTGCTGAAGCCATGAGTCAATGACTCCATCCACGTTTCCTACATGGGGGCAGGGATCCAACTATGTGAGCATGGCCTGCCGGCTTCCAGGATGTACTTTAGCAGGAGGCTGCAATTGGGAGCCGAGTTGGAGCTGGGACCTGAAACCAGGCATTCCATACAGAATGTGGCAGTCCCAACGGCTATGCCAAACTCCCATCCCCTTCCGCGACATCTTTAATAATCCTATATGTTTCATTTTATTTGAAAGGGAGAGAGAGAGAGACAAAGAGCTCTTCCATCCTTTGACTCACTCCCCAACTGTCCACAACAACTAGGGCTGGGTCAGGCTGCACCCATCTGGGTTCCCACTCGGGTGGCAAGTACTCAAGTACTTGGGCCCTCCCTAGATACACGCTAGCAGGAAGCTGCATCCGAGGGAAGGAGCCAGGATGGCTACCAGGCACTCCGTAGGGGATGGAGCATCCCAAGCAGCCTTTGAAGGTTTTGCCAAACACCTGTCCCCTTCTATGACAGGGAATCCTAAGTCAAAGAAATCCAAGACTGAACCTCTTCTCCACATTTGGGGCACTCCCCACGGTACAGGGACTACCTGCGAGACACGGCTGCGGGACAGGTAACCATCTGTGGGGAGTTCTCAGCACACACAGTGCGAGTGTACCGAGTGCAGCACTTCTCGTGACTTGACTTAGTGCTGCTCCTTTGCTCCACGGTCAGGCTATTTCAGACCGCTCCCGAGTTCACTTCCAGTTAGGTGCCCATCCTGGAGTCCTGGAGTTCACACAGCGGCGGCAGGGCTTCCCGAGGACGACTGAGAGGGCCCCTCAAGGAAGACGCGCGCTGGCACTTACTTTGCTCTTCTTGCTGCTGGACATTTTATTCTTGATGTAGCTGAACGTGCGACTGACTTTTGTTCCACTCTTCCCTTCGAAGTCTTTCTTGGAAGGGCTCTGGGGCAGGAAATTGTAGCTCTCTTCTGTCATACTAAATAAAAACAAGAAGAGTGACCTTTTTAGGGACCAGAGAAGTTCAACGGTGGCAGAAGAAGTGGTAGACAGAGATGGCTGAGTGGTTTGGGTTTCGTGCAGTATCTGGGGACAGCATGAACTACAACACCCACGTTCTGTTGCCAAGAGCGGGCTGTGTTTTTTCTCTTAGTCTTAATGTTGTAATTATAGATTTGCAGTGACTCAGGTTAAAGACCCTGTCAGTTACTCATTATTTTATCTGAAATTTCTAACACAGCATTTGGTCTACAAACTTTGTTGCAAACTGGTGCTTGAAAGGACAGTCCTACACATAAACGAAGGATGAGGCACTGGTTACCAGGGGATGCAAACCAGGGAGCCTCACGACTGATGGAGGCTCACGCTCACCAAGCTTTGGGCACCAAACAGCCAAGACCGTGGACTGGTGTTTGCAGCTACACATGCTTCACGAGGGTCTCGACAGAGCAGCGGGCCAGTCTGAGCTGCAGTGTGTACGCACAGAGCCCTTCACGAATTTTATACAGACACTTGCTCAAGAAGCCCACATAACATCTAAGACCATCCCAAGTGAACCAGTGTGACCTCAGGCAACTCGCACGGCTGACCTGTGAGTTCAATCCCTGGCCTTGCCACGGCTCAGTTTCTCCACGCCGCCTCTGAGACGACCTCGCCACGGGGAGGGTGGGAGGGAGCACAGCTCGTGTGTCACTAAGGCTCCTGCTCCACTACACTGAGCGCCCAGCTCCTGGAGCCCCAGCCGCGTGCTGGGTGTGAGTGCGGGGCTGCTTTGGAACGGGAATCCCTGCCTGGCACTTCGCTCACGTGCTGTGGCACCCCCTGGCAGGGCAGCCCTGTCCACCTCAGGTGTCTCTGGGAGAGGAGGCAGAAGCAGAACCACAGGTCCTCTCCACAACCAATGCCCACTGCTATGCACGTTGCTTCTGTGCTGTTGTGAAAAAGTGGACTTGAAAGGATGGCTGGGCAGCACCCAGAAGCCCAGAACTCTCAGATTAGGATATTTAACCACACAAGCATGAGATGGGAAGGATAAAAATAAAAATAAACAATGGGCCAGAAGAGCAATCTTGTGTCTGCTCCAAGAACCTTGCCCACTAACTGGGAAAGAGCATTGCTCAACACACACGTGCACAGAAGAACCCAACTTGAAAACATAAAAAGGTGAAGGAGGTGGAGCACAGTACGGATGTGGGGACAAGGGCACCTCACAAAGTGACAAGAATTTTTTGGTTCAAAAAATGTTGAAATCCATGCAGACAAGGGAGCTTCAAAAAGTTCATGTCAGCTGTGTATTGAGAACAACTATGCTCTGATTTAAAAATAAATCTTTACAAAAATAAATTTCTTAAACCTATTTTCCATGAACTTTCTGAAGTACCCTCATATATACTAATTACAACACAAATTGTACTTAGAAATTTAAAATCACCACAAAGCATGCACAAATCCATGACGTCCAATATGTATGTGCCCTCACATGACTAACTATAACCAATAATCTTCGTCATGAAAACGGGAGGAAGCAGTAAACCATTGGAGATCTGCACGTAAAGGACGCAGTCTCCACTGTACGTCTAGTCGTTACTGCACATCCATCACTCGGGAATTACGTGCCCATGACCTCAGCTAACCGAGCTGACTTCACTAACGGCCCGGGACACTCCTGACTCCCCTCACTTCATTCTGGGAAAGGAGTAACAGGGTCACTGTACCGCACCTCTCGGTCAGATGAGCACTGGTGTTGTGGAAGGACCGTGAGTCTAGAAAACAAAAGGCAGAGGACACGTTAGCAGAGGGCCTCCCCACGACAGGTCAGCTATTTAACAGTTACAGTGACACCGCTAAAGCAGACACAGCACCTGAGAGCCACTGCGTGGCGCCTCTTCCTTCCGAAGGCTTGGTAGAAGGAACAATTAAACTTGAAACCTTTAGCCACGGGGAGTGGATTTCTTACAAAGAAAATAAATTTAACCCAGGATTCAAGTAACTGAAAAAATCCCAACCAATATTTTCTCTCTAGCGCTTACACACACACACACACACACACACAGCAGCTCTTCAATCCCTGCCTTGCCACGGCTCAGTTTCTCCACGCCGCCTCTGAGACGACCTCGCCACGGGGAGGGTGGGAGGGAGCACAGCTCGGGTGTCACTAAGGCTCCTGCTCCACTACACTGAGCGCCCAGCTCCTGCAGCGCTGCTGTTCTCTTCAGAGAGCCTGGAAACAGGTCAGTGAGCAGGAAAGAGCATCGGGCTAGCGTATAGAATGCCGGCCCAGTCACTAATTCAGGGTAAAACTGCAGGATTTCAGGATTGTGAAGTGAGGGAGGAAACTCACACGGCGAAGTCCTCTCCACGAGTAAGATGAGTTCTTTCTCCCCCATAACTGGTGGCCCACAGAGGGAAGCAGGTCACGAAAGCCCTAGGGACAAGTCAGATGACAAGGCACGAAGCAGAGAACGGTGAAGCAACAGGACCGCGACTGCCATCGACCACACGTCCAGCAAGTCGGAGTCACTCTCAACACCTCATGGCTTTCAGTTTCGAGGTCAGACACAGAGAATCTTTGCAAGGACACTCCACCAGACAAAGGAAGCTCCGGCAAGTACTAGGATAGGGAGCACGCGTACCCATTCCCCTTCACACTGGTTCTAAGAACCCCTGAGATTGCTGTGAGTAAACTGTCCTCAGGCAGACGTGTCATGATCTACAATCAGATGACCAGCACCTGAAACCTTTAAACGCCCCAAAGATTCTAGGTTCTGAATAGAAATGCCGAACTGTGGCTACTACTAAGTAATTCAAACAGCCAACAGGTGGGAATAACTCCTAGGAAACTCAAAAACAAATTCTAAGTCTTCCAAAGATTGCTTTCTGTAAGTCTTCCTTTTCCGTATCTGGGGCTCTTCTACTCCACTCCCTACTAATGCAGCCTAGGGGAGGGAAGACCAGACAACAAAGGCCAGCGCCCAGTTCTGCAGAAGTCAGGTGTCCACACAACCAGCATTTGAACCTTGACGCCTTAGTGCACGTAACAAACTGGAGAGGCTCATTCAAGTTAGTGGCTTTAACGTTTTACACTAAGGAGCCTTCAGTGACAAAAGCAGAATTAAATTCTCTCAAGTCACAAAGATTCTACTGTACACTTAAGCAAGGGCCTAGTAGGTCAGCATTCTAGGAATGCAAACAAAATAAAAATAAACAGAAAAGTTCCAACTACACAAAGACCTGCCAAGAAAAAGCAAGCAGCAGATTTCTGAGGAATAAATTACAAACTAAACAAAGCCGTGACAGCGACCTGGGGGGCCCACGACTCCTAGGAGATGTCCAGCTTTTTTACCACTGAGACTTGGTTTCTCTGACCTCTTAGCTGTCACTCCGAGGACAGTGATTAATCCAAAGCTGCCCCTGAAATTCCTAGATTGTCACCAAGCTTTCAGAGCATCAAGGAGTACAGAAAAACCAAGGTTGTTTACACAACAAAATTACAGACAAAAGTAAAGGAACTTGTCATCAACCCATAAGGTTTACAAGTATTACTGCAGGGGGCCGCCGCTGTGGCATAGCCCTGGCCTGTGGTACCAGCATCCCACATGGGTACTGATTCATAGGAGTACTTTTTAAATAAATATACATTTTTTTTTTTGACAAGCAGAGTGGACAGTGAGAGAGACAAAGGTCTTCCTTTGTCGTTGGTTCACCCCCAATGGCCGCTGCGGCTGGCGTGCTGTGGCAGGCGCACGGCGCTGATTCGAAGCCAGGAGCCAGGTGCTTCTCCTGGTCTCCCATGGCGTGCAGGGCCCAAGCACATGGGCCATCCTCCACTGCACTCCGGGCCACAGCAGAGAGCTGGACAGGAAGAGGAGCGACCGGGATAGAATCCAGTGCCCCGACCGGGACTAGAACCTGGTGTGCTGGCGCCGCAGGCAGAGGGCCTATTGAGCCGTGGCGCCAGCCAAATATACATATTTTTAAAAGTTAGAGTCACAGAGCCAGAGAGATAGAGATCTTCCATCTACTGGTACACTCCCAAAATGGACACAATGGCTGGGACTGAGCCAGGCCAAATCCAGGAACCTGGAACTCCATCTGGGTCTCCCACATGGGCAACACAGGGCCCAGGCACTTGGGCCAGCTTCCACTGCTTTACCAGGCACATAGGCAGGGAGCTGGATCTGAAGTGAATCTGCTGGGACTGAAACTACTGCTCACACTGTAGACAGTGGCTTAAACCACTGCGCCACACTACCTGCCCCAACCACAGGAACACTCTAATTGTCAGAGAGTCATAGTGTCAGCTGCAGGAAATGAAAACAGTTCAGTAACCCACTGAACATCAGAAAAGGTTTTTCCGGGGCCAGCACTGTGGTGCACAATGGGAAATATAATTTTTAAGTTAGTTATTACCAAAAATGTATTAATCTGAAACTTACAGTTTATTGAAAAGTTTAAAGATTTAAAAAAAAAAAAAAGAGATCCAAGGAGGAGAAATACATTAACTCCCACTCCCTTGTTCACACGGTGTTATTTCAAATGAAACATTTTTAAAATTACTTCATTTATTTACTGTCAGAAATGATGAGAAGATAAAAAATGCAATATAAGCTTTTAAATACCACAGATGGGCATCTATACAGTTGTACCACTAGACAGAGGGGAAAAAAAAACAAACAAACAAAGCCAGGACAATGAAGCTGCCATGACCAGGTGGAATGTTTGCTGAAATTGTACCCAGGACTACAAAGGCACAGTGAGGGTTGGGAACACATCGCTTATGCCTTGAGATACCCTGGAATCGGGAGGCCACTGGAACAGTTAGAGGTACACAGAGACAGAGATGTTGGCTCTAGATCCATTTTCAGAGCCAAGTACAAAAACGTGATTTCCAAAAGATGGCATGCAACGGGGTACAGCCAACATTAGTGCCAAGCCCACAGCACTTCCGGAGCCGTGAGGCCGGAGCAGCGGCGGACACGAAGCTGCTCACTTACTATGCAGCTCCTCCTCCGCACTGGAGTCAGAGGAGCCGAGAGGAAAGAGCGCTTTAGACTTGAGGAGGAGCGGAGAGACGCTCACGGAGAAGGAGATCTGCCTCGGGGGCTGCACCTGCTGCTGAGCTGACAGTGGGTAAGAAGAGTTAGAGCACACAGATCAGGCACATCACGCCAGCACGGCGTGAACCCCTCCAACCCAAGTGGAAACGCAACTGTCACGAGCCTACCAAGTCCCAGGAAAGTCCTGTGGTTTGACAAATGCTACTTCTTAACACTTTCATCTTCATTTCTAAATAGCAGGAATTCAAAGGCGCAGTGCAAAAGAATTCTTATACTGGGGCCGGCGCTGTAGGGCAGTAGGTTAATTCTCTGCCTGCGGCGCTGGCAACCAATATGGGCAGCGGTTCTAGTCCTGGCTGCTCCTCTTCCAATCCAGCTTTCTGCTGTGGCTTGGGAAAGCAGTAAAAGACGGCCCAAGTCCTTGGGACCCTGCACCCGCATGGGAGACTGGGAAGAAGCTCCTGGCTTCTGGCTTCAGATCGCAGCTCCGGCCATTGCGGCCATTTGCGGAGTGAACCAACAGAAGGAAGACCTTTCAGTATCTCCCTCTCATTGTCTGTAACTCCTCCTCTCAAATAAATAAAAATCTTTTTTTTAAAAAAAGAATTCATCTACCAAGTATGTACTTGTTACCATTATGAAAATAAGAAGCAAATTATTTTAATGGTCACAATTCATACCTGAAGTTTCCAAGGGCAAAAGCTACTGCTTTTAAACACTGGGGTGGTGTGCCCCACACGCCTCATTCCCAGCTCTTCACCGACTCTGAGCATAGCGCACCTTCTTCTTCTTTTTGTTAACAGTTATTTATTTGGAAGGCAGAGTTACAGAGAGAGAAATATCTTCCATCCACTAGTTCACTCCCCAAATGGCCACAATGGCCAGAGCTGGACCAATCCAAAGCCAGGAACCAGGAGCTTCTCCAGGGACTCCCAAGTGCATACAGGAACCCAGGCACTTAGGCTATCAGCAGGAAGCTAGATCAGAAGTAGAACAGCCAAGGCTTGAACTGGCGCCCATATGGGATGCTGGCACTGCGGGTGGCGGCTTTACCCACTACACCACAGCACTGGCTTTGTAGCAGACTATCTAATCTCTGGCCAGATCTCGCCTTTGAGCTCCAGGCTCTATGACTTGGTCATCGATGGTGGATATCCCACAGGCAGTCCAAACTCGGGGCTTTTCCTACAGACCTGTTCCTCCTTGCCCTGGTCACCAGATTCTTACAGCATACGTCAGCAGGCCTCTACCTACTGTCTTCTAGATCTCTCTGAAGCTCTGCTCCCTCCCCGCCATCCCAGCCCTGCACCTTGCCTCCAGACACCATTCACTGCTGCTCGAGCCCTGCAAAGCCTACTGTCCACCAGCCAGACTCCGCACACACTTTCAGTGGAGTTAGCTTGAAGTTTCAATCAATTCATTTTTTTCATTTTTATTTTTGACAGGCAGAGTGGACAGTGAGAGAGAGACAGAGAGAAAGGTTTTCCTTTGCTGTTGGTTCACCCTCCAATGCCCGCTGCGCTGCAGCCGGTGCACTGCGCTGATCCGAAGGCAGGTGCTTCTTCCTGGTCTCCCATGGGGTGCAGGGCCCAAGCACTTGGGCCATCCTCCACTGCACTCCCGGGCCACAGCAGAGAGCTGGCCTGGAAGAGGGGCAACCGGGGACAGAATCTGGCGCCCCAACCGGGACTAGAACCTGGTGTGCTGGCGCCGCAAGGCGGAGGATTAGCCTGTTGAGCCACGGCGCCGGCCAATTAATCAATTCAATAACCTTAAGTGACCACACTGCCTCCAGGAAGAAGCCCCAAATGCTCAGTTTTGCTGTCCACTCCTGGTTTCCTGCTAGTCTAACCTTTGCTATGACTGCTGGGAGCTTTCTCTGACTCTCAGGTCAGAGACTCCAAAACTTCCAAGGTTTGTTTCATAGCCGCACTCACCACTTCCTATCGGATTCTCCCTCTCTCATCCGTAGCCTGCACAGATTCTTCCTGCTCACAGCACTGCCTGGTCTGGTGCATGGCAAAAAGCAGGAACTGAAAATACTGACTGGATGAACAAACCAATAAATGAATTTCCCTCACCAGGCTTTCAGGAATCCCAATGTCTTACATGGAGTGTGAGCAAGTCTTGTACCTCCCACCACAGCCCTGGTAAGCACCGTGCGAGCTCAGAATGCTTGCTGTCTGCAGCCACTTCAAGCGGCAGAAACTAAACACCTGGCCCCGGCGTTTTAGGCAGAGACTGTCTCCTGCGAAAGCCCCATCGTCCTCGGTGTGCCGAGTAACTTCCACAGGTGAAGTCAATCAGGAAATGTAAACAGGCCCCCTACTACCGGGAATCTAATACTATCCCCTTCTTGGGTCACAAAATCATGGACCATAAGGAAAAAACTTCACTGGCACGGAGAAGAATAACCCTGAGGTTATCAAGCTATAAGGGAGAGGCACTGCTCTGGTAACACAGGGATTCAGTTTTATAATCCATTCAGATTACAATGCACATGTGGATATTCTTAACAAACATGTGTGTTCACTAACTGTACAACTCAACCCAATAATAAAAAGTTTCTTTGCCTGACTAAATTGTTGTTCAGACAGTTGTGTCAATGCTATATTTTCCAAACACAACTATGCTGAGAAAATGCATGTGTTTCGGGAAATTTCCACCCTATTGTCCACAAGAGATGGGGCCAGACAATGAGCATGGAAACAGATAGAGGGGCTGCCATGTACAGCAGGTAAAGCCACTGCCTCCACACTGGCTTCCCACTCTGCAGTGTCAGCTGCTCCGTTTCCAATCCAGCTCCCTGCCAATGCACCTGGGAAGGCAGTGGAAAAGGGCCCAACTACTTGGGTCCCTGCTACCTGTGTGGGAGTCCAGGACAAAGTTTCTGACTCCTGGCTTCAGCCTGGCCTAGACCTGACTATGGCAGCCTTGTGGGGAGTGAAACAGCAAATGGAAGATCGATCTCAATCTCTGTTTCTGTCTTTCCCTCTGTCACTTGGCCTTTAAAGTAAGTACACTAACAAATAAGTAATTATCTCAGCTCTCATGTCTGTCTTCCCGGAGGCTCACTTGTTTATCCTTTTAAATCTGGTACAAATTGCCACAGTTTGGCTCCCTTAAAACAGACTTAGCTTTCAGAACGTATTGCAAGCTATAAGGTAGAGGTCCCATTGGTATGAGGCAGCCAGGCAGGCAGTCACAAGCCTCCACTCCCTGCCTACTTGTCAATCAAAGGGCCTGGCTTTCCAATGGTCACCTGCTGGGAGTCTCTTGCTAGAAACTGCTTGGTCCATATAAAGCTTTTTTTTTTTTTAAATGACTCTAGGGTGAGCTTTTGAAATGTGAATGTGGATGCTTTTGTACTTTGGCAACTGCTGGAGGCCAGCCTCAGCCTGGAAACACCAGGGTTAAAGGGAAACCATGGAAATTCTTGGTAATTGCCTGTCACCAGCCTAAGATGGAAACTGTCTGTCCAAGTGCGCACCTTTTAAAAGCAATGTAGTTTTGGAACTAGATTTTGATGTAGGACAGTTCGTTTCTTACCACTGAGCCATAACTGCTGGATAAAATGTGGTGGACTCAGATTTGTCCTCTTGTGCTGACCACGTGGCTCCTCCACCCCACCCTCTGCTGCTGGAAGAGGGAAGGGCATTTCCTGCTACATTTGGCCAGCAAGGGAGTGTTTAAAGGTAGGCTTAAATTGTCAATTGCTTGGGGCTGGTACTGTGGCATATGGGTAAATGCTGCAGTGCCAGCATCCCATATGGACACCAGTTCGAGACCTGGCTGCTCCACTTCTGATCCAGCTCTCTGCTATGGCCTGGGAAAGCAGCAGAGAATGGCCCAAGTTCTTGGGCCCCTGCACCCACGTGGGAGACCTGGAAGAAGCTCCTGGCTCCTGGCTTTGGATCAGCACAGCTTCAGCCATTGTGGCCAATCTGGGGAGTGAACCAGCAGATGGAAGACCTCCTCCTGACCTTGTGTGTGTGTGTGTGTGTAATTCTGACTTTCAAATAAATACATAAATCTTTTTTTTTTTTTTAATTTTTGACAGGCAGAGTGGACAGTGAGAGAGAGACAGAGAGAAAGGTCTTCCTTTTGCCATTGGTTCACCCTCCAATGGCCGCCGCGGTAGCGCGCTGCAGCCAGCGCACCGCGCTGATCCGATGGCAGGAGCCAGGGGCTTATCCTGGTCTCCCATGGGGTGCAGGGCCCAAGGACTTGGGCCATCCTCCACTGCACTCCCTGGCCACAGCAGAGAGCTGGCCTGGAAGAGGGGCAACCGGGACAGGATCGGTGCCCCGACCGGGACTAGAACCCGGTGTGCCGGCGCCGCAAGGCGGAGGATTAGCCTAGTGAGCCACAGCGCCGGCCAATACATAAATCTTTTAAAAAATAAACTGTAGATGGCACTGTAGATGGCTTTTCGTTCCTGGTATAGGAATGTGGTTTCTGCTGCTCGGTGGAACCTAAGAGCTCGTGCACAGCTATGCTGGGGTTTCTCAACTCCAGCTTCTGGCAATGCCTGGATCCTATCCCACCCTGGTGCACAGACTCCAGGCAGAGAGCTTAAGGCCACCTAGGGGTTGGATACCCCAGGCACAGAAGTGCAGGCCCCTGAAGATGTTCAGGGCACAGGGCTTCAGGGTTTATGCACAACTCGACAGCTGGTCTCAGCTTTATGCTGCTTTCTGGGACCCTGGAGCTGAGCTTCCAGGCACGAGGCACAGTGCCCCTCATGAAGTCTCCAGCAGCAGTGGCGCAGCCCCCAAACTCATTTTGATATGGGATAAGTCAGATAGACAGATTAAATTCATGAGCTGGAAGCCACATAGCCCCCACTCCATGTTACCATATCCACTACCTGTCAATCAGATGACCCTTTCCCCAGAAAGTACTTCCCCCTACCCAGGATCTGGGGGTAATACCATGCAAACACTTCCATTTTCCAAGCTCATAAGAAGTCAGGTAGGGGCTGGCACCATGGCACAGTAGGTTAATCCTCCGCCTGCAGTGCCAGCATCCCATATGGGCACTAGTTCTAGTCCCAGCTGCTCCTCTTCCGATCCAGCTCTCTGCTATGGCCTGGGAAAAGAGTAGAAGATGGCCAAGTCCTTGAGCCCCTGCACCTACATGGGAGACCCAGAAGAAGCTCCTGGCTTCAGATCGGCACAGCTCCAGCCATTGCAGCCATTTGGGGAGTGAACCAACAGAAGGAAGACCTTTCTCTCTGTCTCACTGTCTGTAACTCTACCTCTCAAATAAATAAATAAAATCTTAAAAAAAAGAAAAGAAGCCAGGTAAAGCAGAAGCTGGCTCTCTCTCCTCAGGGACCCTTAGCGAGCCGGGTATGGAATCCCTCTTCACCATTCCTGGCCCACTCTCCCCAGGTAAAGCCCACAGGTGCATATGTACTTTCCTCACTTTGTAAAGAAATACTGTGTGTTGCACATCTTATTTGTGCCTGTACTTAGAATTCTTCTCTAAGTAAAAGGTAAGAATCTGGAATAAAAATTTAGGCCCAATCTAGCCACAACAAATTGGGGTGCTAGGAAAACACCCCAACCATACATGTAATTGTGTCCTCTGATGTACTGGCATCTTAGCAATGGTGACAGCGCCTCCTAGTGGCCAGTTACCCTAGGTGTGGTGGTTAGTAAAGTTGAAGGGGCATTCTGTGGTAATACCCCAGGATCTAAATAGATCTAAATATCTAAATAACTTGTAAGGGTGAACACATGTGGACTGAAACAAGTAACTCCACTTTGGGTGCAAAAAGAGACTCTAAGGTGCCAGATTTCATCAAACATAAGGGGTTTAAGCCACATTCTTAAGTATAAATGGGCTGTGGGGAGCCATGTGTCCTTGTCTTTCCAGGTTCTACAGACACTTCTCAGCTGTGTACAGTTCTGCACTCCCTCCTATGGACTCACTTCTAAGGGTACAATTTCAAAACCTGGCCATGGGACCCCAAATTCCCATGGGCCAGATGGTAAAAATAAAACGTAGGGTGTTTAATAATAGCAACAGGGCTGAGGAGGAAAGAGTACTCCAACAGGGCAGCAGCCTCACAGGGCAGCAGCTCTTCAAGCACTGCCCAGTGACCTCACTGGAAGCCCACAAGAGAATGTTCCAGGTGTGGAAAACCAGGACAGTGGTGCACGAAGTGTCTCTCTCTGAAGGACGCCTGGTCCACGCCCCCAGTGCAAGAGACGTGGCCATGCACAGAGGGAAGGGAGCAGAGAACTCCGCGTGCTCGTGGCCTCGGCAGAGGTCTCACAGGAGGCTCCCCGGCTTTGCCGTCGCATTCAGGAGCCTGGGGAGGTTACCGACCTCACAGACTACAATGCTGATTACGCTGACAGGAGTCACTGCGCTAACCTCCGATACAGAACCTCTCTCTGCAGGAAAAACAAAAAAACTATTAGGAGAGTTGATGGCAAACCTCATTCCAGGAAATCCACTTTGCCTGGACCTTCTCGAACAGAAGATATTCTTGTCTCTCACCAGCTTTTGGTCATGTTTGAATGTCCAACTCCTGGGCTTGGAAGAGATTTGCTTATTTTCCTCAAGTTAAGTGTTCCTAAGCTTAGCTCAGAGAGCTCCAATCAAAGAATAGTGCAGTTCTACAATCTCTAGATGACACTCTCATTTGCTGCCCCTCCAAGCAGGGCTCAGATGAAAACACTATCCAAGGCTTAGACTTTTAGGAAAACGGGGATACAGACTTTTCCCAACCAAAACTCAGATTTCAATATAAGAGGTATACTACTTGAGTATATTCAGACCCCAGAAAAGCAATGCTCTTTCACAAAAGAGAAAGGAGGCTATATTATGTACAGGGCCACAAGGCGAACAGCTGAGTACATTCCTGGGAATGGCAGTGTTCTGTAGAACATGAGGTTCCAGGACTCTGACAGCCAGACTTTTATGTAACGCTTTAACCCAGATGCAATCTCCTGGACAGGAGCAGAACGGAGTCTTCCAAGGATGAAAGGGCTCTTAACAGAAGCCCCAGCACGGTAACTGGGACAAGTCCTTTGTTGTTCGTAGCAGGGAAACCGAGGTGGCGCTAGGAGTACTGACTTAGAAGCTGGACCTCCTAACACGATCCGTGGCATACTTTTCTAACCAGCTAGATTCGGTGGCTGTAGCAGGGCCTGGAGGTTTAAGGGTGTTTGCTACTATGGCACCCTTGGTTGAGGAAACCACCAAGCTGACTTTGGGTCAGCTACTGGACGTTCAAACTCCACCCCGGGAGCAAGGAGTCCTGGGGATGAGAGGCTATGATCAAGTATCAGGCTCTTCTGTGAGACTCAACTAGGGGAAAGCTCGAGTCAGCCGCGTGCTCCACTGCCGGCGGCAAGCACTGCAGGACTCACTGCTGGGTGGCGATTCTAGCAGGCACAGCCGATGAAGATGAGCCTCTGGGAACCCCGATGTCCAGGGCTTACTAAGTCAGGGAGGCCACGCCATGACGGACCTTACTCAGGTGACAGAAGCTCCAGCACTGCCATCCAACATGTCAGCTCAAAAGGCTGAACCTACTGCTTTGACTAGAGCCTTAGAATTAGGAAAAGACCAGAGTTCATTTTAACACAGACTCCAAAAATACTTCCCATGTGTTACATGCCCATGTGGCAATTTACAAAGAAAGAGGCCTATGGACTGCAAAGAACCTTCCCACTAAATGTGGACAAGAAGTATGAACTCTCCTTCAGGCAGTGCTGGAGCCTCGGGAAGCGGCTGTCACTCACTGCAGGGGCCATCAGGAAAAAACAGCCAAGTTAGCAAAGGAAATGCATTAGCAGATGACTTGGCAAAAAGAGCTGCTGTACAGGGGATTCTAGAAATGGCTTTAATACCTCAGCCTGCAATGGTAACTAAAATCCTAGCACGCTGAGCCCGACACAGAACAGGCTCCACGGGGTTACACTGAAGATGCCAACGGGTGGTGGACGTTAGACCATACGGTCACGCTCCCAGTGGTTTCTCAATGGAAAATTACTAAGGAAGACATGACTCTACCCATCTGGGAAAAGGAGCCCTGAAGCAAATCGTTTCTCAGGTATTTGGAGGGAAAGGACCACATCCTGTCACGGGGAAGTGACTCGTTCCGTTTGCAAAATAACCCTGCTGGTCACATCGGCCACCTCCTTCGCTCACTCCCGTCAAAGGAGAACGTATCCAGATGAGGCCTGGTAAATGGACGTCACTAGCATGCCTTCAGCAAATCGTTACAGACACCTACCAGTCTTCATTGATACTTTTCCAGGAGGGACAGAAACTTGACCAACCTGAACAAAAAAGGCACAAGAAGTGTTCAAATTACTGTTACAACAAGTAAGTCCTCACTTTGGCCTTCCAAGAGTGTCAGTCCAGAGTGACACTTGAGTCTGAAGTGACTCGGCAGATAGCCACTGCGCTAGGGATCTCATCAACTCCATGCCCGGGGGACTCTCAAGTCATCAGGTACAGTTGAAAAGGCCAATGGTAATCTTGAGAAAATTCTGGCTAAGCTTAGCCAAGAGACCTCAAAAACATGGCACAAACTGTTGACTACCGCCCTCCTCAGGAAGAGAAGGGCAGCCAAGGAGCACTAAAGTTTAGTTCATCTGAAATGCCTTATGGAAGCACTCCTACTGCAGCAACTTGGAAGGCAGTCCAGGACGGGCACATCTGTCAAGAATTAAACTTTTACCACTTGAGTCTGGACAGGCACATGTAGAGGATCCGTCTGAGTACTTTTGTGAACCAATAATGAAGACATCAAATATCTCTTCACAAATCAGTAAGCAAAGTCTTTGCCTTTGTCTTCCCAAAGCTGCTGCACTTTGCGGCAGTCATGTTTTACCCACCTCTTCTCCTGATTCTCTCAGGAAGCTGCAACTGGCAAGGAGACTCCTTAGTGAGTCCTTCTAGTTCTATCATCATGAGAGAAGACCCTGCTATACTGCAGGCAGCCATTTTTTAAAATCTCTCTATCATGTGGGGCAACCTAGCCCACACCTCAGGCCCACTTTTACAGCAAGCACTGAAGTAGGTACTTCTAAGGCAGCCCTGGACAACCGGCCAGCTTAGCACAGTGTGGTGGAAGGGAAGAGCGTTACCAGTGGTTCACAGAATGCTGCACCTACCACTGGAGAATATCTTCTAAATCTGTATGCCCAGGCTACTGTGCAGAGAGAATCTACCAGTGTCTGCTACTTGGGAACCAACAGGATGCACTTTTCCTTTCTTAAAGGGGATTCCACCAGCAATTTATCTTTTTCCAATTATGCACATTCTGTTAGAAAAACGTGTGTGTTTCAGAACTCGACAACTTCTCAGAATCACGACGACCACGCGGGGTCACAGTCTCTGGAATTAACTGAAGACAGCCCTCCAGCTCGTGAGAGGATCCGCCAGATGAGACAGGTGGGGTTTCCAAAGCCAGGGCGGGCAAGGTTCAGGACCCTGGTCAGCAGGAAGTAAGCACACAAGACAGAGCTTCACTCCTCAGCACCCCCTGAAGATTAAAGGCTGAACTGCGGGCGGGGGAGAGGATGGAATAGGCAGGCAGCTAGTAAGGTCTGTGGGCTGGAAGTCACTAGCTGTTACCCCTTCCCCCACTGAGTGTATCCTACTTGTCAATCAAAGCGTCTGCCTCCCCATGATGCAGCTGTTGCATCGGGGATCTGGGCGCACGTAAGGAAAAGGGAATATGTGTAAGAACAAGCTACAGTACATACCTGACCGTCTGGCCGGGCAGAGGCCCAGGCCAGCACACCACCCTGCGTGCACTCTTCTGACAAGTATAGACCCTAGGCTACAGGCGTGGAAGGCTGAGCGAGTGGGTGACACGTGCTAACCCCACCCTCACCTTCCTCCCTTCCCTGTGGTCTTCAGTGCACGTCTGGACGTCTGGACGCCACAGGAAGCGAAACAGTTTAGAGAGACGACTCACACTCAGGAGCCATGAGACCTGCAGTACCCTCTGTATTGATGCTCTCCAGCCAGGAGGCAAACCGTCTACTTTCTCTCTTTGATCCTGGAGCTTACAGAAAAGTGCACCCCCACCTGGCCTGCTTACTAGCAGAGGGTGGAGAAGGTAGCGTGAGTGAGCTGTGAGAAGTGCCGGCCCCTCCACTCTGAGTCCCTTCTCAGAACTCTGCCTCCTACCAGGCCTCTCGCCTCTGTCACCCAGCACGTGCTCCCATGGGCATTACATTCTTCTCCGGGTCACAGAGCCCCGGTCTATTCAGGGAGCCACCAGGGTTCTGTTACTGCTGGGACGGAGACGTTCACCCAGCGGAGGAGCTCTGTCCTCAGGTGACCACTGCCCCACTGTTACCTTCGCCGGGGTTCTAGGCAAGCATGGCCGGCAACTCCAGATGGTACTGACTGCATATGGATGAATCCACATGATGACTTGTTTATTTTGGACAGGCAGAGTGGACAGTGGGAGAGAGACAGAGAGAAAGGTCTTCCTTTGCCGTTGGTTCACCCTCCAATGCCCACCGTGGCTGGCGCGCTGATCTGATGGCAGGAGCCAGGTGCTTCTCCTGGTCTCCCAGGGGGTGCAGGGCCCAAGCACTTGGGCCATCCTCCACTGCACTCCCGGGCCACAGCAGAGAGCTGGCCTGGAAGAGGGGCAACCGGGACAGAATCCGGTGCCCCGACCGGGACTAGAACCCGGTGTGCCGGCGCTGCAAGGCGGAGGATTAGCCTGTTGAGCCACGGCGCTGGCCTCACATGATGACTTCTTGAAATACCTCCTGACCTGACTCCTCATCCCTGAGACTGGTTTGAGCGACAGCCTCACTACTGGACACTTCCAGCAGTGGCTTTTGCTTCTGGAGTATAAGGTTATTGTCTCTTTGCAGGGCCTCCAGTTTTTCTCTACCATGCCCCTTCATGGGCTCTTACAGGAGCCTCCTTGTACTAACTGCCCTCTTCTACCACCCCTCAGATTCTCCTTAGGAATCTCTGGAGGGGTGCCCACCTGCTCTGGTGGATGCCCTCTCCCATTAAAACCGAACAATGGTGAGCAAGCTCTAGTGGACTTCCTGTCCTGGCACATGGTCCCTAGCGCACAGTGACCCTGAGACCCATCTCACTGCTGCTGACCTCTGGCACATGGTCCCTAGCCCACAGTGACCCTGAGACCCATCTCACTGCTGCTGGCCTCTGGCACATGGTCCCTAGCCCACAGTGACCCTGAGACCCATCTCACTGCTGCTGGCCTCTGCTTCAGAGGCAGTCCAGCAGCTGACTGCGGACTAGGTACCAATGGCCTAAGGGGTTTTTTCTTTGAGTAAAAGGAAACCCAGTCTCAAGTTCAATCAGAATCTAAAATGATGTCTTTGGTAAATATAATTTGATATAAATTTAACTTTGACCTTAATTCAGATAGAGGTATGGTATAATATCAACATCTTCAGTCATCTAGGTGTAATCGCTAAACGTAAATAGGGAAAAGCAAATGAGATAAATCTGTCTAAACGTAAACTTTGGTACTCTTAGCTCCTTATATGCTATGGGGAAGCTATTTGCGTTTGTTTAACAAATATGTTTTCATAAACTATCCATATGAAAACAGTTCACCACCACCTGAGGTGAACACCTAACTAAGGCTGAAATTGGATGTGTTTCCTTATTTAAAATATTGTCTTGATCTGGAGATTTTAACAAAATGTAAATCAAGGAAGGTTAGGATGGAAAGAGTGTTCTTGGTAAGGAAGCTTCAGAGAAGAAAGGACGCGGCTTGTCAGAATTACTCGTTAGTTTACTCCAGACTGCAATGGAAACAATAGGACATTTCAAGTAAGCTGAAGAGGGTAAGAGGGCGTGGAAGTCACAGAATTAGAAACCGGTCCTCTGTTAAAGCAATGAGGGTTCTGCAATTTATATATGTTAGCAAATATTCTGAAACTGATAAAAATCTGTGTTTTTTTTTTTTTTAAACTACAGCATTTCCTTTTAATAGTTTTAATTGGTGACTCTGTCAGTCTTTTAACTAGCCCCAGTAAGCTATTTTCTCTTCCCTAGTTTCTGTTAAAATTATTCCAAGTTATGGGTTAATTCCAAGTGCTAACTAACTTAAGTTTTATTTACAATTCTTGAGATGACCAAAGACAGATTCTGTTGAAGTTATCTACTGTATTCTCTTAATGTCTCTGTTAAATCCTAATTGTTTAAAAATAAAACAGTTGAGTTTTTTTTATTAAGAGCTATGGGTTATTCAAATATGTGCTTATTTTCAAGAATTTGAGTAATCACTTTGTATCAATGAACAAATTTGGTCTATATTACTTCATGATGTAAGGGATCCTATTTAAATGATAATGTAAAATACTACTGATACAAATGTCCAAAATTCTAATGATCTTGTGTTGTTATCAAGACATAATGATTAGCTTAATGAAAAAGGCCCAGAGGCCTAAAAAGGTTAAATGTTTGATAAAATCCTACAGGTGCTTTCAAAAATACTGCGTGGAATAAGCAAGTGCCTATTCTTTTTGATTAATGAGTTCATGATTTTAAAAATGGCTATTTAAAGCCTTTGTCATCCACAGTTTTGTATAAGTATGGTTAATTCAGATTACTAAGGGCAGAGAGTAATCCTAATTGGTTGACAGTAATAAGAAACCTGCTAAAAATTTTAGGAAACTGTTACTGATGTTGCTCTATTGTTCTATCGTGTGTTATGATACATTGTGTACATATTGTATGTCTACCTGGGAAATGAGTTGTTTTAATTGGCTTTTGGATAAAATACTGCTCATAAGTTCAAACTAAGTTAATCAAAGGTATCTTTTTGGTTCATGTGACCTAAATTTCTGTACCAGATGTTATAAATTTGTTGACTTTTCACTTGGGTTTGCTGGTCAAACAAGTTACACTTGTGTTAGATATTTAAGCAATGTTTCCAAATACGTACACTATTGTCTTAAAATTTATAGAAGGCATTGGACCTTCAGATAAATGTTTTTGTAAGTTGTTACTTAACAGTTAAAATTGTTTTCTAGTTTTCATTTGATATTGTTATTGTCAGTAAGCAATCTGGGAAGCCTAACTTGTTCCCTCATTTTCCTATTCTGTTTTTTAAATTTATTTATTTGACAGGTAGAGTTACAGACAGTGAGAGAGAGAGACAGAGAGAAAGGTCTTCCTTCCATTGGTTCACTCCCCAAATGGCTGCCACTGCCGGTGATGCGCCGATCCCAAGCCAGGAGCCAGGTGCTTCTTCCTGGTCTCCCATGCAGGTGCAGGCGCCCAAGCACCTGGGCCATCCTCCACTGCTATCCCAGGCCACAGCAGAGTTGGACTGGAAGAGGAGCAACCCGGACTAGGACCCCGCGCCCACAGGGGGTGCTGGCACCGCAGGCGAACCAAATGAGCCATGGCGGCCCCTCTCTATTCTCTTAAAGACAGGAAGCTAATTCTATTCTGAAGAACTCTCTAGAATGTACAATTTTATCTTCAGACCTTATAAAAGGGATGGATGACATTTTTCTGTAATAATAGCATTGCCAAAGTGAGCACGTAAATTGTTGATTCCACAGCTGGATTTACTTTGCCATGGGCACAGTAAACAGGCAAAACCTGTTTTTTTTTTTTTTTTAACCAAACAATGGGAGAGAGTTTTACCAATGACTTAAAATTTAATAAATAAGGTGGTCATCATTTTTGACAGCTTTCCTCATGGGCATTGTCTACCTCAAAGAAAACCATCAGAACGTGCCTGTGACTACAGATTTCTAGTGTAGCCCAAAGATTAGAGTCGGAGCAGCCCTTGACTTACAGTCTCTTAAAGGTTTCCTCTGATTTGCATTAACAAAAACCAGGAGAAAGAGGAAGCTGAGCTGTAGAAGCAATGTAAAGATAGGTGACGGGCCAATTAATGGCTGCTTTACACAGTAGTCTGCCCTCAAGGAGACCCACAGGCCAGTCCACTGCATTGGTTTTCGATGTGGAAGGCCAGGGCTTCAGCGGAAGTCAGCTTATGAAGAGCTCGGGCAGCTATGCCAGCCAAGAGTTGGGTCACTGGAAACGGACCTGCCCTGGAGTCGAAGGGCTCCAAGTCAGGGCCACAGGCCTTGTCCACTCTAAGCTGAAAAGCCAAGCCCTTCACTTGGCACAGCTTCCAAAGTAACAACTGCTGTCGAGGGTATGGCCAAGCAGGGTCAACAACATTGCAGGCAGAACTGTATATTAACTAATAAATGTTTTCCTTTTAGAAATGTACCTACCTTCTCGTCAAGCCAACTCTCCTCCCAGGCCAGGTAGGTAATGGAAGTCAACAGGGCGCCTCCCTCATACTGTGCCACATGTGAAGAGATATAGCTAGGTCTGGGCCCCCTAACAGACAAGGCCTTAAGCCCACCTGATTCTTTTCAAGCCCTTTCTGTCAGTTTGTATTTGCCTCTCAATGAAAAAACTTGCTCAAGGTGTAGACACTTTTCTTAGGGCCTCTCATGATGACTCTGTCCTTGGTTTTAGATCTTGTTGATATCAGAATTGACCTCCTAAAATATGGATCAAAATGTGGCCCCTTAAAGGTCCCCACAGGGGGGATGGAGCTGGGGTTCACTTGGCTAATCCTCCGCCCGCAGCACCAGCATCCCATATGGGCACCAGGTTCTAGTCCCGGCTGCTCCTCTTCCAGTCCAGCTCTCTGCTGTGGCCCAGGAGGGCAGTGGAGGATGGCCCAAGTGCTTGGGCCCTGGACCCGCATGGGAGACCAGGAAGAAGCACCTGGCTTCGGATCGGCGCAGCGGCGGCCGTGGCTGCCATTTGGGGAGTGAACCAATGGAAGGAAGACCTCTCTCTCTCTTTCTCTCTCACTGTCTATAACGCTACCTGTCCCCCCAAAAAAAAAAAAAAAGTTCCCCAGAGGTCGAGTCTGGGGTGCCACCTATGTTATCGAAATTTGGGATGCCACACGATATCACCATATGCTTATTAATAAATCCCAAATATTAATAAGCCCAAGTGGGTTCTTGCCTAACATTGAGAAGAATTCTAAACACTGGCATAAATGAAGGAGGCAGCATGGTGTATTTTAAGCTTTTATTTAGTGCGAAAGATGTATAGGAGACTGAGGGCTTTATCTAAGAGAGAGGGGTAAATCTGGGTTCATACCAAGTACCAGGAACCAGCCACGTGGAAGAGCATCTAGGCCTGGAAGCATAGGCCATGTGCCTTGGAGGAAAGGGCCAGACCCACCCTGTCCCAGGCGTTTAATCCACGTTCAAAGGGGCGTGGTTAATTAACCTGATTGGCCAGTGGGCACTCAGGTGTGGCCAGGTAGGGGCATGATGTCACACAGGGGCGTGGTGAGGGCATGGTCTTCCAGCTCACAAACCTAATCAATTTTAACCTGTATGCCTACCTGCTTCACTGTGAGTTTAAACTGCTTGTTAGATTCATTTTCCCTGGACTTAAAAGAAAACATTCTAGGTGGCCCTGCGCATGAAACCTCAGACGGAAGCAGTTCCTGCAAGCTGGCGCTGCAGCTCCTGGAGAAGCCCCCCTGCTGGAGCCCTGTCTTGACTCCCCTTCCCAAAGACGCAGCTTCTCAGCAGGAAGCAGCCAGAGCCATCACCGTCCAGTTCCCACTGACAGGTGTTAGGGTCTCCATTCCGGAGGAGTCAGACGGGTCAGGGGTCCCAGTGGAATTTGGGCTGTAAAATACTTACTCCTTCCCCTTCCCCAAAACTTTATCTTTAGCAAGAACTGACAGGCTGCCTTCCTTCCTTCGGAATCTCCAAATTTACCGTTAGAATAGCAAGGGAGCTCCTCCAGAGCTCACAGCTTATCGTGAAAACAACTTATCTACCCACCCTTAGCAGGCCAGACAGGAGGGAAAAGAGTAAATGAGGTCTTTTGATGGTTTTTGTCCCTGCCTGGTAACAGAATGCCAATCTAATCCTTAAATTTTTTTCCCTTGGAAATTATACTTAAAGCTGACTGCCACCAGTCCCTTTTGGGTTTTCCTCTCTTGGATGCCCCCCTCCATGCCACTCTGGCTGGAGGTTCTTGATTCTAATAAATACTTTTAGTCTCTTTGCCCCCACCCCACGGACCTCATGTACAAGTACTGCACCAGTTCCTCTGGCACTCAGCCAGAGCTCTCCCACTCTCGCACCCTCCTACCCTGGACGGTCCTTCCCAACCCCAGGGGCCGTCTGCAGTCCTCTCTTCACCCTGCGGCCCACTCGTGCTGTGCATCTCTGTGGAGGGAGGCCCACACTCAAGTGGGAATGTTTCTTCCCCACTGCCAAAAAACGACTCCTAGCAGCACCCAACAGCAGTCTCTGCTGGGTATTTCTACCCCTGTGGGAGACAGGACCTGGATCAGACATTAACACAGGCACAGCCACCTCACCATCCAGACACACCAGAGACATGCAGACTCACGCCACAAGTGAGACTGGCCCCAGGGCAGGTGTCACTGATGAACAGCCTTCGCTATGCCAACCAATCACGCAAAACCAAGAGGTAAATGGAAATGGCATTCAGAAGCATACGAGATTAAAACATCGGGTGGGGCCAAGTCCCCCTATAAATATTTCCACCACTAACGTGCTAAGAGGTCTTCGGGTGTAATATCCGGTGTGCACGATGAAGAGTGTCAGAAGGCACGCCTCGAGGAGCCAGTCTGCGACCGGGTAATACTCTGCATAGGCAAACACCACGCTGATTCTGAAATCCTATCAGCTGGTGACGAAGATCCCACACAGTCTTCTCCGAGGTCCAAGGAGAAGCACGGTGAACACAGTTTCTGGAGCTGCTGCTGAAGCAGGCAGGCATACAGGCTACAACTGGTTAGATCTGTGAGCTGGAAGGCCATGCCTTCGCCACGCCCCTGTGTGACTTCATGCCCTGATACCTTCGCCATGCCTCTGTGTGACCTTACACTCTACCTGATACCCCACCACGCCCCCATGTGACATCAGGCTCTGACCATACCTGAGCGCCCACCTGGCCACAAGCCACTCCCCTGTGGAAAATATATAAAAAGGCAGGGAGTGTCGCAAAAGCTCTCTCGGCCTCTGCGGTGCTGCTGGTGATAAGCGGTGGATAGCAGCTCGAGCTGCTTGCTGCACGTGGCTCTGGCCTGCTCTCTGAGCGGTATGGACACTAATCCAGTTTCCAGACCTTCCCCTCTCTCCTACCTGAACTAAAGCCTTCACTTCCCTAGATACTTCTTACACTAAATAAAAGCTTAAAACATACCATGCTGCCTTGTTTATCTGTGCCGGCATTTAGAATTCTTCTCTAAATATTAGGCAAGAACCCTCTTGGGCTTACGAATATCGGGGATTTAGTAATAAGCCCGTGGTGAAATCGTATGGCACCCCAAATTCCGGTAGCACATGTGGCACCCTGGATAGCATTTCTAGGGAACGTTAAGGCCACATTTTAGTGTAGATTTTAGGGGGTCTTCTCGGATTTCACTGCCATCAGGACAGGCCTCCCAGACTGTGCCTCCTGACAGAGCCAGTGTCCTCCACTACGTGGATTCCGTAAGAAGTGGGCAGGCAAGACGCACAGGGCTGTCACAGATTTCCCACCCTTTGTGGCTCCCAAATCAGCTGCTGCCTGTCAACTTTCCAATCCAGAAAATGTTACAGAAATACCCCGCCCCCTCCGGTACTCAGTACTTCCTGACAGCAGTGGATTTGTAAACACTCAGCCGGGAAATAACGCCATCGGACTGCTGTGCGGATCTAGCACATGACAGCTCAGCGCGCTGAGTTTTTAGAAACGCCTGCCAACGTCACTGTCAGCTGTGACAGTGGCTCAAAGCTGCTCATCCTCTCTCTAGACGGCGCTCACGGGGAAAGCTGGAGAGCAGAGGGGTAAGGGTACACTTTGGAAGCATTCGGTTCCTCGACCAAAGGACTGGAAGTTGCGGCCACCTCCAAGACAACAAGGGCCAATGCTGCGGCTCCTGTGGCCCTGCTTCCACTCCGGTCTGAACAACAAAGCCGGGCAGCTTCTGGCAGTTGTGGACGCAGCACTCCACCAGGATAACCAAACACACTAATGACACGACAGGAAACAAAGAACTTGAATGAAGTCACGTTTCAGCACATTACACCATCACCCCCATTTCACAGCTGAAGAGCTTCAGGCAGTTTTTGTAATGAGCTCAGTCACGTGGCCACAATGTCTGCTTACAACAAAACCCCACGGGGAATCTGAGCGCACCAGGCCTTTAGCGAGGACACTTTCAGCCAGGAAGACCTTCAGTCTAGGGCAGGCACACCACACAGAATTTTAACATTTCCAACAGGACTTACCGTGTTTCTAGAGAATAAGAAACACAGCTTGGAAACCAATGAACTGCAGGGGACTCCGGGCATGGGGCACAGGGCTTGTGTGGGGGAGGAGCTCTGGGGAAACAGTGACATTACAGCTGGGTGTTCTGCCAATCCCAGCACGCACTGACTCAGAACGCAGGCAGGAAGTGCTGCCCGAAGGCCAGGCTCTCCTCTGACAGCAGCCTCCCAATGGCGTCAGGTCCCTCAGTGAGCCGACAAGCACATTTCCCAGCAGCAGGAAGAAGAGCTCCACGTGACAGAACCTCTGAGACTGTTTTCTGGAGTCAGCCACATTATTTATAGTATTAGTGTAGCAACCACAAGCAGTTGAAGCCATCTTGCTTTTAGGAGGGAAGTTAAAGAAATGTTTCACTCCCAGGAAAGAGGCACATGGGGTGTACCCTGCTGGTGATGGCAGACTCTGAGGCCAGGGCAGGACACCCTCGGCCACATGTCTGCTGGCTGCAGACAGAGGGCGCGTGACATTGGTGCAGTATGGGTGCTTTCCTATTTTTGGCTCATCAAATCCACTAGAAACAATTTATAATTTCCATTCTATACCAGTAAAACTGCTAGCCCAAGGCCAAATCCTAACAAAACACAAACAAATGAGAACAGAAATGCTTTTCTGCCACCGGGCTATGAGGGCCTCTGTGCATCTTTGGGCAGAAGTCACCATAGGCACAGACTTGTGTTTACAATGTGAAGCGACAGCCACAGCTGTCAGACTACAGGGGGGGAGAGACCACCGCACAGGCACAGGTAACGCCCTCCCAGGCAGCGCGGGCAGAAAGGACTTCACACTGCAGTCACTCAAGAAGCAAAAACAACGTGTTTCTCAAAGAGCATCTGTGGCCAGCAGCAGTGTCCAAGTCAGGCACGGTTCTGAGAATCTTTGGTTCACAGTGCCCAGAGTTCAGGACGCCGTATCTCCACATGACCGGCCCTGCCAGCTGGCTTCAGTCTGCACACGCACCCTCAGCTGCTACCAATGATCGCTCGGCACTTGCCGAACTAACGGGCCCTTCCCAGCTTGGCATTTCCACGAGGGATATGCCAGATCACGGAGACATGACCACCTAACTCAGTGCATCCTCTTGGACTGGGTCTTGGGTGCAAAATGGGTGAGAGATTTGCAAACCTGAAAATGGCCTGTACGATAACAGTAAACTTTTATCAATATTAATTTTCCTGATTTGGAGACTTACACTGTAATAAAAAAAGTATTCCTGTTTTTAGGAAATATACACTAAATTGTGCAGAGACAAGCAGCAGCACGGTATCGAGGATTTGTTCTTTGGGCACCTCAGAAACAAACTTCAAGGAGAGTGATGACATACAGGGGAAAAAGGCATGCAAACAGATGTTCTGGGGACACCAGGTGAAGAATACGTAAGAACTCATTGTACTGCCATCTACAACTAGTTTTCTTCCCCAGGAGGACTATTTGCAACTATTTTTCAAGTCTAAAATTATTTTAAAATAAAAACCGTAACAAGTATGCACCAGGCACCACCTAAGAAGGGAAGGCCTCAGCTGCTGGGGAGGCCTGCAGGCCGGAAAAGGCAGGCTCCCAGCACAGGGCCTGCTCACCTCCCCTGCTGCAGCCCCGAGCTCCTTCCGTAGAGGGAGACGCAGACAACCTGGTGAGGTTAACGTGATGGGGTACAAAGGGGGACACACAGCAGGAAAAGTGGTGACAACGTCAGATACTGGACTTCTTCCAAAGCAGGATACTCACTGTCCAGTCCCGAATGGCTGATTGTCATCAGGGAGACGGACTTTGTCAGTGGAGAAGCAATGGCTGCCGTGCAGTAGTTAAACCCCTGCTGCTTGGATCTGTGGCGCATCTGTGAAGAACAAAGTGAAGAAGGCCCTGAGCGTGCGGTCGCTTCCGGGAGAGCACACGCCTGCACCCTCACGGGCAGCCCAGGCGGGGCTGCACTCGCTGCTTCAGCCTCCGCTCCTCAGAGGCTCCTTGGGTTGGAGGCCTTGGCCTCCTCCACACATATGAGGGTGAGAGCCTTTGCCGTGTACAGAGATCACAGATGCCCACAGGACCTGAACGTGTTTCCGATGCAGTGGGCATTTAGTAAGTATCTGCTGAATGCATAATCACATACAAATGACTGCACTGCATATATCCATGCAGGAACAATACTCGTCCCTGAGAATTTAAAGATCCCTCATCCATACAGACGTGCAAGGGCGTCAGGAACGTCATTCTGGGTAGACAGCTGGCACCCGAGACGCCGGTAAAAGCGCTGTGAGACCACAGCGAAACAGCAGCGCATCAGCAAAGAAGCCGAGTCTCTTCCACTTCCTTTTCCAAGAGTAAACAGGAGATTCCACAAGGACGTGAGGGGACTGAAGCTCTCACTCCCTCAGCGAACTCACAGCAACTGCAAGGCCACGGGGTCTGAGCCCCTGTGGAGGTTCTGCTGCGGCACCTCAGGGGCCCAGGGCGCCGCCAGCACATTTCTGGAGATGGAGGGCACCACCCTTCTGCTCTGAGAGTCATTCTAATCATAAACCAATTTTAATTATCATTCTAGGATGAAATCTACCTCCTTATGACTCACACATGTTGAAAGGGAGGCAAAGAAAACCCATTTCTTGCAAGAACTTGATTCAACTGAGCCAAGGGCTCTGATTATTTAGAGCCTGGTCTGTGTGTAACCATGGAGCCTGAGCAAACAGTTGCTCTGTTTCAGATACAGCTGTGCGGTCTGAAAAATGACCTCAGAGGCAGGCAGAGGCTCTCCACAGGAAGTAGCTGCAGGCAGCTCGTCCAGACCAGAGAAACAAACTGTGCCAAGGAGCTGCTCTAACGCTGAGCAGAGGGTGGGAAGCCTGCAGGGAGATCAGACGGCTAAGCAGAGCAGGCACTACACTGCGGGCTTCATTCAGAGAGGCTAAACATTTCAGAAGGCTATCAGTGGTGATTTGTGTCACTCACTGTCAAATTCTGGAAGTATCAGTCTAAAAAGGCATCACACAAACAGCGCTGAGTGTTCTCTATCCTCATCCAATGTGTCCGCTTCCAAAACATGGGAAGCAGCGGGGCAAACGGCCGGGAATTCTGAGTCGGACACTGCTCAGCTCACAGCCACGCCTGTGGCCCAGATGGGCGTGATGTTCTCACACGGGAGGGCTTAAGCTGAATCTGAAAGGGTTTATTCCCTCTAAGACCACAACTCCATACACAAACACAATCCTGCAGGTTTATCTGGTCTTGCAAATGATTCCCGAAAGATTCCCCACACAAGAAATGTGATTTGTTTTAAATTTTCTGGTTTATTTACCCTCAAAAAAAGCTGTATTGATCAGTCACCAGGCTCATTCCTATTTTTCCTTCTGTCATTTGCTAACTACATCTAAATCAGCTGCTTCGATAACCACCTTCTGCCGCTGCTAACCTTTTCAAAAATATCAGGCCAACCAGAAAAGGGAGGGGTACGGAACGTGACACACAGAGCTAAGGTGGCCCTAAGCGGTCACTTTTCTCGGGCAATTGCCAGGGACTGGTATACACTCAGGAGTTGGAATTCCACAGAGAGCCACCATCTTCACGTCAAAGACACGAGCTCCACTTTCTATTTCACTAGAAAGGTTTCTGTGGGAAAATTCAGATGTAACTCCAAATCCTCTCAGGAATTGATCCAGAGTCTCCCTGCCCAAAAGCAGAAAGCAGGACAAGGCATAAAGTGGGATGTGATAAAGGCAGCCAATACAAATTCTCAACTCACAAAGAGCCCAAGCAGCGGAGAACCAAGAACATGCCACTGGCTTGGCTGGCAAGGCCACAACCTCCAGAAGAGGAGTTTCCCGGAGTGGCAGGAGGTGAGAGGACAGCAGGGAGCGCGATGTTCTCAAGAATCTGAGGTGCTCGCTTCGGCAGCACACACACTAAAACCGGAACGCTACAGACAAGGTCAGCAAGGGCCCTGCACAAGGATGACACGCAAATTTGTGAAGTGTTCCACATTTCTAAATCTTAAAAAAAAAAAACCACAGAACTTTGGAAGGGACAGGAAACAGTCTCTTCAGCCATTTCCCAGACGACGTGTGGCAAGACATTGGATTCTAAGGAAGCAGAGACCTTGGGATGCGTTGAGAACTGGGAAACTTAACAGGCTGGGAACACATTTCAAGGCTCATTGTATCACTGACAAGTGATAAAACAAGGCCTCAGAAAAGAAAAAACTCAATGTTCTATTTTCTTAATTCTTAAAAGTTAGCTTCAATGGAACCTTTAAATTATGTGGATTAAGGTAATCTGTAAGGACTATGAAGCAGCAGGTTGTTGTTTATAATGGGCAACACGAGTCTTGCTTTCCATGTTCCTTGGAAGGTCACACTTTGGAAATGAATTGTTTCCTGATCAGCAGTCTTACCTGGTGGTCAAACACCCCGTGTTCTCTCGGGTCAGACTCCAGGTCCTCTTCCGAGAGTGACAGCAGAGAGCCCCCCCGCTCCTCGCGGCTGGAAGGGTGTCTGCGCTCTTTGCTGTCTGCAGGACTTCCTTCCAGAGATAAGGACGGCTTGTTTCCCAGAGCAGCTCCTCCTGCCAAGCCTTCCAGACTGAAACTGAGCACAGAGCACGGGAATCAGTTCATTCGGCTTGGGAGTCTAGACTGGAAGGGCACAAAACCTCGCTGGCTGTGTGTCCCCACTGGAGTACTGTCCCCAGGGCACGGCACACAGAGCCACTGGAGTACTGTCCCCAGGGCACGGCACACAGAGCCACTGGAGTACTGTCCCCGGGTCACGGCACAGAGCCACTAGAGTACTGTCCCCAGGGCACGGCACACAGAGCCACTGGAGTACTGTCCCCAGGGCACGGCACACAGAGCGTCATCCTCCCAGAGCTCTGGGAGCTGAGGAAGCACGCTGCACTGAACGCCTTCTCACCTTGGGCACCGCATTTCAATGATGACCAGTGCAGGCCACTTCCTGAGCTGTTTTTCTCTCTCTCACGTGACCATACCACACTGTCTGATCTTTCGTGTGTGTGCTTCTCCTTGATCTGATATAATTAAACTGCACCAGGACCTAACACTTCGATGCCAAATAATCAGATGCCACAGAGAAAACAAGAGCATAAGTAACTGAGAAAGCACCCTGGGTGACGTGCCTTTGTCTGTTAAGTGGATGCCACAACTCTACACTCAGCTACGTCCTAGGTGACCCCTGGTAACTGCACAGGTACGTGTCCAGCAAAACCCAAATGGAACCCATGTGCATTTTCTTCTGGGCACACCTGGCCAGACACTGCTGCGTACAGAGTAAGTGGAAAAAAGCTACCAAGTCCAAGTGTTCACATTTTTGTCTTGATACTGATAAAGGGAAGAAAAGCAAACAGGGTTCAGAATTTAAATGAAACCCTTTAGCTGAAGATGTTTGTGGTCTGCAAAACGCAAAAGCGTTTTCAGTAAGCATGAGGCCAGCGAGGTTATCAGTGAGGTATGCTCCTTGGGTTGCTTATTAAAATAATTCACACCTGTTAGAACTGCAATGGGAATTTCTTTAAAATAAGCAAGATTTCAAGATACAGTAGAGGGGCCCATATCTTCCCTCACTGGCACTGTATTTGAGAGTACCCTGCGACTGTTTGTTTACGTGAGCTTCGGGAAAATGGCATTGTGGGCTCCCCCATGCCAGTCTGGAAGACCTGTGCTTGCCTCTGTTATCCCCACAAATTACTCCTGAACTGGAACCACTGGCTTCTATCTCCTACTGTGGGTAAACAGAACAGATACGAGAACAGAACCACAACCATAGGAAAATGTCTTTCCAAAACTTATTTTCAATACCACAGGTAAGCGCAGAGACTAAGTAAAGAACAGATTCAGCGTTCTGTTGTGAGTTATTTGAAAAGCCAGAGGAAACCAGATCAATGTTAACATAAAACTCAACCCCGAGAGTGTCGGAGCCATGAAGTCCAGCTGCTCCGCACGGGGAGCCTCTGAATGCTGAGGCAGGAGACTGACGGTTTTGGAAGCAAAGCAGACACCAGTGCACCTCATTAGCTGCCTTTCTTTTCCAATCGTTCTCCTCAGGATACGGGAATTCCTACGTCCTGGGAACTGGGACAGACCCCAAAGACATGGCGTGCCATTCCACAAAGACGAGCCAGCAGAAGACACCAGGTCTACAGCCACTGGAGACAAACCAGACGCTCAGGGCACTGCCACTCCTAGGTGCCACCCCTCCCCCATCAGCAGTGCCCACAGCAGAGGCAACAGCAGGCCACCCATATGCACCACAGCCACACAGAAGCCAGCTCCAAGCCAAACACCCAGGTGCCACACTGGACAGTCCCCTGCCAGGTGGCGGGACAGGTGAGGATACCATACCTTCTGTAATTACAGTCAGCACTCAGGGCGGCCGAGTACTGCACACCAGAGGGGCACCAGCTCATACTGGGGATGACACAGAGGCAAAAATGAAAACAGAGAGAGGGAAACAAGGATGGCATTATTAGGTTTTAAAAGAAAGGGCACAGTTAGAGAAAGAACCATCAAAACATTTAAGAATATAACATTGAGAATTTAGAAAAAGGCTCCAGTGAGATCCAGGGAAACTTAAAATAGCTTCATCACTGTCTAAGTAATGTTTTGGAGAAGACTAAGTGAGCTCCTTGCAGGAGAACCAGTCCCACCTGACTCCCCCGAGCCGAGAACTCCTGGTTACCACTCGGCAAGAGGACACCAGCCCTGTGGCTCCCTCCAGAGACCTCAGAGTGCTTCAGCTCCCCTGAGGCCAGCCTCTCCGCACGGCCACCTCGGCCACATCGCCCTGAACACAGAATCTCTAACTGTGCGCTTCAGGCAACAGTAACAAGCCAGGCTCAGGGGCTCATGAACGTAGTTGCTTTCCTCAGGTTTCCATTAGGAATCCAACTGCACACACAGTTCATTAATCCTGCACACAGGCTAATGGGCTCATACTCGCACCCACTTCTAAACCCAAGTCACAAGGAGATAAGGCAAAACCAGTATCTGAATAATGATGTAGGGATCTCTCTCTCTCAGGAATTCCATGTACTGAGCTGGAAATGTGTATTTTAAACTTTCAGCTTCTAGCCGTGTTTCCCGCAAAATAATCCGAGGCCATCTGATCACGGACCTGATGACCGATAACTGGTATCAGTTCTCAAGCGGCGGGGAGAGAAAATCTGGGGCTGATAACTCATCCGAAATATCTAGAGCTCGGTGACTGGAAGGGCAGCAGGTCAGAGTTTTTGAATAGCCAAAAGCTGTTAATTCAAAAAAATCCACTGTTACTATCTGCACCTTCCAGCACTGAGTGGTCCCCTTTGTTTTCAGAAGGGGGGTTGAGAACAGAGCTCAGGGGCAACAGGAAGACCACGCTGCTCCTCCTGAACCCTGCGGATAGGGGAGGGGCTGGCACCAAACCCCAGGGGAGGGGCAGGAGAGCGGTGTGTGCGGCACAGAGCCCCTCTCAGGGTCTTTCACAAGATTTCTAAGCCGTCACTCACAAATCATTTAAACAGCATTAAATCCAATTGAAAGACTAACACAAAGCTCGTAAGTGGGACAGCAGCAAGCAGGGATACACGGTCGAGGCACATCACCGGTGAGCAGGACCCGGCTAATGCCAGTGCTCTCCTGGAGCAACAGCGTTCACAAACACAAACACAAACACCCCAGTGCATTCCCAAGATGCTAAAAAATAAGTCCGATATACCTAAACACCCAGCTTCTTAAAAATTGATCGCGGTAATCTGTAACTGAACAGACACTGCGAACTGCCTCTCCCAAGAACCAGCTCTCTGTGCAGTTAAACACTGCCCTTGCCCTTGCGGAAGAGCAGGACGAACCGCACGCAGGGCGTGGAGAGTGAGGATGACCACAGCCCTCTCAGAGGGCCACAGCGTCTGCCCTCCGGGTGGGGAAAACGTCCTGGGGCACTAAGAGCACCTCTGAGAGCAGCCTCCTTTTCTCAGCCCCTCTAACAGTACAGGTAAGATCTAATGGTTCACCGGCTTTGTTTGGAAATTTAGGAAGTCCTAGATTACAAAAACAAACATTTCTCTCCCTCACTTTTCCATACCAGGAATGTTTCAATTTTACAAAATTTAAAATTGTATTTCATGGCCGGCGCCGCGGCTCACTAGGCTAATCCACCGCCTTGCAGCGCTGGCACACCGGGTTCTAGTCCCGGTTGCCCCTCTTCCAGTCCAGCTCTCTGCTGTGGCCAGGGAGTGCAGTGGAGGATGGCCCAAGTGCTTGGGCCCTGCACCCCATGGGAGACCAGGAGAAGCACCTGGCTCCTGCCATCGGATCAGCGCCGTGCGCCGGCCGCAGCGGACACTGGGTGAACCAATGGCAAAAGGAAGACCTTTCTGTCTCTTTCTCTCACTGTCCACTCTGCCTGTCAAAAAAATAAAAAATAAAAAAATAAAAAATAAAAAAATAAAAAATAAAAATAAAATAAATAAAATAAAATTGTATTTCACGTTCTTCCTACAAAAATAGGCTTCAATCTGGATGAAACTATCCTTGGAGTTGCTGATGGTTATGTCGGTCATGCCTTGGACGAGGGCCAGCAACTCATCTGTCACCTACTTTAATAAATGAATGCGGAAGATCTCTAACAGTGAGCTGACAAATACCCACAGGGTTTAATACCTTTTACTTCATGTGTTCCCCTCAAGAGCAATTCAGCCGCACTCACAATTATCAGAGACACTACAGATTATCTGAATCTAAACTCATACACACCACACACACACACATCACACACACACAAGTACACGTGTTCACAACCACACACAAGCACACACGTACACACATCGCACACATGTACACAACCACACACAAGCACACGTGTACACAACCACACACAAGCACACAGGTACACACACAAGCACACATGTACACACAAGCACACATGTACACACACAAGCACACAGGTACACAACCACACACAAGCACACATGTACACACACAAGCACACAGGTACACAACCACACACAAGCACACAGGTACACAACCACACACAAGCACACATGTACACAACCGCACACAAGCACACATGTACACGCACACACCACACACAAGCACACATGTACACACACGCACCACACACAAGCACACATGTACACACACACACCACACACACACATTTTTGGTCTCAAACCTGGCATTGACCAAAGTATCCATTTGAAAAAGTTCAAGCAGGAAAGATCACTACTTGCCTGCCTCTCAACAAATCAGCTCAGCTAACAGTAATACCCCTTCAGCATGTCCCCTAACACACAGGTCCATCTAACAGCTAAAACACTCCCTTGTATACATGTTCCCAAAAACAAGAAGCTAGCTTAAATGCTATAAAGGTCATTAATGATTTACAAATAGTAAAAGTAAACCAAACTCAGCATTTAGAAAACCTAAAGCAAACCAGCACTTTTGACTAGAACTGACTTCCAAGCTTACTAATCACTTATTTTTAGTTGCACAATTTTACCTGGGAGGTAATAATTAAGGAATTGAAAGGCTGAAAGATGGACTTATGCCTCTTGTTTTCAGAAACCACTATATCAACAAGGCAATGGGAACTGCCAGGTAGCCCAGGAACAAGTCTCTCACCAACAAAGTGTCGAAAATATATCGGGGGGGGGGGGGCAGCACTGTGGTGCAGTGGGTAAAGTCGCAGCCTGCAGTGCCGGCATCCCATATGGGTGCCAGTTCAAGTGCTAGCTGCTGATCCAGCTCTCTGCTGTGGCCTGGGAAAGCAGTAGAAGTTGGCCCCAGTCCTTGGGCCCCTGCGCCCATGTGGAAGAAGCTACTGTATCCTGGCTTCAGATCAGCAGATCTCCGGCCATTACGGCCATCTGGGGAGTGAAGCAGCAGATCGAAGACCTCTCTCTCTCTCTCTGCCTCTCCTTCTCTGTGTAACTCTGAATTCCAAATAAATAAATCCTGAGATATGTATGTATCAGGATCTGTGCGTGAGCACACAGGTGTTTCTATTTCTCTTCTAGCGAAGGGAAGAACTGCTTTTCAGGGACAATTAAGACAAGTCCAATTCCCCTACAGAAAGGCAGGTGAGACCTGACCATCCAAGTCATCCGAACACCAGTGAGTGACAGATGACAAAAATACTATCAAAAACGTAACAAAACAAAGTAGAATCGGGAAGAAACATCAGATTAAAAAAATTTCCTTTGGTACAGATCCCAGCATTCACTAAGTACGTAGATTTCATCTGCTCAAATCAGATGCAGCATTTGACAGAAAACAGCGCACGGGATGAAGCAGTGAGGTGCCTGTCAGTATGCACTGGGAGCGGCAGGGTTAGTCCATCGAGGTGAAGAGCTCTGTACCTTCTCCTATGAATGGGAGGTCTCCTGACAACATCCCCAAGAACTCGCACTGAACTGAAAATGAATGGTGGAAGAGGTCAGTGTCGCAGGGCACAGAATGGGACACAAACGCACGAGACACACACACCACAAGGGGAAGACAGACACAGTACAGGGGCAAGACAAGGGGGCATGGTGGAGCAGTGGGGGCCGCCTTCACTCCCCCCACCCCGTGCTCTAGGGAGCCAATCAGATGACATGTTATTAAGTTTATTAAATTGTAAAAGCACAAGGATCAAAAAAGATTATTCAAAACTTTAAAAGGGTTTTTGGAGGACTTTAAAATTCAGGTGCATAATATTATAAGTCAAACTCATGAAAGTGATCATTAAAGTCCCATGACATCAGACACTGAAAACACAAACAACGTGACTGACAGAGTTCTAGGCTCACTTCAGTCTTGAGATCACCATGAATCCTGGGAAAATCATTTATTTGAGCTTCAATTTCCTCATCTGAGCTACCAGGTCACAAACTAAAACGCAGCTCTGACAGCAAAGTCTCCACACAGCGGCCCACGTCCCTGGAACACCAATGCTCACTGCGTGATGTGCTCATCACTAAGACACGGTCGCCCTGGTCAGCACGTCACCCTTGCTTTGGGAAGGGAACTCTGGCTGTAGGGATCATTCCCCACACCCATAGATTTTCCTTTGTGGTCCATGCTTTAAAAAAAAAAGTACAGCATGAATCAAACTGGTAAGCAAAGTGCTTAGAAACTGCTTTTGTACATAATCTAGAGTCTGTGGATGAGACTATCAGCAGATATAACACACCAACGACTCTGGTTAGCACCCTGAACTTGGCAGATACAACACGCCGACGACTCTGGCTAGCACCCTGAACTTGGCAGATACAACACGCCGAAGACTCTGGTTAGCACCCTGAACTTGGCAGATACAACACGCCGACGACTCTGGTTAGCACCCTGAACTTGGCAGATACAACACGCCGACGACTCTGGTTAGCACCCTGAACTTGGCAGATACAACACACCGACGACTCTGGCTAGCACCCTGACCTTGGCAGATACAACACGCCGACGACTCTGGTTAGCACCCTGAACTTGGCAGATGGGCGTGGGGATGCACAAGGGTCCTGGATTAAGAGCTGGAAGCGCCTGGTGAATGACACAAACTCTCGGCCCAGTGTCGTCTTCTGTGATCGAGGGGATGACACCCCCAACGCAGGGGGAGCCGAGAGACTGCACGGACGGTGGAACTAAACAGGTCTGTGAGCCCCAGGGGCAGCTGAGCTGTGAACACGGACGGCCGTAAAGCAGCCATCAGCCCTCTCCTTCAGGTACTTCTCCCCGGGACCAGGCAGCTCTGGAATGCGCACAGCCTGGCAGACGCACTGTTCACAGGTGTCCAGGCATCCGGGGACCAGAGCAAACCCAACTTCTCTTTCTACAGCCTGCTTCCAAGAGAGGGACTAAGCCTGGGGAACACAGATGTCCTAAGACCAAAGACACATGATGAGATTATGCTCCCTTAAGGATTAAACAATGGCCATTTATCCTTTATCAAAGCCTTCTGCTTTAGAACCACATGGCTTTAATTCTTGGAAAGCTTTTTTTTAAAATGTAGATTTTTGTTAAGGCTGTAAGACTCCTTGTTTATCTAATTCAAGACGGGCAGGAAACTAGTCCCTTCCATGTTCTCTGTGCACAGATCTCACTAACACAGCTGGCAAACGCTGCACTTACTACGTATGCACTCTACGAGCCACAGTTCAGTTGATTATTACAAGCATTTAAAGGCAGGTATTTTACAGATGAGAAAATCGAAGCTCAGGGGATGAAGTGACTTGTCCAAGGGTCACCTCCAAAGCAAGCACAGCACTGAAATCTGAACATGCATCGTCCTGACCCCAAAGCGTGGGTCTGTCTCCTAGTCTCACCAACAGTAACAGCAAAGCAGAGACTCCTCAACAACAAGCAGACAGACACTGCGCCTTCAGCCCGCTCTCACCTCCGCTGGTTCATTTCTGCATCGCTGGCTGTGTTCTTCCCAGGACCCCAGCTGTGCCTCCGGAAAGGGGACAGAGGACGCATGGAGCCCCGCAGGACTGAGCAGCTGGCAGGCACGTCAGTGATGCTGTCCATCTCTTCTTCCTCTTCCACCTCACCACCGCCACCAGGCTCATTCTCACTCTCGCGGCCCTCAGCTCCCATCCCGAGGCTGGCAAAGCCATCAGGGCTCTGCTCATCTCCGGACCTGTTCAACCCTGCAACCTGGGGCAGAGACACATCACCACCCCGAGAGGAATGCTGATCCGGCGAAGCTGCGTCCTCGGCGGAAGAACTGGATCCCAGGATGTCGCTGGCCGACCGCTCTTGTGAGGGCTGCAACAGACAGGAAACACGGTTGGCTCTGACAACGACGTAGCAGACAGCCCCAGTTACTCCAGGCCATGCCAACGGCTTCGCAGTAGACCCCAGAAGGGCAGGATCAGAACTGGCTTCAAATACACAGATTTTTTTTTTTTTAATTTATCTGAGAGGCAGAGATGGAGAGAGCTCCAGTCCACAGCTTCACTCCTCAAATGCCTGTGATGGCTGGGGCTGGGCTGGGCTGAAGCCAGGAGCCAGGACTTCTCCAGGCTTCTCACGAGCAGCAAGGACGCACTCACTTGAGCCGTCAGGATCTGCACTGGCAGGAAGCTGGAGGTGGGAGCCAGAGCCAGGACTCCGACACTGGCTATGGGTTTCCTGATCAGCATGTTCACTGCTAGGCTAGATGCCCACGCCAACAGAGAAGCCTTTGGAACACGTGACCAAGGCTTGGTCTGAGTCCACCTGGCCTCCAGGATAGAATGGTCAAGGTCCCCTCTTTCCAGCCTCTTCCCAGAGGAACAATATTAGAAGTACAGAATTTTTGTTTCTTTCTTTTTTCTTTCTTTTTTTTTTTTTTGAGAGGCAGAGTTACAGACAGAGGGAGAGACAGAGAGATAGGCTTTCTATCCACTGGTTCACTCCCCAAATGGCTGTGACAGCCGGAGCTAGGCTGATCTGAAGCCAGGAGCTTCCTCTAGGTCTCCCACGTGGGTGCAGGGGCCCAAGCACTTGGGCCATCTTCCACTGCTCTCCCAGGCTATCAGCAGGGAGCTGGACTGCAAGTGGAACAGCTGGAACTCGAACCCGCACTCATGGGTTTCCGGTATCACAGGCAGATAGATGCTTAACCCACTATGTCACGGTACTGGCCCTTTTGTTTCTTTCAGAGTAAAGAAACACATTTTCTAGGTCCATCCTTTCAGTCAATGCCATCAGCTTAAATGAGGCAGCCTGTTTGCCTCTGGTTTCCGCAGTATGAAAACTCCAAGCCAGCATTTCATCAGGTTTAGTTTTATTCACAAACTTAAACTGAAAACAAAGCCTGGCCTTAACAACCGTGCTCCAGCTAATCTTCCAAAGAAGCATGTGGCTGCTTTGATTGAACTCCTGGGAAACAGGATGGCTTAGGATCCCACGTAAGGTAGGCTGCACATACCTGTGTGGAAAAACGTTACTTTTCCCCAGTTTCACTGAGAACTAGCAGAAGGTTATGCAGTCCGATCATACGTAAAACGATCAGTCCAGGCAGTGGAGCGGCAGTGCCCTATCCCCGGGCAGCTTCCAGAGCCCTGCAGCAGCAGTGCAGCTCTGGTCCGGCAGCCCTGCGTCCTCCACCTGCTCAGACACCGGAGCTGTCACCGGGCGGCTGAGGCAAGGAGGAGCTGGGCATGATCGCATCCCCCTTCCAATGCGGCCATTGTCAAAATACCTTTATTTTGCACTCTTACAGGACCAGGAGCAAGGGAAGGGAAGGTCTTTTTGTAATTTTTTTCACAATATTTTCCTAGTTCTCTAAGTAGGCAGCTGACTCAATGTTTCAGTTAAGAGTGAAGAAATCTGGCACTGACACTGTGGCATAGCAGGTGGGGCTACCACCTGCAATGCTGGAATCCCATATGTATGCTGGTTCATGTCCTGGCTGCTCCAGTTCCCATCCAGCTCCCTACTAGTGGCCTGAGAAAAGCAGCGGAAGATGGCTCAAGTGTTTGGGCCCCTGCACCCACGTCGGAGACCCAGATGAAATTCCTGGCTTCTGGCTTTGGCTTGGCCCAGCCCCTATCATTGCAGCTGTCCAGGGAGTGAGCCAGTGTTCGCTCGCTCTCACTCTCATTCTCTCTTTCAAGTGAATGGATAAATCTTTAAAAAAAAAAAGTGAAGAAATTTATGATACTTATGGGAAATAAAACCAATCTATGAGAACCAATGCACCGTTTCAGCTTTGGAGCAGAAAATCAGCACCAGAACATGAATCTTTTCAAAGGTTTAACTTAAGCAAACTTAAGTTTCAGATGAAAAACATACTAGCTTCCAGGCCAACTCTCATGGCTTTTATCATGAGGATTCTTCTTCGCCCCATCCCGTGGAATCCAGCTCCCGTGTTACCTGCCTGTGAGATGACATGTGGATGAGACTGACCGTCTCCCTATGTGTCTCTGTCTCTTCTGTCCTGATGACGCCACCCTCTGCAGCGTGACCTCATCTTAACTAACGCGTGTCAAAGACCCTGTTCCCAGTTAGGCCACATTCTTGAAGGACATGTATTTGAGAAGGACACTAATCACTTAAGTACAGGCAGAATGCTGGCTTTGAGATGTTTTCTGAAGATGACTGAGGGACAGAATAGAGTTTGGTTGAAGTCGACCTGAGTCCATGCCTTGATTTTGCTGCCCACTGCTTGTGTGGTGGGAACAGACTGGGCCCGTGAGCTGGGTGTGTGGGTGAAGGAGTCGGCTGGGAAAACGAGGACTAAGCCTGTGCCTGAGGCGACATGAAAGTCGTCCCCCCCCCCCCCCCCCCGGTGTGTCCTCCTGCACAGGAGGGGAACACAGATGAGGGACGGCCCTTTCACCTCCAACATCAGCCCTCTTTCCTTAGGGCCTGTGCCATTTTGAAAACCAGCAAACATCCTCGCAGGTCAAAGCAGAAGGCGCACAAAGAATGGATGCTCCAAGGGCATGGTGTGAAGTGTGGCTGTGCTTTAGGAGAGCCACCCTCTCACTGGGACAGGGCCTGGAGGTGTGGCTAAAGATACCTTTCTGCTGCATTTCAGGCCAAATAGACTACAGAGATTGTTTTAAAGATTTATTTTATTTATGTGAAAGTCATGGTGTTGGGGGGGGGGGGTGAGAGAGAGAAGGAGGGAGGCGGGGATGGTGGTGGTGGTGGTGGAATATCTTTCTTCTGCGGGTTCACTCCCCAAATGGCCACAGCAGTTCGGGCTGGGCCCGTCTGTCTGGATCTCCCACGTGGGTGGCAGGGCCCACATGTCTGGACCACCACTCAGTCACTTCCCCAGACACATCAGCAGGTAGCTGCACCAGAAGTGGAGCAGCCAGGACTCCAACTGGAGCTCATATGGGATACTGGCATGCAGGCTGTCGCTTTAACTCTCTGTGCCACAATGCCAGTCCCGTTACGGAAATTTTAATTGTAACAATCAAATCATAAAGCTAAAAATTAATGAAAAGGTCTAAATAAAATGACAATGATGGCGTGGGAGTTTTGCCCAGTGGTTAAGACACACATGGTTTAATTCATGGCGCCACCTCCTTGCCCCGGGAGGCAGGTGATGGCTCAAGGAATTGGATTCCTGCCACTTCTGTGGGAGACCTGGACTGAGTTCAGGTCTGCAGTCTGGTGCCGCAGACCGGCTTTACCTGGGCTGCAGGCATCTGAAGAAGGAAGCAGACAGACCACTCTGTATGTCTCTCTCCCAAATGTTTGTAATGTCTGAGAAGCTATTACTATTCTTAAATACATGTGCAAAGTAACCAGTGAACATTCACAGAGTGATGACTGGTTACGCAGCACGCGGGAGGCTCTGTGTTTAGCCAGATGGATTACTTCTTCTAATCCAAGCAGTTATTTCGCTTAGTACGGACACTTACTGCCATTTTACAGATGCGAAAACTGTGGTTCACTGAGGTTAAATAATAAACTCAAGACTATTTAATTTGACTGGTTTGGGGCAAGGCCAGCTCTGCCTTTTTTAAAGTTCCCTTGGTGATTCTAGATAGAGGGTGGGCTTAATCTCACTTCTACAAGCTACATAACGGCTATAAGAATATTTACATCAAGTACGATGGAATCCCCAGTCCTAAATGCAAAGACCAAAACTAGGAAGCTTCTAAAGAAAATCACTAGCTGGGAGTGGGATGGAGTAAAGAAGAAAAAGAATTAATAAGTGGCAGGAAATCAGCTTCCTGGGACACGACCATGAGAGTAAAGAAGTAAGCCGTGGACTGAAGGAATAGCCACAACATTCAAATCTAACAAAGGACTGGAATCCAGATAGATTTGGAACTGCCACTTCTCAACAACTGAAAAAAAATCCAAGTCTTAAAAATAGGCCACAGACTTGAACAGACACCCATAAAGGAAGATACACAGTGGCCAATAAGCACGGGAAAACGTGTTTCAGACCATATTGGTTATCAGGGAAATGCAAATCTAAACTATAATGAGATCCTCACTACACGCACATCAGAAGTGCTGACATTAAAGCAGTAACAATTACACATGTTGGGAAGCACGTGGAGCAACCAGAGCGCTCACACTCGCTGGTGAGGATGTGAGATGGCGACACAGTCTGGAAAGGTCTTTTTCTTACAAACACGACACCTCCCACACCTCCCACCCTCAGGTGTCTGCCCAAGAGGACCAGTACTGTTTAGATGGGTGTAGGGAGGAGCAGAGCTTTCCCAAGTGATTCGGGCAGGTCCTGGCTGAGGAGGCCTCAAGCAACAAACAGGCCAACCGGAGCACTCACCACAGCTCAGAATGCGCACTTCCTCGTGTGTGCTGTTACCAAAATAACTGTACACAAGTGAAGTGATACTTTTAATTCATTCTGAGATGCATCAAAGAATTCGAGGGACAGACAGAAGGATGGACACACACAGTTATGTAACGAAGCAAATTCGATTAAAGGTTAATTGTGGGCCGGCGCTATGGCTCACTAGGCTAATCCTCCACCTTGCGGCGCCAGCACACCAGGTTCTAGTCCCGGTTGGGGCGCCGGATTCTGTCCCGGTTGCCCCTCTTCCAGGCCAGCTCTCTGCTGTGGCCAGTGAGTGCAGTGGAGGATGGCCCAAGTGCTTGGGCCCTGAACCCCATGGGAGACCAGGAGAAGCACCTGGCTCCTGCCATCGGATCAGTGCGGTGCGCCGGCCGCAGTGCGCCAGCCGCAGTGGCCATTGGAGGGTGAACCAACGGCAAAAGGAAGACCTTTCTCTCTGTCTCTCTCTCTCTCTGTCCACTCTGCCTGTCAAAAAAAAATTTAAAAAAATTAAATAAATAAATAAATAAAAGCTTAATTGCAGAACCCAGGTCCGCGTCTGTGTGAGCTCACGGCACAATTCTCCAAGTTTCCTGTATTCCAGTACCTTCGCAATCAAAGATTTGGGGGAGACGGCCGTTTGGCATCTTTGAGCAGAGTTACATTACACAAACAGGTATCACATAATATACGCTTACTACCTGGAAATACAGAAACTGCTGCCACTTACTATTACACCTGAAGGCATTCACTTAATACTGCCAAAATGAGTCCTTTCATTTTCACTTACTCGCCAAGTATTTGTTATTTGCTATGTTACGCACAAGGCATTCCACTGTGTGCACATGAAAAGACCAGCCCATTTTAAACCAGCACACATTCATCATTTAATGGATTCTAAGAATCTGAAGACCGGAACACAAGCATTGTCCCTGGTCCACAGTTCTGAAATTCTAATGATTTTGGTACTTCACAGTTTTTCTCATTTTAATTCTATAAATATATTTATTTTTACCTAAAAGTTTTCTTTTATATACTAATTTTTTGGCTTGGTGTTCAAGTACCTAGGCAAAAAGTACACCTTATGAAGCCAAGGATGTTCCTGTAAGTTACTCTGATAATAAGTAGTTGTGGCTCCCTCTCACCAGCCAGGGAGAACACAGTGGAAGGGCTTAGCCTGACCTTCCCAAGGAGACGCAGCGATTCCACCCTCTGCTGCTCTCCCCAGGCCATTAGCAGGGCGTTGGATGGGAAGTTTAACAGCCGGGAAGTGAACTGGTGTCCACAAGGAATGCTGGCATCACAGGCAGCAGCCTTACCCTTTTGTGCCACAGTGCTGGCCCCATAACAATTCTTACAGTCTCTGTACACCTCAACTATCCTTGTGCATAACAGAATAGCGCAGATCATTGGTATTTTATGATCACAGCTTCTCAGTTGGTGCCAAAATGATCCCAGGACTGTATCTTACTTTCAAAACAAAATCTAAATTTCATGCTGTTGATCTTAGAAACAGCGCAGGAACCAGAAACTGCCCATAAGGGCTGCAGACTGAACAGAGCTTGCCTCCCCAAACTCATGCAGAGTGGGACTTTTTAAAGGTTGACAAATTCATGGAATTACAGCATCTGGAGAGGCAGGTCTGCTGGGGAGGTGGCTCTTGTCATGGGGCTGGGGTACTCACGCAGAGTTCCTGCCTCTCTGTGTGACCTTCCTCACACCCTCTCCACCAGATGCCAGACCTCTGGGGCTGCCTGGACCTGAACGGAGAGACTGCAAACTCTAAAACTTTTCCTTCCCAGAAAACTCTTCTCAGGTTTTAGTGCAGTCACGAAAAGCTAATACCGCAGGAGGAATCTCAGGGCTCACGGCACCCCCTGTAGTCACATCGAGCAGGAGGACAGTGAGTGGAAGGAACAGATGAAGGTGAGAGGTCAGCACAGGCACTGGCGGCGGTGCTGGAGGCCGCTGCAAGGCCGGATTCTCACACGGCTCCAGGAAGTGACTTCATGCAGCACTCGGAGCTCACAGGGAAGGATGCTGTCATGCCCTAAGATTATTTTCTAGTGCAGGGAGGAGAAGAGGGTCAGACCCTGGGAAGACACTTGAGGACATCCAGTATTTCCCAGCGCATGCTTTGGGGTGACCTCTGAGTAGCAGACAGCCTGTTCTGCCAGTGCCGGGCTTCTAGATGAATCACCGGTTACTAGACTGAGTGGAAAAGACCACCACAACAAAATGGCCAACAGTCAGGCCTAGCTGCAAACTTCGATTCTCTATCTCGCTGAGTAACTTGGGGTAAAGTCTGTTTCCACAGGGAAGAGGGTAAATCCACCTCCCTGCAGGTGACATCGAAGGCCGAATGTGTGCGATGGGGCTGACGCCTGCCTCCTGAAAGCATGGGTCAGCCTCAGCCCTCCCGGTCCTTTCCCTTTCACGGGGGAGGCCCCACTGAAACACTGAGGACACACTGTTGCAAACACTGCTCCTGGGCCCATCCCAGGCTACCCAGACATCTCGCGCCCGCCTGGAGAGGTGGCAGGCATGCAGCACTCTGCAGAGGAGCTCTGATTTGGGGAGTATTGTTCAGCTTTTAGAAGTTGTATCTGGGGAGTCTTCCTGCAGAAGCTGCCCACCCAGCACAGGTCCTTTATGGAAAAACCAGGACAACCATCACTCTGCAGGGAGCAAGCTGCCGTGCACCCGAGAGGTAGGAAGCATTTCTTAGTCAAGACACTTCCTTCTTTTTTTTGAAAAGTTGTTACTATTAAAAAAATTTTCAAACACACATAAACATTCAACAAATTTCCACACCTTTGTGACCCAATTTCACGGATTAATTATTCTATTTTAAAGCAGGAATTTAAAGAAAAATCTCTGATCTCAGAAAAAAAGCATGTTCACATTATACAAATAAAAAATTGCTTAAAGAGAAAAAAGCATGTTTTTAGGAACCAATATCTGCAGAATGGTATTCCCCTTAATGGGAACAAAAATCTACATTTAAAATGTCACCATCACAGTGGAAATTACCCAAATTCTGATTTAATAAATAGAAAAAATGCTAGTTCCTGTTTTCTCAATTAACTTTAGAGAAGGAGGATGTTCCCTCTAAGAGCTGGTGCAGCGAGTAACAGGGGCAGAATCCCCAGGCCCACCCCAGGTCTCTCCAGAGCTCTTGGGAAGACAATGAGCCCCAGAGGGAAACAAGCCAGGGAAGGAGGCCGTGCGGGAACGGCCCAGAGCTAACGCACAGAGGCCTCGGGCGCTCCGGACCGCACCGCCAGGACTCGGCCTCCACTCCTCACCACGACTTCTAAACGTCCTCTCACGAACACAGACCGTAAAACCAGTCAGTCTTCTAGTCTTCCTCACAGCTCCCGAGTTCTGCCCCACTCCCCACTCCAGGAGACCCACCAGGGCGTGCGACTGAGCACAACGCTGCCCTGCTATGGGAAGCCCTTGACCCTGGCTGAGCCAGAACCAAACACTAGAAACAGAAAGCAGTGACCACTGCCTCCCTCAGCCACCCCAGCTGCACGGCAGTGACCACTGCCTCCCTCAGCCACCCCAGCTGCACGGCAGTGACCACTGCCTCCCTCAGCCACCCCAGCTGCACGGCAGTGACCACTGCCTCCCTCAGCCACCCCAGCTGCACGGCAGTGACCACTGCCTCCCTCAGCCACCCCCAGCTGCACGGCAGTCACCCTGCCTCCCTCAGCCACCCCAGCTGCACGGCAGTCACCCTACCTCCTTCAGCCACCCCCAGCTGCACGGCAGTCACCCTGCCTCCCTCAGCCACCCCAGCTGCACGGCAGTCACCCTGCCTCCCTCAGCCACTCCAGGTGTATGCAAACATGGCCTGACTCACGCCCACAGGCTTTCCACTGGGGAGATTCAGAAGTTCCGAGTAAGCAGGACAGATGATCAGGGGTGATGTCACCACGCTCAGCAGCAGGCTTCAGGCCTGAACACACGAACCGGAAATGACTCCATGGTTGGCATGTCACATGTGACATCTCGCAGGCCACGCTGTGGTCCCCTCTGCCCGCTAACCGCACTCTCTGTCCTTGACTAAGCTCACCCTGACGGATCTCCCACTCCTGGAGGCTTCAGTGGGAGCAACAAAACCTGCAGAAAACCAGCCACGCTCTTGCAGAAGATGATGTGGGCAAGGCCTTTCCCAAATCCCTGGCAATCTGGAGTTCCTTCTCCAAAGGGAAGGTGTACACTCTAGCTTGATCTCCGCTTACTGGGGGAGGCACCTACAGCGTGGAACAGGTCTCGGCCAGACAATGAGCACAAGGACAGAGGAACAAGGCAGGAAAGGGTTAGGGCAGCCAAAGAGGAACCTGAGAACCACAGGGACAAAAATGCGAAGAAGGCCCACCCAGTACCTCTGAGAACAGGATGCTGCCCACGCCGTCACTGGGGGAGGCGAAGAGCTCCGGATCGCTGCCAGACGCGCTCTGCAGTCCGGCTTGCTTGGGGGCACACTCTCCACCCAGCCCACCATCCAGGAACTTCTCGCATTCTAAAAAAGACAAGTGATCAAACAACATTTAAAAGGAAAATGCACTCTCTTTTCATCCCAGCAGCTGGCCTTTCAGATTTCTTTTTTTATCTTCTTTCCATTCCCTTCCTCTCTCCATGCATCTATCATTCTCTGTCTCTTTTTTTCTTTTTTAAAGATTTATGTTTTTATTTGAAAGGCAGAGCTACAGAGAGGGAGAGGCAGAGAGAGAGAGAGAGAAAGATCTTCCATCCACTGGTTCACTCCCCAAACAGCCACGACAGCTGGAGTTCAGCCAATCTGAAGCCAGGAGCCAGCAGCTTCTTCCAGGAAGAGCTTCCGTGTGAACACGTGGGTGCAGGGGACAGGACTTGGGCCATCTTCTGCTGCTTTCCCAGGCACATTAGCAGGGAGCTGGATTGAAAGTGGAGCAGCTGGGACTCAAAATTAGCCAGCTAGCCCATATGGGATGCCAGCACTTCACATGGCAGCTTTACCCACTATGCCACAGTACTGGCTCCTCATTCTTTTAAATATTAAGAACTATACAGGACACAGCAGTATTTAGCTCTGCTACTCCAAGTCTAGGCTGATACAACTAGTGATGATCATGTTCTACCTACTTACAGGTACATAAGTGGTAACGTTTACCTCCTCCTCCTGGTAGTTAGGGAAGTTTTTCTTTTGCTTCCCGAACCTGATGTCCTCTACCAGGAAACTAAGTGATAGGGTTTGTGGTAACTTTTTGTTTTGAGTCTAAAGTTCTATCTGGAACTTGTTACTTTATCAATAAAAGACAAAGTGAGGAATAACAGAGAGAATGGAACCTCCCCTACTTAAACAATCTTCCGCTGGGAAACTAACGTGTGGTCACAGGACACTGACCACCAAAGTCTGCAGCTCGGCAAAGTGGGACAGGGGCTCTGCTCAACACAGGTCGGGTTCTAGACACAACTGCACTGGAACACTGAGGGAGGCCCAAAGCTTCGCCTGAGGAAATGCAGCAAGGTAGCTCACCTATTCTCCCATGTGATCTGTGGCATCAGTGTCAGACGGTGAACCCAAGAACCTCCAGACCAACTGCTGGGTGGCCACGCACCTCCCAGGAGGCTCTGAAGGTGAGAGCGCAGCACCTGCCCTCTCTTAGCACCATCAGACACGTGCACTTTGTCAGACTTCATCAAATCTGAGGGGGGAGGGCAGCAGAAGGGGTACCTAGCTACTCATAAGACACAGCAAATTCAAGAGCAGCTGATAGTACAAGATGATAGCAAAATTAACAGACCACTAACAGTTTTAGTCTTCATTAATAGACAGTGCACTGAAATCTAAAATGAGAATAGCCCTGGCACCATGTGCTACCCGAACCATGCCTCCCAGGACTGCGTTTGCCCCTAGGTAACATCTGAATTAGAACACTGATGAGCAGAGGGGTGCACGTGGTCATGAGGTCACAACAATGGGAACATTTGGATACTCTCAGCTTTGCAGAAGGACTGGAGGAAATGTGCGTAGGACAGGTATGGGGCAGCTGTGGATTCCCACTATTCTGCCATGGACAAGAACAGAGACCATCAAAGTGGCGGCCCCCACATTCCACCACACAGGGCTCTGGCACAACAGGCTGCATAGCCTCAGAAAGCAGGGAGGTCACTTAACCAGAAGAGCGGATCAGACGTGGTGAACAACTCAAGACGTCACAGAAGAGAAATCCACTCAGAGGGGAGGTGCAGATTCAGCAATATAACTCCCAATGTGACTCTCAGATTCCAAGGTGGCACAATAGCTGTGTAGGGATGGGGGATACAGGCAGGGGGAGGCATGCTCCAGGAAGCTAGTTAACTATCCCCCTTCTCTCTCGTTTCACACGATCTCCAAGACCCGACCAATCATGCTCCCTTCCATAGCTGGGGAGCACTGGTCAACAGCTAGACACGTCCAGCCCCAGCGCCTGCAGGGCCCAGTCAGCATCGGCCCTGACCCTGTGTCCGGGTGACGTAGATGAGAGGGTAGTCGGAGGGCCTTTTAAGGACGGAGGATCCCACTTCCCCAGCAGACATCCAGTCTGGGGTCGCTCTCCGTGTCTTACTCCTGGGGAGCTCTGCTGTTCCGCTCTTCAGCTTTGCTCTACTCTCTCGCTCACCTAATAAAGTGTCCTCACCTTGCAGCTCAGACCAAGTGGTCCTCTCCCACCATGACACTGTACGTGTGCTGAGACACTATGGAAAGAAACTATGCTTATCTAAATGAATTCATAGTCAATGAGTAGTTGACAACAAATTATTTGCCACGAATCAGTCACATAACTTAGAGCATGGGGAGAGGAAGCCTTGAATCACTTGCCAACAACACCATCTTTTCTATTAGACAGGCATTTGGCTACGCAGTGGGAAGTATCCAAACAGAAATGGTATGGGGGAGGGGTGGTGATTACACTCTTCTGACAGAGATGAACATATTAGACAGTTGCAACATAGAATTATATTAGAATGAAAGAGGAAGGAAGGGATTGATCGGAAAATATTTCAGTTGAAAAACGATCTTCACCCATTTCGGCCTTGGTTCAGACCATTTCAGTGTGTGTCTGTCTTTAAAGAGACTGGAAAGACGGGTATTCTGGAGGTTTTCTCCACACTTCGCAGAAGATGCAGTAACTGAAGGTGCTGGTGGATCATGACCTCTCTGTTCCTCCCCGTTGTGCCCCGTAGGAAAATCAAACACTGCACTCTGTGGTTGGGGGAAAACAGGGGTCTGGCCAAGGAGGGAAAGGGCTGTCACAGCAACTGGGCATGGCTGCTTCCTGTCCAGCTGGCAGCCCAACAGACCACGTCCAAACTCCAGACTGAAGATCCCATCAGAACACGGAGAGCAGACCCAGGGTTAGCTCTGCAGGAATACCTCACTTGGAAAATAAATCCAAGCCAGCACTGCAAGGGACCACAAACCAAGTGGGATAAGAGTCCACAGTGTGAAACAATGCTGACTGTTATGTGGGGAGAGGGAAAGCATGAACAACAGGAATAAGGAGAAGGATCCTCAAAGGTACTATAATACCCCACCAACCTGGGAGAAGGATCCTCAAAGGTACTATGATACTCCTCCAACCTGGGAGAAGGATCCAAAAAGGTACTATAATACCCCCCCAACCTGGGAGAAGGATCCTCAAAGGTACTATGATACTCCTCCAACCTGGGAGAAGGATCCAAAAAGGTACTATAATACCCCCCCAACCTGGGAGAAGGATCCTCAAAGGTACTATAATACTCCTCCAACCTGGGAGAAGGATCCTCAAGGTACTATAATACCCCCCAACCTGGGAGAAGGATCCTCAAAGGTACTATAAAACTCCCCCAACCTGCGAGAAGGATCCTCAAAGGTACTATAATATTCCCCGAAGCTGGGAGAAGGATCCTCAAAGGCACCATAATACCCCACCAACCTGGGCGAAGGATCCTCAAAAGTACTATAAAACTCCCCCAACCTGGGAGAAGGATCCTCAAAGGTACTATAATACCCCCCAACCTGGGAGAAGGATCCTCAAAGGTACTATAATACTCCCCGAAGCTGGGAGAAGGATCCTCAAAGGTACTATAATACTCCCCGAAGCTGGGAGAAGGATCCTCAAAGGCACCATAATACCCCACCAACCTGGGCGAAGGATCCTCAAAAGTACTATAAAACTCCCCCAACCTGGGAGAAGGATCCTCAAAGGTACTATAATACCCCCCAACCTGGGAGAAGGATCCTCAAAGGTACTATAATACTCCCCGAAGCTGGGAGAAGGATCCTCAAAGGTACTATAATACTCCCCGAAGCTGGGAGAAGGATCCTCAAAGGTACTATAATATTCCCCGAAGCTGGGAGAAGGATCCTCAAAGGCACCATAATACCCCACCAACCTGGGCGAAGGATCCTCAAAAGTACTATAAAACTCCCCCAACCTGGGAGAAGGATCCTCAAAGGTACTATAATACCCCCCAACCTGGGAGAAGGATCCTCAAAGGTACTATAATACCCCCCAACCTGGGAGAAGGATCCTCAAAGGTACTATAATACTCCCCGAAGCTGGGAGAAGGATCCTCAAAGGTACTATAATACTCCCCGAAGCTGGGAGAAGGATCCTCAAAGGTACTATAATATTCCCCGAAGCTGGGAGAAGGATCCTCAAAGGCACCATAATACCCCACCAACCTGGGCGAAGGATCCTCAAAAGTACTATAAAACTCCCCCAACCTGGGAGAAGGATCCTCAAAGGTACTATAATACCCCCCAACCTGGGAGAAGGATCCTCAAAGGTACTATAATACTCCCCGAAGCTGGGAGAAGGATCCTCAAAGGTACTATAATACTCCCCAACTTGGGCAAAGGATCCTCAAAGGTACTATAATACTCCCCCAACCTGGGAGAAGGATCCTCAAAGGTACTATAATACTCCCCGAAGCTGGGAGAAGGATCCTCAAAGGTACTATAATACCCCACCAACCTGCAAGAAGGATCCTCAAAGGTACTATAATACTCCCCGAAGCTGGGAGAAGGATCCTCAAAGGTACTATAATACCCCACCAACCTGCAAGAAGGATCCTCAAAGGTACTATAATACCCCCCCAACCTGGGAGAAGGATCCTCAAAGGTACTATAATACCCCACCAACCTGCAAGAAGGATCCTCAAAGGTACTATAATATTCCCTGAAGCTGGGAGAAGGATCCTCAAAGGTACTATAATACCCCACCAACCTGGGAGAAGGATCCTCAAAGGTACTATAACATTCCCCGAAGCTGGGAGAAGGATCTTCAAAGGTACTATAATACCCCACCAACCTGCGAGAAGGATCCTCAAAGGTACTATAATACCCCCCAACCTGGGAGAAGGATCCTCAAAGGTACTATAATACCCCCAACCTGGGAGAAGGATCTTCAAAGGTACTATAATACTCCCCCAACCTGGGAGAAGGATCCTCAAAGGTACTATAATACTACCCAACCTGGGAGAAGGATCCTCAAAGGTACTATAATATTCCCCGAAGCTGGGAGAAGGATCCTCAAAGTTATATGTACTGGCAGTTTCAACACTGGTGAAATCCTTCCTTTCTCCCCAGCCTTTCAAAGTGTGACCAAGTGCAAAGGGCACTGGTTTCAGAGTGGCTCCATCTGGCATAAATCTAGGCCCGAGCACTTTCTACAAGAGGAAAATCTCAGGCAAGTAAGCTGTCCTCTCGAAGTCTCCTCTCCACACAGTGAGAGTGGGGCAAGTACCTCCCTGCTAGAGATGCAGAAGCGGTTAGAAGCAACTTATGCATGTAATAACTCTGGGAGTCAGTACTCAGCAGGTGTGCCACTCATGTGCTCACTGACGTTTAGACTTCATTCATCTCTGTGATCCAATGAAGTACTAGAGGACAGCACTTTAAGATGGGCACAGCTGAAGCCTGTCCCACTTTACGGCCTATACATAAATGTGACAGTCGCTATAATCTCTGACAGAGATTATAGTCCTACAGCCTATACATAAATGTTAAGGTCGCTAGGCAGACATGAATCTATGTGTGTGAGAGGAGAAGATGGGTTTCTTTTCTTTCTTTTTTTGTGTGTGTGTGTGTGTGTGAGGAAAATCAATAGTGGAATAAGGAAAGAAACGTAGGACAGGCCTTGGAAGCAGACCAGCATTTACACATCAGAAGTCTTGTCCTTGGTTCCATCACCTTGTTAGGCCTATGGGGATCTCCCCAGCCCTACACCAAGCAGGCTAGCAGGTCCACTATGAAGTTCTGGGAGGAATCTCGGGAAGGTCCAGGCCAGGAAGCCCTCCACCCAGCCACACTCCAAAGGGGGGTGTGTGGGGAGGAGAAACAGACCCGCGCCACATCCACATCCACTGCACTCTGAATACAGCCCGAGTTCTCAGCCCTCTGCTGAGATGCCCGTCCGGAACTCTCTCCATTAAACCTGGCTACCTCACTGGGGCTACGCTCTGTGTCCCTTCCACATTCTCTGTGAGAAGACAAGAGCCTCCAAGCAGCCGTCTCGGGTAGCGCACTGGCAGAGAGCGAGGGCAGCAGTGCAGTCCTGACGAGTGCCGTGTCCAGCCTTCTACCCTTTCCCCGCCTTGTCCAGTGGCAACCCACGTCTGTCAATGTTTCACCGAGACAGATCTTACCCATTTTCCTTTCAACTAGCCACCTTGGCCCTTCCCTGTTCCGCCTCTCTTTTAGTCAAGTCTCTTTGCCACACTCACGCAGGAAAAGCATCCCACATGAGCCGAAGTCAACTTAGTGTTTATCAAACTCTGCCAAGCCCTGCCCAGGTCTGGTCACTCCCCAGCTCTCCATCTCAAAGAGCAGGAAATCAGGGATGGCACTTCTGTTAGGCACACAGGGATGCCATGGGACCCATTTCCCCTACTGCCTTTGCCACTGTTTTGAAAACGTACTGGCCAGAAGAGGTTTCAGACGTTTTCACTGCTACTTTTACCAAGGACCACACCCCCAGCAGGGCCACGTGTTTCAACTCCCTCTTCAATTGGGTTTTTCCCCTAAACTAGTAACAGCGGGCCTCATGGGACCAAAGGGTCCCCATTTTCTCACCTGCTAAATCATGACAGTTTCTCTGCCCACTTATTTAAAGACCCTCTGTTCTACAGCTGAGGCCAATGAATGCCCTGTTACAAAGCTGTCCAATCACCACTGCCCTCCAGTGTAGGATGCCAGGCCTGAAAGATCAAAGAGTAGGGGCCGGCGCCGTGGCTTAACAGGCTAATCCTCTGCCTTGCGGCGCTGGCACACCGGGTTCTAGTGCCGGTCGGGGCGCCGGATTCTGTCCCGGTTGCCCCTCTTCCAGGCCAGCTCTCTGCTATGGCTCGGGAAGGCAGTGGAGGATGGCCCAAGTGCTTGGGCCCTGCACCCGCCCGCATGGGAGACCAGGAGAAGTGCCTGGCTCCTGGCTGCAGATCAGCGAGATGCGCTGGCCACAGCGGCCATTGGAGGGTGAACCAACGGCAAAAAGGAAGACCTTTCTCTCTCTCACTATCCACTCTGCCTGTCCAAAAAAAAAAAAAAAAAAAAGAGTAAAAAGTCTTACCATGCTTTCTAAGATGTTCTAAGCTGCTGAGTCGCCACTGTGACCACCTATGTTAAGTCTTTTTGTCACCCAGTTGTGAATCTCTAAAAATACCCTTAAAAGAAGTTATATTTATGGAGCTATGTTACGAACATAGCTCTATCCGTAAATGTTTTGTCTCTTAGGTTTAAAAGTTTTTCTGAGACAAAGATAAAATGAAACTATGGCCTGAAATTGTTTTTATTAAAAGGTGTTTTCTCTTAATTTAGAGGTGTTGAGGATTGTTTCCAGATGTGAACTGAAGGAATCAGTATGTAGGAAAGAAAGATGTGGAGAAACTTATAAACATAAGAATGTACTTTTGGTGATGAGGATTAACAAACAGAATTTATATGTGGCTAGGAAGTGAAGGACAAAGTATGCTGCAGATGGTTTGTGCAAGCTGAATACTGTGTGAGACTACATCGGATGAGATTAGAAGGAAATGATTTTAAATTCAGCTCCTGCTTATCAGAAGTCCAGATAACAGGGTCAGATGATATTTTACCTCTTTTGTTTCTTGATGTATTTACCTGTCCTAAGTAATGGGAATGTATGCTGATGTCATGTGCTGATCCTTTTAATCAAGGTTTCTCTGAAGTGTTTTAATCAAGGTTTCTCTGCAAGTAACCTAGATAAAGAGAATTTTATGAGTCTTGGGAGTGTTTTGTTGTTCTGAGTCCTGATTACTTGAGAGAGAACTGAGTCATAAAGGAGTTATATTATCTACCTAATTAAAAATGTTTGAGTGATCACCTTAACTTTGATTAGATCTGGCCCATGGCTTTGATTATTAACAATCAGATTAAATGAAATACTACTTTTATTTTGATCCTCTGACAATTCCTTTTTATTTTTTTTAAAGATTTATTTACTTATTTATTTGAAAGAGTTACAGAGAGGCAGAGGCAGAGGGAGACCTTCCATCTGCTGGTTCACTCCCCACATGGCCACGATGGCCGGAGCTGGGCTGATCCAAAGCCAGGAGCCAGGAACTTCCTCCAGGTCTCCCACGTGGGTGCAGGGGCCTAAACACTTGGGCCATCTACTGCTTTCCCAGGTCATAGCAGAGAGCTGGAGCGGCTGGGTCTCAAACCAGTGCGCATATGGGATGCCAGCACTGCAGGAGGGCTTTACCTGCTACACCACAGCACCAGCCCCTGACAATTCTTTAAAGTTCTGAACTGAGTGAGTCTTTTGACTTCGACGTTTCCAGTTGGATCTCCAGGAATCTCAAAGGATGAGACTCTCAATGTGATGAAACAATAGCTATTTAAGTTAATACAGATGGTATAAAATGATGACAGATTGGGCTTACTATATACGTAAGTCAACAGGAAGCAGTTCAGGAGTAGTCCCATCCACCACGGCTTCCTGCCAGCATGCCACAGAGGGTGACAGGGATAGATGGTCTCCCCCTTGTCACCAGCATCTGATCACACCAGGCTGGTGCTGAGGCAAGGAGCTGGCTGCCCTCTCCCTGCACCTCCATCTTTGCTTAACACCCCTCTTCTCCAGTACCTAGCAAGTCCTGAAACTAGGAGTTAACCCCCTAACCAGGGCTGCGGTGGGGGGCAGGAGGTCATCATCTACTTAGGGGTCCAGAGATGCACCAAAGGGGAATACACCCCTGGGCTGGACACCCACATCACAGACAGGGAGCTGCCTGGCAGGCATGCAGAGACAAATGTGCACATCTTTCAGGCCAAACTCTCTAAAGAGAAGGGGGGGAAAGGCTAAGCAGGGGGTACCATGTAAAGGGCGTAAAGCCACCACCTGTGCCCACGGCATCCTATACAGCACTCATTTGAGTCCCAGCTCTTACACCTCCCATCCGGTTCCCTGCTAATGGCCTGGGAAAAGCAGTGATGATAAACCAAGTGTTCAGGCCCTGCCACCCACATGCAAGACCTGGAAGAAGCTCCTGGCTTTGGCCTGGTCCAGCTGTGGCTGTTGCAGACATCTGAGGAGAGAACCAGTGGACAGAAGATCTCTCTCTAACTCTGATGTTCAAATAAATCTTTAGAGCGGGGTGGGGTGGGGTGGGGTGGGGGGTGCTAAACAGGCAATTTTGCCTTGCCCCAGCCGCTAGGCTTGGCATGCGGGTCAGATTCTTAAAAGGGGCACTGACGAGGGCTCAGGCAGGCTAAACATCAGACATCCAGGCGACCGGAAGGCTGCAAAAACGACTCGGAGATGGCTGGAGACAGTTACGTGGGGAAAGTCTTGAAGCTGAGCATAATTTACAAGTCGCACAGTAATACCAGTTAAGCCCAGAAACCCATGGCCATAACCCATGAGCTCCATGTTGATAGAGCAAAAGCCAAAGGGTGGGAGTGAAGTTCTTTCCAAGTGGGGAGGTAGAAGCAGGGCCTCCTGCTCTGCCCTCTGATGGCGAAGATGTCAGCCATGACTTCTCCTCAGTTCTCTTTCAAAGGAAAACCAACCCTCACTAACGCATGACTCACCACTAGGGTGCACTCTCAAAAACTGGCCTCAGTTTGACTCCAGCTTTGAAGCTGACACAGCAAATTTCTCTTTGCAACACCACCTGGCCACAATATAAATTAAGTGACCGGGAAGCCTGGCCAGAAAATGGGGCTTTAAATTAGAATACCGTTTTACAGCTGCATTTGTTCTGCCGTGGGCATGGTAAAAATGGACACAAGTCCCTTCTGAATAGGCCTCTATGGCACTCAGAGAAAATTATGAACTTTGTAACAACTGAGAGGCAAAGTCAAAAGAACTGACAGCACAGAGCAGTGCCCCAATAAACACTCACATGGCGCTCTACCCTCTGTTCCCCAAGAGAGCTCTCTCCCTTGTTTGGAGAATCAACCCTCAGCCCTGTGGAAAGGAGCCACTGGAATGTACCCCCTACAGGAGACAGTGGGACCAAACAGTATATACAAGGCAGGATTTCTCTGAGATAAAAGGGACATTTTGAAGCTTTAAAGAGAACCCGAGTAAGTGGACAGACAGAAGGTGCAAGGTGACTAACATGGTTAGTCTCACTTGGAAGGACGAAACTCTGCTCCTGTCTTAACTCACAGGGAAAAATATAAAAACATGTCAAAACATGCCCATGACTACAGTTTTCTAACTCAGGCCACCCTGGGTATTAGAATAAAGTTTCACAAATTAGGGATGGGACTGAACATCCCTTTGGCTGACATGGCCCATGCTGTCAGGAGACCTACCAAGACCCGTTCACCCTCAAACAGCACCTGTGTTCAATGTGGGACGCCAGGGGATCGGGCAAACAGCTGCCATGACAGAAGCTAGCCTCTGGAAGTGAGGCTGCCCCAAGGGTCAAAGGACTCCCAGATCATAATCGCAGAACCTGCTGGCCCTCAGTTGAAGAAGCCATTCTCTCTGCTCGGCTCCCAAAGAAAAAACTCGCTATTGTGGGGGACAGGGCACAGGTCACTGCTGGCACGGCAGGGAAGACTTTTCCCTTAGACGCCTGAGCTGCCTGTTCTGTACCCAGCTCCTTCAGGCCAACTCTCCTCCCAGTCCACCCAGGTGAAGGGAGGCAACGGAGTGCCTTCCCTACGGAGGGCCAAACACTTCCCTTGAAACGTCTCCTCCAGTCCCACATCTGAAGAGGAAGATCTACAGTTCTAGGCCTCTCTTGAGGGGCAGGAAGATAATCCAGCAGGTAGGCAACTTGCTCACCTGTGGCCCCACCAAACTCTGGTCTTGGGCACTTCACCAACACCCTTAACTTCCTAGAAAGTCATGGCTACCAGGTATCTGAGCAGAAAACACAGCTGGTCCATCAGGAAGTTAACTACTGGGGGCTCGTCCTCACCCCGAGGAGCTTGGACTGGCCCCTAGAGGCTCCATGCCATGCTGCAAATTCCCATCCCCACAATCTTAAGACAGCTCCGGGCATTTCTTGAACATGGATCCCTAGGTACAAGGAAACAGAGAATCTCCTTTAGCATGCTCTCAAGAGCAAGCCTCTCCTTTGGGAAAGAGAACAAGGCAGCCTCCACCCAGTCTGCCGTAACTAAGGCTCCTGGCCCTCGTGGCTGAGTTGTAAACCCAGTCCTTCAAAAAGGCCGGCCACAGACATGCTGACTACTGCCCAAGGAGACAGCTGTGCCAGCTCCATAAACAGCGTTGTTCTGGGGTCAAACCGGACAGGTACAAAACCACATTCATCATTCCTTGGATGAAGCCAGACAATTCCAGGATCAGACCAAACAGGGCTGGAATTTCTGGCTAGTATCGGGTCACAGGAATCCTGGTTGTTGTCTCTCCTTGGCCCTACAACTCCCATACTCTTACTACTTCTCTTTAATGCACACATTCATTTTGTCTTTGATAGAATCAGAGCCATCCAGCTCCAACCTATCGCCCTGGATGACACAAGCAGCACCCTGAACCACACAGGACGATCTTTTCCAAGGCCACCCCAGACACCACAGGACAGACAGCAAGAGAGAGCCCGTGAGCAGCTCTACACCCATTTGCCAGCTTGAAGAAAGCACACAGTCTTCACTCGTGCTACCCACACAGGTTACAGGTTACTTCTCGTGAGGGCAGGATGTTAAGGCAGCTAGGTAGGCAGCAGCCTATGTGTATGAGGGGCAGAAGGAGATGAGGTGTTGTTGTTTAGGAAAATGGGCAGCGGAATGAGGAAAGAAACGATGTAGGGCAGGCCTTAGAAGCAGCCCAGCATTTACACATCGGAAGTCTTGTCCTTGGTCCCACACCTTGATCAGTGGCAGTCTATGGGGATCTCCCCAGCCCTACACCAAGGGGGCTAGTAGGTCCATTATCAAGTTCTGGAAGGAGTCTCAAGAAGATCAAGACCAGGAAGACCTCCACCCAGCCATATCCCAGAGAGGGAGTGGGGAGCAGAAAGGCAGGGCCTCACCCATATCCATACACACTGCAGTCTGAATACAGGCTGTTCCCAGCTCTCCACTGAAATGCCCATTTAGTGCTCTCTTCATTCAACTTGGCTACCTCACTTACTGGCTACTCTCTGTATAATCCCAAATTCTTCGTGCAAAGACAAACGGCTACCTCTAAGTAGCTGTTCTGGGTAACATGAATCTCTCTATAATTGTTGTACACTGAGCCATTAGCTTTTTAAAAACACTATATAAATACACATGCACACATTATAAAATATAAAGGCAAAATTACAGAGTGAGATGGAGAGACACAGTGAACCATCCATTGGTTCACTCCCGAAATGGCCACAATAGCTGGGGCTGAGTCAGGTCAAAGCCAAGAACCTAACTCCATCTAGGTCTTCCATCATGGGTGGCAGGGACCCAAGCACATGGGCCATCTTCTACTGCTTTCCCAGGGACATCAGCAGCGAGCTGAGTGGGAAGTGGAGCACCCAGAACTTGAACCAGCACTCATATGCAAAGCCAGAGTACAGGAGGCAGCCCAACCCCCTGCACCACAACACTGCCCCACATCGTGTAATTTTTCAGATGCTATCTAGTCATTTGACACATATGTAGGGCAAACCCATAGCCCAGCAGTTAAGGCATCGGTTAAGACACCTGCATGCCGTATCGAGTACCTGGGCTTCAGCTCCCGACTCCAGCTTCCTGCCGCTGCAGATCCCAGGAGGCAGCAGTGGTACTGAAGTAACTGGGTTCCTGCCACACACTCAACCCACGCAGCCGCCGGTTCCAACCATCTGGTAGTGACACCACTAGAAGGCAGCAGCGCTCTGTCTCTAATCTCTATCTCCCTGCCTTTTAAATAAATTAATAATACAATGTTCAAATCTGGCTGGGGGGCCGGCGCCATGGCTCAATAGGCTAATCCTCCACCTTGCGGCACCGGCACACCAGGTTCTAGTCCCGGTCCGGGCGCCGGATTCTGTCCTGGTTGCCCCTCTTCCAGGCCAGCTCTCTGCTGTGGCCCGGGAAAGCAGTGGAGGATGGCCCAAGTGCTTGGGCTCTGCAGCCCATGGGAGACCAGGAGAAGCACCTGGCTCCTGCCTTCGGATCAGCGCGGTGCGCTGGCCGCGCCGGCCATTGGAGGGTGAACCCACGGCAAAAAGGAAGACCTTTCTCTCTGTCTCCCTCTCTCACTGTCCACTTTGACTGTCAAAAAGAAAAAATAAAAATAAAAAAAAAAATCTCGCTGGGGAAGAACAGAATAACCTCTTAGCAAAAACATACGTATCTATTGACAGTTTTATCCGATTCTAAACACTACACTGTATGCGCAGGCACAGCACAGATGCTTTCACAAGTGAACTAAGAAGCCATGCAGCCACCAAAACAAAACTAGTCCCAGGGGCTCATCTTCAGCTGTGACACAAATCCTTACGAACCCAAATCACACCCCTTCCTCTGCTTAATGGTCACCATGTCAAGGACGGGCAGATGCCCAAGTGAAACAAGCTGTCATTAGAATGGTACTGTGGCTCTAGCAAATAGACAATTTAGTACAGGTATTCAAGCAAATTGGAAATGGAAGACCTCTGCTTACCTGCACCCTGCTTAGAAGCCAAAAGAGATGCTGCATCAGGGCACGGCTCTAGTGAACACCAGCTTTCCCGGTTTATCTGAAAGAAAAGAAGCTCTCTGAGTTCAGACAGTCAAGGCATACGGGAGAATTTTACAGCTGCTGGCAGTGCGTCTAGTGCCCATACATGCTTATCTTCTCAATACTATCTTGCAAGGCAGACAAAATTATGTCAAGAACAAAAAGCACTTCACAACACATCCAAAGTAATCTGTACTCAGGACTCTGAAGACGTGGTCAACAAAAACTAGGCATACAGAACAGCAGATGTACAAACAGAGCTCAGATGTAGGCCAAGGGTAAAATAAAAAAGAGTTAACAGATGAAAATGACCAGATAATACTTATGTAATGTTCTAGTCTGCAGGTTTAAAAAACAAACAAAAGACAAAGGCTGTCAGGGCTCAGCAGGTTAAGCTGCCACCTGCAGTGCTGGCATCTGTATCTGGGTACCAGTTCCAGTCTTAGTTCCTCATGCTGACACGGCTCCCTTTAACACACCTAGGAAACCAGCAGAATGTGGCCCCAGTGCTTGGGTCCCTGCCACCCACTAGGAGATCAGCTGGAGTTCCAGGCTCCTGGCTTCATCCTGGCATGGCCCCAGATGTTGCCATTTGGGGAGTGAATCAGATCTCTCTGTCTCTCCCTCTCTCTAGCTCTGCTTTTCAAAAAATAAATAAAAATCTTTAAAAAAAAGCTTAAGAAAAAATATTTAAGAATATTACCCTGTTGAGAGCGTCACAGCTCATGTGCATCTCACTGAGCTGCCACAATCTAGGTAGAGTATCCAAAGGAGAAACGGGTCCAAGGGGTTTGCTGGAGTACACATCTGTGATTCTGGAAAGCAAGGAACTCCCCTTCCTTAAAGCAAATGTTTTCTGCTTACACTTCACAACTCCCAGTCATAACACCATAATGCTCTACTTTAACTCTGAAATAATTAATTCTTCTTTTTTTTTTTTTTTTTTGACAGGTAGAGTTAGACACTGAGAGAGACAGAGAGAAAGGTCTTCCTTCCATTGGTTCACCCCCAGATGGCCACTACGGCTGGAGCTATGCCAATCTGAAGCCAACAGCCAGGTGCTTCTCCTGGTCTCCCATGGGGTGCAGGGCCCAAGCACTTGGGCCATCCTCCACTGCCTTTCCAGGCCACAGCAGAGAGCTGGACCGGAAGAGGAGCAACCGGGACAGAATCCGGTGCCCCAATCGGGACTAGAACCTGGGGTGCTGGCACCGCGGGCAGATGATTAGCCTGGTGAGCCGCGGCGCTGGCTGAAATAATATAATTCTTAAAATTACCATTCCAGATACCAACACTCTTCACTCAGTAAGTCGGCAAGCATACAGAAAACCTGGAAAACATCAGCCAACTGGACCTACCCAACACAGGCAGCACAGCCCCTGGGAGTAGCAGGACACTGATCTTTTCAAATGCACATACGGGATGGACACATTCCCTGGCAGCAAGCATAACACACAAGATCTACATATTCTGTGGCATAAAACAAGTCTAAGTGTAAGAGACTTAAGATGCCCCAGTGCTTGGACCCCTGCACCTGCACAGGAGACCCGGAAGAAGCTCCTAGCTTCAGATCAGCCCAGCTCTGGCTGTTGCAGCCATTTGGGGAATGAATCAGTAGATGGAAGACCTCTCTCTCTGTCTCTCCCTCTCTACAACTCTGCATCTCAAAAAATTAAAATAAAATAAAGTAAGGCATCTTAACCCCTGCGCCAAATGCCTGCCTTGGCATGCTCTCTGAACACAAGAATAATAGAAACCAGAAACAAAGATATCTGGAAAAACCCCAAATATTTAAAAACTGTTATTAAAAAAAACCTTCTAAATATAACCCATGAATCAAAAAAGAAATATCAAGAAAAACTAGAAAACATTTGGAATTTAATAAAAATTAAAATACTACATATAAAAATACGTAGGAAAAAACTAGAGCAGTGCTTAGAGCAAAATATCTAACATTAAATACCTACTAGATAAGATCTCAAATCAGTCATCTAAGCTACTGCCCTAAGAAACTAGAAAAACAAATACAAATCATGCAGGAAAAAGTAAATAAAGAACAGAAATCATTGAAATAGAAAACAAGAAAAATCAACAAAAAGTAAAAGGTAGGTCCTTGCAAAGGCCAACAATTTCAATAAAACTTCAGCTAGACAGATCAAGGACAGAAGAAACGTACAGCACACCAGTGTCATACATTACAGGCCGCACAGACACTGAGGGTAACGACCGGAACTGAGGTGCGGTCACCGTGTTGGATGGAGACATTCCATCAGACTCTGCCAACTACCCCAACTCGCTCAAGAGCACATAAACAGCCAACAGCCTCACTCTGCCTTGGTTCCGCTGAAGTCACTGAGGAAAAGCCCCACACCCAGCCTTCAGCGGTGAACGGCATCACTTAAGAAACAACACCGGCTTTTCCACCAACTCGGAGGGAAGCAGCAGCAATGCCCAATCATAAAACAAGACGTCGGAAAAATACAGATTAACAACCGTCAGGGCCACAGACACAAAACTGTCTAGAAAGTGCATCCACAATTATACAAACATATTACAACCAACTGGGCCTGTCCCACAAGTACAAGGTTAAGTTAGCTTAGCATTCAAAAAAAGTTATTTCAATTAAAAGACTATAATAGGCCAGGTTCTAGTCCTGGTTGGGGTGCCGGATTCTGTCCCAGTTGCCCCTCTTCCTGTCCAGCTCTCTGCTGTGGCCCGGGAAGGCAGTGGAGGATGGCCCAAGTGCTTGGGCCCTGCACCCACATGGGAGACCAGGAGAAGCACCTGGCTCCTGGCTTCGGATCAGTGTGGTGCGCTGGCCACGGTGGCCACTGGAGGGTGAACCAATGGTAAAGGAAGACCTTTCTCTCTGTCTCTCTCACTGTCCACTCTGCCTGTCAAAAAAAAAAAAAAAAAAAAGACTGTGATAAAGCTCACAAATTAATGATTATCAATAGATGAAAAGAACTTAGGAGAATTCAACTTCTGTTCATGCTAAGACTCTCCAAACACTAGGAACAGAAAAGAAATCCCTCAGCCTGATAAAAGACGTTTTAAAAACCCTACAGTGAACATCATACTTAATGGTAAGGCCAGAACTCTTTCATCTGAGAGCAGGAACAAGATAAAGATTGCACTCACATCACTTTTGTTTATTTATTTATTTTTGGCTTGTTTTTAACCTACATGAAGGCAGAGAGACAGAGAACATGCTATCTTCTCTCAGCTGGATCACTCTCCCAATGCTTACCACAGCCAGAGGAGGCTGGGACAAGCTGGAGTCAGGAGAGTGAAACTCCACTGGGATCTCCCCCATGGCTGGCAGAGACCCAAGTCCTTGAGCTATCACCTGTTGCCTCCCAGGAAGCTGGAGCAGAAGTGGAGCAGCTGGGACTCGAACCAGCAGTCTGAAGCAGAGTGCAGTGTCTCAGTGGTGGTTTAACACTGCTGCACCCCAACGCCTGCTCTCATCTACTCTACTCAGCACTGACCCAGAGGGAGAGTGGTCAGTGCAGTAACTCAGAAGAAGAAAAAATGAGCACAGCTGGACAAGAAGTAAAACTGTTCACAGATGCTATGGCTGTCCATGTGGAAAATCCTAAGGAATTCACAAAAATCCTACCAGAATCAATGGTTTAGCAAGGCTGCCAGATAGAAAGCTGACACCCTGCCCTCAAAATCAACGCTAGCTCTATGTGCTAGCAACGAACCACTAGAAATGTAAACCAAGAGGACAAGCAGTATCATCACTACACGATTCCAAGACAAAGTACAGAAGCTACACTCATTAAGTTAGAAAGGCACTGGGCACAGACAAGAGAGAAGAGAATACACAAATAGACCCTCACAGATATGGCCCACTGTTTTTGTTTGTTTGCTTTTAAAGAATGGTAGAGTTATAGAGAGGGAGAGACTGCAGAGATCAATTTTCCATCGGCTAGTTCACTTCCCAAATGGCCACAATGGCCGGGGTAATCCAGGCCGAAGCCGGGAGCCTGGAACCCCATCCGAGTCATCCATAGGTACAAGGGGCCCAAGGACCTAGGCTATCTTCCACATTAGCACAGAGCTAGATGGGAAGTGGAGCAGCCAGGACTTGAACCGGTGCCAGCTGGCACTGAAGGCGGTGGCCCACCTGCTGAATCACAATGTCAGCTCAGGTCCATGGATTCTAACAAGGAAGTCAAATACATCAATGTGGAAAAGAAGTCGTGAAAACGGATGCTCCAGCAACTGATATCAACAAACAAAATTCACCCTAAGCTGGAGCCTTTTATTACACCATGTATAAAAATGCACTAGAGGAACTCTCTGTGACTTTAGGTTAGGCAAAAAATTTACTAGATACTACACACAAACAGCATGAAAAATCTGGTAAATTCAACTACACCAGCCTTAAAATCTTTTGTTGCTCAGAACTGCTAGGCAAATGCAAAACATAGTCCACAGACAGGGAGAAAATATTTTAATGACATCACCTGCTTTAGCACTGTACCCAGATCTGAAACCAAAACCAAACTCTCAGAGTACAATAATAAAACAACATTTTTTAAATGGGCAAAAGATAAAAGATACAAGAATGGCAAATAAGAACAGGAATCAATAGGCAAATGCAAGTTAGGATCACAAAGACCAGCACACAGTCACCAGGACAGCTGAAACTAAAGACATAACACCAAGTGCTCAGAAAGATGTGGAGCCCCGGAACACGGAGGTGGCAAAACAGCACAGCCACGCTGGGACACAGTGCCACTGTTCCTTACAATGTCAGACACACACACACACACACACAAACACTACACCATCCCACTCCTCTAACTGTTTGCCCAAGAAAAATCTAAACATATTTCCACACATAGACTCGTATCTGAGTTTTTTACAGGAGCTTAGTCAAGACAACTCCACACTACAGAGTCCAGATTGCCAGCAACTGGTACCTAAACTGTAGCATGCACTTACAATGCAATAACTCCCACAAAGAAAGAGTGAACCACAGAATTAAACTGCAGCATGGATGAAACTCAAGAGCACTACGCCAAGGAGGAAAAGCCAGACAAGACGCCACCTTGCAGTGTTCTGTTGATGGGGCACTTTGCAGAGGCACAGGGGTGGGGTCTGCGAGTGACCCTGAGGGCCTGGAAGCGGCTGCAGAGGGCACTGCTGAGCTGACAGACCTGTGCTTGTGTGACCGGCGGCGATCACCAGTTCACACACTGTCAAAGCTCAACAGACTGAAAACTTCAACTGGGGAGTTTTATTACATGCAAATTATACCTCAGTAAAGTCCACAACAAATATATTCCTAAAATAGAAATAAAAATACAAACACTTCATTATAACCCTCTCAGCACATTAAAATTGAGACCCATTCAGCCATAACTCCAAACAAAACACAGCAGGAGCATCTAAACAAATTGTTAAGGAGCCGAGTAACACCCAAAGACAGAAACTGTTGCCGTTTTTGGTGACCTCTAGAATACAGTTTGTATGCAGGTTCTAGCAGATTTCTGGTCACTGGTGAGAGGATACTAAACTACCCTGGATCCATGGATTTACTACATCTGCTAAGTGGGATGGGCAGAAAGCAAGAGAGTATCTTGTTAAATTACAGCTGGTTGCAAAAGAAAATAATTAAGCTACTTGTCAATACTCGCTTTGTCAACAATAGTGCAAACTTAGACCCTCACCTTACACTCCCTCCCCAACTCTAGCCCACCACGCATCACTTCTGTGACTACCTCTACCCTGCCCATTTCATTTAAATGGAATGATGCAATTGATGGTCTTTCATGACTGACACTGAGCAAAATATTCAAGATTCATCCATGCTTCAGGACATCAATGTGTCTTTCCTCTCCCTGCCAAATAATATTCCAGTATGTGGGCATGTCTACATATTACTCAGATATTCCTCCATGGACAGAGGTCTGAGCTGTTTCTACTTTCTGGCTGTTAGAAGGAATGCTGTGGCACAGCAGGTTAAAGCTCTGGCCTGCAGTGCCAGCATCCCATATGGGCACCTGTTCGGATCCTGGCTGCTCTACTTCCAATCCAGCTCCCTGCTAATGTGCCTGGGAAAGTAGTGGAAGATAACCCAAGTCCTCAGGCCCCTGCACCCACGTGGGAGACCTGAAAGAAGCTCCTGGCTTCAGATCGGCCCAGCTCTGGCCATTGTGGCCATTTGGGGAGTGAACAGGTAGATTGAAGACCTCTCTCTTTCTCTGTCTCTACCTCTCTCTGTAACTCTTTCAAATAAATAAACCTTTTTTTTTATTAAAGGAATGCAGCTATGGACACTGGTACCCAAGTTTTTTGTGAACATAACTTCTCATCTGCCGTGCAGAGAACCTGGGCTACACACATGGTCACTTTCTCCTGTTTTTCAGGAACCACTAGGTCATTGCCCAGGGCAGCCACAGCATCTGACAATCCCTCCATGTGTTTGCCAACTCTGCTTTTGTTCTTGTCTGACGTGTTGGTCACAGCTCTCAGAGTGGGTACAGTGTGGTATTTCATCCCAAGTATGTGTTTCTCTTATTTTTTTTTAAAAAGACTTATTTATTTATGTATTTGAAAGGCAGAGCGACGCAGGGTGGGGACTTGTGCAGAGACAGATCTGCAACAGCTGGGGCTGGGCTGAAGCCAGGAACCAGGAACTGATTCAGATCTCCCCCATGAGTGGCAGGAGCCCAAGTACTTGGGCCGTCTTCCACTGCCTTCCCAGGAACATCAGCAGGAAGCTGGATCAGAAGTGGAGCAGTCAGGATGCCAACCAGCATCCCAATATGGAATGCCAATGTTGCAAGCAGTGGCTTAACCCGTGGTGCCAAGACGACAACCCATTTCTTTTAAAATGGATAATATTTTAATCCATTGCTTACTTTATAGAAAAGGAAGACAATGAAGATGTTCTTCGTGCTCAATTTTTGTTATTTAAAAAAAAAAGCTGTTGAATACTTTCTATGAATCAGATATTGTGCCAAGCTTTCAGAGCAGAACTAGGAAAAACTCGCCTTCATAAATGTTGCAGTGATGCACAGGTCAGACCCCTCCTCTGTTGAAGGAGACTCTAGTTACAACTACATAAAGCAAGAGCAGGGCCATGTCAGGTGATGCAGGACCCAGTCGGTGTGACCAGGAAATGCAGAAGCAAGCTGCCCCACACTGGCTTGTTGCCAGTGACGCGCTGCCCGGTAGCACACATGAGAATATGCAGAACACACTTCAGACAGGAAACCATGGTAAGGTCCAGCAACAGACAGGATGCTGAACAAGGCGTGATGCTGATTAGAACCTGCACAGCAGGCGCCGCAGTTTACAAGATGAGGAACCCGATCAGGAGTGTCCAGGGTGGCAGGGGTCTGCACTGTCAGACAAACTGGCTCCTAGGCTAGGAAACACTCACGTACTTGTGAAACACAACAGGTACAAACAACCACAGTCCACAGCGCTAACAGAGCCTGAGCATAACAACAATCATTTCTGCTTCCGCAATTTGGAAAAGGTTCAACATAGTGCTGGCCCATGGAGGAGTCAAAAGAGGGGGTGGTATGTCCAGGGGAGCGGCTGGCAAGACTGGAACTCCAGCCACGTGGAAGCGAACGTGAGCAAGCGCTTAGCACACGCCAGCAGACTTCACAGCCTGTGTCACAGACATCTGTGAGATGGCCTGCGCCAGGAACACGCATGTGTGTGCCCCAGCTGGTGGTTCTGGTGCACACTCTTACTACCCCTCACCCCACCCCATATTACAGGCCTTTGCTTAAGAGGTTTATCAGGAGCACAAAAGGACCAATAGAGTTCAGAAGTTTAAACCAAGAAACGAACAGGAGATAGCTACGATAGGCTGCAGTTCTAGCAAGGCAGAACCCTCCAAGCACATCGGCAAGGAATGAAAGGATGAGCGGCAGCGGCAGCACTGTGGCACAGAGGGTTAAGCCGCTGCCTGTGACTTCAGCATCCCATATGGGCACCAACTCATGTCTCGGCTACTCTGCTTCCAATCCAGTTCCAGGCTAATGTCCTGGCAAACGGCAGAAGACAGCCCAAGTACTTGGGTCCCTACTTTCCCGGGGGGAACTCCTGGCCCAACCCCAGCCATGGCAGCCATTTGGGGAGTAAACTAGTAGAAGCAGGATTTCCCTCTCTGTCTCTCTCTTCTTCTCTAACTCTTTCAAATAAGTAAATAAACAAATCTTTCTTAAAAATAAAAAAAGGAAAGAACTGATCAGTGTATACTTAGAAGGCAGCTCTAGAGGATGTGCAGAAACGAGATGGGACAGCAGAGGAAGGACGCACAGCCTTCTGGGCACACAGTCAGGATGAGGCCGCAGACACCTGACCCTGCGGGGCAACCCCTGGAGCACGGAAAACAGTGGACTGCAGGGAGCTGGTACAGGGAACAGCATCTCCAGACATGAGAAAGAAGCACCAAAGATCCACAAGCGACAGAGCTAGGAAACCCATAGGGATAGAAGACGGTGATAAACTCTCTGCCTAAGCAAAATTTTGGACATGTCCTGCCAATGGGTAAACACAGTCAAGAAAGCTTAAGTGAAAGGCTGGGCTAGCTCTGCTTGTTCTTGAGGTAACAGTGAAAAGAATGCATGAGAGCACCAGAGAGCGCACTCAGAAAACGCTGAAGGCAGCCCGCTGCAGCTGGCCTGGCCTGGGGAGCGCCTACTTGCTGACTTACAAACACAAGCAGCACAAAAGGAAAGGTGCGCTAGGGAAACGCAAATCAACACCACAGTGAGGTGTCACTTGACACACATTAGGATGGCTATTATTACAAAAAAAAAAAGAAAAAAAGAAAGAAAGAAAGAAACAGTAAGTGTTGGTGAGAACACAGAGAAACTGGAGCTCCTGGTGTACTGCTGTTAGGAATGGAAAATGGTGCAGCCACTGTGGAAAAAAGAACAGCCCTTCCTCAAAAATATGTAAAAGACATAAGCATATACTCACATCACCTAATGACGCAGCAATGTCACTTCTAGGTATGTGACCAAAAAGAACGGAAAGCAGGGACTTGAACCGATTATTTTGTATCTGTGTTCAAAGTGGTATCATTGGCCGGCGCCGTGGCTCAACAGGCTAATCCTCCGCCTTGCGGCGCCGGTACACCGGGTTCTAGTCCCGGTCGGGGCACCGATCCTGTCCCGGTTGCCCCTCTTCCAGGCCAGCTCTCTGCTGTGGCCAGGGAGTGCAGTGGAGGATGGCCCAAGTGCTTGGGCCCTGCACCCCATGGGAGACCAGGAGAAGCACCTGGCTCCTGGCTTTGGATCAGCGCGGTGCACAGGCCGCAGCGCGCTACCGCGGCGGCCATTGGAGGGTGAACCAACGGCAAAAGGAAGACCTTTCTCTCTGTCTCTCTCTCACTGTCCATTCTGCCTGTCAAAAAAAAAAAAAAAAAAAAAGTGGTATCATTAACAGCCAGACCATGGAGTCAGCCCAAGAGTTCCCAGAGACAGAAAACTGGATGAACAAACGGCGGTGTACACATACAATGGAATACTATTCCACCTTTAAGAAGCAGGAAATGTGGATGCCTGTGAACACTGCCAGGTGAATGGAGACGGTCACCAGAGGACAAATACACGAGGCCCCTGGAGTAGCCAAATTCCTAGAGACAGAAGGCAGATGGTGGATCCCAGGGTCTACAGGGAGCAGGAATGTGCAGCTGGGGTTCACCAGCTGGGGATGGTGACAAAGGTCTGGAGACAGCTGCAGGCGATGGTTTACACAGTGCGAGCCTGCTTGGTGCCCCTAACTATACACCTGGAAAGAGTTACGATGGCAAACTTCACTTTATTCTAATTTTAAAGAGGATATGCAGCAGCTAGCAGACAGGCAAGCCTGTTTGGAGAAAAGCAGCTTGTCAGCCCACGTGGCTCATCCGAGCCAGAGATCTGAGCCACACAGTCCCCGTCGTGGGCAACACCACTAACCAGAGGACAGATGCCACACGCACTGAGTGTGGAAAGAACACCGAAACACGATTCAGCACTTTCGGCCACATCCTGTACAACACCAACAAGCAGCATGTAACATCCATGTGTGAAGACACTGTGCCTCCGTGGTAAGCACGCTGTTGAAAAGACATAAACTGGATGTCACATCCATGTGTGACGACACTGTGCCTCCGTGGTAAGCACGCTGTTGAAAAGACATAAACTGGATGACCAAGTCTTTCCCCTGCCTCTGCGCTATTTCAGTCACACTGTGGAAGATAAATGTGCCCCGGCCTAGCCTCCATTCATCGGCAGCTCGGCCCTTTCCTTCTCACTCACAAAACCAAAGCAAAACGTGAAACATTTTCACAGCATTTCCCAGAGGGCCAGACGGCTTCCCAAGCCCACACACCTGAAACGTATGGTGTGCAAACCAATTCGTTCCAGATATTTCCGGTGGAAGGAATGCTTGTTTTCCATTCCAAAAAAATGATTTCTAGGATTGAGATTTTCACCCTGACAGTCAGCTAGTTCCCAGTTCTAGTCCTGAGATGAGGCCTGGCCAATGATTAGGCTCCTCAGAACCTGGCGACAGAGTCTGAAGGAAAAATGACCATCCAGATTGTGCCTTACTTCCGGGCTGTGAACAAAATGCCCCACTGGTAACTGACTGGGTGGGAGAGAGGACAGGTCAAGATGTTCAGAAATGTTATTTGGCAAAAAGTTAGGAATGTGAAAACCAGAGCTTCTGCCGTTAAACAGCAACACTTTTTAGAGGTAAGTTACCAAAATACATTTTTTGGCCCCGAGCGCAGTTATGATCCTTTAGCCACTGCTTTTCTCTTGTGCACAGCATCCCCATGACAACCAGATCAGGGACAGCACAGGCACTCAACAGCAAGGGTACAGTGCACACAGAACAAGGGCTCAGACGCTCCTCAAAGTGCGCATCAGAGCTGTGTGGTCACGTCTCCCCCCTCCCCACACTGAGGCCGCCAGACCTTGTGCAACGACCCAAGCCACACCCTCCATCTTTCCCATCAGTCTGAAAATAGACCAGCACATATTTTCAGTTGAGAGGGAGCTGGCTGTGTTTCTGGCAGGGTTCCTGCTACTGTTTATATCGGTTCCTCCTGCTAATGCAGCTCGCAGTTCCATCCAGCCTTCCCAGCCACAGCCCCATCCACTTCCTTTGCCTCTGTCTCAAGAGATCAGCCTGGGCCGCAAGGCTGAACAAAAGTGAGCACAAGCCCACCATCCGGATGTGGTGTCAGTCTCTGGTGAATCAGGCTGTATTTGAGCAGACTGGCTTTCATCCGAGCCTCCTGACTTTTGTTATAAGGCGAGGGCAAGTCTCTAAGAGCAAGCAACATGCATTTCTCAGGGAAATGACACTGGAGTTAGGGACAAACTGCTGCTCTGCCCTTTTGGTAATGGGGTCATCCTCAAGCGTCACAGACAGGGAGCTGCCTGTCCTCTGCCAGTGCTGTCATGTTCATACACACAAACACGGCTGCATACTTCTCATCTCCAGCTAGCAGTCTCCGGCACTAGCTACAAAATATGCTCTTGATGAATCTGCAGGAACCAAGAGTCACACTTGCCGTTAGTAGACAGGCTTTTCCCTTACCCAAAGTTACAAAAGCAGTAAAAGAGAAATGGTCCCTGGCTGAAGAACTCCAGTGTGAATGCGCAGCAGTGAACTCCACATCCTGACCCCTTTCCTTTTTGGTTCTGGTACTCACGAGGCTGCGTCCCACCAGCACTCCCAGCAGCCACCACCCAGGGAGGGGAAGGATGCTTAGCGGAATGGGCACACTGGGCCAGGGGGCTCCTGCCAGCAATCAAAGTTCTCCCATGTTCGTTTGTTAGCCTATGACTCATGCTTACTAACCTCCTATCATAAAAGCCAGAAGCCATGTATGTCATCGGGAAAGAGAACACGAGGATGGCACTGACAGAGGACTAAGATGTGAGATGCACCGGGGCTGGGGACCAGGGAGTATCATCGGCTTAGGTTTGGTCACTTAGGAGAAATTTTCAGAATATTTCAGGGATGCTGCTGTTTGACGGTGGGATGCAAAAGCGATCTGAGGCTGGAGCCCCGCGCCCCCCGCCGAACCCTCCAGGGAAGTCCAGCTGCCCTGAAGCTGACCACGTGGAACTGACCCAGGAGCACAGGTCAGCATGCCGGTCCTGAGGCTGCTCCACAGCGCGTCGTCTGCACAGCCCTGGGAAGGGCTGGAGCTGGAGGCGCACACCGCCACGGCACACAGGCTGCGGCGGCCACCGCCCCTCTGTTCTCAAGCCACAGCATCAGCACATAAACAGAACTAAGGTAACTTGCTACACAGGATCCAAAGCTTTAGATCGTTAAAGATTAACTCAACCAACAAATATTTATTGAGCATTTAATATGAATTAGTTAGTGGTCTGAGTGCCTGGGTTCATTAATGAACAGGTGAAAGATGACAAACTCCTTCATATAAAAAAGCAAGTGTCTACAGATAGGCGTAGAGAGAGGGAAAACATGACATGTCACTTCAAACTCTAAGTGGCACACACACCCAACATAGCCATGGTTTAAAAACAATGATAGAAAACACTGAAATTCCAAATGATTTTATATAAATCATTAGAGAATACTACTGAGTAATTTTTTTAAAAAAAGAAAACAGAAGGACCAGCATTGTGCAGTGGGTTAAGCCACCATCTATGATGCCGCCATGCCATTTGGGCATTATTTCAGTACCTGGCTGTTCCATTTCCGATCCAGCTCCTTGCTAAAGTACCTGGGAAAGGAGTTAAAATAAATCTTTAAAAAAGTCACTGGGGCCAGCACTGTGGTATACTGGGAAAAGTGGCCACCTGCGATATCAGCGTCTCACATGGGCGCCAGTTCAATCCCTGGCTGCTCCACTTCCAATCCAGCTCCCTGCTAATGTGCCTGGAAAAGTGGAAGATGGCCCTAACACTTGGGCCCCTGTACCCACGTGGGAGGTGGGGATGAACCTCTTGGCTCCTGGCTCCAGACTGGCCCAGCTCCAGCGATTGCAGCCATTTTGGGAGTAAACCAGTGAATACAAGATTTCGCTATCTCTCTCTCCCTAACTCTGCCTTTCAAATAAATAAATATTAAAAGGGGGGGGGGCGGCGGCGCTGAGGCACAGTGAGTTAACGCCCTGGCCTGAAGCGCTGGCATCTCATATGGGCACCAATTCTAGTCCTGGCTACTCCACTTCCAATCTAGCTCTCTGCTATGGCCTGGGAAAGTAGTAGAAGATGGCCCAAGTCTTTGGCCCCTGCACCCACATGAGAGACCTGGAAGAAGCTCCTGGCTCCCGGCTTCAGATAGGCTCAGCTCTAGTCGTTGCCGCCATCTGGGGAGTGAACCAGTGGATGGAAGACCTCTTTCTCTCTGGCTCTACCTCTCTCTGCAATTCTGTCTTTCAAATAAATAAAATAAATCTTAAAAAAAAAAAGAGAGAGAAACAAAAGAATTGTGGAGGAAGCAGCTAAAAAAGTGTGTGACAAACTTAACACGTGTCATGTACAAGGGGGCCGTGCAGAGTCTGTGGGAAAAAATGGAATTAAAAGATAAGCTTATGCTGGTCGGGGGGCTGGGTTGGTGCTTCCTGGTCTTCGTGGACATGTGAGGCCCAGCCGGGCCCCAGACCCACCCCGTGGGGGACGCCGGGTGCTGGCACCTCGAGCCTGCCCCGGCCACTGAGAGACCCGGGAGTGACCGGCTGGGCAGGGAGGGGGCCCAGACTCCCGGCTACCGCCCCTACAGCGAGGGTACACTGGTCCCTAGGTGCTGAGTGGCCGGCACCTATGTTGAGGATGGCGTGGCAGGGCCCCCACTTCCGCTGCACACAATCTTTTGCACTAAATTTTGCAGTCTCCTGGAAGCTTCGTTTTCTGCTAATTCGCTGGCGGTATCGGAACCCCCCTGCTGAGGGCGCAGGGTGGTGGGAGGGGGCACGGTTGCCCCGTCTCCAGTGCCTGGTCAATTCTTTATGAGGTGAACCACTGGCATTAAACCTAATTTTTTAACGTGTACAAAAAAAAAAAAAAAATAAGCTTATTTTAGTGCAAAGCTTTTGAAAGGCACATCCAGTTTTTTTCATGACAGGCCTTTTCCAGTCTGTGAAGGCCTCTGGGTCCTGTGTGGCCCCACAGAGGAGCTCCTGCGCTGGCCAAGGAGACTTCTAAGCCACCTCCTAAATACACAGTCTATGCCAGGAAAAGAGCACAGATAAACCTGCCCATCAGATCACAAACGGCGTCACTCAGAGGTGGCGGCCCTGAAGGGCAGGACCACGTGCGGAGTCTGACCACAGTCTGGCCCTGGGCTGCTCCCTCCTGCCTGTCCCTGTCACACGGGAGGAGGAAACGCTGGGCGTCACCCACTATCTGAACCTGACAAGACAGAGGGGGAATACAGACATTCAGTGCCTGTGTCTCAGATGCACTCACTCTTTCCTGCCTGGGCCACACAACAGCAGCCTGACGATTTCCACGTGAGGTAAGGTATCCTCCCCACGTCTGCTGGGGTCCCTCTGGGGCCCCGGCCTTCTTCAGACACTACTTGTAGCCTGCAACTCGGAATGCTCCCATCCGGCTGTCAGGACAGTCCCGGGGATTCTTCCCTGTCCCAGAGCCTCTGGGACATCTCTTGTATAGCAGGTGTCTTCTGGGGACCAGCTCTGTAAACACCAGCAACTCAGAAAGGCCCTCTATGATCCTCTCCATCTAAAACAGCACTTGCCATCACTCCCCAGGCAGTACCTACTAATTTCTGTCAACTTCTCTGTTGAATGCTGTTAGTGGTGTGAAGATAAAGACCATAACCCTGGTCCCAGCACCGCTCCTGCCACAGTCAGTCCTTGTACTTCAAAGCGAAGACCCTGACACTAAATGTTCCCCCATCTCACTCCAAACTGCAAACAGCATTTTCAACACTCCTAGTACTCACTTATTTGCAATAAATGACTACATTCTAAGAAGAGAGGTTTTCAATAAAGAAAAGTGGTAGGCAATAAAATGTACAAATACAACAATATAAGCATCTTCATTAGCAATAGCCTTGTGGGAAAAAAACCCCACATTTTTCTCACTCAAGTCCTTACTCCTCATTATGGCTGGGATAAGCCGCAGGCTCTGCACTGGCAGTGGGCACAGAAGGCCCCAGAAGCGAAGTGCGTGGCACTGCGTCCTGAGCACTGGGCGTCAGCCTTTCCCGAGCTGCGCTGACGCAGCCCCATGTGGAGAGGCTCCCGCCGGCGGGACAGGGCACCACAGGGTCTGTCAGTACTTCAGATGCCAAACGGATTCACAGCCTGGGGTGGTCTCGCCATCACTGTCTCCCCCACTCCACACATTCAGAAAGCACCATGCAAATAAACGCCCTGGAAGTGAGGCTGCCCCACATTCAGCTCAGGAGGAATCACACGTTAGAGAAACTAAAACAAGTGTCGGCTTGGAGTACGTTCAAAACACCAAGTTACCAACTGCAACGCGCCTACGGTCAGCAAGTCCACCAGTGCCTGAGGTGACGGTGGAAGGGTGAGGACACTGCCAGATGCCACACCTCCTCCCCCGCTGCCTTGCCTAACAGGCCCTTGTCCAGCTTCTGGGCCAGTTCCTAGCCTCACTCAACCAAAGAAAAAAAACCAGTGAGCATTAGGCAATAAACTGACTTCAGAAGTCGGTCAAATAGCCCCCGTCTCCCCCACTAGGGCTCTGCAGCCCCACTTCGACTTCCCGCCTAGCTCAGATGCGGAGGCTCTTCCGGCATCCCTGATGCCCTTGGTTGACTTCCACGTTCCCCTGCCTTTGCCAGAAACTTGCTACACTTCCAAAAAGTGCTCCTGAGGCACCAACATTCCCAGACTCTCTCTGCTGGCTGGAGGGGCCCTTCCCAACTCTGGATTCCGAGATGAGATGCCGTCTGTGAGCAATTAGCTACCCAGCGGCTCCACCCCCAGCTGCTCAGACACCCAGCACAGCTAACGCCAAGAAAACACACACACAGAGCTCCCAGCGGAAAGGCAGTCCAGCCAGAGGGCAGCTCTGCCCCTTTAAGAATCAGGGTGACTAGAGATTCTTCCAAAAAAAATAAATGGAGTCTGTCTTTCCCCGGAAGAGTTGGGAGTTGAGAGAGCAGCCCAGCAACAGATGGAAAAGACTCAGACAAAAGGCAGAGACTGGCAGGGAAAGAAACCCAGACAGAGTGGGCAGGGGAACGAGACAGAGACAGGACACCCCCCCGCCCCACCCCCAAGGAGAAGCAGACCCTAAGGTGAATTTCTCCTTCTGTGATTTTCAAGACAATGCATTCTCCTGAGCCCAAGAGTCCATTTTAAAACTAGCAAAATCACATTTCAGCAGGAAGTAGCTCACTGCCAGCTCTCGAGCACCCCTTTTCCTAGTTCAGATGCTCTGTTAGGAACCTGTGAGTCTTCCTCACCACCAAGCCCTCCCGAGTGCACAGATCTCTCAGCTCTTCTCCTGGCAGGGGAAGGCCAGGACACAGCCCCTGGAATGAAGAAGAGGAGAGCTTCAAGATGCCCGAGGCACGGCGCCCTTACCTTCAGCAACACCACATCCACAGTCCTGTCCACTTTGGAGATGTCACACAGGCTGTAGCGCCTCCTGTGCCGCTCATACATTTTGCCTGAACGCAGAGGAGAAGAGACAAAGCGCAGGAAGTGCACCGCGGTGAACTCACGGACCAGTTCTCACGGCAAGCAGGGGGTTTCTGCCCTCCAGACTTCCCTATCTGAAAATCCTCAAGGGGCCAAAAAACGAAGAGGAAAGAAACCAAGCAGAATCCAATTCTTTCAAGAGACAGAACTTCGTGGCAACTTCAGAGCATGGGATAATAGATCTGCAATTCCCAGTAGAGAACCAATATCCCCAGACGCTATACTTTGCGCAAATCTTGACTGAGAGGGAGGCACACACCCCTTCCATCACTGGTGATAAATCCAGAAGAGAAACAAAGAGCAAACTGGCTAAGCATAACAGCTGACAGTCACGGAGAAGCCCACAGCAGGCGTAAAACTCCAGTCTGCGCTTGGCCAGGAAGAGGAAAAGAAAGACGACTATTTCAAAGGAATCACACGAAAAAATGTATTAAATTCTGTTCTTACTCAGAAAAGAAAAAAACAAATGCAAGGAAAGTCAATTTTTCCTTACAGGACTTCGAAAGAGGGGAGGGCTGGAGACGCTTTGCAAGGCGGAGTCTCTGAGTCTCTTGCTCACCAGGCAGCTGGGCTGGGTTTTGATTTCAGCTGCAATATCCAAAGACAGCAGAGTAAAAGGGAAAAAGCTCACTCCTGCTTGCGGTCCTGCCTCCGTCAGCCCGCCCAGCCCGGCCAGCCCGGCCCTGCCCAGCCTCCCCTTTCTTCCTTCTCTAGCAAGAACGTCACCACTGGCCCTTTCAGCTCTGCACCCGCAGCCCTGGAGGTTTGAGAACCTAATTGCAGTGGTGGGAACATGATTCATCTACAGACTGAGTAGAGAAAAACAAGGCTTCCTTTTCCAGCACGCTTCCTCCTCCTCCTCCTCTTCCTCCTCCTCCCCTCCCCCTCCCACAGCCCCCTATGAAAACAGCTCAGTCAGGCAGCTGAGTGCTCTGATGTCAGGGCAGCATGCTAATAAAGGAAGGGGTATGGTCCCAAACAGCACAGTGTGGATAGCGCACTCATCTGCTCCCTCAAGCATAGATATGGAAGCTGCCCCAAGCAGACGCTGCCTCTCCCTGCCAAATGCAAGCCACGGATTTAGGGAGAAAAATGTCAGCCAGCTATATCAGGGCTGCGTGTCTACGACCCTGCAGAGGCTAGAGAAGTGCCTGCAAGGTTTACAACCACCAAGAGTCCTGGTGGGGAGGAAGACAGCTGGACTTTAAAGAAAATTAAAGGGAAGAGGAGTAAAATGAATACATGCCTTCACACTTCTGTGACCAACAGCCCCCGGTCCCTGCTCCCACCAAGCGGTGGCCGTGTAGGGCTCTGATCTGGCATGCGTCCCCCTCCTCCATGCTCCAAACCTTCCAGCCTCCACCCCAGACCACATTTTCAGGGAAGACTACTCCGAAAGGCAGCCTCTGACTTCAGGCATAGGTGGGAAGCGGAAGAGGAGGAACACAGGAAGAAGCCAGAAAGGAAGAGGTTAAAAAAAAAGTTCTCTTCCCCAAGCTGCCTGTCTTCCTTGAGTTGCCCAGAGCAGAGCGTGGCTGGACCAGGAGAGTGTGCACACAGGGTGCCAACAGCACAGCAGAAAGGCAGGCGGGAAGGTCCTGCTGGCCCTCACACTTGGGGAGGCTTCTCAGGGCATGGCAGCTCTGAGTCTGCTGAGTCACCTTCCCTGGGCTGGTCACTCAACTTGCTAAGCAAACCCCGTTAAGGGCTATGGCCGCCTGCATCTCCCTCCTCCCTGCTGACACACTCCAGCTCAGCCGGAACCCACCCCACAGCTCCCAGCACCCCGCTCTGCACCAGCTCTTCTCAGGCATGAAGGCGGGGAGCCCTTCCCTTTCCAGGCTGCCAGTGAGCCCTGGCTGTGATGTCACCAAGGGAAGGGGAAGGGGACGTGGTTTTCACAGCGAGGACACTAGGAAGCAGCAGACTCACAGATGGAAGTTGTAAACAGGAGTTCTGCTTGGGTTTACTGAAGTGTGGGAATCTGGCCGGGGGGAGCAAATACCTCAGACGAGGTGGCCAAGGCACACCCAGGAGACCCTCTAGAGAGGCTACAGAAAAGCTGAGAGCGGGTCATCTTTCCGGTATCAACTTTCCCCTAGCAATAATTTACAACTCCCCGACCTGCCACCACACAGGCACAACACTGCCTCCCCTGTCCACAGAATGGTTCACCCCACACACACTGCCCTCCTAATTAGAATCAAATCTGTTTCCTGTTCCCAGTGTTCCCAGGGCCCTCTGCCTTAATCACCAGAGCCACTCACCCCAACCCACCTAACGGAAGGCTTCAATGGAGCTCATCTGTACCAGTCAAGCAGACACTGGGCCTTGCAGTCTAGGAAACAAATAACAAGGTCTCTGTCCTCAGGAAGTTTATCAAATTAAGGGGAAACATGTTCCAGAGTAATCTAATTCTCTGAAAGAGCCCACATTACTGCTTGAGACATATAGGTTAACCGTTTTATTTCTGACTACCCGCTGGCTTTGTGCTACAGGCTGGACATGTGGGCTTTCCACCGCTTCTGCTCACATAAACACACCGAAAGTGCAATTAGCAGCTGTCCTTGTGCGTCCTGTTCTTGGAGAACAAGCCTCTGGGTGGGGAACGCGAGCATCTGCTTTCCCTCCGGATCTGCTCAGCACTCCCAACGGCAGACAGAATCTGCAGGCCTGCGCATTTGCTGTGATGTGACCATTCCAAATTTTTATCAAAACCATCTGGAACCACGGACTGTCACTGTTGAGAGTTGAAACACAGCGACCAACCACTTCCTATTACACCAGGGCTGGGAGTTCTAAAGGAGACTGAGTCTACTTCCCCGTCCTCGAGTTTTGGGAACAATGAGCACTTAAGGCAGCGGTTATTGGCAGTGCTGACGGGCCCGCCCTTCCGTGTCCTCCTCCACCCTTGCTCCACAGTACGGGGCTCCCAGTTCCACAGAAGCAGCCAGCATTAGGCTGTGGCATGCTGTAGGCTCCCACAATGGGAGGCAGGAGAATATTCCACACATAGTGACTGTAGCATTTCTGTTCCTGAATTACTTTTTTTTTTTTATTTGACAGGTAGAGTTCTAGATAGAGAGAGACAGAGAGAAAGGTCTTCCTTTTGTTGGTTCACTCCCCAAATGACCGCCACGGCCAGCACGCTGTGCCGATCCGAAGCCAGGAGCCAGGTGCTTCTCCTGGTCTCCCATGCGGGTCCAGGGCCCAAGCACTTGGGCCATCCTCCACTGCCCTCCCGGGCCACAGCAGAGAGCTGGCCTGGAAGAGGAACAACCGGGACTAGAACCCGGCGCCCATCTGGGATGCCGGCGCCACAGGCAGAGGATTAACCAAGGGAGCCGCAGTGCTAGCCCCTCCCCTTCTCCTGACTACACTCTAATGGTTCAGGCCCTCCCTCACGTGGGTCAGCACTGCCTGGCTTCCGCAGCCCTGGTCCAGGCAGAGGCTGAGTCCACAGCAGCTCGGAGGCAGGACACTGCCCACTGGATGTGCAGGGCTGTCCACTGCTCCTCAATGCTTCTCCTGAAACTCCAGGGATTAGTGAAGTCTTCACAGGATGGGGAGGAGCGCAGGGTGAACGTGAAAACCCAGGGGCCTGTCTTCTCTCCGAGCAACTGAGGAGGAACTGCTCTGAATCTCTGGGCCTCCATCTCCAGAACAGAAAAACAAGAGGGTTTTGCCCCGGACCCCATGTGAAGCTCAGCCCAGCTCTACAGCTGTATGTGGTTGCCCGAGAACAAGCAGTCTCCATCACCTGCCATCTGGCCACAGGATGCGGATGGGTTCAGAAGACAAAAGGAACGGAGACATCCTCCCGAAACTTGTGAAAAACACAACTCTTCCAAAATGATGTCCTACCTGTGCTCCCGGCACGAGACGGGGGGAAGAAGACGTTTCCCCAGCCAGCACTTTCCATTCACCAATGATCCCGGTGGCGTGGTGAGTCACCCCAGAGATGCATGTTCGCCAGTGGCAAGATTTACCAGAACACAGCAGGACACCTTGCATGCACTTGAGGGACACCCGCACGCTGAGATGAGCACAAGGCTTCAAACAAGACGTCTGGGTACGAGAGCAAGAGGAAGGCTTGCGGCAGAGGCAGCACCTCCACCCAGGCTTCCTCTCCAGGCTCCGGCTAGGCCTTTGAGCATGGCTGGTCCCCATGCTTCCCGCTGGTATCTCACTGACTCACACACATGAGGGTTCCAGGAAGGGTGACACGGTACAGGGGGAGGACAAAGTAGTGTAAGTGCAGCCATTGTAGCCACTGCTCTAACACCACTGCCTTTGCAAGAGAAACCTGTCTAAAGACCACACAGCTGGGAGCAGCAGGGCTTGACAACAGAATAGCAGAAGTGACAACAACAAGAACTAATCAAGATGGAAGAAAACAGAAAGTCTCTTCACAAAAGTGTGTTCTTGGGGCCAGAGCTGTGACATAGCCAGCATCCCATATGGACGCCAGTTTGAGACCTGGCTACTCCAATTCCAATCCAGCTCTCTGCTGTGCGCTGGGAAAGCAGTAGAGGATGGCCCAAATCCTTGGGCTCCTGCACCTGTGTGACAGACCTGGAGGAAGCTCCTGGCTCCGGCTCAGCTCAGCTCCGGCCGTTGCAGCTATTTAGGGAGTGAACCAGCAGATGGAAGACCTCTCTCTCGCTACCTCTACCTCTCAAATACATAAATCTTTTTTTTTTTTTTATAAGGTGTGTTCTTCACAGGTAAGAGATGTTAAATTTTACTACAATAATCAACAGCTTTCTGAAAAAGGAGGTGGAGAGAAGAAAGGAGATGGCTGAAGGGATTTCAGCTGGAAGGATAATGCTGGCACAGGCGTTCTGGAGCAAGAGCAGCAAGGCTCTCACCGAGGGCCTCCCGTCTGCTTCCACACTCAGCGCTCCGGTGCCTCATACACAGCCACAGCTGAGACTGCACTGTCAGCTTACAGAGGAAGACAGCAGCGCTCCGAGTTCAAACTGGGCAGATCACACAGCGGGTAAGCTAGTGCGCTTCCAGCTCAGTGCCATAGCTCACCCCTCTTTCCTCCACACACCACATTCTGCTGTGTGGGAAATGCCTCCCATTAAAAGAAAGGAAACCACAGTGGAGAAACAGACACTAAATTTTGAGGGAAGAAAACCTAGAATTCATTACTCGTCATCAATATTCTCACATTTGACTTGACACTAATGCCAAAGGACAGGAAGAGATGTTATCTTTTAAATAACAATGACCAGTGACCCTGGTTTAGAAAGCAGGTACCGAATGTGTTATTACACACATCGCTCAAGTTCTGTGTCAGCAAAGTGCTTGACGTTACAGGTTTTTAGCTGCTTCTCACTAAAGTGACATCCTACAAGAATTAGAACGAACACACCCACACATCACCACCCAGGCCTTCTTCGGAATGAATGGCTATGACAACCCTAGTTTTCCCTTACATCTCTGAAGCTCCCCCACAGCTCCCCACCCTCTGGATCCAGATTCCCAAGCTGCTCCCCAAAGGACACCTGGTGGACATGGGGATGAGGGAGATAAAGTGGTTTCTAAACACCAACACCACCCTGCTAGACAGACAGGCCTTTGGGGAAGCAAATTCACTTCCTATACCTTTTGTGCATTTGATTTACGTTAGAATAGGTATCCACACCCTATAATCTTGTGTTATTTATTCTGAAATTTCTTTGCATCCCACAAAGCTGATGCTCTCCTCTGCTTTAAGTTACCATTTTAGCCTAAAAAGACCATCCTGAATCTGGATACTGAAGTAGCTGCTATTCCTTCAAACTCTGTGTCACACAGAACCCAGAGGGGTGCCAGAAAACCCCCAGCAGCACCATCAGCCCTCCCATGAGCCGCACCCACCTTCCGGACAACACAGAAGGCCTATGGACACTTATCATGAAAGTCGCACTGTAGGGCGGTGGTGTTTTCCTACTCAACCCAGGAGTCCTGTGTGACGGCCATGGCTCCACCTGACACCAGTTCCAACGTCATTTCCAGAGTAAGCTGTATCTACTGTAACTCTTCCAGCCACAACTGTCTTTAGCGTGACGACGACCATCACATAAGACAGATTAGCACAGAAAAGTACAACTCTAAGTTTTCCATACTTACATAGTATGGTACAAGAATTTCTCTTGTCAAAATCTTACTAACATCATGAAGTCTGTAAGTGTAAAGTTTTGAGTAAAATGGCTACAAATGGTATCCTTCCCTTTTTCCTCCTAAGAAATTAACAGTGAGGAGGATATGATCTCTCCCCACTTTCTTATTCTTAACCACATTAGATCCACCATCAAATAGCAACTTCAAATGGATTCATGTCTGTGGGCTGTTTTTCCTACCCAGTCTGTGCACATGTGTATGGACTATAGACTGCTCACAACACTGCTACAGAAGTTGGGTGAGAGACCATGGTAGCTGGAATTCAGGGCATGAAGTGCAAGCCAGAAAAAAATTCAGAGTCCAGAAATGTTTAACACTAGCCAAACACTGGGCATTGAGGATGGGAACATAAAAGAAAAACAGCCTAGCTCTCTGCTATGGCCAGGGAGTGCAGTGGAGGATGGCCCAAGTGCTTGGGCCCTGCACCCCATGGGAGACCAGGAGAAGCACCTGGCTCCTGGCTTTGGATCAGCGCGGTGCGCCGGCCGCAGCGGCCATTGGAGGGTGAACCAACGGCAAAGGAAGACCTTTCTCTCTGTCTTTCTGTCTCACTGTCCACTCTGCCTGTCAAAAAAAAAAAAAAGAAAGAAAGAAAAGAGGCCTGTCCTGGCAGGTGCAACCGGGCACACAAGCAGAAGTTCATGCTAGACACAGGGACTCTGGAGCGTCTCAGAGAAAGTCAAGCAGAGCCACGGTAAGCAGCACGACATGCGTGTTGAATGCTGGCGACTGGGAACCAACACAGGTGTAGAATCGGGGAAAAGAACTAAGCACCGCAAAGACAGAACGATCAAACGCCACATGAGGGCAAGCAGACAAACCTGGATTCTGCCATGCAAATGTCGGGGGGGGGCCTTGGTGAGGGTAATTCTGGGGCAGCTGTAGTGCAAAGAAACTTGGATTTAAAGATTCTACCATTCTATGGGAGAAAAGTCCTTTTGATCTATTTTTTAGAGATTTACTTTCTATTTATTTGAAAACCAGAGTTATAGGGGGAGAGAGAGACAGAGCGCACGCGCTTCCATCCTCTGGCTCCCTCCCCAAATGGCCACTGCAGCTGGGCCAGGCAGGAGCCATGTGGGTGCTTTCCCAGGCAAATTAGCAGGGAGCTGGATTGGCAGTGGAGCAGCCGGGTCTCAAACCAGCCCCAGAACAGTTTTGTCATAAAGTGTATACTCAACTTTCTGGTTTCTCCACAAGATATTTTTCCTGCTAGAGAGAATACCTTCAGTGAACTCTTACACGAGAGGTGCTGTAATAGGATGGCAATAAAGGTAAACAGGACCGCAGCTCTGATCAACTCTGACAAGTACAGCACTGACAGAACAAGACCCACCACCCTGAGCTGAGTTGTCTGCAACCCACATGACTGCCCTCTGTACAGTTGATTCTGTCAGAGATCTGCACAGAGACCAGAGCATCGCACCCACGTGCACACCCTGCCTCCGGGGGGTGGGGCATGCAGGGGGGTGCGGGAGGCAAGAAGGTCTTGGCAATGAACAGAAAAAGAAAGGAAGAGCCAAGAAGAAACTCCTTTTCAGATGACCATCTATGGAAATAAGAACAATTTCACTCCGTAAAGGCAACGAGGTCAAGGGGAACAGGCTGACATTAGCCGACAGAATTTCTTAGAGGGATTTTGTCACCACCAGCATGGGGTGGTCAGTTAGCAGTAGACCACTGCACACTGGCCAACTTACTCCCCCATCCAACAAATATTTAGTTATCTGCTCTAGGTGAGTTGCTCTGTAATGTCAGAAAGAGACAAAAATGCATGGAACATTCTGGGCTCTCAAGGCAAGGGCATTTAAAACCAGCACAGGACAGCACTGGGGGGGTGGGGGGGGGGGACACACAGACACAATGCACAGGCTCGGCAGGGCAAGGCTCTCTGGCTGATCCGGAATAAGGTTCACACACAGGAGGCACACAGTCCTCCAAGTTGCTGCGCACTCATGAAAACGTCTGTCACATCAGCACCACAGGACAACTGTGCCGAGTACCTAAGATGAACTGCTTCAGGAAGGGACTTCTTTTTCTCTGCAGAGTCGCTAGAGGAGCCACGGAGACTCAGCTCCCATGGAAGATGGCGCTCATCTTCCAGGCCAACAGCCAGGACAGGCACGCCTCCCAAAATGCTCACAAGACAAGGCAAAGGGAAAAAGAGAAAACCCTTCATGAAGAAGTCCACTTTCCATACTACGGGCAGGCTAACGATGGCATTTAGTCCCTTAGAGACAACCTCGTGCATCTGTATTCTGATAATTCTATTCAGGTAAACAGGAATAAAAGTGGAAATTCTGAATAAATGCAACATTAACTGTGTACCTAAGACTAACTTGTGAACATTTGTTTAGAGAGAAGGGGATGCTCTTGTCCCTAAAGACATGCCAGCTGACACGTCGTCCGCAGCACACAGCAGAGACGGCAAGGTGCTGCCTCTGACTCTGCCGCGCTCAGAGCGCCAACACTGCAGCCAGCTGTCTGCAGCAAGCGACAGAGCTTTGTTTCTGCAAAACGGGGATAAAAACAATGAGGAAAAGAAAGTTGTTATGAAGAATAAATGAATTCATAGATAAAAGCATGTGTCTAATGCTTATGGTATAAGTACCATAAAGTGTTAGTCGCTCTATTATTTTTGCATTTTTACAGGCAGTATTTAAGGCCACTTCCCAGGATGTATGTGCGTGCGTGTGTGTGTGTGTGTGCACACGCATACACATACATACATATATATGTCTGTATCAACATTTTAAAAAAGCCAAGCGGGAGCGTGTGTGGCCTGGTGATAAAGAGGCCAGTTAGGCCACATCCAGCTCCCACATCATGGTGCCTGGGTTGGACTCTCAGCTCCACTTCCGGATCCAGCTTCCAGCCAGACACACTCTGGGAGGCAGAGTGATGACTGGAGTAGTGGGGTTCCTGTCACTCCTGTCAACCCTGTGGGAGGTCTGGGTGACTGGAGTAGTGGGGTTCCCGTCACTGTGGGAGGTCTGGGTGACTGGAGTAGTGGGGTTCCCGTCACTGTGGGAGGTCTGGGTGACTGGAGTAGTGGGGTTCCCGTCACTGTGGGAGGTCTGGGTGACTGGAGTAGTGGGGTTCCTGTCAACCCTGTGGGAGGTCTGGGTGACTGGAGTAGTGGGGTTCCCGTCCCTGTGGGAGGTCTGGGTGACTGGAGTAGTGGGGTTCCCGTCACTGTGGGAGGTCTGGGTGACTGGAGTAGTGGGGTTCCCGTCACTGTGGGAGGTCTGGGTGACTGGAGTAGTGGGGTTCCTGTCAACCCTGTGGGAGGTCTGGGTGACTGGAGTAGTGGGGTTCCTGTCAACCCTGTGGGAGGTCTGGGTGACTGGAGTAGTGGGGTTCCTGTCAACCCTGTGGGAGGTCTGGGTGACTGGAGTAGTGGGGTTCCCGTCACTGTGGGAGGTCTGGGTGACTGGAGTAGTGGGGTTCCTGTCAACCCTGTGGGAGGTCTGGGTGACTGGAGTAGTGGGGTTCCCGTCACTGTGGGAGGTCTGGGTGACTGGAGTAGTGGGGTTCCCGTCACTGTGGGAGGTCTGGGTGACTGGAGTAGTGGGTTCTAGTCACTGTGGGAGGTCTGGGTGACTGGAGTAGTGGGGTTCCCGTCACTGTGGGAGGTCTGGGTGACTGGAGTAGTGGGGTTCCCGTCACTGTGGGAGGTCTGGGTGACTGGAGTAGTGGGTTCTAGTCACTGTGGGAGGTCTGGGTGACTGGAGTAGTGGGGTTCCCGTCACTGTGGGAGGTCTGGGTGACTGGAGTAGTGGGGTTCCTGTCAACCCTGTGGGAGGTCTGGGTGACTGGAGTAGTGGGGTTCCTGTCAACCCTGTGGGAGGTCTGGGTGACTGGAGTAGTGGGGTTCCCGTCACTGTGGGAGGTCTGGGTGACTGGAGTAGTGGGGTTCCTGTCAACCCTGTGGGAGGTCTGGGTGACTGGAGTAGTGGGGTTCCCGTCACTGTGGGAGGTCTGGGTGACTGGAGTAGTGGGGTTCCCGTCACTGTGGGAGGTCTGGGTGACTGGAGTAGTGGGGTTCCCGTCACTGTGGGAGGTCTGGGTGACTGGAGTAGTGGGGTTCCCGTCACTGTGGGAGGTCTGGGTGACTGGCGTAGTGGGGTTCCCGTCACTGTGGGAGGTCTGGGTGACTGGAGTAGTGGGGTTCCCGTCACTGTGGGAGGTCTGGGTGACTGGAGTAGTGGGGTTCCCGTCACTGTGGGAGGTCTGGGTGACTGGAGTAGTGGGGTTCCTGTCAACCCTGTGGGAGGTCTGGGTGACTGGAGTAGTGGGGTTCCTGTCAACCCTGTGGGAGGTCTGGGTGACTGGAGTAGTGGGGTTCCTGTCAACCCTGTGGGAGGTCTGGGTGACTGGAGTAGTGGGGTTCCCGTCACTGTGGGAGGTCTGGGTGACTGGAGTAGTGGGGTTCCTGTCAACCCTGTGGGAGGTCTGGGTGACTGGAGTAGTGGGGTTCCTGTCAACCCTGTGGGAGGTCTGGGTGACTGGAGTAGTGGGGTTCCTGTCAACCCTGTGGGAGGTCTGGGTGACTGGAGTAGTGGGGTTCCCGTCACTGTGGGAGGTCTGGGTGACTGGAGTAGTGGGTTCTAGTCACTGTGGGAGGTCTGGGTGACTGGAGTAGTGGGGTTCCTGTCAACCCTGTGGGAGGTCTGGGTGACTGGAGTAGTGGGGTTCCCGTCACTGTGGGAGGTCTGGGTGACTGGAGTAGTGGGTTCTAGTCACTGTGGGAGGTCTGGGTGACTGGAGTAGTGGGGTTCCCGTCACTGTGGGAGGTCTGGGTGACTGGAGTAGTGGGGTTCCCGTCACTGTGGGAGGTCTGGGTGACTGGAGTAGTGGGGTTCCTGTCAACCCTGTGGGAGGTCTGGGTGACTGGAGTAGTGGGGTTCCTGTCAACCCTGTGGGAGGTCTGGGTGACTGGAGTAGTGGGGTTCCTGTCAACCCTGTGGGAGGTCTGGGTGACTGGAGTAGTGGGGTTCCCGTCCCTGTGGGAGGTCTGGGTGACTGGAGTAGTGGGGTTCCTGTCAACCCTGTGGGAGGTCTGGGTGACTGGAGTAGTGGGGTTCCTGTCAACCCTGTGGGAGGTCTGGGTGACTGGAGTAGTGGGGTTCCCGTCACTGTGGGAGGTCTGGGTGACTGGAGTAGTGGGGTTCCTGTCAACCCTGTGGGAGGTCTGGGTGACTGGAGTAGTGGGGTTCCTGTCAACCCTGTGGGAGGTCTGGGTGACTGGAGTAGTGGGGTTCCCGTCACTGTGGGAGGTCTGGGTGACTGGAGTAGTGGGGTTCCCGTCACTGTGGGAGGTCTGGGTGACTGGAGTAGTGGGTTCTAGTCACTGTGGGAGGTCTGGGTGACTGGAGTAGTGGGGTTCCTGTCAACCCTGTGGGAGGTCTGGGTGACTGGAGTAGTGGGGTTCCCGTCACTGTGGGAGGTCTGGGTGACTGGAGTAGTGGGTTCTAGTCACTGTGGGAGGTCTGGGTGACTGGAGTAGTGGGGTTCCCGTCACTGTGGGAGGTCTGGGTGACTGGAGTAGTGGGGTTCCCGTCACTGTGGGAGGTCTGGGTGACTGGAGTAGTGGGGTTCCTGTCAACCCTGTGGGAGGTCTGGGTGACTGGAGTAGTGGGGTTCCTGTCAACCCTGTGGGAGGTCTGGGTGACTGGAGTAGTGGGGTTCCTGTCAACCCTGTGGGAGGTCTGGGTGACTGGAGTAGTGGGGTTCCCGTCCCTGTGGGAGGTCTGGGTGACTGGAGTAGTGGGGTTCCTGTCAACCCTGTGGGAGGTCTGGGTGACTGGAGTAGTGGGGTTCCTGTCAACCCTGTGGGAGGTCTGGGTGACTGGAGTAGTGGGGTTCCCGTCACTGTGGGAGGTCTGGGTGACTGGAGTAGTGGGGTTCCTGTCAACCCTGTGGGAGGTCTGGGTGACTGGAGTAGTGGGGTTCCTGTCAACCCTGTGGGAGGTCTGGGTGACTGGAGTAGTGGGGTTCCTGTCAACCCTGTGGGAGGTCTGGGTGACTGGAGTAGTGGGGTTCCCGTCACTGTGGGGGGTCTGGGTGACTGGAGTAGTGGGGTTCCCGTCACTGTGGGAGGTCTGGGTGACTGGAGTAGTGGGGTTCCTGTCAACCCTGTGGGAGGTCTGGGTGACTGGAGTAGTGGGGTTCCCGTCACTGTGGGGGGTCTGGGTGACTGGAGTAGTGGGGTTCCCATCACTGTGGGAGGTCTGGGTGACTGGAGTAGTGGGGTTCCCGTCACTGTGGGGGGTCTGGGTGACTGGAGTAGTGGGGTTCCCGTTAGTGAGAGGTCTGGGTGGAGTTCCCTGCTCCTAAGGGCACTGGGGAGTGAACCGACGACCAGGAGCTAAACTCTCTCAGGAACACTGAAGCTTTCTGGTCCCTGCAACCCTGGAGAAAGTAGCAGCACAACCCACTGGGCAAGCGGACACCCAGTTTTCTGTGAAGAAGTTCTTTCTTTATACAGTTAAGACAGGACTGGGAACAAAAAAGATGATGGAAATTTACACATGTTTCTTGGCCACCTGCCACAAGTCCCTGAAAAAGATCCCTACCAAGAAAGCTGGACAGCCTGGCAGTGGGACCCAAGAGGATCAGAAAGTCTTGCTCACAACAGTGTCTTCGGGGACCCCCAGCACTGGGATCCCTCTTAGGCCTCTTTTCTGATATTCCTGCCATTTAAATGTAAAGTTTACATAAGCCATGGATGTTCCAACAGACATACATACTAGGGAAAACAGGCATCTTCTCTGCCCCTGGATACCAGTGGTACTGTCTACCCACTGCACACCATGGCACCGCGTGTCCACTTCACACCATGGCACTGCGTGTCCACTTCACAACATGGCACCGTGTGTCCACTGCACACCATGGCACCGTGCGTCCACTGCACATCCTGGCATTGTGTGTCCACTGAACACCATGGCACTGTGTGTCCACTTCACACCATGGCACCATGCGTCCACTGCACACCATGGCACTGTGCGTCCACTTCACACCATGGAACCTTGCGTCCACTGCACACCATGGCACTGTGCGTCCACTTCACACCATGGAACTTTGCGTCCACTGCACACCATGGCACTGTGTGTCCACTTCACACCATGGCACTGTGTGTCCACTTTACACCATGGCAACATGTGTCCACTGCACACCATGGCACTGTGCGTCCATTGCACACCATGGCACCGTGCGTCCACTTCACACCATGGCACCGTGCGTCCACTTCACACCATGGCACCGTGCGTCCACTTCACACCATGGCACTGTGCGTCCACTGCATACCATGGCACCGTGCGTTCACTGCACACCATGGCACCGTGCGTCCACTTCACACCATGGCACTGTGCACCCACTTCACACCATGGCACCGTGTGTCCACTGCACACCATGGCACCATGTGCCTACTGCACACCATGGCACCGCGTGTACACCGCACACCATGGCACTGTGTGTCCACTGCACACCATGATACTCTGTGTCCACTGCACACCATGGCACCGTGTGTCCACTGCGTCCATTGCACACCATGGCACCGTGCATCCACTGCACACCATGGCACCATGCGTCCACTTCACACCATGGCACCGTGCGTCCACTGCACACCATGGCACCGTGCGTCCACTGCACACCATGGCACCGTGTGTCCACTGCGTCCATTGCACACCATGGCACCGTGCATCCACTGCACACCATGGCACCATGCGTCCACTTCACACCATGGCACCGTGCGTCCACTGCACACCATGGCACCGTGTGTCCCCTGCGTCCATTGCACACCATGGCACCGTGCATCCACTGCACACCATGGCACCATGCGTCCACTTCACACCATGGCACCATGCGTCCACTGCACACCATGGCACCGTGCGTCCACTGCACACCATGGCACCGTGTGTCCCCTGCGTCCATTGCACACCATGGCACCGTGCATCCACTGCACACCATGGCACCATGCGTCCACTTCACACCATGGCACCGTGCGTCCACTGCACACCATGGCACCGTGCATCCACTGCACACCATGACACTGTGCGTCCACTTCACACCATGGCACCGTGAGTCCACCGCACACCATGGCAACATGTGCCCACTGCACACCATGGCACCATGCGTCCAGTGCACACCATGGAACTTTGCGTCCACTGCACACCATGGCACCGTGCGTCCACTTCACACCATGGCACTGTGCGTCCACTTCACACCATGGCACCGTGCGTCCACCGCACACCATGGCACCGTGCGTCCACTGCACACCCTGGCATCGTGTGTCCACCGCACACCATGGCACCGTGTGTCCACTTCACACCATGGCACTGTGCGTCCACTTCACACCATGGCACCGTGCGTCCACCGCACACCATGGCACCGTGCGTCCACTGCACACCATGGCACTATCTGTCCACTTCACACCATGGCAATGTGCATCCACTTCACACCATGGCACTGTGTGTCCACTTCACACCATGGCACCGTGCGTCCACTGCACATCATGGCACCATGTGCCCACTTCACACCAATGGTACCATCTGTCCACTTCACACCATGGCACCGTGTGTCCACTACACACCAATGGCTTTGGCACTGAGAGTTCATCAGGGTACGGGACCTATCTGAAATTAGTAAATGCAGAAATTGTCTAACTACCTATTTTTTAAAAAATAATTTTAAAAATTGGAAGCCGGTGTTTAGTACAGCAGGCAAAGCTATGCCTGCGACAGCAGCGTCCTGCCAGTTCAAGCCTTGCCTGGCTACTCTATTTCCCACCGGCTCCCTGCTAATGACCTGGGAAAGCAGAGGAAGATGGCCCAAGTTGCTTGGACCCCTGCCTCTCACATGGGAAACCTGGATGCGGCTCCTGACTCCTGGTTTTGGCCTGGCTCTGTCCTGGCCATTGCGGCCACTTGGAGAGTGAATCAGTGGGTGGAAGATTGATCTTCTCACCCTCCTCCAGTAACTCCTCCAAATAAATATCTTTAAAATAGTAATAAATAGGGGCAGCATTGTAGCACAGTGGGTAAGGCTGCCACCTGCAATGCTGGTATCACATATGGGCACTGGTTCAAGTCCCAGATGCTCCACTTTCGCTCTAGCTCCCTGCTAATACTGCCTGAAAAGCAGCAGAAGATGGTCCAAGAGCTTGGGCCCTGTACCCATATGGGAGACCCGGAAGAAGCTCCTGGCTTCAATCTGGCTCAGCGCTAGCTGTTGTAGTTAATTGTAGAGTGAAACAGGAAGACCTCTCTGTCTCTTCCTCTCTCTCTCTCTCTGTGACTCTGCCTTTCAAATAATAAAATAAATCTATAAATTAAATAATAAAATTTAAGCCACTTTACTGAGGTATGATTGACATACAAAAATTGTTAATGTGTACAACTTGATAGGTCGGGGGCTATTTTTAAAAAATATTTACTTGGGGCCAACGCTGTAGTGTAGTGAGTAAAGCTGCTGCTTGGCGTGCCAGCATCCCATATGGGCAGAGGTTTAAGTCCCAGTTGCTCCATGTCCTACCCAACACCCTGCTCATGTGCAGTGGAAGATGGCCCAAGTACTTGGGCCCCTGCACCCACATGGGAGACCTGGAAGAAGCTCCTGGCTCCTCGCTTCAGACCAGCCCAGCACAAGCTGTTGCAGTCATTCAGGGAGTGAACCAGTGGTTAGAAGATCTCAATGTCTCTCTCTCTCTCTCTCTCTCTCTCTGTTTGTGTGTGTATATGTGTGTCCTTTTCTCTGTAACTCTGCCAAATAAATAAATAAATTTTGAGAGAGAGGCAGAAAGATACAAAGGATCCAGCCACTGGCTCACTCCTCAAGTGCTCCTAAACTCAGGGCAGGAGCAGGAACCGGGAACTCAATCCGGTCTTCCCCACGGGCAGCAAGGATCCAAGTTCTTGAGGCGTCACTTGCTGCTCCGCGGAGTTCACTTTGGCAGGAAGCTAGCGCAGAGAACAGAGCAGGGACCCGGTGCAGGCACTCTGACGGGAAACGGCAGTGTCCACACTGGTCCAAACTCCTGCACCGGATGCAGGTCCTGGCCACTGTGGTCCACAGGCTGCCATCCCAGTGATTTTCGTTAAAATATGTGATGTCGCTTTCTGGAACTAACGTGACTTCTAAAAATGTGAATGTTTTCAACATAAACCTTGAAACAAGAAAACAAGTGTTCCAGTAAAACTTTTAAACATACTTTGCACAAATGGTCCATTACTCAGGCCAAGTTTCACGGAAGTATTTTGATAACTTCTCTAAAAATCAGGGTGTGTGTGTGCATTTAATGGGCAGCAACTTGCAGAGACAGGCCGGCCAAGCAGCGAGCCCAGGAGATGAGGTGAGCGGGGAAGGTCAGCCCTGGGCTCCAGTGGATCGCTGAGCAGAACAGAGGGCCTCTGCTCTGTGTCTCACTAACACCCACCTACTGCCTTCCCTACGAGGCTGCTACAGTGACCCACACCAGGGGAGCTCAAAACAAGCACATCATCTTCAACACAATCCACTGTGATCATCTTTCTTTCAGACGAGTAGTCTTCCCGGGTCTGAATTCCAAGGACTCTGCCTCTGTGCTGACACTGACAACCAGCTCTTCATCCGTTCCACTGCACAGAAGCCAGGGAGGACCGGGCTCCCTTCTTTCCTCAACCCTAACTATACACAATAATGGACTGCCAATGGCGGCTAATGCCACCTCCACCTGATTTTTATTTTTTATTTGACGGGTAGAGTCATAGACAGTGAGAGAGAGAGACAGAGAGAAAGGTCTTCCTTCCATTGGTTCACCCCCAAATGACCACTATAGACAGAAGTGCGCCGATCCAAAGCCAGGAGCCAGGTGCTTCCTCTTGATCTCCATGTGGGTGCAGGGGCCCAAGCACCTGGGCCATCCTCCACTGCCTTCCTGGGCTACAGCAGAGAGCCAGACTGGAAGAGGAGCAACCGGGACTAGAACCCGGCGCCCATATGGGATGCCGGGGCCCCAGGCAGAGGATTAACCAAGTGAGCCACGGCACCAGCCCTACACCTTATTTTATTTATTTATTTATTTATTTATTTATTTATTTATTTTGACAGGCAGAGTTAGACAGTGAGAGACAGACAGAGAGAAAGGTCTTCCTTCTGTTGGTTCACCCCCCCAAAATGGCCGCTACGGCGGGTGTGTTGCACTGATCCGAAGCCACGATCTGGGTGCTTCCTCCTGGTCTCCCATGCGGGTGCAGGGCCCAAGCACTTGGGCCATCCTCCACTGCCCTCCCAGGCCACAGCAGAGAACTGGACTGGAAGAGGAGCAACCGGGACTAGAACCCGGAGTTCCAGCGCTGCAGGCAGAGGATTAGCCTAGTGAGCCGCGGCGCCAGCCCCACCTGATTTTTTTAAGATTTATTTATTTAAAAGAATTACAGAGACTCAATGCACATCAGCCCATACTGTGATCACATGGGGTCCAGCCACAACCTCCAAGAATAGGTATCAGACAGTAACTTGCCAACAGGCAGCACCAGAGACCGGCACAGCAGATGCACACAGCTGATCCACCACAACACCCTTGCCATAATTTCTCTCTTCAACGGGAGTACGGGAGAGGGTTGGGGTTCAGGGAGCTATATGAAGCAGAAAGTCCACTGACAGTAAAGAGAGTCAAAGAGCTTCCTGGGTGAGGATTTCCTGGAGAAACAAGAAAGGGCTGGCATCAGCAGAAACACTGCAGAGGGTCCCAGGCTGAAGATACTGGGGGAACCTATTTCAGCAGGGTCAGTGCCAAGGGCGACACTGGAGAGCAAGCAGCTGGCCCACACCGGCTGGCCCTGCAGCTGCTGCTCTCCTGCCTCGCACATCAAAAGCTGCAGACCCCATGAGCACTAACATTCTTCCCTACACCAAGATTCTAGGGTAAAAATAATTACTTCTACAAGATTCTGGATTCGTGTAGTTACAGAATCTAGGATATAAACAGACAAGCTTTTGAATGGTTTCAATTACACACTTTCTGATCCCATACTATTTCTTTACAAATGAAACAGGGGAGATGGGGTCCCTGCAATTCAGGTGTATTTTTCTACTGGTATCTCTCCTCACGGAGTCTAAGCAATGAAATAAGAAATTTCTCCTCCTGGACTTCCTCTGCCTCTACTTTTTTTTTTTTTAACCTGACTCTAGGAAGGGTTGGGCTAAAGCTTTCCAGATGCTGTAGCACTCCCCATGTACCTTGTGTGCTGCACAGCAAAAGAAACACACGGGGGTGTGTCTGTGAGTCCCACGTTAATGGAAGTTCCAAATCTAAGTATTTCTCACAGGGGCCGCTTCTCTAATTACTCCTGTAATTACTTCAAACAGTTTCAGAAATCTCTTGCAATTATCTGCAGTAGGAACACAGGAACGTGTTCAACCCCCAACCACAGTCCCAGAAGGACGAGGCTTTAAGGTTTAAATATAGATCAACGCCATGGCTCTGTCAGGGCAGACATGAAGCACACAGGAGATGAACCTGTAAGCCAGGCCCAAGGTCAGGATGACTTCAAGGTGCTCCTGAGAGCCACTTGCTGGCCCACATGGGGGAAGTCGTCACTCCCAGCCACTGTTCTCCAGAAGCTTCACATGATAACGTCACAACACACATCTAGTCCTCAGGCAATGAATGACAGGGCTTTGGGAGTTTCCAGAATGGAAGCAAAATGCTTGCATCACTGCATGGAACCAGGAGGCCAGAAAGAGAAGAGACTCCCACTGGTTGAAGGCAGACAGCTGAGCAGAGGCCCCATCCCTCTCGGCCCCCAAGTGGTCCACGCACTACTGAGTATTGTCAGCCTCCAGGGTTCTAGGGCAAACGGCTCAGTGCATTGTGAGCACAAAAAAAAAAAAAAAAAAAAAGTCTGAGGCCGAAAAGCACGCCCACGGCTCCCTAAATGCAGCCTCATTCCCTCCGATGTGCAATCCATCCACCTGTGCTACCACGTGATACTCACACTGCAGACCACACTTCTCCAGGGGCCTGCGCCCTGGGAACTCCTGGATGGCATGGCACACGCATTGAGTCACATACTGTGATAACTTCACACATTTGCTTGCTAGCTTTAACCAGATTCAAAATGTCTAACTTTTGGCCGGCGCTGCGGCTCACTAGGCTAATCCTCCATCTGCAGCGCTGGCACTCCAGGGTTCTAGTCCCGGTTGCTCCTCTTCCAGTCCAGTTCTCTGCTGTGGCCCAGGAAGGCAGTGGAGGATGGTCCAAGTGTTTGGGCCCTGCACCTGCATGGGAGACCAGGAGGAAGCACGCGGATCGTGGCTTTGGACCTCTCTAATTCTGCCTGTCCAAAAAAAAAAAAAAAAAAAACACGCAGCGTGGACAGTGAGAGAGAGAGAGAGAGAAAGGTCTTCCTTTTCTGTTGGTTCACCCTCCAATGGCCACTGCGGCCGGTGCACCGCGCTGATCCGAAGCCAGGAGCCAGGTGTTTCTCCTGGTCTCCCATGTGGGTGCAGGGGTCCAAGCACTTGGGCCATCCTCCACTGCCTTCCTGGGCCACAGCAGAGAGCTGGACTGGAAGAGGGGCAACTGGGACAGAATCCGGCACCCCAACTGGGACTAGAACCCGGTGTGCCAGCACCGCAGGTGGAGGATTAGCCTATTGAGCCACGGCACTGGCCAGAAAATATCTAACTTTTAAAAATGCTCCTGAGGCTGGCATTGTGGCTGCTGCAATACAAGTATCCCATATGGGTACCAGGAAGGAGTCCCAGCTGCTCCACTTTCAATTCAGCTCATTGCAAATGTGGAAAACTGGAAAAGCAGTGGATGATGGCCCAGGTGCCTGGGTCCCTGCCACCCATCTGGGAGACCTGGATTGAGTTCCTGGCTCCCGGCTTCAGCCTGGCCCCTACCTGGCTATTGTGGCACTATGGAGAGTGAATCAGAGGATGAAAGATCTCTTTGTCACAATCTGCCTTTCAAATAAATAAATAAACCTTTTTTTTTAAGGAGATCACATTAATATTACTAGAATATAAATATGGTGAAAACACGTCTAAGAGTTGGATGCTACTAAAATGTGGTATGTCTCTGTGACTTTTTTTAATTTTTAAAAACTGTATTTAAGTTATCCACGTTTCATGTATTTCAAGGGCCTACTGTAAACGTTGGTTACCACGTCCTGTCAGTGCCACGGCTCCACAGATTAGTTCCCGAACTACGTGGTAGCTGCCACGTGATAGCTTGGTGCAAGGGCCATGAAAAGCCACACAAAGCAAATGCTTTTAACCAAATTTCTGAGAATGCAAGCATGCCCTTGAGAGAAGAGAAAGAAAACAGTGTACCATTAAAAATAACAACAGGACACAAAATTCGAGAGATACTAACAGGAAACAGTACAAGACCAACACTGCAATTACCACAACCCTCTAGAAGCAAACATTAATACTACTATAAAAATAAGAATGGGAGAGCTGGCGCTGTGGTATAACGGGTAATGCCGCCATCCTCAGTGCCAGCATCCCATATGGGCACTGGTTCAAGACCTGGCTCCACTTGCGATCCAGCTCCCTGCTATGGTCTGGGAAAGCAGAAGATGGAGTGCTTGGGCCCCTGCACCCACGTAGGAGACACAGAAGAAGCCCCTGGCTCCTGACTGGCCCAGTTCCTGCCGCTGCGGCCATTTGGGGAAAGAACCAATGGATCAAAGATCTCACTCTGGCTATGCCTCTGCCTCTCTGTAACTCTGCCTTTCAAATAAACAAATAAATCTTTAGGAAAAAAATGAAATTTCAGCTGACGGGATGTTTGGTTTCCCTTCTTGACCAGGGAGTCACTGCAGGCAGAGCATACCTTCTCACTGATCCTCAACACATCAGTCTGCTAGTTGTCCTTGACCATAGCATGAGCATCCTGAAGACACAAACTGCCTGGCAGAATTAACTGTTCCTGACAGCTAAACAGCTTTCACAGTGCGCCCCAGGGGAAGGAATTACTGCAGATGCCGCATGAGCAGATCCCCAGGAGGCAAAGAAGCTGGCCACATCTTGAAAAGCAAAGACCCCTATACTGCAGGGTGCTGGTGTGCAGCAACGGATACAAGCAGGCAGGAATCTGAATCTCTGCTGGCCGTGGTGGAGCACCCTGGCCAGGTACATGGTCCCAGAGGCTTCCTCTCTGGACTTGAGAATTCAATGCTAGCTCCTGGTTTCCATTCAGCATCTGTCTCTCTTCCTAACAAAGCTTAGGAAATAAAAAGCAGGTCTGAATGTTACATAATTTCTGCACCAAAAGCAAGTTCCCTGGACAAACACCATCTCGGACAGATAGATTTATTTATTTATTTATTTTGACAGGCAGAGTTAGTGAGAGAGAGAGAGAGAGGTCTTCCTTCCGTTAGTTCACCCCCCAAATGGCCACTATGGCTGGTGCGCTGCGCCGACCCAAAGCCAGGAGCTTCCTCCTGCTCTCCCATGGGGTGCAGGGCCCAAGCACCTGGGCCGTCCTCCACTGCCCTCCCAGGCCACAGCAGAGACAGCTAAACAGATTTCAAGTGAATCAGCTTCCATCCCAGAGTGGCCAAAGTTACTGCTCCGGTGAATACCGAAAGCATGGGAATGTGACGCACGGTCAGGATCTGCACCAGAGCACAGGGGAGCCTGCGGACGTGCACTCAGGACGGATCTTCTGGAAGCAGCAGCTGAATGCGAACGTGACTGACACAGAAACTGACAATCAGCCGTGAAACAAAACAACGTCCACTGCTTCTCCTCGAAAGCACTTGGATCCCCTTTAGAGTTCCTTCCAAATCCCAAAGCTCTCAGAAACAGAACCAGGTCCATGTGTCCCAACTGACACTAACGGAAGAGGCCTTCATGACCCCTCATAACGCGCACTCAAGCAGCAGTAATTGAGCTTGAACCACCAGATTCCACAGGTAACTTGGAAGAGTGAAGGGGGTGTGGGAACATGCCGGTGTTGTGGCACAGTGGCCTAAACTGCCGTGCGCTGTGCTGGCATCCCACGTCAGAGTGCTGGTTCACGTCCCACAGCTCCTGCTCCTGCTCCTGGGAAGGCAGCGGAGGATGCTCCGGGTGTCACAGGCCCCTGCACCCATGTGGGAGACTCAGACGGAGATTCTGGCTCCTGGCTTCCGCCCGGCCTAGACCTGGATGTGGCGAACATTTCAGGGAATGAATCAGCGGACAGAAAACCAACCAATCAATCTCTGTCTCTTCCTCACTCTGATCTCTGCTTTTCCAATAAATACGTCTTAAAAAGGAAAAAAAGGGAGGAGCATGGACACTGGGACCTCAGTTCCAAAACGAATGAGCAGCTCTAGGACGGCTGACGTGCACCAGGCTCTGTTCTAAGCCTGTGATACGCAGTCCTTCCACAGGGAAAGGAAAACAGCCAATGGCAATCTGAAACCATGAAGTGCACAGCGGAGAAGCTCAGGAGCAGGAGGGACCCACATGCAAACCACGGCAATCTGTATCAGCAAACCACAGCCATGAAACCATCAGACCGTACACAGGGATGAGCTTTGTTGTCTGCTAAATGACCTGGCACCCTAAACGGTGAGCAATTTTCTGTCAAGCAAAGAAAGTTAAGACTATCATGAGATCCGCATCTTTTAACATGCATGTGTTTTCTCTGATCAGATAAGCTAATTCCTTTGTGAAAGCAAGGCTTATTTCACGGCACATGTGTTAGGGTGAGGAATGCAGTCACTCCCAAGCTTATATGACAGGTGACAGACTACTGAACTCACAAGAACAGGACTCTGGCTGTTCTGTTCAATTCTTGTGGTGCCACTCGCCAGAGACCCACGTCCTGACAATCACCTGTTTAGACAAGGTGACCCACGTAAGCAGTCAGATGGATTCTTCACGTAGGTTACTAGGAAACTGCCACAATTTCCCCTCTGTCCTAGTTTTTCAGGCACAGAACACACAAAGAGGACGAATGGATGAAGCCATGATTCAGTAAAGCGAGGACTGTTCGACTGCTCCCAACTCCAAACCACCGACTGCGCTCGTGTCAGGAAGACCAGGTTAACTAGTATTAGGCAAACACCACTCCTCCTCAACTACAGTCCTAACTCAACCAGCCCTTTGCAGAGGGCACAGCCAGACGCCAAGGTACAGGCCAGACAATGAAGACCTGACACACAGAGGTCCAGGGGGCCAAGCTCAAAGGCAGCTCAAGAGAGACAGGATTGCAAACCGGCCCCAGCTGGTAGTGTAACAGAATGCCTTTTTTTAAGGGGGGGGGGGGGGGGAGGGAGAGAGGGAGGGAGAGAGAACAAATCTGTTGCTTTCTTTCAGAGCACAGGTATGCTCTGGATGGCCTCTGAAACTGTAACAGTGGATTTCATACTTTGTTTTTAAATGACTGGGGAAAAGGTTCAAAACAAGATTATTTCAAGACATATGAGCAACAGGAAATCAAGCCTCAGACCCACGGTAAGGCCTGCTGAAGGCCAGCGGCGTGCAGTCCTCTGCACTCGGCAGCTGCTCTCACGCCTTAGCAGCAGAGTGGCAGCTGTCAGACTGTGCATCCCACTGCTGTCCACGACCAGTGAAAACCTGCAACAAGCACACAGTCCACGAGCAGCGAAAGGACGAGGAGAAAATGGGACACAGAGAAATTAAACTGTGTCTACTTTTGCCTTTCAGTCCACGTGAATGGGGCAAGGGTGGCCCACAGCAGGAGGACAGGCAAGGAGTCAGATCTCACGTCATTTTGACAACACTGTGAACACAAAAACTCTATTATGATGTAGACCTGAACATCTCCCAACCTGCGTGCAAGGTGAGGCGCAGAGGGCAAGGCCTGGACATTCACGTTACGTGGATCTCGGGCTCCACAAAATGTCTCTGCCAGGGATGGAGCCTGGCTGAGAGGCAGTGTGGACTGTGCCCTGCTGTCTGTGTCTTAAGCCCAGGCCAGGCCCCTCCTAACAGCTGGGGATGACCTTGAGTTATGTGATTCTCTCAAGATCCGTTCTTTTATGCAGAAAATGGCTGTGTGCTGACTAATCAGAGGAATATTACCCCGTCAACTCCTAAAACTGGAAGAAAAATGAGAAGAGAAAAGGTTCAAGAGGAGAAAGACTTCAAAAAAAAACCGTTTTGTTTTCTTCTTTACAGAAGATAAGAAACAGTTAGCACAGACGTGCGGAAGTGAAGCCCCGGGAGCCAGGCCCAGGCCGGCTCCATGGCATCCCTCACCAGCACACTAAGACCGAGGCCTGCGAGTTCCAGGACGTGTGCTCTGTCCTTCCCTTCCTGTGGAGATGTGGGAACAAAGACTCGGGCAGTGTTGCGCTGTCCAAGCAGCTGCCCGGGCGGTGGTCACAAACTCTATCTGTAATGAGGGGTGGCTTGGAAAGTCAGCCCCTCCGCACCAGGGCACACGAGGAGGCCTGGTTATCACGTGCACACACTTCAAACAGTGTACCTAAGGGGTACCTTTAGACCAAACAGCACTGTGGAGTCCAGCTGAGTCCAAGACTGCCTTTAGGAGAAACAAGACGACGCTTCCAGCTCTCTAAGGATTCTTTTGACCAGCGTGGAATCTAAAGCAGAGTGCTGTTCCTTTCAGCAAGAGGGTTTGCTTGGGGCCAGTGTCCTGGCACAGCAAGTTAAGCTATCGCCTCAATGTTGGGATCCTGCATGAATGCAGGTCCAAGTCCCGGCTGCTTCACTTAAGATCCAGCTCCCTGCTAATGCATCTAGCCCAAGAAGATGAAAGATCTCTCTGGTCTCTAACTCTGCCTTTCAAATAAATAATCTTTTTTAAAAATGCTTCCTTTTTTTAAACAAGAAAAAAATAATTAAAATCAAGACCCTGGAGGAAAAAATGAGGAGACTTCAAAAGGTTTACAAAAAATGGAATTTTAAAATGAGTTTATTTTGGTACAAAAATCTGAGATCCATATAGTGCTTCATAATATATATTTTCTATATATTTTTTGAAGATTCCTCATATTTTTAAAAAATCTACTGGATATCAAATGTGCAATTATTATGTGACCCTGCCTGCAGGGACACGGCAACACATGCACTTGCTCTTGCACACAGAGCTCTTCACAACAGCCCACAGTGGGATCAGTGCACACGCACAACAAGACGTGGCACAGTCACACAACAGAATATTTGCCAACTAAGAAAAATGCTGGAGGGGCCGACACCATGGCGCAGTAGGTTAATCCTCCGCCTGCAGTGCCGGTATTCCATAAGGGCACCAGTTCTAGTCTCAGCTGCTCCTCTTCCAATCCAGCTCTCTGCTGTGGCCTGGGAAATCAGTAGAGGATGGCCCAAGTCCTTGGGCCCCTGCACCCACATGGGAGACTGGGAAGAAGCTCCTGGTTCCAGATTGGCACAGCTCTGGCTGTTGCAGTCACCTGGGGAGTGACCAACAGAAGGAAGACCTTTCTCTCTGTTTCTCCCTCTCACTGTCTGTAACTCAACCCCTCAAATAAATAAATAAAATTTTTAAAATAAAAAAAAGAAAAATGCTGGGGCCAGCGCTGTGGTACAACAGGTTAAAGCCCAGGACTACAGCACAAGCCAGTTCGAGTCCTGGCTGCTCCACTTCTAATCCAGCTCCCTGCTAATGAGCCTGGGAAAGCGGTAGAAGATGGCCCAAGTCCTCAAACCCCTGCACCCACGTGGGAGACTCTGAAGAAGCTCCTGGCTCCTAGCTTTAGATTGGCACAGCTCCAGCCATTACGGCCATTTGGGGAGTGAACCGGTGGATGGAAAACTTCTCTCTCTCTCTACCTCTCTCTATAACTCTTTCAAATAAATAAAACAAATCTTTAAAACAAATAAAAAGAAAAATGCTGACACATGCTACAACATGGGTGAACTCTGATGACATGCTGAGTGAACCGAGAAAGCCACACATCACATGACTCTGCTACACGAAGCCTCACGACGGACAAACCCACAGCAGCAACAGCAGATTCCAGGCTGTGAGGCACTGGAGGGTGCAAGGCTGGGAGAGCGACTGCTACAGGGTGGGTTTGGGGGGTGACAATACTGTCCTAAAACCAGAATACCAGTGGTGAATACTACACAGCACCAAAGAAATTAAAACCACTCAACTGTGCACTTTATTTGAATGAATGGATTTCACAGTATGAATTCCATCCCAAAAAGGTGCGACAAAAAACCTTGCCAGACCGTTCATGGTCACTGTAAACACAACTTTGTATTTCAGATGATGACCACTGAGCCATCAACTAAATCTCACCGGTGCTATCAGTCTGTGAATGAAGAGTGAGTGAAGAAAGGCTGCACAGCCTGTTGTGGTATCTGTCATTGTGCGACACTTTTAAGCTTGAAGACAAAGTCTACAGTCCTGTGCTCACAGGGAAAAAGCTTTTCACGACAATCTCTAAGAAATTCACGTAGGGGAATCTCGTTTTCTTTGCCCTTATTACAAAATCTTATAAGCAATTTAAAAAATGGGCAAACACATTCCTGTGCCCACCTGGCTGGTGACAGGCACCTTTCACCTTTCATGTTACAGTTTAACTGCCACAATCTACATTTAGTTAAGAAAACAAAGAGGGGTGAATGCCACTGGGTCCCTCTACCCCCACACAGGACCCAAGGCCCTCAAGGAGACACAGCAGACCAGACGGCGTAATCCGGCATGCACACGGGCACCGTGCCACTCACCGCCTGGCTCTCCGGGCCTGGTCTCATCTTGGGTACAGGCGCTCCGCTGCCCACAGCCACCTCTGCAGAAACTGAACTCACTCTGGCATGACTCAGAAAATCCACTTCATCTTCAGCTTTCATGTCGGGCATTTCTGAAGAGAACAGGAAGTTACAGAGCACATTTGAAAACACCAGTCCCTGTGCCTCCTACTGTACTAGCAAACCCCCAGTTCCGTGTTTGTTCGTGTTCGCTTTTCTGCTAACTGGAGACTCTCCCCTTGTTGTCAGGAGCTGGTGTCACGTCTGACCTGAGCCGCACATGCTCGTGGGGTTCCCCTGGTCTCCCTGCGGCTCTGCAGTGAACAGAGATGCAATTCTATGTCTGCTGGATATCCACTGCCACCCTGACTTTTCTGAGTGTGGTGCTGACTTGCCTGCGGCAAAGCAAATACCTGAGTGCTAAGGGGACGATGACAGCTCAAGTGAGGGGGTCCAAGCTGGCATCCACAACAAAGGCAGGAGAGAGCTATGCAAGACCAAGTGGAACAGGCCACAAGAGTGAGGCCAGGCATCTGGTAGAGGCTGGCTGCCTAAGAACAAGCCACACACCCAGCAACGGTGAGGCCCAACTAGTCTGTAAATCGGTTTTTAACTTGAATTTCTTTCAAAGCCAAAATATAATCACAAACCAGCAATTCCTTATCTTGGGGAAAAAAAAGTCTTTCCATGTGTTTTTTTTTTCTGCAACCACACCACTGTCCCCTCACTGGCACAGCTGACAGACCAAACGGTAGTGGCTTAGGTTGACCTGACCACCACATACATGATCAAGCACAGGAAGGAAGTGATCAAAATTATGTCCGAGGCAAATTTAGCCTCCTGACACTTCTCTACAGGGGCCCCGGGCTGAAGAGCCGCAGTTCACCTCGGCAGTGCACACACCGGCTTCTCCGGTTCACCTGCAAAGCTCCCTGTGCTCGTCTTTAACCCCATGCATGCTGCTGCTGCTTTGGCACAGAAAGACGCTCCCGCCACCAAAGAGCAGGGCAGTTTCCTTTGCCAAAGAATAAATTGCATTATTAGGATTTTAGACTAACAGCACATGTGGCAAGCACAAAAGTCTAGTTTAGATTTAGGAGAGTTATACTTCTATAAATGAACATTTATAAATCTCACTTCTCCCTTCATTGCCCTAATTATACAATCTTACCAGCAATCTTACAATGGGCAAACAAGTTTTTCCCTGCCCAGAGGAACAAAATCTGGGTCAGATTTCATAAAATGTAATGAAAGGTCACAGACCGACTGAGCGATCCTTTAGCAGCATCCCTGGATGCGAAGACATCCACGAGAAAGGGCATTCCTGTGGGCGGGAGAGTTGTGGCTGATTGTCCTCCTCACTCACTCGGGGATGTGATTTCAGGTACAACCTTAGTTTCCTATACCTATCACCTGAAAACATGCATCTGGGCAACAGTGCTGAGAGGGGGCTGGCACCTCTGCTGCCCTGGTTGGGGTCCCTCAGGCGCCACCAAGGCCTACATAGTGATCAACGCTTTGGCTGCGTGAAGGGCCACACCTCCTTCCTTCTAACCAGCTGTGTCTCCTGGCTCATCAGACAGCATTAAATTAAACACAACTGGAGCCTCAACTCGGCAGGAGACACCCTGGGCTCTGAGGTCACCGTCAGGTGCTTTTTATCCAAGGCAATGTGACCAGGGACTTTCCCAAGCTGGCTACTTCTGAAGAAAGCACCGATTTCATCACTTCGACGAGCCCTTTCTATAATTTGAGGCCATGAGCACAGAGCCTGCCATGGCTCCTCCAGACCGCAGAACAAGTTCCTCGCCTACACCACACACACTGCTGAAACTTTCCGCCTTCAAAAGCTTACACATCGCTCCTCTGCATCTTCACTCTCTTTGTGCATTTTAACTCAAAGTCTGACATTCCTCCTGGTTCTAACCTGTCTTCCACAGGAACTATAGACCCAAACCCCATAGAGCTCATGCTTGCCTGGCTCACAATCCAAGCATGGAGAAATCGTCCAAGCCCGAGAGGCCAGGGACACAGCACAGAACAAAAAGAACACAGCGGGCATCAGCTTACAGCCACTCCCATTCTCTTAAATGCCAACCTGCCAGGGCCCCCAAAATAGACTTCTTGCGGTGCGGGACCCGAGGCAGCAGCCAGCAAATCTCGACCATTCACCACCCAGAGCGTCAGTAAAAGTGAAAACCTGAACTCATCGAGGGGTAAGGCTGCAGCCGGCTGCACGGCCTTCACCAGGGGCCAAGGGCCATGTTTAAACTGCTCTGCCTCCCAGGCAACTTCTTTTTGCATTCTGTTCAGTTCTTTTCTCTCCAATCTCACAATCTTAACATATACTATGCTTAAGGGATTGCCAACAGTGAAAAAGAATGGCAGAAACACTCAAACAATCAAGACAAGGCAGACTGCTCCTTACCTACAGGAGCCTTGGGGCGAGCACAGGGAAGTCCTTGTCCCCAGCTGCTAACAGGCGGTGGCATGAAGGTGCGTATCCTCACTGCCCTTTAAGCGCTTTCAGGAGTCAAGACCAGACCCTCAGCAAGCTCTCCTGCGACAGCGTAGCTCCCCTTGCGCTCGCCACACATGGTTACCCACAGAAGACCGGGCTGCCGTGCGCAGGCTGCTCGGTGCAGCTGCTTCTCTGAGATAAGCAGACACAAGGTCTGCCAGCGACAGCCGCTCGGCAGATGAAGCTTGGGCGGAAATCCTGCATCCTACCCCGTGCGTGAGGGCCCTGAGCTCCGGGACTGCTGCCCCAAGCAACAGGCAGTGGAACTGCTCCTCTGGCAGGAAAGGGAAGGAGCCTCCCTCCCCCACTCCCAAGCAAAACCAATGACCTAACTCCACCATTTTGGAGGCCAGGCCCTTAGCCTGGAACGCTACCAACAGCTGCTCCTGCCACCACCCTGAATAAGCTCTGCTCAGAACGCAGAGGGTGACGGGCGTGAGTGGGTTCAGGCTTGCACAGAAAACATCTTTTCAGCCATGGTAATCAGAACACGGACAACTCCTTCACCAGCTAAGAGCACCTGTGGCCAGCAGCGTGGGAAGTGGCAGCTGCTTCAGTGTGAGCAAGCAGAGAGCCCACAGGCCATCCCGTCCTGTGCCCATGGAATCTGCACCACAGGAAGCAACATCTGTTCTGCCCTGAGACCACGGCCTCTCCTGAGGGTGGGGCCTCGAAACCTGGCCAGTACGCAGCACATACAAGGCCTCCAACGACAAGCACACCAAGTTTCAGCATCAACAGCGTTATCACAGAGACGCATGGGGAATCTGCTTCTCAAAATGTTAACGGTGCACCCTGCTCTGCTCACCTGTTGTTGAGGCGGGCCCTTGGACAGGCAGACTCTTCTCTGATGCCTCCTGTCCAGCAAAATGCCCTGCGAGGTGGCCTGCAGCTTCTTCCAGAACACTGCCTGTCTGTGAGGTCCCCCTGGGTGGGAGAGCGTGCCCTCTCTCTGTGGGAGCCTCCTCCGGCCACTCAGGACAGCACAGCTGCCCCTCAGGCGCCAGTGCTCCTGAGGCCCGGACGCGTTCCATGACAGCCTCCACTATGCGCGTGGCAGCCTCCTCAATGGAGTCTGCTCCCCGAGGCAGAGGCCCCCCTTGGGCAGAGACCCCGCGAGGTGGAGAAGGAGCACCCCTGTCTCTGCCTGGGGCCGAGGCTCTCCTGCGTTCTTTCATGCCAGTGGGGGCCTCGTCCTCTTGGGCCACAAGCGCTGGCTCTGTGGGGGTCCCCTGGGGAATAAGCTGCTGGGCTTCGTCATCCACCGGCTCCTCCCTGGAGTCGCCCGTGGTACAGCTGTGGTCTGCTCCCTCCAGACGCCCTTGCTGCCAATCAAGAGGTAGCGTCTCTGGCGCTGCAGCTGCCAGCAGGTCTGTGGGAGCTGAGTCTGGTAAAGGTCCCGGCAACCCCTGGCTCGCATTCTTCTCCAGCCTCGGCAGGACTCTGGGGAGCGGGATGTCCAGGGGCTCGTCAGGTAAATCCTTGCTTGAGGGCCTGGCAGGGCCTTGTGCAGCCTCCACACTCACCTCACAGGCACCAGCTCCGTCCTGGGGTGGAGGGGTCTTCACTTCAACTCCCAGAGCCAAAGGCAGACTGTGCAGAGCCTGAGAGCCCTCTGACCACAGGCCAGGCAGCAGGGTGGAGCTGTCCTGCTCCACAGTCAAGGCTTCTACAGCCAGTTTTGCTCCTGGTGACACCAGACTCCCTGCAGCCAGACCTTCACCCGGCTGTGGGGCCACTTCCTTGTCATGCTTGGTGTCCATCTTCAGACAGGCAGAGGGTGTACCCAGCGAATGGCAGTCCTGAAGCGCCTTGTCCTGGGCACAGGCAGCCGAGCTGGGTTGTTTACAGAGTCCCCGCGTCTCGAGTCCAGGAGGCAGTACTCTCTGCTCACCCTGCAAGGCTCCTGAAGAGAGTGTGTCTTCCTTGATGGAGGAACAAGTCCCTGTCTTGTCCGTGTCGTCTTGTCCCTGAGCTGCAGGGCTGTCTGGAACCACCAGCGTTTTTTCTTCTTCAGTCAAAGCTGAACCAGGAGCCAGAGTGGGCTCACCCACAGTCTGCAGGGCACATTCCGTGTCCCCCTGGACATTCCGAGCTTCAGGGTTTGCGGAGGAGCCAGGGTCCTCGTGCTCCCCACCAAGTCCTGTGGGACTGGTATTCCCCATGCCAGGCTGCAGCTGGGAGGCAGGGGAGGACGTGGGCAGTCCAGCTGCCAGGTCTTCTCGGCCCGTCTCAACAGGACCACTTGGCTCTCCGTCCTGACCCTCTCCACCATCTGTAGCTGTATGTGGCGGAGGAGTTGCTGTTCCCTTTTCTTTCTGGGAGGAGACAGGGGAAAGTGCGTCATCTTTGGTTACTGATTCACTGCCGGGACCGCCTGCCAGAGAGACAGCGCTGCCTGATGTCACCGCCCGGGCTGGAGCCATTTCTTTCTCAGTTTTAGGCACAACTTCATGTGGAGGGGAAACATCCACACACAGATTTACTGCAGGTGTATCTAGTTTTAAATCCTTTCTCTGGCCCATTTTATCCGAAATGCCAAGAGGACAGGTATCCTCGCGTTCCTGGGAATCCCCACCAGGGTCAGAGGTGATGGCGGTAGCCTGCGGATCTTCACAACCAACAGCAGAGGAAGCATCTGGTGCGTTGGGCTGCCCTCCTGGGGTGCTTTGGGGCTGAGTCACTCTGCCACTGCAGTGCTGTGCACCACACTCGCCACTAGAGGGCACTGCACCCTGCAGACACAGAGGGTCCGTGTCCTGCGGATCACTTCCAGCTGAGGAATTTGCTTCTGACTGCTGGTCTCCCGTGGCACCGTCTTCTGGCCCAGGAACGGTTATATCCCAGCACGACACTGCCCTACCTACGTCTGCTAAGGCAGAGTCAGGTTCCGATCCACCTGAAATCCTGTCTTCTGCAGCACCCGCAGTGACCGGAGAGCTGGTATCTACCAGAACATCAGCATTGCGCTCAGCACGTCTTGGAGTTTCAGTGTCTGCTGCCTTCGCCACGGAACTTTCTCCACCGCTCACAGCAAGTGCGGCAGTGGCCGGCTCGGCCCCTGCCCGGGCAGTGGAGGCAGAGGCACCGTTTGGAACAGCAGCTCTGCCCCCGGGCTTGCCTGTGACCTGCGCATCAGAGGCCCCCGCTGTGCGGACCTCAGAGTTCCCAGATCTCTCCGCTGTATGCTTCCCTCCTTGAAGCACCTTCTTCTGCATGGGGGCAGCTGGGTGCTCAAGGTCTCCTTCTGCTGCCCCCGCAGCCTCTAGGGCACAGACTTCTGTGGCTAAATCACCTGCCAGCTCACCTGCAGGACACCCTGTGCCTGGCTCCACGACCACGTCTCCTCGGGGCACGCTAGCTCCGCTGCACACAGACTCCTGGCCTGTGGCCATTCCAGAACATGTTCTTCCAGTTTCTTCATGTCTGTCTCCACGGGATGGAAAGTTCTCTGAGCCCCCCACTCCACAGCCAGGCTCACTCTGAAGGCAGCCCTCCTGCCCAGACACCACTCCGGAATCCCCAGTGTGTGCGGGCTCCACCTCTTCCCCTTTTCCTTCGGTGCCTTGCTCCTTCACAGAGGAATGGTCTCTGTTCTCTCCCTCAGCCACGCTCTGTGGCGCGAGGCCACAGTCACTCTGCCCAGCAGGGCCTCCTTGGCAGCATGCAGCACTCTCAGTCTCTCCAGGGGGAGGAGGAAGTCGCTGGCTGCCCGAGGGCTCTGGTGCACAAGGAAGAAAGCAGCCATCCGTCTCCTGCGCACTGGCACTGGGTGGACTGCAAGGATCCTGGGCTGTCACCGTTAAGGGCACGAGATGGTCCATTTGCTTGAGGTTTGTTTTCTAGGAGGAAATGAAACATATTTTAAAGAACTTCCATGGGAAGAGATGTTCTATAAGCAAAAACCCTACTGGACTGAAGCTCACCACCACTCCAGTCCTTCTAACGTCACATAACAAATCCATCTAAAGAGACACAAGTCAGTCTTCTCTTATTCCTAACATCTTTTGGTCCTATCTGCATATCCACTGGGACATTAAAAACGGCATGAAATACAAATACAAAATGACAGTTTTCTACAGTTTAAAGTTGTTCTAGAAAGTAGATGAGGTGGTATAGCGGGTGGGTAAACCCACCACCTGCCGTGCTGGTATCCCATATGGGTACCAGTTCAAGACCAGGCTGCTGAACTTTCAATCCAGCTCCCCACTATTGTGCCAGGGAAAAGCAGCAAAAGACGGCCCAAGTGCTTGTGCCCCTGAACTCATGTGAGAGACCCAGATGAAGCACCCGGCTACTGGATTTGGCCTAGCCCGGTGCCAGGTGATGTGACAATTTGGGGAGTAAACCAGCTGATGAAAGGTCTCTAAATCTTAAAAAAAAAAAAAAAAAAAAAGAGATGAACACTGAGCCTCAAAATCCTTATTTTAAAATATCACAGTGGATATCTGTCAAATGAGCTGCTAAGAAGATATTTTTATGGGATCTTTGGAGGAGCAGAGCCAACTCCCATCCCACCTTACACACTCAAGCAAAAACAACTCTTCAATCCCAAGATGCAGCCAGGTGCTTCTATGCCCTACACGCTTACTGAGGAGTTACACAGGGTCTTTTAATTCCCAAAACATGCTCCTCCAATCCAACCTAACCATTTTAGTTACAGGTTTATAGTTTCAGGAACAGTGGCATGGTAATAATAGCTATTGTTTCACTTTGAAGAAAAACAAGTATTTATGTGAGAAGCAGAGAGACAGAGCTCCCATCCACCGATTCACCCCCGCAAACCGCCACCACAGGCAGGGCAAGACCAGGAACCAGGAACACAAGCCAGGCCTCCCACGTGGGCGGCTGGAACCCAATTACTTGAATCACCACCTGCTGTGTTCCCTGGGCCTGCGCCGGCAGAAAGTCCGGAACCAGGACAGAAAGCTGCATGAGATACGGGCATCACAGCCACTGGCCAAGTGTCCGCTCCCTTGCTTTCACCTCTGACAGATGTGATCATGCAACACTACTATCACCTAGCTTCGTAATTATCACTGGAAGGTGCTGAGTAAAGATCGTCTTGTTTCACAGGGCAGGGATGGGCACTGAAACTTCAATGTATTTTTAATGTAAACAGAACCAACAACAGAGTTACCAACCTGATGGACAATACTATGTTTGTACAAAATTTTTACTTTTAATATCACTGTGCAATTGGAAAAAAGGTTCAACAATACAATGTGAAAAAAAGAAAAAATCTACAGTTAATCCAAGGTTATAATTATGCAAGTATTTCATGTATGTGCAGACAAGGTTTAGAAAGATGGAGAAAAGCATACAGGTGGATTTTGTAGTAAATTTACCTTCCTATTCAAATTTTAAGAAATCTTATAATAATAATACTTGCTCATCATGACCACTATTTTTAAAATACCTGGTTTGGGAGCAGCATTGTGGCATAATAGGGTTAAGCCGCAGCTTGCAACGCTGGCATCCCGTATGGATGCCAGTTCAAGTCCCAGCTGCTCCATTTCTGATCCAGATCCCTGCTAATGTGCCTGGGAAAGCAGTGGAAGACGGCCCAAGAGCAGGGTGGGCCCTGTACCCACCCTGGAAGGAGTTTCAGGCTCCTGGCTTCGGCCTGGCCCATCCCTGACTGTTGTGGCCATTTGGGGATTGAACCAGTGGATGGAAAATCTATCTCCTGGACCACACATCCCCTCCAACTCTGCCTTTCACGTGAATCTTAAAAAACACCTGGTTTGCTGTCTACTCACTATCTGACCTGCCCAATAACCGTAGACATTATCTACTGTTCTCTGTCATTCATTTACTCACGCAGCAAACGTGCTAAGCACCAGGGCTCCATCATCACACTGCCCCGTCCACTATGGAAGTTTCTGCACGAGTGTGAAATGTGTCACACCCACTGACACCCTTCAGTTGGGAACGTAAGAAACACGCACTTTGACTAAAGGCTCCTGTGTTGCTCCTCTCTTCTAGTTCTCGTTTTTTCCTGTCAGCCATTTCCAGCCTGGTTGTGCTTGCACCTGTGGCCACTGCCCACCCAGCAGCAAGAGTCCCAAAGGAAACTCTGACTTCCTGGAGTCCACGCGGGAAACGGCACGACACCGGCCCCACAACAAACACGCTGCGAAAGCAAGAGACCGGCACATCCTGTAATCCTAGGATGGGCTGCTGGGCCCAAAAGTGATGCCCTCTGCCAAGGACGTCGCTGGCGCTGAGATGACCTTAGATGACCTTAAAAGAAATTACTGTCAAGCTATTTCTAAATCAAATCAGCTCCGTGATACACTGGGTGGAAAAGTCATCTAAGCTTAGCCATTGAGATGTTATGGGCAAGAGAGATGCAGGCAAAAGATGTTGCTATCCCCGTAATAATGCTACCAGGGCATCCATTATGTTTCCATGACTAGCAGCAGCTTAACCTTGAGGGCTTCAGTGGATTATAACATTTTCTGTTGTTTTTTAGTTATCGTTTTACCATACAACTATCAGTTTAGATACATCCACATTGTTCACTAGACTGGCTGTGAAAACACTCCTGAGGAGTGGCTTGATGCTTGCTCTTTAGCAATAATCTTGTCTAGTTTCATAAAATTAAAAACAAACCACGTATTTCCTTTCATGCCAGGAAAACTCAGTTCCAGCTGTTTCCTACTTCTGTATCTGCAGTATGTCTGGATGAGAATCTCATGTCTTGAAAAACCTGACCAAAACCAACGATAAAATCTCTCCCCCCTAGTTCTGGTTATTTCTAAGTGATCATGCTGGACACGTCCCGGGTGCTTACAGCCCTCACGGTTCTTACAAGAAGCATTTCCTGTATATTTCATGATAGCCAGGTTCACTAGGAGGTGGGGACGGATGCGTGTGCCCATACACGCACACCCTCCGAGTGTGCACATGCCCCCCCCACACCAAGTGTGCAATGCCCCCCCACACCAAGTGTGCACATGCCCCCCACACACACCCTCACAGTGTGCACATGCCCCACACAAACACCCTCTGAGTGTGCACATGCCCCACACACACCCCCAAAGTGTGCACATGCGCCCCACAAACACACCCTCTGAGTGTGCACATGCCCCCCATACCCTCACAGTGTGCAATGCCCCCCATACCCTCCCAGTGTGCACATGCCCCCCCACACCCCCAAAGTGTGCACATGCCCCCCCACACGCCCTCCGACTGTGCACATGCCCCCCACATACACCCTCACAGTGTGCACATGCCCCAAACACCCTCTGAGTGTGCACATGCCCCCCCACACCCTCCGAGTGTGCATATGCCCCCCACACATACCCTCACAGTGTGCACATGCCCCCCCCACACCCTCACAGTGTGCACATGCGCCCTACACCCTCACAGTGTGTACATGCCCCCCACACACCCTCACAGTGTGCACATGCCCCCCCACACCCTCACAGTGTGCACATGCCCCCCCACACCCTCACAGTGTGCACATGCCCCCCCCACACCCTCACAGTGTGCACATGCGCCCCACACACCCTCACAGTGTGCACATGCCCCCCCACACCCTCACAGTGTGCACATGCGCCCCACACCCTCACAGTGTGCACATGCGCCCCACACCCTCACAGTGTGCACATGCCCCCCACACACACCCTCACAGTGTGCACATGCCCCACACAAACACCCTCCAAGTGTGCACATGCCCCCCCACACACCCTCAGTGTGCACATGCCCCCCACACCCTCACAGTGTGCACATGCCCCACACACACCCCCAAAGTGTGCACATGCGCCCCACAAACACACCCTCTGAGTGTGCACATGCCCCCCCATACCCTCACAGTGTGCAATGCCCCCCATACCCTCCCAGTGTGCACATGCCCCCCCACACCCCCAAAGTGTGCACATGCCCCCCCACACCCTCCGAGTGTGCACATGCCCCCCCACACCCCCAAAGTGTGCACATGCCCCCACACACACCCTCCGAGTGTGCACATGCCCCCCCCACACACCCTCAGACTGTGCACACGCCTCACACACACATACACACCCTCCGAGTGTGCACATGCCCCCCACACCCTCACAGTGTGCACATGCCCCCCCCCACACCCTCACAGTGTGCACATGCCCTCCCACACCCTCAGACTGTGCACATGCCCCCCCACACCCTCAGACTGTGCACACGCCTCACACACACATACACCCCCTCAGACTGTGCACATGCCCCCCCACACCCCCTCAGAGTGTGCACATGTAAAGCACAAACTTCTTACCATCAGTTGCTGCTGGATGTTCATAAGTTTAAAAATATGCCCAGTGCAGCTGTCTCCAGAAGTGGGGGGCTCCTGACGGGCCTCAGACTCGGAGGTTAACGTGTAAACATCCAGCTCCCGGTGGTGCCTCACAGAGCAGTCTCCACAAGGGATCTCATAGGACAAACTGCTCCAGGAGTCAGGTTCTCCAGCATTCTCCCTGCAAACAAGAATCTCGGTTAAGGTTAAGTGTGATCTGCCTCCTAGACACAGGCTCACCCTTCTCAGTCTGTCAGAGTGCCACATGCCCCACACAGACACCCTCAGAGTGTGCACAGGTCCCCCACACACACCTTCAGAGCGTCACAGAGTGTCACAGCTCCAACCTCACTGTGCCTCGCTGACGCTAGCGAGGAGCCCATCACTGCATCCTCCCCCAGCAGCCACCGACGGCAACGTGCAGACCCCAGGGTTCCTCCCCAAGGACACTGCTTGGGTCCAGATAAGAAGTCGGTGATCTTCAAACAGCAGTATGCTGACCGCCCCATAATGAGGAGGTGTTCAGACAAAGTTTTAGCCTGGCTTTCCACAGAACAAGACTTGCCAAGAGCTGCTCTTGTAAGTCACACAGTATGCTGGCTGCAGGCTGGTACAGAGGCCACCCAACCACACAAGGGCACTCCAGCTTCTGTAACAATAGCTGGGGGAAACAGCCTCAAAGTTTTGAACTCAACTACACAGAGGAAAACTGCCACAATGCCATTTAATACTCCACTTGTCTGTATAGTTGTCAGCTACTTTAAAGGAAGAGCCAGGTTCCAAGAACTTTAAGTCAACTTTTTTTAAAAAAAGATTTATTTATTTACTTGAAAGTCAGAGTTACACACAGAGAGAAGGAGAGAGAGAGAGAGAGAGAGAGAGAGAGAGATAGAGAGAAAGAGAGAGAGAAAGAGAGAGAGATCTTCCATCCGATGGTTCACTCCTAAATTGGTCGCAACAACTGAAGCTGCATCGATCTGAAGCCAGAAGCTTCTTCCAGGTCTCCCACGTGGGTGCAGGGGCCCAAGGACTTGGGCCATCTTCCACTGCTTTCCCAGGCCATGGCAGAGAGCTGGATCAGAAGTGGAGCAGCTGGGTCTCGAACCGGCGCCCATATGGGATGCTGGCACTGCAGGCAGCAGCTTTACCTGCTACGCCACAGCGCTGGCCCCAATTTTAATTTAAAAAACAACTTTGCTCAAACTTCTCTTCATGACCATATGTAAGATAAAAGTAAGTCAACAAAGGTACAGGCTATACTCCCTGGGGTCCTCCTTGTTAGTCTGGTACACGGGATAATGGACAGTCCGATTTCCAGGCTCAAATCCTTGTACCTTATGATCTAACAATGTGATGTTAGACAAGTGTCTTAACTTCCCTGGGACTTTACCTCATAATCTGCAAGTAAGAACACTGAAATCCAAGAAGGAACTGGAAGGGCGTCTGCAGTACGCGCACGGAAGCCACACGCGGACGCTGCCTGGCGCTCCTCCTCCTGCTCCTCTCATTCAAAACAGCTCCTTCCCGTCTTACTCATCTTAGGGTTCTCTACTTTTTTCAGAAAACCTCGCTTTCGCCGGCGCCACGGCTCACTAGGCTAATCCTCCGCCTTGTGGCACCGGCACACCAGGTTCTAGTCCCGGTCGGGGCACCGATCCTGTCCCGGTTGCCCCTCTTCCAGGCCAGCTCTCTGCTGTGGCCAGGGAGGGCAGTGGAGGATGGCCCAAGTGCTTGGGCCCTGCACCCCATGGGAGACCAGGAGAAGCACCTGGCTCCTGCCATCAGATCAGCGCGGTGCACCGGCCGCAGCGCTCCTACTGCGGCGGCCATTGGAGGGTGAACCAACGGCAAAAGGAAGACCTTTCTCTCTGTATCTCTCACTCTGTCCACTCTGCCTGTCAAAAAAAAAAAAAAAGAAAGAAAGAAAGAAAACCTCGCTTCCTCTGGACGCTGTGAACACGCTGGGAACAATCTCCACACTCTGATCACATGCAAGCGGCTCCAGGACCAGGCACGACAACAGATCACGCTCTCCATCAGACTTTCCGTCTCTCCCTGGAACAGTGTTTATTTTTCCTTTCCTCAAACAATGTATTTTATGCAAATAAACTCAATTAATCAATTATATTTATTATTTTCCCATAGCCAAACAGCAGATTGCTCGGGATTCCAGGAAGAGAAGATAGGCTGTATTTGAGTTCATTACCATATTTTGATATTGAAGAAATTAAAGAATTAAGAAATAACAAATATACCATACACTGACAAATCACATAAGAAAGGACTACTTCAACCGTCTTTCCCAAGTGTTTTTTAGGAAATCACACTGTCTGCCGTGAACAATTCACCTGAAATGAGAAACAGGGGTGGGCATCTGGCACAGCGGCTGAGGTGGTGCCTGGGACACCCACGTCCCACAGCCGAGGACCTGCTTCCGGTCCAGCTTCCTGGTAAGGCACTCTCTGGGAAGACGGGGTACCGGCTCCAGTCTCAGGTGTCTATTACCCATATGGGAAACCCAGATGGAACTCCAGGCTCCCAACTGCAGCCTAATCCACCCCTGGTTGGTGTGGGCATTTGGAGAATGATCCACCAGATGAAAGCTATCTCCTTTCCCTCTTCTCTCTCTTCCTTTCAAATAAACTGGAAATAGCTATTCAAAAAAAAAAAAAAAAAAAAAAAAAGGCTAAAATTACGCCTCAGTGGAAAGCTGAACTGAGGGTAACAGTGACGCTACAGCAGCAGCCGGGGCTAACAACAAGCCTACTCCAAAGAACACGACTGCCCAACAGTTGCAAAGGCAGGGCAGGCATTTGGTCTAGAGGGTAAGAAGGCAATGACATCCATTAAGCTTCCAGAGTACCACATTACAGAGCCTGGCTTCGATGTCTGGCTCCAGTCCTGATTCCAGCATCCTGCCAACGTTTACCCTGGGAGGCAGGGGTGGTGGCTCCAGTAACTGGGTTCCTGCCACCCCGTGGGAGACCTGGATAGAGCTCCTGCTCTCAGTTTTGGCCTAGCCCAGCCCTGGCGAATCAACCATGGGACGGGATCTTTGTCTCTCCATCCCCCTGCTACCTCTGACTCTCTGGGGTGGGGCAGAAGCAACTGGAAACAACCTAACGAGTCAGCAACTACAACATCACTTGATAAATTAAAGAACAGATCTATAGGCTATCCTGCAGCCATCAAAAATAACTGACATAGTCATTCAGTCACACTGAAATCAACGACATTCAATGAAAGAAGCAAAATCTGGATTCAAAAATGTAGGTATGTCTAGACAGTAAAACAGACAAGCAGCAGTGCTAACGTCAGGCTGGCTGGTTCCAGGCCCTTCCTTCCCAGGATGCTTTTCAGTTTCCATCTCGCTAGCCTCGCTGCTGCTCAGGAATGATCACTCACTTGTCTATTATTCATCTTTCCCCACAGGGGTTCTATATTTATATTATTTTTATAAAATTATATTTTATAATATATCTTACATTTAATATAAAATAAATTTTGTATTTCTATATTATATACATATTTATATTTACTAAGTTATAAAGTATTTTATGTTTGCATATGTACTATGTTTATGTGTACTGCATTATAAATATGTATTACTTCTATTCTGCAGAATTCTACATTCTATAACTTCCTCAAACACCAAACAGGAGCCTCCGGGGACCTTTCCTCCTATCTTAGCAACAAGCTTGAGGACTTCGAACGTGAGCTCAAGAAACTCAACAATTTAAAAAGGCCCCACCCACGTCTCCCCCCTCAGCATGCCCTGCTTCTGCAATCAGCCCCTGGCTGCCTGCAGTTTTCCACTGGCTCCTGGACCCGCAGTCCTGGCACAAGGGGAGGTGCTGTGGGGAGAGGAAGCAGACACAGACTACCAGCTCTTCCCCCAGCAGGTCTAGAGACATCACGGTTGTCACACACGGGGGGTGGGGGAGCCTACAACAAAGAATGACCAGGTCCACACTGTGGGCTGTGCAGGGCCGAGGGGCAGAGTCCAGGAGTCGTCATCTCCACTTTCTTTCCAGCCCTCCCACAACTTTGCAATCTGGCATCTACTCACTCCCAGTGGTGCTACCACTTCTCTGCCACACAGATCAGTGGTCCTCCTCTGTCACCATGATACATGTGGCAGGATCTTTAAACACTGACTTGAGTCGTCTTTGTGAAATTTACCTCACCTGTCATGGAGCCCGAGCCATCCTGTGCACACACCGCACCTCTTCTTCCTCCCCACACTCGGTGAGAACCCAGAGCCCCCAGAGTCCGCTCGCTGAGCCCAGGCCTCCTCGGGTGTGCCCCTTCCCACAGGCTCCGTCTCTGAGCGCCTGCCCCACACTTCACAAATGACTCCGTGAACATTCACTAGCATCTCCGGGGCCTGCCCCCAGAGCAGGTTCCTCTCATTCCCCAGATCAGCAGCAACTCCACGTGTTTCCACTGTTACTCCACACCACACCATTGCCCTTACGGGAACACTTTATGGGTTCATTCAGCCCCTCACTTCAACTCCTACAGCCTCTGCCCAGCTGGGACTCGCTCCAGGCTGGCTGCCCTAAAACCTCTCCATCCCCCAAGCTTACCAGCATAATGATTTCACAGAAGCACTGATGCCACCCTCTCGCTCACATGTTTTGCAGCCATATAACACCCAGCCTCTCTTCCTCCTGTCACATCGACTGTGTGGACGAGTGAGACAGCCCCAGCTGCCCGGCTACGAAGCAAGGAGAAGCTAGAACCGCCCCTGTCCATTCGGACGGCACCTGCACAGGCCATGCTGCACCAGATCTTCTGCCTGGCCTCGGCCGTGTCCCACATTACAGCCACAAATCATTTCCTTCAACCCCATCCTGCAGCCAAGTTGCACATTTTCATTCCTAAGATACACTTCAAGCCAGCCTATCCAGAATCCCTGGCTCAGCCTGGCTTCCTGGTCTGTCCCCATTCCTCTACTGGGACAAGTTAACGTCCCCTCTGACTACACGGGGCCCTTTCGGTATCACTTTCTGGTAGCATTTTTTAAACAACCTCCTGGGACTATTTAATACAGAAGTCTTTTCCCCTACATAGAATACAAGCTCCTTAGCTATGGGATGCTGTCTAGTCAAGGTGCAATTGACTGAGGGTCAAAGACCTAACCAGTACATAAGAATGTAAAAGTAAGAGCATACGAGGAAATTCTCTTTTTCACTAGTTTCTGGCTGAGTACGAAATGAAATCCAAGCCTGGCATTTTTGACTCATGTTATATTAAAAGCCTGCAAACAGAGTCACAAGAAGTAGGGCATAACACACACACTACAGAGGCACTAAACTGGAATTGAGAATGACACGTTACACACTGAGTTCCCAGCACAGAAAGCCAGTGTTTCGCCCTCTACCTGCTCACTTCCCAGCAGACACAGGCACACAGTGTGCTCTTTGCTCCTGCTCTCAGTTACGCCTTGGTCGGATCTGCATTCAGTGCTGACCCAAGGACTGTACTAGTACTTTCTTTCACAATTACTTTCCCTGAACTAAGTGAGTCACTTTCTGTAGGGAAATTAGGTACACAAAGCAATTCAAAGATGGTGCCCAAAGGAAGTAAGGTGGGCGGAATCCCAAGTTGTTTACCACCAAAACTCATTGGCTACACAACTTCAGGGGAGGTGGCAACAACTGATAACGAGGGTGTAGACATAGGGCTAGTCCTGTGAAAATCGCCCCGTAAAGTGACCCTTTAAATGATTGGTTGGTCCTTAGCCCTGCCCCAATGACTCTGCAGTTTTGTGCTTTAAAAGGCTTTGTTACGCGCGAGTTCTTGCTAGACTTGGCTCCCCGCCTCCAGGATCGGGGAGGCTGGGGAACGGGCGAGCGGAGCACTTACCTTTCCTCGGGCCAGTCCATCCTCATACGGGTGGACTAAGACCCTGCAGCTTTCTTTTTTCTGATTACTCCTAACTTCAATCTTGCTTTCATGGTCTAGCTTCAGACAGCACCTTCAATGGGGCATGCACCACCTCTGATGGGCACTACGCGAGATGCTAGGGTCAGCAGGACAACTGTGCTCTGTAAGGATTAAACCAAACGCAGTCTGAGAACAAGTATGACTGTGAGAACTGCCATTTGGCTGAGATGTTAGTGCCACCGCCACAGATGCGAAAGGCAGGAGACTCTATCGGAGTTTTCTGCTTATAATGTGGCATTCTCTGCACTAAATCTATCATAGTTCATCATAATGAAGTCACTCTACTTGTCAAAGCAGTTCTATGGTTTAGAAACTAAGAGGGAAGAAACAACTTATTTGGGAGGTGCCTGGCTGGGATGGTCTGGGTGGAGCCCACATGACGCAATCCTGGTGGCTTTATAAAAGCAGCTGCACAGACGACAGACACGCTCCCACCTCGTCTCATCTGAGGCTCTGTGCCCGCAAGAACACCTTCACCAGCAGCCTGCCCAACTGTGCCCTTCCAGAACTGTGAGCCGAGCACGTCGCCCTCCTTTATAAAGTTGGTCTGCTTCACATATCCTGTAATAGTGACATAAAGCTAACTAATACAAGCATCATCATATATATGCCACTAAGAAGTTAAAACTATGGCAAATTAAATTATAACCTCGGGGCCGGCGCTGTGGCAAAGCGGGAAAACCCGCTGCCTATGGTGCCAGGATCCCATATGGGTGCCAATTTGTGTCCCAGCTTCTCTGCTTCTAATCCAGCCCCCTGCTATGGCCTGGGAAGGCAGCAGGTGATGGCCCAAGTCCTTGAGCCCCTGCACCCACATGGAGACCCGGAAGAATTTCCAGGCTCCTGGCTTCAGCCTGGCCTAGCCCTGGCTGGTGTGTCCATTTACAGAGTGAACCAGCAGATGGTAGATTCTCTCTCTCTCTTTGTAACCCCACCTTTCAAATAAATAAATCTTTTAAAAAGAATTATAACCCCACATTATCATAATGATCAAAATGAACCTATTTCACAGTTTGAAAAATGTGTAAGATACGAGAGAAAACAATGAACTGCCTGTCCGAAGCCCTGGCTCTGGCTGCACAAATATTCCATATGAACCAACAGTTCCAACGTCAGCGGCTCTCACACTGCACGCTGTGGAAGTTCAGGCTGCCATCCAGCCACCTGTGTTCCAAATGCGTGCAGCAAATGCGCAGCAAATCCCTGCAGAGGAGGGCACCCCAGGAGACTGCAGCTGGGAACATCCCCCAGAGGTGGCCAGAGACAGCTGCCAGACTCTGAAGCAGCTGCGTGGTTTCTGAGAATCGACTCTGCTGTGATGATGGGGCTGGGAGCAGGAAGGCAGAGGCCTGCTCTCCTGCACCTCCCTCCGTCCCCTGGGGCACCACGAGGCTGCTCCCTAAAGTTCTGCAACCCCCCGCAGTGCAGGGCTTCCTTATGGACAACCGCACGGCCCCCACTTCAGTGTTCAGTCGACTGCAGACGGCAAGTCCCTCCTGTGTCTGCAGCTGTAACTGAGCTGTGTTTCTGCCCGGGAATCTAACATTCACCTTGGACAACGTGTGCACAGATTCTACTGTAACCAGACCGAGTGTGGCAGGAGCAAAGCACAGCCACAAATCTCTAGAAAGCCCAGCTCTCCCACAGCTGAGCACTGAGAAGCACCACAGCCCCAGCTGGGGCTGCTGAACAAGCGGTGCCTGTGCCATCTGTGCGCGAAGACGGTAAACACCTAGCGACAGTCTGCAAAGATCCCTGCCAGCTTCCGCTTCCCCATCCCAACTCTGACGGAGGAAACGATGCTCCACTGCTGGCTGTGGCATGACGCCGAGCAGGCTCCGTCCCATTGCCATGGCAGCAGACAACACAGGGGCTACTCAGCTAGCACAGTCCAGCAGAGCCCAAGGCACACTCTGACACAGAAAAAAGCTGATGTCACGAGTACCCAAAGCAGGTGGCTGGTGCTGTCTTCAACCACCAGGAGCGCCCTGGATTACAGCTCAATGGCAGCACACGCCCGGGGTGTGCCCTTCCCTCATCTGCAGCCCCTCCGCAGACAAGGGCCGTGTGTCGCTGACCCACACGGCCACCACCTTTCCCTTCTGACATACCAGCGGGCACCAGTGTTTGCTGGGATTTCATTCCCCATAGCAGAGCAGGATCATTCTTGCTTTTTTCTCAAGCTTAAGAGGCAGGTGAACTCTAGTATGACCCAAAGCAGTGGGAGCAGTAACAGCTTGAAGGACACTCAGAGCTAAGACAAACAAATCCAGTGTCAGATCAAGAACAAGAGAAAAACCATGTCCCAGAGGAGAATTAGCAGGTCTCTAAGGAAAAGCTACTAGAAACCAAGCATTTGCTCCTGGTGGTACTACCAATATTAAATTGCTGACTTGGAGGAATGCACTACTATGTAAGACAAGGTCTTTGTTCTTAGGAAGTAAGTGCTGACATACAATTTCTGCAATTGAAGCTCACGGAATTCAGTAAAACTTATACACACTCCAAAGCAAATGTTAACAATTGGTGAATTAGGGCCAGCACTGTGGTACAGTAAATGCCAGGTCAACACCAGTTCAAGTCCACTGCTCTACTTCCGATCCGGCCCCCTGCTTATGGAACCTGGTGAACTACAGGGTGATGGTCTAGGTGCCTGGGGTCCTGCCACCCACATGGGAGATCTAGATAGAGTTCCAGGTTCCTAGCTTCAGCATGGCCTGGCCACCAACCGTGTAGCCATTTGGGGAGTAAAGTAGCAGACAGAGGATCTCAATCTCTCTCTGTGTCTCTACCTTAAAAATAAATAAATATTCAAAAAATAAACCACAGTTGAAGAGTAATGAAGGTTATATATTCATTATACTATTCTTACATCTCTTCTGAGTTCCAAATTTTGTAAAATAAAAAGCTAAATATAAAAATTATTTTTAAAGGGAAGAGGAAACAACTTTTTTTTAGGATTTATTTATTTATTTGAAAGAGTTAGAGAGAGAGGGAGAGACAGAGGGAGGGGGAGAGGGACAGGGAGAAAGAAATCTTCCATCTGCTGGTTCACTCCCCGGATGCCCACACAGCCCAGTGCTGAGCCAGGTCAAAGCCAGGAGCCAGGAACTCCATGCAGGTTTGCCAATGTAGGTGGCAGGGGTCCAAACACTTGGGCCATCCTCTGCTGCTTTTCCCAGGCCATTAGCAGGGAGCTGGATCAGAACTGGAGTGGCTGGGACATGAACTGGTACCCATGTGGATGTCGGTGTCACAGGCTACAACACTGGCCTGGGGACAACTCTTTCACTCTTCTACTGATTCCTCTTTACGTACAGGAGGAAAAAAACAAGCAGGATTTGGGTATTTACTAAGACACAGAGGCCCTAAAAGTGCATTTTGAGGTACAATCTTTGTGGCATTCTTCATAGTAGTACTGCTGTGTCAAGATGAGAAAACTAGGACTACGAAACAGCAACTCATCAGCCTGACAGTGAACACAGGCTCAAATCAAATCTGATTAACTAACAAGATGTGAAAACCTGGGCCAGACCCTTAACCTCTTTTGAGTATGGTCTATAAAAAAATTCAACAGTCCCTTTACAAAACTGCTGTGGCAATCAATGGGGAGAGGGCACAAGTCACGTAACTATCACATGGCACACGGTAGGTACTGGCACAGGTAACTAACTCGCCAGCACTGCAGGTCCGACTTTGGAAACAGGCTGCACAGCCTGGGAAGTCTGTGCTCTCCCACTATCCAGCTCTGCAGTGCTTCAGGGGGGAGAGGTGGTCCCGGTGAGAACACCTCCCAGGGGAGCGCAGCAGAGTGCATTTCGGGGGACACCTCAAGGAGAAGCTTCTCTATGAGGCAAAGCAATGCCCACTCCAGGTGGCACATTTGCAACATTTTCTCAAAAAATGTCCCAAGTCCAGCATTTGCTGCTACATTGATGAGACTTGGATGAAAATGTAAGACAAACTGCTTAGCCCCAATTTCCATTGCTTAGCTGTTCTCAAAGTAAGCACATTCCACCGGTGAAAGCCAGGACCCATCTTAACTCTGAAATGCTGAGAATGGCATTCCCACGTAGTTCACAAAACTCACACCCACCAGCATCTACCTTATCCTAAGGGGCAAAAGAATATTCGTCACCCAGTTCCCTACAATTTATCTAACGGTGTTGAGTTCTGTCTTCCCTGGAGGCTAAATCACAGAGTGGGAGGACCAGAAAAGCACTGGCGTCAGCTCCAAGTATCTCACGCACACCACGGTCTGACCTGAGACACACCACACAGCTCCTACCTGCCAGGGCTTCTTCCATCTGTTAACTATGGAGGAAAAAGGGGCCGGCGCTGTGGCGCAGCAGGTTAGCACCCTGTCCTGAAGCGCCGGTATCCCAATATGGGCAACGGTTCTAGTCCCAGATGCTGCTCTTCTGGTCCAGCTCTCTGCTATGGCCTGGGAAAGCAGTAGAGGATGGCCCAGGTCCTTGGGACCTGCACATGGGAGACCTGGAAGAAGCTCCTGGCTTCAGATCAGCGCAGCTCTGGCTGTTGAGGCCAATAAGGGAGTAAAAGGTAGATTGAAGACCTCTTTCTGTCTCTACCTCACTCTGTAACTCTTTCAAATAAATAAAAATGAATCTTTTTTTTAAAAAAATGGAGGAATAAGATATGTGTGTGTGTTTAAGATCTATGTGTGTATACGTGTGTGTATCTGGCTATATATTGTGTATATATATGTGTTCAATTATACGTGTGTATACACCCGTAATATTATCTATGCCTAGTAAATACTCATTAAATACTGGTTTCTATTTCCTTCTACAAACGAGGGGGTCCACGCCACACCCATTTCCTTTCACTGTTAATATTTATCATTTCACCATGCATCAGACATTGAACTATGGTGCTTTAATAATCATTTCATTCATTCTCTTAACTACCCTGTGAGGGAGAATGCTATCACTCTCACTGGTAGAAGAGAAAACTGCAGATAGGAGAAAGAAGCAATCTGCTTGTGAATAAGGGAACCAGAACTCAGCCAACATTGCAAACACCACACAAAACCAACGCCACTGCCTAGTGTGTAGCAGAGAACGCAGACCGATGAAACACACAAAATTCTGTTTACAGATTTATTTATCAATTTGAATGGCTGAGTTAAAGAGAAAACGAGAAGAGGTGGGGGGAGGAAGGAGGGAGAAAGGGAGGGAGTGGAGAGGGAGGGCGAGAGAGGGAGAGAAAGGGAGGGGGGAGGAGTATGGGGGAGGGGGGAGAGAGGGAGAGGGGAAAAGGAGGAGGGGGAACAGAGAGAGGGGGAGATAGGGGGAGGGGGAAGGGGGGAAGAGGGGGGGGAGGGGGGGAGAGGGAGGGAGAGAGAGAGAGAGAGAGAGAGAGAATCTTCCAACCACTTGTTCACCCCACAAATGGCTGCAATAGCCAGGGCAGGGCCAGGCTGAAACCAGGAACCAAGAACTCCATCAGGGTCTCCCACGAGGGGGAGAGACCACTGTCCTCCCAGGCACATTCTCAGGAAGCCAGATCAGAAGTGAGGTGCTGGCAATGCAGGCAGCAACTCTAATGCTACAGTGCAGGAACGCTGACCCCACAAACAAGATCTTATAAAAACACACATCTGGGGGGCTTATGGTGCAGTGGAGCACGGGGCACAGACTGTGGCCACAGCTTCCACGATGCTTTTCTGCTCTTGCCTCCTTTTCTCCTGTGCAGCTTCTCCAGCTCCCTTACCCAAGGGTTCTGGGACTTTTGGATCACCACCTGCCTCTAACACCCAACTGTGTGTCTTTTGGACCCCTCCCCACTGCCTTGCTTTCAAGATCTTGAAAAAGTGACTTTTCAGCCGGTGCCATGGCTTAACAGGCTAATCCTCTGCCTTGCGGCACCGGCACACCTTCCTGTTGTCGCCCTCTTGTTCCGGGAGACATGGGCCACCTCAGGGACTCAAAGTGGATAAATAAGGGTTTCCAACCCGGTGGTCTAAGACAGAGGATTCCCATGGGAGGCTCTCTGCCAGCACCTGTGTCCCACAGCAGTCGGCCGCCTGACCACTCACTGTCCCCTGAACACCCCGTGCCTGCAGCTGCTCAATGACAAAGGCTGTCTTGAAAGTAAGAACATGAACACCCTGGACCCAAATCAGTTCTCAACTGGGAGAGGAGAGGAAGTGCTAACTGTCATTTCACACTAACAACAGCAAACAGAGCAGAAATAGCTTAAACTTCTTGGTGTGGGGTGGGGGGAGCCTTTTATTTTATGATTTTTATTTTTTTATGAAGACAACACGTTTCTTATACATAGTCTTACGAACATAATGGCATTTTAAAACATCAAGAGTTTCTTTAGCTAATAGAACAAAAACACAAGCCAAAAATCATATGCCAATTTAACCAAATCATTATAGAAAGAAAGGAACACCCATCAATTCTCCTGGTCTCATTACTAAAAATCATTCAAAACTAAATAGGAAGATTTAGGGGCTAAGCAGGAAGTGACAGTTAACACTAAAAAACCTGAGAAGCAGGCTTCCAACTGGACAATTTCAAAATCCTACAAGTCGGCCATTTTTTCTACTTACAGAAATCCACAACTTCAATCCAATGACGTCATCACCCTTTTTTTTTTTTTTTAATTTTATTTTGACAGGCAGAGTGGACAGTGAGAGAGAGAGAGAGAAAGGTCTTCCTTTGCCGTTGGTTCACCCACCAAGTGGCCGCTGCGGCTGGCGCATCGTGCTGATCCGAAGCCAGGAGCCAGGTGCTTCTCCTGGTCTCCCATGTGAGTGCAGGGCCCAAGGACCTGGGCCATCCTCCACTGCCTTCCCGGGCCACAGCAGAGAGCTGGCCTGGAAGAGGAACAACCAGGACAGAATCCGGCGCCCCGACCGGGACTAGAACCCGGTGTGCCGGCGCCGCAGATGGAGGATTAGCCTACTGAGCCGCGGCACCAGCCGAAGTCATTACCCTTTAAACAAGCTTTCCAGTTCAGGAAAAATGAAAATAAACTTCTGCTAAAAAAAAAAGAAGTCTGGGCAGCACCCGTCTCCAGGCATGAAGCCGTGTGACTGTCATTAAGACGCAAAGGCAGCTCCGCACCCAGACACCCGGGAAGCTCCTGATGACCTCAGTGCTCCCATGCAGTGCACGGCCTGACTCGGCACTTCCCACGACTCATAACTGGAACAGAGCAACGTTATCTGGAAGCAGTTAGGAAAACAAAGCAGGTCATAAAAAAGAGAGAACATCACGTCCAGGCACTCAGTGTGACTCTCCAGTCTCTCACCCACAACCTGCTGCTGTGACAAAAGCATCTCATGTGGACCTTCTCTCCCTGAGAACAGCAAGACACACTGGGTCAGAGCAGAACTTCTCAAACGATTTACCAGGGCTAACACGCTGCTTTGCACACATTCCAATACATCGCAGAAGCAAAAATTCTAGAAATAAATTTCTAGAGGAATGAAATGTGGTCTCCATAGCCCCCGCAGCCCACCAGCAGGTGAGAGAGCGCACAGCTCAGACTGGACACGGTTGTGACGGACGCTCCACTCTGCTGGCTGGACAGCACTCCAGGCGCACCACAAGTTCATTCCCAACTGGCCTTCATCGTGCAGTCAAATGCGTCCAATACCCACCTCCATGGTGATGTCCAATGGGAAACACCAGGAACAAATCCCAGTCCCTAAGGAAAATGACACACTGCAGAGCAGCCCGCCATCCTTCAGAACATCCTCGCCAGAAACGCCCACTCCACCTTCCAGGTGAAAGACCAAAGTTCTCCAAGAGAACAATAGCTCAGGTAAAGCAATCACGGCTTCACAGAGCCAATGACCCAATGAGGGGAAAAATGCCAAATATTTCTGTTCACTCCAAGCAATCCACTTCTTCCAAAGTAACTCCATGTAGCAATTCATGGGGACTAACTGGATGGAAGACAAGTGCTGCCTTAGAGGACATCTTCAAATGGCACTAAGGGATTCTACTGAACACTCCTATCTTAGCAACAAAAGTGCTTTCAAAAAACATGTATTCTCTGTCCAGTGCGTACACAAAGACTGCACAGGTGGATGGAGGATTCTGACTCACTCGGCATGAAGTCTGAAGTACAGACACAGTCTTGTGAAACTGAAGGGAGTAGCCTGCACATGAAGCAATTACAAAACACCGCCCCGCGGCCTCGGAAAGAGCAGCAAGTTCTGCGTGAACACTCGCTTTTGAACAGGCACACAGGCGCTGCTGCTGTCCCTCACAGCCTGTGGGAAAGATCAAGCCACAGATCGACTGCCCTCCACCTGGAAGCCAGCCTGCTCGCCATCGTTCTTAAGCTCATATTTCAGGATGCCCCCAACAACACGATTCCAGAAAATTCAACAAATGTTCATGCATTATCTGCTATGATTCTAGATACCAGAATATATTCATGAAGAAATAAGACAGCCATGGTCCATACTGAAATGGAACTTCTGTTTCAGAAGGGCTTCAGCACTGACGGAGACGAGTGCTTTGAAGACGACACAGCAGGCTGCTCGTGGCAGCACCCATCCTGGGCTGGGCAGTGGTTTCTTCAGTCAGGCAGTGAGGAAACACTCACTCTCTGAGGAGGCGACACGGCCGCTGGCCTGAACTACGAGTGGAGTGAGTGGGACAGAAACGATCGGGCAAAGGCGAAACTCCGAGGTGGCAGTGAGCAGGCCAGTGTCACTGTCAGGGAAGACAATGGGAATGAGTGGAATGTGCTGGGATGAGGGGCCAAGGTTGCAAAGGGTTCAGGTCTCAGAGGGTTTTGCAAGGCCTCGCAGGAGCTAGGATTTAACTCTTACCAGGGTAAGAAAACATTAGAAGGAGGAAGGCGAAAAAGAACAAGAGAAGGAAGCTTGGGGCTGGGGTCGTGGTGTGACGAGTAAAGCTGCCATGGGCAATGCCAGCAACCCCTATGGGTACCGGTTCATGTCATGGCTGCTCCACTTTCAATCCCGCTCCCTGATAATGTGCCTGGGAAAGCAGTGGAGGATGGTCCAACGTGGGAGACCTGAAAGAAGCTCCTGGCTTCAGCTCAGCCCAGCCCATGCTGTTGCAGCCATTTGGGAATGGAAGATCTTTCTCTCTCTGTAACTATGCCTGTCAAACAAATAAATAAATCTTAAAGAAAAAAGGAAGCTTACAAAAATTAACTATTTAGTCTGGTATCAGACAAATGAATAGCTGTAGTATTTATGAAGCTCATCTGGTAGATTGGGTTTCTGCCATGAACTTTATAGGATCACAGCAAGTTCTTCAACTGTAGTGTAACACAAATCAGAGGACATTCCTCTGAGACGGGGTTACAGCATCCAAACTGAGTACCTATGGCTGGCCCCAAATCCCAAAGTTTATGTAGGTGGTACAACAAAACTTAATTTCCCAGCATCCCACTTGATATTTCACCACTGAAAACCAGTGTACCTCTGCCTTCCTGCCCAGCTTTGTATGGTACAACTCATGACAAAATCCAGGCTTTGACATTAACATGCATTTGAAACCCAGTCAAATTAACTACAGAGAAAAACACTTTTCTGGTCCTAACACAACCAGTCATTCAGGGTAAGTCCACACGTTTCACGTTGAAAGAAAGAAAGAAAAAGCCAGAGACACGCTCAAAGAATAAACAGTGAAGATCAGTTGATACTCACACACACCTGTCCGTGCACCACGAATACCGCAGGCCCATCCTATTTCAATGCTTGCCTCAGACGAAAACGCAAGGATAGAGAAAGCAGTCGAGTGGGCCCTCCTAAGGCATGTCTGCTCTGGTCTGCTCTGACGAGGAACTGCGTGTGGCACCTACTTCCGTCTTCAGGAAGCATTGCAACATTCCCAAGAAACCGCATCACCCAAGCAGCACCACTCCACGAGCTCCGAAGCAGCCATGCAGCCTGGTGACTAGGACGCCCTGTGCCATGCTGGAGAGCCCGGGTTCAACCTCAGCTCCCGATCCGGACTTCAGTTCCCTGCCAACGTGCACCTGGGAGGCATCAGTGACGGCTCAGGTCTCAGCTGCGGGAGGGGGAAAGTGTTCTTTCTCTTGTAAATGAAATCAATTAAATTGGCAGAAATAAAAACCTCCGTGAGTTCTGTAAAACAGACCACAATTCCCCTGAAATGGAGCTGGAGAGGCTGAATGCCAGAAGGCGAGGGCAAAGGAACAGCTGACGCCCAGCCCCAGCGCCTCAGGAGACTCACACATCATCCGTGCACACAGAGACGCGCTGGAGGCACCAGCATTAACGTGCCTCATCTTCTCCTCACTGGCTTCCTCATTTGGGGTGGTGGTGTGGCACAGAAACGTCCCTCCGTCCTTCACAACGTATGTAAGGAGAGTGGAAAGGAGAGGGAACAGGCGCATGGGCCAAGCGACTACTGTACACTGGGTATTTTGTTCTAAATTGTGCACCGTCACATCATTAAAGACAGAGTTTTAGAAGGCAATGGTTAGAACATAAGCTGGAAAGGCAAACAGATTTGGTTTAATCTGCGTCACCTTGGTCACCCACGCTCCTCGGCACACCTGTTTCCTCATACGTACTGTGGGAATGCTACCGTGTGTGAGGAGCAGACAACACGGGTGTGTGATGAACAGCGACGACGTGGTACAGTGTGGGACCGCAGTAACCCTGAAGAACATAAACGGAGGAGCCGGCAGGTGCTGGAATGGAGGGGAGGGGGACACAAGCACCTTGCTCAGGCTAACAGCAGGCAATGCCCTTCACATCACCCACCACTGCTTATTCCTCAAAATTCTAAGAACAAAATGGGGCTCAGTTTCCTGCTGTTTTAAAAGACAGTGTTGGGACCAGTACTGTGGCATAGTGGGTAAAGCCATAGCCTGCAGTGCCGGCATCCCATATGGGCGCTGCTTCAAGTCCTGGCTGCTCCATTTCCTACCCAGCTCCTTGCTACTGTTTCTGGGAAAGCAGTGGAAGATGGCCCAAGGCCTTGGGCCCCTGCACCCACGTGGAAGACCCAGAAGAAGCTCCAGGCTTCTGGCTTCGGATTGCTCTGGCCACTGAGGCCATTTGGGGAATGAACCGCGGATGGAAGACCTCTCTCTCCTTCTGCCTCCTCTGCCTCTCTGTTAACTCTGCCTTTCAAATAAGTAAATCAATCTTTAAAAAAAAAAAAAAAAAGACAGTAGTACTGTTCTAGGTAAGGCTGTCCAGGTTACAGTGAGTGAGAAACCACGTGGTAATGGACGTCAGATCACACACAGATCAAATCATTCCCGGCTGGCGCCGCAGCTCAATAGGCTAATCCTCTGCCTGCGGCACCGGCACACTGGGTTCTAGTCCCAGTCAGGGCGCCAGATTCTGTCGCGGTTGCCCCTCTTCCAGGCTAGCTCTCTGCTGTGGCCAGGGAGTGCAGTGGAGGATGGCCCAGGTGCTTGGGCCCTGCACCCCATGGGAGACCAGGAGAAGCACCTGGCTCCTGCCTTCGGATCAGCGCGCCAGCCACGGCGGCCATTGGAGGGTGAACTAACGGCAAAGGAAGACCTTTCTCTCTGTCTCTCTCCCACTGTCCACTCTGCCTGTCAAAAAAAACAAAAAAACAAAAAAAAATCATTCCCAAGGAATTTCCCAGTTCTCCAAACAAAGGGACACAGGACGTTTTGAAGATTATTATAAACATGCTCTTGTTTAGCCCTAAGTGGTCCATGAGGTACACATTATTTCTTCCCATTTTATTCATGAGGGAGTTGAGGCCCTCAGACGTAGGACAATGGGATTCACCCAAGCCCAGCTTTGCCAGGGAGACGCCTTCCAAGCACCAGTGTCGTCAACCGGCCAAGTGACTGCTCCGGCTGTCACCGCATCAATGAAGCTACACCACCAATACAAAGACCATCATGGGACGCTGAGAAGCGTTTGTGCAGAAGTGGAATTGAAAGGCACGCTTATTTGGAAGTCATGTATAGTTTTTCCACAATACATACATTCCAGCAACTTTTTGAAGACCCTTGTATTAAACTAGTGAGTATGTTTTAACTATTTTTTTTTAAGATTTATTTATTTATTTGAAAGGCAGAGTTGCAGAGAGGCAGAGGCAGACTGAGAGAGACAGAGAAAGGTCTCCCAACCACTGGTCCACTCCCTAGATGGCCACCAACGACCAGGAGCTGCGCTGATCCAAAGCCAAGAACCAGGAGCTTCTTACAGGTCTCTCACGTGGGTGCAGAGGCCCAAGCACTTAGGCCATCTTCCATTGTTTTCCCAGGTCATCAGCAGAGAGCTGGATCAGAAGTAGAGCAGCCGGGTCTCAAACTGGTGCCCACATGAGATGCCAGCTCTGCAGGCAGAGGCTTTACCCACTACGCCACAGTGCCGGCTCCTGCTTTAACTTTAACCTACAAAATTTAAAGTACAAACCTCCTCATGTGCTCTGTATGCAAAAATTCTATCACTAGTTAAGGCATAAAGTACATATTTATTATAAGAGTAAAATGCTGCAAAGTTAGTGACTGAAAACTCTTAATGTTTTATGAAATGTTATAAACAATTTTCAAATGGTCACACAGAGCAACAGCTTGACTATTAAGACAACAGCTTGAAATACAAATATTAAGAGATTACACAAGCTAGGTAACCTCTGTAAGCCAACAAATGTTTATAAAATTCTAAATGGAATGACACAGAACTATAGCTACTTGATTACATTAAAACCCTGGTTTTGATCAACTTTGTTAACTAGCATTCAGAACCTAAAATACATATTGAGTAGAAAAATTTTTAAGAACTTCAGATATCTCATTCCATGTGAGCCACATCTCTCAAGGCAAAGTACTAGCTGTAAAATATCCACACCTTAGAAAAACATTAAAACAGAATGTCAACAATGCTATTTCCTAATTTTTTATAAGGAGAAAAAATGCCCAAAATCACTACAACTATAATGTAAATATACGTGGAAAATGTGTAAGAAAAAAAATTCGGGATCTCCTATACATTTTGTTTTCATTAATCAAAATTCAAAACTGTAAGATCACTTCAAGAACACAAAGCCTTCTAATCTTAAGTGTCTCTGGCCACATCTCAACCACACCTGTCAAAACGACTGTTTCGCAATGCTGACCACTCTCAGCAGTTAAAGGACTTCTGTGGTTCACTAAGCCAAGAATCCTAATATAAGATTTCTTCTAGAAAACATGTTACTGAAAAGCTTTCCTGAATTCTAGTTTTCTACAGTCCAATGAGGATTCCTGACGTTCAGTAGGAAGTATGCACACTGTTTCATAATCCAGCGATGCATACTTGCCCTGAAGCCGGCGAAGCTGAGAAATCAGTGCCCTTCCAGGACTGGTCAGATGTTGGAAACGAGCTATCACATCCCAATACGTGTATCAAATTAGTTATGCTTTACATTATCTCCTACTTATTCTTATACCACAAAACTTCATTCTATCACGGTGATACTCAGTTTTGGCCAACTACTGATTTTAGCCAAAATATTTATTTAACAGGCCTACTTTTCTGCCCTTGCGTAAGGATCACTTCTATTTCTGCTACTAATAAACAGACAAACTTTTCAAGTCATTATTTCTATTCACACATTTTTAAGGAAACTTCAACACTGGCCAAATAAAAATATTGTGCAATGGTCTCTATGGAGTCGGATTTTTTTTTAAGAGAATGGAAGGTGCCAACCAACCAACCCACCCTTAATTTTCCCGTACCTGCATATTAAGCCCCATATGCATTTGGCCAATGTTGTCTCTCACTTAAGGCTACAGTGAAGTCAGCAACAAGTTGTTCCAAAAGCACATGCTGTTGCCATAGAGATCACCTTACCACAGACCAGGCTGTGTCACTTCGCAACTATGGAGAAAAACTCTGCAGAAAATGCTGCAGCATGAACATTACCTGGCCACCTCCACAGGAGCTGCAGGAAGGGACACAAGACACTGGGAATGGTTTTGTGACTGCAACACAGACATGTCCCAACACCTCCTACCCTCCCAGGAAGATCACAGCCCCGTAGCAGCCTGGCTCAGTCTCCTGTTCCAATCTTCCCTAGCTGTGGCCTTCCCTCCACATAGGGGGGACATGCCCACCCATGAGGGTCAGAGGACACTATATGAGAATCTATGCAAAACGCTAGTCCAACACATACGACGAATGGAGACTAGTGCCCCTGTTTCCCACCTAGAGTGATCAGCCTTAGGAAGTTTACTATACAATATTCAGCAAGGTACCAGGTTGCAATCTTGAAATTACTAGTTGAAGGGCTTAAAAAGTTACAAAACAGGGGCCAGCACTGTGGCACAGCAGGTTAACGCCCTGGCCTGAAGTGCCGGCATCCCAATATGGGCACCGGTTTGACTTCCCATGCAGCTCTCTGCTGTGGCCTGGGAAAGCGGTAGAAGATGGCCCAAGTCCTTAGGCCCCTGCACCCACATGCAAGACCCGAAAGAAGCTCCTGGCTCCTGGCTTCAGATCGGCACAGCTCCAGCCACTGCGGCCAACTGGGGAGTGAACCATCAGATAGAAGACCTCTCTCTCTCTGCCTCTCCTCTCTCTGTGTAACTCTGACTTTCAAATAAATAAATAAATCTTTAAAAAAAAAAAAAAGTTACAAAACATCAAAATCCTTAAAGTCATTCAACCAAAAATTTGCACAAAGAGGGGGGGAAAAGATACCTAAAATCAAATCTTTGCATCACATAATCAAATTAATTTGGTTTTAAGACAACAAATGTTATCATGGCTCCTCACACAATTCTATTGATAAAGCTGAAAATCACCTGAAGACAGTCTGTGATGATGGCAACTCACTAATGTCATGGCCCTGGGCGAGCTGCTTGGCCTCTCTGGGTGTCTCCTCCTGTGCAGTGCTACTGAGCGGCCAGCCGAGAGCTTGCACACAGAACAAATGGAAAACACAGTGCCGTGTGTAACAAAAGCAGGTATTCATACTCAGTAAATGTCAGCGCCTTCCCAGCACCTCTAGCCCTACCCATCTCCACCATCTCACCTTTTCCAAAACACACAGACCCATACATCAAAGTGACAGGTCAGGCAGATGGACAGATGGGCAGAGAGCCAGATGGTTATTACTTGGAAGAAGTTATGTCTGCCCCATCCTTTCCCCGATAAGCAAAAGAAAGGCTCCAAAAACTTACTTTGCACCGTATGTGCTATGGAGGACCATTTAAAAGGACCCTAAAATGCAATTGCTATATTTATAGAATATCTTGCTCCAGAGCACTCGGTTCAGCCGTGAAATAGGTACACTGGAGGAGCTGCTCTGGAGTCTGACTCTGAATCTAGGTTTAAGTGCAAGTGTCTCAAAGAAGGAACAGAGAACCGAACAGGCAGTCACACGTGTCACAGCAGCTCTACCGCTGTCCACACTGCCTCCCCCAGGAAACTCAGAAAACACTCACTTCAGAAAGGCCGTCCGAGGCTGGGATAAAACGACAACTGCAACACAGCAACCGTGGTTTCTAGTGCAGTGAGGTCATTCGACAAACAAAGATTTGTTGAACAGTCACTAAAAATGAGATAAAGTTTATGAGGGCAAATTCTTTAAAACCAGCTCCTAGGGCGGCTGAAACGTTTCCGCACTGCTCTGACAACGCTCCAGAGAGCAGCCCTGCGAGCGCCGGCTTCTGCGGAGCACGGCACCTCGCGAACGAGTCTGTGCGGCCGGGAGCCCCTGGCGCCACCAGGCTGTCAGCTTCAGCCTTGCAGCACGTCCAGCGCCCCGCTGACTGCACTGGGACATCTGGAACCCTTAACACGCAGGGACATCCAAGAACTGCCCACAACACTTCAGGACCTTGGCAACCTTCCTTTAATGCATGAAAGATTGGTCAGGCATGAAAGGCAAACAGAGGAAAGGGTAGCAACAGATAACACTGACGTCAGTCCCCGAGTTACGCCCTCACCACAGGTTCTCATCTGTGTCTCAGAGCACCTCTGACTCTCGCCAGGCAACAAACAAATCCACGGAGTGAGCACACCGCACAGCTTCACGGAGGCCCCGGACTCCAAACCACCAACCCATCTGGCCTCCCTGACCAGTCGCTTCGGCAGACACTCTCCATCAATCAGCTGAGATGAGTTCCACTCCAGTGAACTCTGATCTCACTAATGGCGTCACCATGCAAGAAAACTTACCAGCCAGTGAGCTCTGTGATGGAGGCATGACAGGCACCATCTAGCACAGAGGACATGCGTGGACTCAGGCTGGATGGGTAACTTCCTCCCAGTTACACGGGCCACAAGTGAAGAGACAGCTCTCGGGCCCTCAGTCTCTGTTCACACTCAAGTACTGACAGCTTCTCCACCTGCTCCACAGAGCTGAATGACACACAGGCCCTGGTTTTTCTGCTCAGGCAGAATGGACGGCACCACTCACCGACAGTCATCACGTCACAGAAGGCACACGGAGTGGGGCTCACCAGTCAGGCCACAGCCGGGTCTGGCTGTGCACTACAGCAAACCTGGTGGGCCCGGTATCCTGGGGCTGGGACTTCTCAGGTGAGACTGGTAACATCTCATCCAGAGTCAAATTCAGTTACCATGTACTTCCATACACACAACTGAAGATCAAAAGAGAAACTACAGCAAGTGGGCAGGAAGTCCACAAAATCTCCCCCTTCCCTGTCACTGAACAGTCAGTGAAGGGCAACAGCCGGGGAACAGAGCAAAGGAACCCTCAGAAGCATCCCAAAGGGCTGTCACGACCGGCTGGGCTGAGTATCCACGTCAAGTCTCTAAAGACCCAGGTGTTAGAGACCCCATCTGCAGTCGAGAGCAGCAACTCAGTTTTCACACAGAATGAGACTCGCTTTATCAATGGATTGCCAACCAAAATCAGCCCTGGCCACAAACTGCACCGTCTCCCACCCCACCCCCACCCCCACCCCCAATTTTGAAAGTAAGCAAAAACAAGGCAAAGCAGCCAGGAATTAAAATAGCAAATGTATTTTAGAATACATTTGTATGTAGAATACAAAAGGGTTAAATGAAGTTGACTTTTCAGAAGATTAGAATGCAAATAATTTCTCAATAAAAATATACACAGGCACACTTCAATTTCATATTTGTTGAACAGAAGTGATACAAGAAACAGGCCTTACTCAGAAAAATATGCATTACAACTTCTGCCTATGGGTTCGAGGCAGAACCTTGTTAGAAATCCAGGCGTGGGCTGGCCCTGGCCAGCCTCTCAGCAGATCGGGCCTCTGTTTCTGGCCCTGCTACTTCTTACCCAAGTCCAGTCACTTCATCAGTCCAGCGCCTGTTACAGATGATCTCCCCTTGTTAAGGCTGGATTGGCCCACTGCATGGATACTGTATGCCCGTTTATCTGCTAAAAGATATTTAGCCTGTTTCTATCTTTTGTCTATGTGTAAGTTTTTTTTAAAAAATGACAAATGATCATTATAAACAGTTACACAGTAAAATTTGATTTAGATACATTTAATGTAGAAAGATTAAATTAGTTAATTAACAAATCTATCACCTCACCTACTAATTTTTTTCTGTAGCATGACTATTTAAAATCTTCCTCTAGCAGTTTTCAAGTATAAAATTATTCTGACCCACGTGACAACGTGGATGCAGCTAACACTGTGCCATGGGAACCAGCCAAGAACGGGACAAACGCTGCACAACCCCCATGAAGGAGGAACCCTGAACAGAGCTGACCGGGGCTGGCATGAAGAGGCTGCGCTGGGAGACGGTCCTTCACGGGGTACCATTTCTAGACAGGGCCATGAGATGGGCACTAAAAGAGGTCAGACCAGTCAGTCTTACACATATTTTACCACAATAAACCCTTTATGGCTGAAATTCTAGCGCAGTCTACAGGTATCACAGTAAGACAAGGGATTTAGTGGAATCACCTCCCTCCCATGGTGCACATGCCGGCTGTGACTCGGCACCTGCTCGCGGCTTCAGCCCAGGACAGCACAGGAGGGCCCACCTCAGAGTCCTCCAGGAGTTCCCTGGAGACTCCTCAGGTTCTCCCTGACCCACCTCTCTTCACAGGGAGCCGGGTGGCCTGCCCACACGTGACAGGGCAGCACTCTAAAGCACACGAAGATCCCCAAGAACAAGCGCTCTCCAGTTTCCTTAGAGCCGTGCTGCAGTGACCGCCGTGTGCCGGCGGCGGTCCTTCATCGACTGTGCTTCCAAACTCAGGCCAGAAAGCAAATCCAGAGAAGTGCATCTGAGCTCCCAGCAGCGGGCCACAGTTAGCTGCTTCACATGCTGAACGAGGCCACGCAATCACCAGCCAGAGGGGCTGAGGGGAGGAGTGGAACACCTGGGTGCCGGGACAGCGTCAGCACGGAAGTCAGGTGTCCGCAGAGCATTCTCTGCCAGGAGCCTCTGTCTGTCCTGACTGGAGAAGCGTACACAGGGCAGTGATGTGAAAAAAAGGTCTCCTGACCGCACTGTGCGCTGAGCTCCCTCCTTGGTCCTTCCAGACCACCCAACTCAACCCAAGGATTTGGGAATAAACTCTGCTCACTACGAAAGAACACGGATCCTGCGGGGTTTATTCTTGCTCAGATCATCTGGTGGAGCAGATGATGACGACCATAAAACTAATAGAAAGGCATCCAACGAGAGAAACTTCCGAAACTCCTGCCTTTTGTAAATTTTCCAGTGAGAAATGTTGGCTGTTTTAATGCATTTACTTTTCTGTTTATAAAACAAAAACTCTTTCAACTTCCTAAAAGTCTTCCACCAAATTTTTCCTCAAGGAGTCAGAACATGAACTACTGAACCCACAGACAGATGGAGTTCCTGCTGCCCATCTCCAGGACAACTCCTGTGCCATGTACTGCACTCACACAAAGAGAACCCCACTCTCGATTCCATTCACAGAAACACACTCAACTGACGCCAAACCAAAACTTAACAGCATGGCACACTTTCTGTATGCAATTAAAATAGGAACATACTGGTTTCTAATTCACTCTTTCACATCAAGGAGACATAGTGAAGAAAATACATGGCACAGACGACTTTCCTGTTGTATTCAACCAGGATAAACTACACACACAGGTAATGTTACAGACAAGACTCATTCTGAGTTTTCAGAAACTATAAGAGGTAACAAGCAGCGAAAGCAAGGAGGCAGGGAGGGACCAAGTGGCAGGAGGATGACGCACAGTTGTCTCTCGGCAATGATCTGGACGGCAGGAGCAGGTTCACGCACTTGCAGCTGGGTGGGCACAGGGCAATGGTTTTGATTGGTGGCAGCGCACGCGGAGCTGCCGGGCCGGCACCACTCTGAGTCAGGGGTGGGGCTGGCAAGGAGAGGAGGGGAGCAGAAAAGAGCACTCACTGGGTGAGAAGCTGGTGCAGCTGGTGATACCCTCGCTCCAAGGCCAAGCTCACAGGTGTCGCCCCTTCCTGGTTGTGGATACTGAGAGCTCCGCGGCCACCTGGCTTCTGCAGCAGGAACCATGTCAACCTCAGCAGTCCCAGGCGCACAGCGAAATGCATCAACGTCTCACGGGGGCCAGCATCTGTCAGCAGGAAGGACGTGAGAGTCAGAAGAGGAGAACACACCAACAGAGGAGCCATCAGCCACACCCACCTCCTCCTGCACACCAACAGAGGAGCCGTCAGCCACACCACCTCCTCCTGCACACCAACAGAGGAGTCAGCCACACCACCTCCTCCTGCACACCAACAGAGGAGCAGTCAGCCACACCACCTCCACCTGCACACCAACAGAGGAGCCGTCAGCCACACCCACCTCCTCCTGTACACCAACAGAGGAGCAGTCAGCCACACCACCTCCTCCTGTATACCAACAGAGGAGCCGTCAGCCACACCCACCTCCTCCTGCACACCAACAGAGGAGCAGTCAGCCACACCACCTCCTCCTGTATACCAACAGAGGAGCCGTCAGCCACACCCACCTCCTCCTGCACACCAACAGAGGAGCCGTCAGCCACACCCACCTCCTCCTGCACACCAACAGAGGAGCAGTCAGCCACACCACCTCCTCCACCTGCACACCAACAGAGGAGCCGTCAGCCACACCACCTCCTCCTGCACACCAACAGAGGAGCAGTCAGCCACACCACCTCCTCCTGCACACCAACAGAGGAGCAGTCAGCCACACCACCTCCTCCTGCACACCAACAGAACAGTCAGCCCCACCACCTCCTCCTGCACACCAACAGAGCAGTCAGCCACACCCACCTCCTCCTGCACACCAACAGAGGAGCAGTCACCACACCACCTCCTCCTGCACACCAACAGAGGAGCAGTCAGCCACACCACCTCCTCCTGCACACCAACAGAGGAGTGAGCCACACCACCTCCTCCTGCACACCAACAGAGGAGCCGTCAGCCACACCCACCTCCTCCTGTACACCAACAGAGGAGTGAGCCACACCACCTCCTCCTGCACACCAACAGAGGAGCCGTCAGCCACACCCACCTCCTCCTGCACACCAACAGAACAGTCAGCCACACCACCTCCTCCTGCACACCAACAGAGGAGCAGTCAGCCACACCACCTCCTCCTGTACACCAACAGAGGAGTGAGCCACACCACCTCCTCCTGCACACCAACAGAGGAGCAGTCAGCCACACCACCTCCTCCTGCACACCAACAGAGGAGCCGTCAGCCACACCCACCTCCTCCTGCACACCAACAGAGGAGCAGTCAGCCACACCACCTCCTCCTGCACACCAACAGAGGAGCAGTCAGCCACACCACCTCCTCCTGCACACCAACAGAGGAGCAGTCAGCCACACCCACCTCCTCCTGTACACCAACAGAGGAGCAGTCAGCCACACCACCTCCTCCTGCACACCAACAGAGGAGCAGTCAGCCACACCACCTCCTCCTGCACACCAACAGAGGAGCCGTCAGCCACACCCACCTCCTCCTGTACACCAACAGAGGAGTGAGCCACACCACCTCCTCCTGCACACCAACAGAGGAGCCGTCAGCCACACCCACCTCCTCCTGCACACCAACAGAGGAGCAGTCAGCCACACCCACCTCCTCCTGTACACCAACAGAGGAGCAGTCAGCCACACCACCTCCTCCTGTATACCAACAGAGGAGCCGTCAGCCACACCCACCTCCTCCTGCACACCAACAGAGGAGCAGTCAGCCACACCACCTCCTCCACCTGCACACCAACAGAGGAGCCGTCAGCCACACCACCTCCTCCTGCACACCAACAGAGGAGCAGTCAGCCACACCACCTCCTCCTGCACACCAACAGAGGAGTCAGCCCCACCACCTCCTCCTGCACACCAACAGAGGAGCCGTCAGCCACACCACCTCCTCCTGCACACCAACAGAGGAGCAGTCAGCCACACCACCTCCTCCTGCACACCAACAGAGGAGCAGTCAGCCACACCACCTCCTCCTGCACACCAACAGAGGAGCAGTCACCACACCACCTCCTCCTGCACACCAACAGAGGAGCAGTCAGCCACACCACCTCCTCCTGTACACCAACAGAGGAGTGAGCCACACCACCTCCTCCTGCACACCAACAGAGGAGCCGTCAGCCACACCCACCTCCTCCTGCACACCAACAGAGGAGCAGTCAGCCACACCACCTCCTCCTGCACACCAACAGAACAGTCAGCCACACCACCTCCTCCTGCACACCAACAGAGGAGCCGTCAGCCACACCCACCTCCTCCTGTACACCAACAGAGGAGCAGTCAGCCACACCACCTCCTCCTGCACACCAACAGAGGAGCCGTCAGCCACACCCACCTCCTCCTGTACACCAACAGAGGAGTGAGCCACACCACCTCCTCCTGCACACCAACAGAGGAGCCGTCAGCCACACCCACCTCCTCCTGCACACCAACAGAGGAGCAGTCAGCCACACCCACCTCCTCCTGTACACCAACAGAGGAGCAGTCAGCCACACCACCTCCTCCTGTATACCAACAGAGGAGCCGTCAGCCACACCCACCTCCTCCTGCACACCAACAGAGGAGCCGTCAGCCACACCACCTCCTCCTGCACACCAACAGAGGAGCAGTCAGCCACACCACCTCCTCCTGCACACCAACAGAGGAGTCAGCCCCACCACCTCCTCCTGCACACCAACAGAGGAGCCGTCAGCCACACCACCTCCTCCTGCACACCAACAGAGGAGCAGTCAGCCACACCACCTCCTCCTGCACACCAACAGAGGAGCAGTCAGCCACACCACCTCCTCTTGCACACCAACAGAGGAGCAGTCAGCCACACCACCTCCTCCTGCACACCAACAGAGGAGTGAGCCACACCCACCTCCTCCTGCACACCAACAGAGGAGTCAGCCACACCACCTCCTCCTGCACACCAACAGAGGAGCCGTCAGCCACACCCACCTCCTCCTGTACACCAACAGAGGAGTGAGCCACACCACCTCCTCCTGCACACCAACAGAGGAGCCGTCAGCCACACCACCTCCTCCTGCACACCAACAGAACAGTCAGCCACACCACCTCCTCCTGCACACCAACAGAGGAGCAGTCAGCCACACCACCTCCACCTGTACACCAACAGAGGAGTGAGCCACACCACCTCCTCCTGCACACCAACAGAGGAGCCGTCAGCCACACCCACCTCCTCCTGCACACCAACAGAGGAGCAGTCAGCCACACCACCTCCTCCTGCACACCAACAGAGGAGCAGTCAGCCACACCACCTCCTCCTGCACACCAACAGAGGAGTCAGCCACACCACCTCCTCCTGCACACCAACAGAGGAGCAGTCACCACACCACCTCCTCCTGCACACCAACAGAGGAGCAGTCAGCCACACCACCTCCTCCTGCACACCAACAGAGGAGTGAGCCACACCCACCTCCTCCTGCACACCAACAGAGGAGTCAGCCACACCACCTCCTCCTGCACACCAACAGAGGAGCCGTCAGCCACACCCACCTCCTCCTGTACACCAACAGAGGAGTGAGCCACACCACCTCCTCCTGCACACCAACAGAGGAGCCGTCAGCCACACCACCTCCTCCTGCACACCAACAGAGGAGCAGTCAGCCACACCACCTCCTCCTGCACACCAACAGAGGAGCAGTCAGCCACACCACCTCCTCCTGCACACCAACAGAGGAGCAGTCAGCCACACCACCTCCTCCTGCACACCAACAGAGGAGCAGTCAGCCACACCACCTCCACCTGTACACCAACAGAGGAGCAGTCAGCCACACCACCTCCTCCTGCACACCAACAGAGGAGCAGTCAGCCACACCACCTCCTCCTGCACACCAACAGAGCAGTCAGCCACACCCACCTCCACCTGCACACCAACAGAGGAGCAGTCAGCCACACCACCTCCTCCTGTATACCAACAGAGGAGCAGTCAGCCACACCACCTCCTCCTGCACACCAACAGAGGAGCCGTCAGCCACACCCACCTCCTCCTGCACACCAACAGAGGAGCAGTCAGCCACACCACCTCCACCTGCACACCAACAGAGGAGCAGTCAGCCACACCACCTCCACCTGCACACCAACAGAGGAGTCAGCCACACCACCTCCTCCTGCACACCAACAGAGGAGCAGTCACCACACCACCTCCTCCTGCACACCAACAGAGGAGCAGTCACCACACCACCTCCTCCTGCACACCAACAGAGGAGCAGTCACCACACCACCTCCTCCTGCACACCAACAGAGGAGTCAGCCACACCACCTCCTCCTGCACACCAACAGAGGAGCAGTCAGCCACACCCACCTCACCTGCCCGAGGCCCCGAAGTGCAGCTCAACACCTCAGGAACCTCTTCATCACGCTAGCAAGGTCACCTCGACAGGAGAGCAAAATGAAGCAAGGAAACAGCATGGGAAGCAAGACCTTCCACAGGAAAGCCCTCCATTTCTGCGTTCTGACGTCATACACCGTCAGCCACTCCCACAGGAAAGCCCTCCATTTCTGTATACTGAGTTCATACACCGTCAGCCACTCCCACAGGAAAGCCCTCCATTTCTGTATACTGAGTTAATACACCCGTCAGCCACTCCCACAGGAAAGCCCTCCATTTCTGCGTTCTGACGTCATACACCCGTCAGCCACTCCCCACAGGAAAGCCCTCCATTTCCGCGTTCTGACGTCATACACCCGTCAGCCACTCCCACAGGAAAGCCCTCCATTTCTGCGTTCTGACGTCATACACCGTCAGCCACTCCCACAGGAAAGCCCTCCATTTCTGTATACTGAGTTAATACACCCGTCAGCCACTCCCACAGGAAAGCCCTCCATTTCTGCGTTCTGACGTCATACACCCGTCAGCCACTCCCACAGGAAAGCCCTCCATTTCTGTATACTGAGTTCATACACCGTCAGCCACTCCCACAGGAAAGCCCTCCATTTCTGCGTTCTGACGTCATACACCCGTCAGCCACTCCCCACAGGAAAGCCCTCCATTTCTGCGTTCTGACGTCATACACCCGTCAGCCACTCCCACAGGAAAGCCCTCCATTTCTGCGTTCTGACGTCATACACCCGTCAGCCACTCCCACAGGAAAGCCCTCCATTTCTGTATACTGAGTTCATACACCGTCAGCCACTCCCACAGGAAAGCCCTCCATTTCTGCGTTCTGACGTCATACACCCGTCAGCCACTCCCACAGGAAAGCCCTCCATTTCTGCGTTCTGAGTTCATACACCCGTCAGCCACTCCCACAGGAAAGCCCTCCATTTCTGCGTTCTGACGTCATACACCCGTCAGCCACTCCCACAGGAAAGCCCTCCATTTCTGCGTTCTGACGTCATGCACCCGTCAGCCACTCCCACAGGAAAGCCCTCCATTTCTGGGTTCTGGCGTCATACACCCGTCAGCCACTCCCACAGGAAAGCCCTCCATTTCCGCGTTCTGACGTCATACACCCGTCAGCCACTCCCACAGGAAAGCCCTCCATTTCTGGGTTCTGACGTCATAAACCCGTCAGCCACTCCCACAGGAAAGCCCTCCATTTCTGTATACTGAGTTCATACACCGTCAGCCACTCCCACATAAAGCACGCCATTTCTGTATTCTGAGTTCATACACCCGTCAGCCACTCCCACAGGAAAGCCCTCCATTTCTGGGTTCTGGCGTCATACACCCGTCAGCCACTCCCACAGGAAAGCCCTCCATTTCTGCGTTCTGACGTCATACACCCGTCAGCCACTCCCACAGGAAAGCCCTCCATTTCTGCGTTCTGACGTCATACACCCGTCAGCCACTCCCACAGGAAAGCCCTCCATTTCTGCGTTCTGACGTCATACACCCGTCAGCCACTCCCACAGGAAAGCCCTCCATTTCTGCGTTCTGAGTTCATACACCCGTCAGCCACTCCCACAGGAAAGCCCTCCATTTCTGGGTTCTGATGTCAGACACCCGTCAGCCACTCCCACAGGAAAGCCCTCCATTTCTGGGTTCTGATGTCATACACCCGTCAGCCACTCCCACAGGAAAGCCCTCCATTTCTGCGTTCTGACGTCATACACCCGTCAGCCACTCCCACAGGAAAGCCCTCCATTTCTGTATACTGAGTTCATACACCGTCAGCCACTCCCACAGGAAAGCCCTCCATTTCCGCGTTCTGACGTCATACACCCGTCAGCCACTCCCACAGGAAAGCCCTCCATTTCTGCGTTCTGACGTCATACACCCGTCAGCCACTCCCACAGGAAAGCCCTCCATTTCTGGGTTCTGATGTCATACACCCGTCAGCCACTCCCACAGGAAAGCCCTCCATTTCTGTATATTGAGTTCATACACCGTCAGCCACTCCCACAGGAAAGCCCTCCATTTCTGGGTTCTGGCGTCATGCACCCGTCAGCCACTCCCACAGGAAAGCCCTCCATTTCTGCGTTCTGACGTCATACACCGTCAGCCACTCCCACAGGAAAGCCCTCCATTTCTGCGTTCTGACGTCATACACCCGTCAGCCACTCCCACAGGAAAGCCCTCCATTTCTGCGTTCTGACGTCATACACCCGTCAGCCACTCCCACATAAAGCACGCCATTTCTGCGTTCTGACGTCATACACCCGTCAGCCACTCCCACATAAAGCACGCCATTTCTGTATTCTGAGTTCATACACCGTCAGCCACTCCCACAGGAAAGCCCTCCATTTCTGGGTTCTGGCGTCATACACCCGTCAGCCACTCCCACAGGAAAGCCCTCCATTTCTGCGTTCTGACGTCATGCACCCGTCAGCCACTCCCACAGGAAAGCCCTCCATTTCTGCGTTCTGACGTCATGCACCCGTCAGCCACTCCCACAGGAAAGCCCTCCATTTCTGGGTTCTGATGTCATACACCCGTCAGCCACTCCCACAGGAAAGCCCTCCATTTCTGCGTTCTGACGTCATGCACCCTTCGGCCAATCTCACCAGGCAGTGTCTAAGAGTGCCCCTCTCACACACTTCTCCTGAACGAGGAAGAAACAGAGTGACTGTGGAAGTGTACCCAGCCCCACTACAGGGGGATGCAGGAGGAAGAGCTGTCACACCCAGATGGGTGTGCGCTGAGGGGTTTAATTACTGTCAACAGAACACAAACAGGAGCTGGCCAGTCACACACTAAGAACAGGTTCTGCCTGTTAGGTACCCACAGCTCTTTTCAACTCCTTCACATTAAGGGCAATCAAACAGCTGGCACTGTCAGCTCTTTGTTTAAAGAGAGAAGGAAAGGGGTCTTCGGGGGTAAGGAAAACGAAGACAATGCACTGATGCCTTCAGAGAGGAAAACGCAGGCCTGCGTGTAACTCACTTGGAACGAAGGCTCCTTCGTGGTGTTAATGAGTCCAAGTGGGGAGAAGAGAGGTGCTGCCGAGCCAGACAACTCTGCTCTGCCGTGGCACTGACCAGCTGGTGACCTGGACGACTCTGCTGACCTCCCTCCCTCCCAGCGTTCCCACGGCCAACGTGAGGAGGCAGGTGAAACGCCAGCGCAGTGCCTGGCGGGAATGGGTACTCACTAAGTACTGGTTCCCCTCCCTGCTCTCTACCCTGTCCTCCTGGTCTTCAAAATCACCTTCTAGGTTGACTAGCATCAATCTCTATGTCAACCATCTGCTTGTGCCCAATCTGTGACAACAGGATCTAATGCCACCGTAGACCACCGCTGACACCCAGCGAGCCCCGAGGCTGTGCCTGCACCATCCTGGGACTTGAGGCTGCCCTGGAGTCTTGCCTGCCTCTCCTCTCACGTTCAGGCCTCGATGCCTCCACTGAGCACACTCAGGCTCTCAGGCTGCGGGTTTTCCTCACTCAGCAACCCTCAGGTGCCGCTAAGTGTGACAACCACAACGGGACTGAAAGCATGCCTGAAGCTGGGATTTTACACGGATCTGCACTGCCCAGTGTCACCTGTGTATTAATCCATTCTCCCCATTTCCAAAGTAAATTTCCTTGGCAGAAAAATCTGTTTCTTATTTTATATTTTCCCTATAGAATCTCTCTCTCTCTCTCTCTCTCTCTCTCTCTCACACACACACACACACACACACACACACACACACCAATGTTCAGGATGATCAAATAGAGGCACACGGCTGGAAAAAACGGAATGCCCCAGAAGACACAATTACATATACTGGTACAAACTTTGATAGTCAATACCGCTGAGAAGGTGGGCAAGGGAGAACCCCACAAAGATCCAATATCACCATCTACTGGTGCCTGCAGTCACTCACAAGCATGGGCACAGCCTTACCAAACCAGAAGCGCTAATAACGCACTGACTGACCCAGAAATGGGACTCTGGAGGCTGGCTGATTCCAGACTCACTGGCACGCCTCTCTAAGGCACGGCCTCTGCAGTCCCCCTGCCCTTTCGTCTTGTACTTGCTGAGTCAGCTTGGCAGCAGGAGCTCAAGATGGGCAGAGTCCAACAAGAAGGCCATGCACCGCTCAGAAGCCAGCAGGTGAGGCTCCTCCGGACATGACGTGCCCGCACCATGACAGCTGTGTTGCAGCTATACGGGAAGTCCCTAAGCAGCTCATGAAGCAGGGTGGCTACCCTGGGCAGACGGAAGGCTCTGGAAGCAGCGAGTCCGCCATGGACAGCCTGCCGCTCCCAGAGGGCCTCCTCCCAACCGTGTGCAGACAACAGCGCTGCCGAGACCTTCCCTCCTGCCCTGTGAGTCTCGCACTTGCTCAGCCCAGCCCCACAACCCACACAGCCAGTCTGACAGTTTCCTGCTGCTCCCTGACTGATGCCCTCATTAAACCCATCTTCTCCCTGCTGCTTCCTCTCTACTTTCATAACAGATCTGATTTCTTCAATCATTTAAAAGACAAATGGAAAATCTCATCTCAGTTTCTCTTTGGTTTCTTAAGGAAAATCACGAGTAGAGAGTGGTCCATCTGAATACTCTTGATGCTCTCCCTGTCCTTCAGGCTGTGATGCTACACCACAGGACCCCACTGTGCAGCTGCCCCTTTAACCAGCCTGGGAAAGGCCTCCATGCAGGCCTCACTTCCACCCGCAGAGCTGCCCCTTTAACCAGCCTGGGAAAGGCCTCCACGTAGGCCTCACTTCCACCTGCACTCTCAGATGGGCAGAAAGATCAGCAGGCAGGCAGCGTTGTGCACCTCCCACAAGGCTCTGCCTTTTCCAACCCATCAGCCGCCTCAGACAACAAAACCACTCGAATTCTGGGAGCCGCACAACCACAAAGGATGGCGTGGACTTTCCTACCTGTCAATCCATGCCAAAACTCTGTGTGAGTCCTAGTGGGACTCATCTCCCCACACGACCCTGCATAGGGAAGGAAGACACTCAGCAGGCCACTGGAGAAAACGGGCTCTTGGAAAAGTGAGACTTTTCTGCTCACAACAGGGCCAAGTTTTGGGAAGCAATGGAGCCTCCAGGAACCAATGCCCTGCCGCTACTGTCCCTGCCCGTCCTGCACAAGATGGTATTAATCCATGGCCCAGAAAAAAAAACACTAGCAGTCTTTTTATAGTCTATTCTTTTATTTTTGGTAGTGATGACAGCTGAAAACAGTACATAATGGTAGCTAAGGAAACCCTTCCCTGAGCACTCTACAAGGGAGGTGGGCACTGCTCTCCAGACAGCCGTGGCCACAGAGCAGCGTCAGATGTGTGGCACGAGAGACCAGGCTGGCGGGGCTCTCAAACCTGCAGCCCTCTCTCCACCACTTTCCCCCAAGAAGCTCCTCCTTGTTTTCTGTGGAGCAAGTCGCCTGTGAGTTACGCTAATCACTACTGCACCAGGGTCTTCTGGGAAAAGAGTCTGCTTCACCAGTTCCCACCCTTAGCAGCCAGGGGGAGACCTGGGAAGCCCAGAGCAGGAGGCCGTGCCCGCCTACCTCTCCCTCCACCCACAGGAGGACACCTCCTAGCTACGCTGAAGACAGGATGTGGCGACAAGCACGGAGCAGAGGCTTTCCTACCCAGGGTTAGAGCACCAGGAAGGACAAACACAGACAACGCCCTCACACTGCCCTGAGCTGCCACACCCTCTCTGGCTTTGTACCTGAGAGGTTACTGGACACTGGTCATAGGTACGTTCAGAACCAGAGCTTGCAAACTAGCCACACTATCACAAGACACTGATGTCATTTCACAAGGAAGAGGCTGAGTGACAGGAAGGCATTCCGCTCACGCCTTCCCCATTTTACAGCATCGGATCTGAACCAAGGGCACAACTCCAGGTCCATGTCTGAGGCAGGGTTGACCAAGAGATCTGCTGTAAGAACATGCTTGCAGATGGTCACCTGTATGCATTTTTCTCCTGAGAAGGTAGAGCAATTTTCAAAGGAGTCACTGACCTGAAACAATGTTTAAAAGCACCTAATGTAAACAAAGAGGAGGAGGATTATCCATAAATCTTCCCAGATCCCTCTGAGCAAGTACTGGGCTGGGCACCTGTGAACACCCCAGCTCTTGAGAGCAGGTGCTCCTGCGCGGTAACAAGGTGCCCTACTTGGCTGTCATTGTTGCAAGCACCACGCTCACTTCACAGCGCCTCCTTTCAGAAACCTGCAGCGCCTGTGACGGGCAAGCACAGGGCAAAGACCGTGCCACCACCCGTCACTGCCCACGGCAAGAAGGAGCTCTTCAGGGACAATGTGCTGCTCCCATTCAGCTCCCTGCCAAGGTGCCTGGGAAAGCAGCAGAGATGGCCCTACTACTTACAGGATGGAGTTTCTGGTTCCTGGTTTTGGCTTGGCCCAGCCCCAAACACTGCAATCATTTGGGGAGTGAACCAGCAGATGGAAGATCTCTTTCTCTGTCTCTCCCGCTCTGTCACTTAGGCTTTTTTAAAAACAAGCAAACATTTTAAAAACTTGAGAGACAGACACAAATAGGTACCTCCCATCCACTAAGTCACTCCCCAAATGCCTAGAGCCAGGAGCCGGAAACTCAATCCAGGACCCGCTTGTGGATGGCAGGGACCTAACCATGTGTGCCATCACCTGCTGTCTCCCAGGGTCTGTAGCAGCAGGAAGCTGGAATGAAGAGTAGTAACAGGACTCTGATCCAGGCACATCATCAACATGGGATGCACCTGCTTAACCAGTAGGCCAAATGTCCACCGATGAAGTAAACATTTTGGGGGCAGGTGTTGTGGTGCAGTAGGTTCAGTAGCCACTGAGATGCCTGCATCCCACCTCAGAGTGCCTGGTTCATGCCCCAGCTGCTCCATACATCCAATCCAGCCTTCTGCCTAACACGCCTGGAAGGCAACAGATGATGGCCCAAGTTCCGGGACTCCTGCCATCCACGAGGCAGACTTGGATGGAGCTCCTGTCTCCTGGCTTCAGCCTGACCTAGCCCTGGCTGCTGTAGGCTTTTGGAGAGTGAACAAGCAAATAGAAAATCTCTTTCTGTCCGTCTTCTTCTCTGTCACTGGGATTAAAAAAAGAAGAAGAAGAAGAAAAGTAAACATTTTGATTGCAATCTGACTCCTCGATCTTTCAACTGCATCAGAACTCAGAAGGGAAACAGGATGTTCTTTACTGAGCCACAGTAGAGATTTTACTTCATTATGTAACTTTATACAGCAATATAATAAAATAAAATCATGACATCCAGATGTCCTTGGTTACAAAAAATAATTATGTGGAAAACATTTATGTATAAAGTGGAGTCCTTCCCTCTCCCCCAAAGAAACCTTTCATTCAATGAGAATAAATTTCTCAAGTGCAACTTTAGGAACACAGGGATTCCTTCATCCCACCTCCTCCCTCCTCTCCCATTCCCAGCCCTATTGCTCCATTAAGATTCATTTTCAAATAATTTTATACACAGAAGACTAACTCTATACCAAGTAAAGATTTCAGCAATTTGCACACAAACACACACACACACAAAAAAAAACAACTGCTTGAGAACAAGTTTTACAGTTAATTCTCATAATACAACTCAATGAGAACAGAGGTCCCGCATGGGAAGTAAGTGCACAGTGACTACTGTTATTAATTTAACAATTAATACTCTTACATATGATGTCAGTGATCACCAGAGGCTGTTGACAAGAGTTGCCAAGGCCATGGAAGACTTTTGAGTCCACAATCTCCATCAGTATTTAGACAAGGCCGCAAGAAAAGTGGAAGCTCTCTCCTCCTTTCAGAGAAAAGTACCTCCTTCTTTGATGATCCCTTCTTTCCACTGGGGTCTCACTCACAGAGATCCTTCATGTAGGACATTTTTGCCACAGTGTATTGGCTTTCCATGCCTAAAATGCTCTGATGGGCTTTTCAACCAGACCAGAATGCCTTAAGGGTTGACTCTGACATCAGAGTGCTATTTAGAATGACTGTCATTCTATGCATCGGCTGGTGGACTGCTTCCCGCACTGGAACAATCTCTCCTTTATAATTCTATTATTATTACCAGACACTTGATTTTATTTATATGAACCCTTTAATACATAATCCTATCTTTATGATCACTTTAACACTTGATATGATCACCTTAATATTTTAGATGGCATTTTTACAACCCAGCTTAATAAGATTTAGGGTTCCATGGCTTGTTTTTTAAACTGTACACTTAGAACTAAGTCCACAGAAATGTACGCAGAACTATACAGCTTTATAGTTACTAACTTCCTCTTCCCTCTCTTATCCCCACTCTTATTTTGTACTGGGATCTACTTTAAATTGGTGGAGTCCTTTCTGCAATGAACTTTCGTATGGAGAGCCAGAAGTCAAAACCAGCAGCAGTGAAACCACCCTGCTAAAGTGGACCACGGTTCCGGGCCAGGGCTGTGGCTCACTTGGTTAATCCTCGGCCTGCAGTGCTGGCATCCCATATAGGCGCTGGGTTCTAGTCCCGGTTGCCCCTCTTCCAGTCCAGTTCTCTGCTGTGGCCCAGGAAGACAGTGGAAGATGGCCCAAGTATCTGGGCTCCTGTACCCACATGGGAGACCAGGAGGAAGCACCTGGCTCCTGGCTTTGGATCGGCGCAGCACCGGCTGTAGCAGCCATTTGGGGAGTGAACCAACGAAAGGAAGACCTTTCTCTCTTTCTCTCTCTCTCTCTCTCTCACCGTCTATAACTCAACCTGTCAAATTAAAAAAAAAAAAAAAAAAAGTGGACAGTTCCTTGGAGCCCATCCTCCCATCACACTCCAATCTTTTTCTTCCTCTAAACCCAGGCAATCTGTAGGGAACTTCAGGACAAAATAATGAAAACCTTGTCTTTGAAATCTGAACCCCAGAGTTACTCTTCTAATTCCTGGGCCACCTGATGTGCTTCAAAGATCATGCAGGCAATCCAGGCTCTAGAAGCGGACACTCCACTCTCTTCTTGGGTGTTCTGTCTCTCAGCATCTCACTGTGAGGATGGGCCAGGACCTGTCCATCAAGGCCACTTTGCTACAGTAAGGGTAAGGAGTACTCAGCCACCACGGAAGGTCTGACTATAAAGACTACAAAGACGAAAACACAGAAGCTTCCAAACACAAGGTTTGTTTGTGAGTCACAGAACTTCTTACCATGCAAAGCTTCATCTGTCCCCAACACATTCCACTCGGCGGGCAGCTTCAGGTGTCTGAACGCCAGCGCAACCTTCTCATCAAGGGAGTTCACATCCCCAGACGGCGGCCCTGACCGGTCCAGGAAGCGGGTGAAGTTCAGGGCCTGCTGGTTCCCAGCGCTGGTTGCCAGGAACTGGGCTGCATCATAGGCCTCATCCTGGACGAAGCGGAAGTCTTGTTCGGCCACCACAGACACGGGGAGGCCCCCTCTGGAGGCACAGAGCAGCACCTTCACGGTCTCACAGCAGTCGTGGCCTGGAGAAAACAAAGCAAACAGCATTAGCATCCCCAGTGACGGCAGAACAGGGCAGAGTTCTGTTAGCTCCTTTTCCACTAGACATAAATTTCTCCTCCCGAAAGAAACCCATCCTAACTCTGAGCACCAATAGCATTTTCATTTGCAAATGTGAATGAGTCCCCTTAACAAAGAGCAAACAACTTTGTACCCCAGCTTGCTCCATGACTGTAACGTGGTACCCATGGCCCAGAACAGGCTAGGAATGTCAACCACTTCTGCTCAATTGAACAAACTGAAGACTGAGACGTCCAGGGTCCTAGACGGTTCAGGCACAGGGCAACTGAATCCACACTGAGCCGCCAACCACCCAGCGTACAGAGAGCAGTGTCGCAGGGCCTGGCTCCTTGCCTCGTCACCACAGCACAGAAGACACTATGAACTACACAACCACTTGCTGCTGTTTCACTGTGATTAGCAATCTCTGGCCTAAACAACAAATAACCATAATTTTTGTTCTCTGATACACATTCTTCCCCATCTCAACCATTAATATAAATGTAAGGACTTAAATGAAGTCCCTGGTCACCCTGATGCGACATAAGCAGAGGCTGGAAGCCCCACCCAGGAAAAGCAAACAGCCAGGGACGGGCTGGTGCCCGCTGCATAGCCCTGCAGGCACCTCGTAGGCTGTGACCTCCAAAGGCTTGGCCTGGACCACTTCTCTGTGGGCACGCACTTCTGCAAACTAAGGACTTCTTTCAGGCTTCTAGCCTCGCAGAATTAAGGATTTCTAATAAGCCGAAGGTACTTCAGAAAACATAACACTGTTTTTCTTCAACTTTCAAATGCTGATCGCAACTAGCTAGAACACTGCTCCTACCACCATCTCTCTTCTTTCAAAAATGTCTTTCTGATGAGAAAAAAGGGAAAACCTGAGTTAATGCTTTATTGCTTGCGTTATGTCTCCTCCTGCTTTGCCCAATTCGCCACAGCACTTCTGCGTCTCCGGCCACGCTGAATCAACACTGCGGCCAGGGAATGTGCAGAGGGCTGGGGTCTACAGTCCAGGACCCAGGCCAAAGCAAGTTTCAGACTCACACAGAACAAAGTCTGCTTTCTGCTGTCTGTGGAAGGGAAAACCATGTTGCCTCCACGTGACCCATCAGACAAATAAGGAAGTAAATGGAAAACCACGTTGCTTCCACATGACCAATCAAATAAGGAAGTTGAATTTTGTACATACTTTTCCCCCGGGAGCCTCCTTAAGCCCTTCAGCCTTGTGACAAAAGAAATCTCTCACCGTTGTGTAGTTCTTGGGTGGTTACAAATATTCACTAATCAACGGCTTACCATATGCCATGCACTGGACATGTCCTTCTCTCCACATAACAACTTTATGAGGCATGAACTGTCCTCATTTTACAGGCGAGAAAACCGAAACTTCAAGGTGTGCCCGAGGCTACATAGTTACTAAGAGGCAGAACCCATTACGCAGAGTCAAGGTTGGTGCCCAAGGACACACAGCCCAATGTATCACGAAGCAAGGATCTTGGAACACACTGCCTCTGAGATGAGGAGGGTCACAGCTAAGTCAGAGCCTAACGGAGCCCAGCACTTGGAGGGACAGGGAAAGTGACTGCCAAGTACAGGTCACAGGCTCAGGACCCACCCAGCATCTGCACACAGACACCTGACTCCCTTGCACCCCAATTCAGAAGTTTCTACGAGGCTGTCGGCAGTCAGTGTCTCCTCCACTAGGTGGGGTGCAGGGAGGGCCCACACACACACACTGCAACTCAATACATGCGCAGGGCTGAAACACTGAATGTCTTACAGGACAGGGCAGGCGAAGCCCCACAGCTAGGACACCAGTTAAGATGCTCCCGCCTCCTGTCAGAGCACGCGGGCGGGACACGCAGCTGCAGCTCCTCACTGGCTTCCTGCTGGAGCACATGTGGAGGCACAGTGATGGCTCAAGTAACTGGGTTCCTGCTACGCACGCGGCAGAATGAGACTGAGCTCCTGGCTCCCAGCTTCAGCCTGTGCCAGCCAGGACTGTTGTGTGCATCTGGGGAGTGAACCAGCAAACGGGAGTGCTTGCACTCGCTCACTCTGTCTCTGTCACTCAAAAAATAAATCAATTAATAAGAATATAAATACAACACTAAAGCAATTACAAGTCAAAACTAAAAAATAATAATAATAATAATTTAACACATGAAATGAAATTAGAAAAAAATGAGCCCTCTTTGCAGGGCAGCAGCCTGATTATGTGCCTAACATCAGAAACGGAGTCTGGCGCAGGTGGCATTGGGGCAGCTTCTCGGGCAAAAAAGGGCCTCTTTCCCAGGGTCCCAAGACACTCAAGTTCTGTCAGCCAGACAGCTGGGAGCCCCCCGCGCCCAGATACCTGCCAGAGGTGCAGCCACAGGTGCAACAGAGCCCACCCTCCAGGGGTTGTGGTCCGTAGGACATCCAATGACGGCAGACAACTGCAGGCTAAATCCAGCAGGGGGGCTCTGTAGGAAACGCGAGGAAGGTTCTTGGAGGAGGCAGCCGCAAGGGAGCCTGCAGCCCTCAGAAATCAGCCGCACCTTCCCTGTCCTCCGTATTTAACATCCACTGTGTAACACTCACTATGCCACACATGATCCACTTCAGGCCTTTCCCAGTAACAACCCACTGACGTCTCAGAGGGACCCTAGGCAGCTGCAAGTACTGTGGTCTGCACTTCCAGATGACAAACTGAGGTACAAAATACACAAGAACTTGTTCAAGAACAAAGCTCTTAAGTAGCAGAATCAGGATTTGAACTCAAGCCTCATGCCCCAAAATTATGGACATTCACGATGGTTGGTTCAAGAAGAAAAAACTTTGTTACAGCACTTTCAGTCTAGACAGTCCACTGTCCTTATGAGCGAGGGGCTATCATTTAGAAGGGCCCTCCCCGACTTTTTTTTTTTTTTTGGTCAGGCAGAGTGGACAGTGAGAGAGAGAGACAGAGAGAAAGGTCTTCCTTTTTGCCGTTGGTTCACCCTCCAATGGCCACTGCGGCCGGCACATCTCGCTGATCCAAAGCCAGGAGCCAGGCACTTCTCCTGGTCTCCCATGCGGGTGCAGGGCCCAAGCACTTGGGCCATCCTCCACTGCCTTCCCGGGCCATAGCAGAGAGCTGGCCTGGAGGAGGGGCAACCGGGATAGAATCCGGCGCCCCAACCAGGACTAGAACCTGGTGTGCCAGCGCCGCAAGGCGGAGGATTAGCCTGTTAAGCCACGGCGCCGGCCCCTCCCTGACTTCTTGAACACTATCACCCAAAACAATACACACAGCCTCACTTCACTTTCAAATAAAGTAGACAGATGTGGTAGTATGTACTTCAATCGGACAGATTACTTTCACTTTAAAGAAAAGATCGTTGTACCACGAAGCTGACCAGCAACTACAGCACAGTACCATCTGTTCAGAACTCAGTTAACATATGAATTCCTGATAGGCCTTTAAAGGCAAATTGAGTAAATGTCAATAAAGACTAAAATCATAAATTTCACAATTCAATGAGGATGATGTAAATAATTTTAGATCCAAACTGAATTCTGCCTTCAAAATTCAGATTTGCTATACTTTTGAAGAGAGATTACACAAACCTAAAATCCTTCTTTCCAGTCTCCTTCCCAGCCCGTGCAGAGAACAGAAACCCAGACCCTACTGCAGAAGGGGCCACAATGCACTAGAGCAAAGCTCACTCACTACTGCACACACAGCAAAGAGCCACAGGGAAGCAACACGGCTTTATTCAGAATCACAAAGTGTAGAATTAAAGGATCTGCACAAAATCTATCTAGATTGCAAAAACGACTGCTGACTTGACCAGAACGGTGTGGGAAAATGAGAGAGAGGGAGATCAGGGGCCAGCAGCACAGTGCTCACCTCTTTCTGCTCGGGCAGAAGAGTCTGTTAGCAGGGGACGGTGACCCACTGCCAAGTCCGCTAGCGAACAACTGAAGGAAACTGTGCATTAAAGAAAGCCAAACACAAGCAGCCAGAGAAGTTATGCAACTCTCAGCCCAACACTTCCACTTCAAACGCGAACTCTCACCTCTGAAAGAGAAAGTCAATCAACAAAAGTCAAATGCACCATAAATCCCCAACCTGCTTGTATGACTATAAGCTTCTTTCAAAAAGCCCACTGAGTGGTAGAGAACCAAGGATTCTGGGATCAGGCTTCCTGAGACACACAGCAGACTGAGGAGTCACCGCTGACAAGGAACACAGCACCTCCCCACCTGTCGGAGCACCAACCACCCAAGACTGGCAGGGTTCTTCTCACGACCAGGCTTCCTGCCCTGTGGCTCTCAGACAAAGCACAGGGGTGAAGGCGGGGGCGATGTCCCGTGTTTTCTTAACCCACAGGTTATATAACACAGCACTGGAGACATGGCTGGTCGCAAGGCCCCTCAGTCCCAGGTGGCTCTGGTACATGAAGAACGCAGGGCACTGACACTGCCAGTGACACTGCAGAGACACACGCACAAGGAATCACGTCCAATCTCCTTCAGCACCACAATCTAACTCTGCCTGGAAACAGAAGCTAAACAGGAAGAACACCAACACCTGAAACTAGTTCCATGGTGGTTTTCATTCCTCTCAATTTCCTGGTAACAAAAAAGGAAAATAAAAATCTTCGTTTATTTCTTGTTTACTAAAGGGAAGTTGTGACGTTTCTGAACTTCTGGAGAAAGCTATCCCAAAGGACGTACAGAGGGAGGAAAAGAGACAAACTGAAGAAACGTGGCCTAAACAGCAACGCCACCTTTTAAACTGCCACTACCAAGTTCAGTTCAATTACAAAAGACAGCTAAAATAAACGAAGGGCTGGGAGATGTCGGCTCCCGCTGGGGGACAGGGAGGGACCCTGCAGGCTGCTGCCAGCTAGCAGTGGAGTCAGGAAAACATCAAGCTTAACCCGAATCCGAAGCAGACAGGTTTGGGACCCGAGACAGTCGTTCAACCTCAGGGCACTAAGTGAGGACACCAGCAGGCAGCCTCATCTAAAGAGCAAACAGGGCCGTGCGCCCAGCACCTGCATACTGGGCACCGGAGCCTGCAGGCAGCACTGCTGCCCCTGTCAGCTCACTCGGGACAAGGCAGCTCTGGAAGGGCTTCCCGGAGGAGCACCTCAACACGGCTGCACAGCTCACCGCTGCCTCTGGCACCACAGACCGGAAACAGAAAGGGCAATGGGGAAGAACACTCAGCACACGGGAGCCCCAGGAAGAGGGAAGACCTTCCTGTCCCGGGCCTCTGAGACCACCCCCTCCACAGCTGTGCACAGCCACAGGCCCACAGGTCAGGTTGGTGCCCTCCTGCACACTCCATCCCAGCACGTGAAGCACTTGCCCCCAGGGGGACCAACCAGTGCCACAGAGAAATCCAGCTGCTGCAGCGCTGTCCACAGTTGCTGCCTGCCCATCCAGCTAGAAGTGAGACAAGCCCCACACGCATCCTCTTGAGGATGAACAGCTGGGACTTTGAAAGCCATCTAAAAGAAGCACCACCAGTGCTTGCTGGGTTGGCCAAGCCGCACCCCACAGGTGTCCCCAGGGGCACACCCAAGTTGGCGGTGGGAAATACGGAAATGGTCTGCTTACTGCTTCAACATCACTCTGATGTGCTGCAGGACTTCTTTCTGAAGTGGCCCTAACCAGGTTCAGGAAAATGTCCACCTTTAGACCCACACTCAGTGTCCGACAGCCTGAGGGCCGTATGGGGGGGCGGGGCACAAGAATCGCATCAAGTACATTTCAGGGATGGGAGGGACTAATTAATTCTAAATATCATCCCCTCAGGAGTCTCAGACATTTTTCTCTACTTCCTGTGTCATGACATTTAATGCCATGTATTCGTACACACGTACCTGTGCTTATCCATAAAGAGTCAGACCTCGCGCTCATGGACACCACCCCATTCTAAAGCACACCCCAGACCCCAGGGCTTGTTGCCGCGCTCAGGGCTCCAAGGGCACAAAACACACAATTCCTTCATCATTACCAGAGGACAGTGTGGACAACACACTGGGTCCCCATCAGCAAGTCTGTCTGTTTTCCCAGTATAACCACCGTATGTATTGAAAGCATGGGGTCAGGGCCGGCACTGTGGCGTAGTGGGTAAAGCTGCCACCTGCAGTGCCGGCATCCCATATGGGCACCAGTTCAAGTCCCAGCTGCTCCACTTCCAATCCAGCTCTCTGCTGTGGCCTGGGAAAGCAGAACATGGCCCAAGTCCTTAGGCCCCTGTGTCCACATGGAAGACCCAGAAGAAGCTCCTGGCTCTGGATTGGCACAGCTCCGGCCATTGCAGCTATTTGGGGAGTGAACCAACAGAAGGAAGACCTCTCTCTCTGACTCTCCTTCTCTCTGTGTGTAATTCTGACTTTCAAATAAATAAATAAATATTTTAAAAAAATAAAGCATTGGGTCAGGAATGTAAGTTTTTTAATATACGATATTGTATCTTCAATAGGGATCTGCTAGAAAGTGTCCAACAAAAAGTAACTGATCACTTTCAGGAGCTGAGTACCAGTATTAAGAGCCTACAATCTGAATGGCTTACAGCCTGAATGAACTTAATTATTATTTTGTAACCATACAGGAAATATTTGGATGTTATGCTGTCATTGGTTTTACTTCATTGAAATAAATTATGAAGTACTAATTGACCCATAAAAAAAAACTAAAAAAAAAAGACCTACCACTTACTTCCAAATATACTATTCAGTTTGGTAATCTTTGGACACCTGCTTCTATAAAAAGTATTGGTTCCTGAGAAACGATACACACATATCGCTCTAACTATGGGACCACCTGCTGAGATCGGGGTGCCAATCTTCTGCTAAACCCAAAAAAACCTGTCATGACAAATTTCCTAATGACAAATCTACTTTAAAAAAAAAAAAAAAGTACTTATTTTGCAAGTCAGAGTTATAGAGAGCAAGATCTTCCGTCTACTGGTTCAGTCCCCCAGATGGCCCCAATAGCCAACACCAGGCAAGACCGAAGCCAGGATCCAGGAGCTTCATCTGGGTCTCCCACATGGGTGGCAGGGACCCAAACACTTGAGCATCCTCTGCTCCTTTTCCCAGGCCATTAACAAAGAGCTGGAGGAAGTGGAGCAGCTGGGACACAAACAGTTGCCGTATGGGATGCCAGAGTTCCAGGCTGCGACTCTTCCTGCTACGCCACAGCACCAGCCAACAAATCTACTCCTCATAGTTCCTTTCTGTATGACTGAGAAATAAATGAAAAATAAAAACACGTGAGGTTTTATCAAGGGCTTTCTTTTCCTGCAAACAAGACCCCTTGCAGTGAACTCCAAAAGTAAACAAGGGAGCAGGTGTTCTGCCCGGTGGTTAAGACGCCCAAGTCCCACATCAGAGTGCCTGCAACTGAGTCCTGGCTCCCGCTCCTGATTCTGGCCTCCTGCCAATGCCGAACCCAGGAGGCAGCAGTGGGGGCCCAAGTGATCGGTTTCCTGCCACCCATGTGGGAGACCTGGCGCCTGGTTTCACAGACAGAGACACAGACACTGAGACCACTGTGCTCCCTGTCACTTGTTCTGCAGCCCTTTCAAACTCTGCAGAAGGAAGGCCCAGGTGAGGCCTGGTCTTCCCATCTCCAGACGCAGCAGCCAGAACAAGCTTCTTTTCTTTTTAAGGTTGGGCCACCTCGGGTACTCTGTTATAGTAACGAAATGCTAGTCCTCAGGTACTCTGTTATAGTAATGAAATGCTAGTCCTCGGGTACCCTGTTATAGTAACGAAATGCTAGTCCTCGGGTACCCTGTTATAGTAACGAAATGCTAGTCCTCAGGTACCCTGTTACAGTAACGAAATGCTAGTCCTCGGGTACCCTGTTACAGTAACGAAATGCTAATCCTCGGGTACCCTGTTACAGTAACGAAATGCTAATCCTCAGGTACCCTGTTATAGTAACGAAATGCTAGTCCTCGGGTACTCTGTTATAGTAATGAAATGCTAGTCCTCGGGTACCCTGTTATAGTAACGAAATGCTAGTCCTCGGGTACCCTGTTACAGTAACGAAATGCTAGTCCTCGGGTACCCTGTTACAGTAACGAAATGCTAATCCTCGGGTACCCTGTTACAGTAACGAAATGCTAATCCTCGGGTACCCTGTTATAGTAACGAAATGCTAGTCCTCGGGTACCCTGTTACAGTAACGAAATGCTAATCCTCGGGTACCCTGTTACAGTAACGAAATGCTAGTCCTCGGGTACCCTGTTACAGTAACGAAATGCTAATCCTCGGGTACCCTGTTACAGTAACGAAATGCTAATCCTCGGGTACCCTGTTACAGTAACGAAATGCTAATTCAGCCACTAATTAGAAAACACGCAAAAAAAAAAAAAAAGACAAAAAAGGCAAGTGATAGGACTATAATTGCCTAGTCTAGGTTGTATTTTTTTAGGAGATAACTTAGAGATATCTCATTTTCCACTCTGAGGAAAATATTAACTTGATAAAAGGTTACAGACTAACATCAAGAAGGGCACTGGCCCCTAAAGGCTACAGCTGTAGAAAACACGGACAGTGAAACACAGGAGCTGCCTGGATGAAATGTGACAGAAAAAGCAAGAGCGAGGCCCAAAGCTCTTCTTGTCAGTCAGCCCAGAGGTTTGATCCCACAGGTCACCGGCCCTTCTGGCCATGAGTGGCTGGGCGCTGTTCCAGCACTCAGGATGCACAGAGCATCGGACAGCGGCCCACGGAGACTCCTGAATGAGCTGACCCTGCCTGCAGAGTTGCTAATCCAGGTCAGGACAAGCTTGGAAAAATCACCCCTGCTCCGGCAGGAACCAACAGATTCTACCTGGATAAGGAGCTGTTTCTCACCAGCACCAACATATAACAAGTGTCTAGCAAGGAGGTATTGCATGCCACCTGCCCTGCAGAGAGCAGGCCTCAACTTCCAGATAGGCCTTTCTGATCTGATACAAACCACAGGAAACCAGGCTGGAGCCGCAATTACAAAGGATACCTAATACTTATTAGAAAAGAAATCTGGACCCATCCTGACTGCTTACATTCTGATCCTGAAACCTTGGAGGGAACACGCCCAGAGACTGTCTGGAATCTCTGAATCCTGTATTTTTCAAAACCATTTTGTCAGTCACCATAATCCCAGTTCTGTCATTTTCTATCATTTTCAGAATTCGATGGGTAGCAGGAAATTAACTGATGTGAAGCGACACAATAACAAAAAAGTAGCAATCTAAACCAATCCCATCAAGACCAGATATTCAAAATGCTTCCTAAACTAAACTTTTCAGACCACCTAGACTAAAACTGGAATCAGCGTTTTCCTGTAAGAACTACATCCATTCTCTAAAGGAAAGTAGTTAAACTGTTGCCAGTTTTTAAAGGCTTCCCCTCCTCCTGCCCTCTTCTGAATCCTGATGAGTGCCAGGCAGTGGCCAACTATGACAAGAGGCACGTTAGGACTAAAGCCCAGCTCCAGACGCAGCGCAGTCTCTTCCAGAGCTGTGACAGGCCAACAGCACGAGGGCCGGAGCTGGGCAGATGTGGAGCCAGGAGCTTCTTCCAGGTCTCCCAGCTGGGTGCAGGAACCCAAGTGACCAGGCCATCTTTCCCTACTCTACCAGGTGCATTAGCAGGGAGCTGGATCAGAAGTGGAGCAGCCAGGACATGAACCAACACTCATGGGATGCCAGGCATCACAGGCTGCAGTTTTACCTGCTATGCCACAGCACTGGCCCTTCTATAAGGGATTTTTAATAAGTAAACATTTTTCTTTAAATTCTGTTACACTTATATAAATATAATTGTAATTAAGCAACTGTGTTATCATAAAATCAATTTGTTAATATCAGGTAAATTTGGCTTCCCAAAAGATTCTGTCTTCCCACCAAAGATACTGGGGCCTGTGCTATTTACTGTGCTTTCTATCTTGGTTTTAGCACCATGAAATACAGAACCAAGGGGCCTGTGCTGTGGCACAGCGGGTTAAAGCCCTGGCCCACAGTGTCAGCAATCCATATGGGCACCGATTCTAGTCCCGGCTGTTCCTCTTCCAATCCAGCTCTCTGCTGTGGCCTGGGAAAGGAGTCGAAGATGGTCCAAGTCCTTGGGGCCCTGGACCGGCATGCGAGACCGGGAAGAAGCTCCTGCTCCTGGCTTCAGATCAGCTCAGCTCTGGCTGTTACGGCCATCTGGGAAGTGAACGAGTGGGTTGAAGATTTCTCTCTCTCTCTCTTTCTGTGGCTCTACCGCTCTCTGTAACTCTTTCAAATAGATAAAATATAATCTTTAAAAAAAAAAATACAGAATCAAAGCTGAAGTCCTCCCATGGTGCCCAGGTGGCACTCACATCTTCCGCCTGGTGGTTTGGCTTTGTGTAACAGTTCAGGTTTTTGTGTAACAGTTTGGATGTATAAAAATAAAGATTTGACCACAGCCCTAACATCCTGACTAGCTCTCCCAATCACTGTCCAGGAAGAAAGAGCAAAGGTGCTCGGAACTGGAAGAGATGGGTAAACATTCCATTCAAATACTTACCGGGAGCAATGGTCTCCAATGTATCCGAGCTAACCTTCCGAGTACTTGCACAGTGATGGAGGGTAGAACCCGAAAACACTAAGTAAAACACTACATCCTCTTCCACTTTGTCCTCCTCAGCCAGCAGTACTGTAACAACACAATCGCCCTGGGAAAGGAAGAGACAGCAGTCTGCGTTACCGAGATTCCTCTAGGAGCCCATTGTTACACAACACACTTAAGGGGAAATCAAATATACCCTCTTCCCTGTGCCCATCCTAGCAGGACTACACAAAAGTAACTTCTGCCTGACCACTGTCACGCACTCCAGGCACCGGGAATGCAGAATGAACCTTAAACTAAGACTTCTGTCCCCTTATTGAAGCCTGTATTTTAGTGGAGGTGATGAGACAAACAAGAAGGCAACAGTTTGCGGGGCCAATGTGGTTTGTGATACCAGCATCCCATACGAGCAGTGGTTCGAGTCCCAGCTGCTCCACTTCTGATTCATCTCCCAGCAGAAGATGGCCCAGGATGGTCCCCTGCCACCCAAATGGGAGACCTGGAAAAAGCTGCTGGCTTCAGCCTGGCCCAGTCCTGGCCATTGCAGCTATTTGAGGAGTGAACCAGTGTATGGAAGAGCTCTGCCTCTCCCTTTCTGTAACAAATGAATAAATCCTAAGAAAGAAAGAAAGAAAGAAAATATAGCAGTTTGTGATACTGCATGATGAACATTTTTTTAAAAGGGCAAAAATTCAAGAAAATCCAAAAATGAAACCAAGAGGATGCATGTGGTATGTTAAAAGCTCCATCCTCGCAGTCAGAATGTGCCTTGACGTCTGGGTCCAAATGCAGCGAAATCTCTAATGACACATCCCACCACCACTGCCAAGCCCGCCCCTATGCAGCACAGGCGAGGCCCTGCAGTGCTTGCGGGGGGGGGGGGGGGGGGGGTTGGCTGTAAGTCCACCCGCACAGCTTCCCAGACACACTGATCCTCACATTCCTTGACTGTACAAAGACGACGGTACGCCTTCTCTCCTGACAGCTGCCGTGGAGAAACCACCGAACACATGCAGCTTAATCAGCTACAATGGGAGAGCACTTTGTTAACAGTCTGTACCTCCTAGCCTAGCTGGCTCTGCTTTATCTACAACTATACCCAGTTTTCCAAATATTTAGAGGGATATCTTTGTCCTCTATCTATATTCTTGTTTGTTTTTACACGATGATTTTTTTTAATTGAGGCCAATGGTTAAATTAGTCTATGAAATAAAAACCTTACGTAATTACCATCTCTCAATTTATAAACAATGCAAACCCCACTGTAACTGTAAAGTTACAAGAGATCTTAAAACATCAGGTTTAAAGCACTGAGATTTAATATTATGTAAATCCTAATAATGCATTATGGAAAGCTGAAGGTAGAGAAATACAGGCCATTTAATACTAAAGTTAGAGGAGAGAGTTCTTTTTTTCTTCCTTCCCATTTCTGCAACAATAAAGCCACAAGAGAACCTACCACCCTACAGTCACAATTTATGAAGCCCAACAAGGTAAGAGAACAGAAGGGAGTTTCTTACTAAACACTGAAAGCCAAAAATCATGAAGTTAAACCTAGGACCAAGGCTATGAACAGAAATACTTCAGAGGGTTGATACTGGAAACAGTTCAAAGGATTCCCAAGCCCAAGTCTCCGTTTCTTGTTTTATCTGCCTACCTTGCACAGTGCACTCTATACAGAGTAAGTGATCAAACTTGTTCAGTGCAAACACAAAAAGTCAACATAAACTACAATCCCAAATAAGCTGTAACTTACTCTGCAGAAAAGTCGGTTCTTAGTAAGATTCCTGGGCTGGAGTGTCCCCTAACACAAGGAATATGGTAGTCCTAACACAGAATCATCGCTGGCTCCAGCCTTGGTTCAGAACCATACTTCCTCCTGTATGTAAGTCCTTCTCTGAAATGCTGTAGAAACAGGCCGGTAAATACTGAATACCTTTGGCATGATGCAACCAGTTAGAACGCCTGCAGCATGCACAAGGAAGTGCCTCAAGGTACTGAGATACCACTATAACCTGAAAGCAAGGCAAATCCAAGTTTACAAGTACCATCCTTTATTATACAGGCTGGCAAAGTACCTCCCAGGGGGCAAATCCAGCCCTTCCCCCACCCACCTCCTGCTTTCTGTAAGGCTCACAAGATCTCTTTCATTGTCTGATAATCAGAAGATCTTTCAACATGAAAATCTTATAAAATTTGGTGTCCATAAGCCAACTTTTATGAGAACCTGCCACACCCATTTGATTATACACTGTCCGTGGCCATTGGATCTACCAGGGGGCACAGCACCTGAGTGACCTCCGCAGATGGCCAAGACCAACTGCTAGCAGCCTCCACTATGCACTGTCTAGGGAGCTTTACCGAACACATTCTGCCATGATTTCTAACTTGGAATTCTAACCTAGCTTCCTTCTCTAGATCAAAATTCCCTTTCCACATGAGAGCCAACGTCTTGTCAGGAGACCCTCTGTGTCCCCAAGACACCAGTGATGCCTGTGCCCTTCCTCTTCCTGGGGACAGGGCAGCTGGCTCATCCAGGCAGTTGAAGCCATTCCAACAAGAATTTCAACACAACCTCTTTTTTCACTCCCAAGACGAAAGTAAATAAGCTTAAAATTGTTTTCATATCTTTGTGGTTTTTTAATGCTGAATCACATTACCTTATCCTCAAAATATGAAAAGAGGAAAGAACACAGAGGCTTCGTTCCCTTCAAAGCCACTTGGAATGCAGATCCCAAAAGCGTGGAATCAAAGTCCCCATCTCCTTGAAGGAGTGCTCTCTGCAGGCTGATCAACAGCAAGCAAGCCTGCATAGCAGCCACCGCTGGGGTACCAGGTACCAACTAGTACTCAGGATTAACAGAGCAGCATGGTGAGGAAAACAAAAGCCGTAAGAATTTCTGTCCAGCTTGTGCTGTAACTCCACCCTCCTGGAGGAACACCTGGTAAGTTACTCGCTGTTCACGGGAAGAGGTGGCCCCACAGCACGGACAAACATTGGCCACTACACCATTAGGGAGCCGAACGTGAACTTTCTCACAGGCCAGTTCTCAGCACACACTCAGTGATGCTCCCTGAGTACCCAAGCCCTCAGAGAGCACACACCCACACAGGAAACCACGCTGCCCGGGGACATTTCCATGTCTGCTCACGAAGAGAAACGTACCCTTGAGCCTGACTCCTTTTGCTGACACATGACACAATCACTAATAGAAAAGACGATGCTGACCAGGCCCACTGTCCAAGTACTGACCCCCAAGGGATGCACACACTGAGGGCACAGCAGCACTTACAATGGTCCCCACAAAATGTATACGCTCAGTCTAGTGACAAAGCCATATCAAGGAGCTTCCAAAGAAAAGCAGGCCTGTGGTTTTCATCAACAGAAGACAAAGGAAGACTGAGAGACTTTTCCAGATTAAAGCAGACTACACAGACTTTGCCAGCTAACACAATACAGGGCCTTGTCCTGAACCTTGCATGAGAAACACAAATTGCTAGTAATGACAATGAGGGGACATCTAGCAAATTCTGAATGTGGTTTGCAGACTGAACACCACCTTGAGCTAGCACTCCAGGCTGACTGTGCGGAGGTTATGTGAGCGAATGTCCTTGCTCTCAGGAAGCACACAATGAAGAGCAGGGAAAGGAACAGAGACTACAACTCACTGTCAGAAGAATGAGAACGAGGGGGAAGAGGGACAGGGACTAGACACATGTCACACATTGTCAACGGTTGGCAAATCTGAGTTCTGGGTGTATGGGATTTCTTTGTACTATTCTTAAAACTTTCATGTAATTTTGAAATGATTACCAAGTAAAAAGAAGCATCTGTATTCGAAGTTAAAAGATGCAAAATTAAGTTAGATTTCGGAGATTACTTTTTTACATGCTGCAGGTAAATACATTTACATACAGGCATTCTTGCAAGGTACTGGGCCTCGGAATTATGAAATTGTAATAGTAGCTACCTTTCTTTCAAGCATCTTAATGGAGTTGCATGGGCCCTCCCAAGTCAATGTGCCCACAGAACACAAGTGGGCAGAGGGAGACAATGCAGATCTGCTAGCCAGTTAAATACTGAGCATTATTACAAAGGGAGGGCATCATCTGCTAAAGCAAACCAAGAGTAGCTTTTAATGGGTGAAATGCCAAGTCTTACCCCTTGGAAGCTCACAGCAGCCTGTGTTCAATTCCAGAAGGGTGAGCTCACCTGGTGCACAGATCTTGGTCAGCAACGCCAGGCTTCACTGAGGAGCTGGGCTCCTCGGTGACATGGCTGATTTCAAGTTGGGGTCAGGGCATTCCCAGATGGAGAAGGAGCAACTCTGCGCACGGCTGAATGGTGAGGGCCAAGTAGTCAAAGTGGAGAGACTGCAGAGTGGTGAAATTACCACTCTGCTACCATGATAGCAGCTGATGCTGGCATAACCACCAAGGAATGTTCAAAGTCTGGAAATCTGGGAAATCCTGGTAAGGAAGGAGAAGCTGACACTGTCTTGAATACCTTCCCAAGGCTGCATTTACTGAATAAAGAAATCCGTCAATACCTTCACTGAACCGAAATAAACATCCCACTAACGAAGAGGGATATGGTATACCCTGAAAACACAGGTCCCCCATGCAGTGGGAGTCTGCCCAGAAACGCAGGGCCTCGGTTTCATCACAAGGCAACAGCAAAGGACACTGTGTCTGGAGAACTGCCTGCACCACGGGGATGAAGGATGCGTGTGGACAGGTACCAGAGCATTGACCATGCTATCAACGTGAGAGCATACACCCCTGCTCTCTCTCTCTCTCTTTTTTTTATTTTTATTTTTATTTTATTTTATTTTATTTTTTTATTTGACAGAGTGGATAGTGAGACAGAGAGTCAGAGAGAAAGGTCTTCCTTTTTGCGGTTGGTTCACCCTCCAATGGCCGCCGCGGCCGGCGCACCACGCTGATCCGAAGCCAGGAGCCAGGTGCTTCTCCTGGTCTCCCATGCAGGTGCAGGGCCCAAGCACTTGGGCCATCCTCCACTGCCTTCCCGGGCCATAGCAGAGAGCTGGTCTGAAAGAGGGGCAACCGGGATAGAATCCAGCGCCCCGACCGGGACTAGAACCCGGTGTGCCGGCGCTGCAAGGCGGGGGATTAGCCTGTTAAGCCACGGCGCCAGCCTCTCTAAGATTTTATTTATGTTTTTGAGAGGCAGAGTTACAGACAGAGAGGAGAGACAGAGCGGTCTTCCTTTTGTTTGGCCACTCCCCAGATGGCTGCCATGGCCAGAGCTGAGTCGATCAAAGCCAAAAGCCAGGAGCTTCTTCCAGGTCTCCCACGTGGGTACAGGGGCCCAAGGACTTGGGCCATCTTTCACTGCTTTCCCAGGCCAGAAGTAGGAAGCTGGATTGGAAGTGGAGCAGCAGGGACTGGAACTGGTGCTCATATGGGATGCAGGCACAGCCATGGGAACTTGGGCCCGCACTCCTCCCGCACCTGCCTGTGTGCCTGCGGGCCTCACTGCAACCAGGGCCTCATCAAGCAGGCCTGCTTCCGGGTGGCCCCTGGCCTGGAAGGTTCTGGGGCTGGACCGGAGGTGTTGCTAGTGGGCCCTTCTGGAAAAAATAAAATACAGCTCCCTCCTGCTCAGACACAGGATTGCACTTAAGTCTGCAGCCCATGGCTTCAAACTTGAGGGAGCATTTTCTCTGGGACTCTGAAGCACTCAGTGGGGCAGCCCAGCTGACAGGAGTGCATGACCCCTGTGCAGGCTGCTGTGTGTACTCAACTTTGAAATGCTGCTATTAGTTTGCACTGTTGGTTAACTGGATTTTTTTTCCCCTTACTGAATTTTTTCATGCTTATAAAGTGGTTATCGGTATTTATTTTAAGGGTGCTAGAGTTAATTTCCTTTGTTACTAGAGCGAGATGCTTGTCTTGTGCTCCATTTAAGCACAGCACTGATTTTTTTTAACAGCCCACATTTAATGTGAAATAACTGGTGTGGAATACTGTAACTGTTCAACTTCAGGATTTTGTTCGTAACCTAATAACAGTGAGCTACTGAAACGTTCTGTACTGTGCTTGTGAGCAAACTGTCAATTAGAATTCAAGTGAAACCTAAAAGCCTACTTACACCACAGCGCTGCAGCCTACTGCCCCCACACCCTCCCATTCCTAGAATGAGTAGCCAGCATGCATGTAACTGACAGTTCAGGGACACTCCATCAGGTGAGTGCAAGAACACAGCTAAAGAGTGTAAGTGAGGAGAACAAACAGGGTAAACCGTTACCAATCACCGGTAAACTCGGTAAAGGGCACATGGTACTCTTTCTGCTGTTTTTAGAAAATTTTTGTAAAATTTTCAAGTAATGAATCCTTTCAAAGTTATTCCCAAATAAAAAGTCTTAAAAACACAAAATTATAAAACTCAAAAGGCTTTAAAGAAATTAAGGCTGAAGCTGTGAGAAGCACTATAGGTGATGTGGACAGAGCTCTGCCATCAACAGAAAATTCTACAGAAGATCCCCTTGGTATTCAGCCCACATTGAGAACACAGAGCCTGTCCTCACCCTGGCACAACTGTTCTTCCCCTGAGGATGCACAAAAATACAGACCAGGGGCCGGCGCTGTGGCACAGTGGGTTAACACCCTGGCCTGAAGCACTGGCATCCCATTTGGGCGCTGGTTCAACAGCCAGCTGCTCCACTTCTGATCCAGCTCTCTGCTATGGCCTGGGAAAGCAGTAGAAGATGGCCCAAGTCCTTGGGCCCTTGTGCCCGCGTGGCAGACCCAGAAGAAGCTCCTGGCTCCTGATCGGTGCAGCTCTGGCCGTTGCAGCCAATTGGGGAGTGAACCACTGGATGGAAGACCTCTTTTTCTCTCTCTCTCTCTCTCTGCCTCTCCTCTCTCTGTGTAATTCTTTCAACTAAATAAATAAATCTTTAAAAAAAATAAATACCAGTACACCTCAGACGTTCATCACCAACAGCAAATACTGCAGGCATCTAGTGCACCTGGGGCAGGAAGGCAGGCGGCACGCTGACTGCTGTGGTCTTGCAAACACCTAAGGCAGCACAGAGCCACATGGGTGCTTTACAAAAACCCAGCAGGACCCAGAGCCCCATTTCAGAAACGACCAAAGGGGGGCCCAGAGGACGGTCAATGCCTGCTTAAGAACCAAGCTGGAGGGGCCGGCGACACGGTCAACAGGCTAATCCTCTGCCTGCGGCGCCGGCACCCCGGGTTCTAGTCCCGGTAGGGGCGCCGGATTCTGTCCCGGTTGCCCCTCTTCCAGGCCAGCTCTCTGCTGTGGCCCAGGAAGGCAGCAGAGGATGGCCCAAGTCTTTGAGCCCTGCACCCGCATGGGAGACCAGGAGAAGCGCCTGGCTCCTGGCTTCGGATCAGCGTGGTGTGCCGGCTGCAGTGCACCGGTCACAGCGGCCACTGGAGGGTGAACCAATGGTAAAGGAGGACTTTTCTCTCTATTTCTCTCTCTCACTGTCCACTCTGCCTGTAAAAAAAAAAAAAAAAAAAAGAACCAAGCTGGAAGGTGTCCAGTTGGGCTACCAGAGTCTGTGTTCTTCCACCCTCTGTCCCCGCAGTGAAGCCCAGGAGACAGGCGGGAAGGCAGAAGTATGCAGCACTCCCAAAAGTTCACAGAAATATGAAATTGAAAAGTAAGCTTACTTTGGTGCGTATGTGTAAAGAGGGAATTACCAACAAAACACATGTTAAAAAGCAAGCAGCAACTGACACCACCAGGGCTACAGGGCCGCGGAGGACGGGGTGCTGACTGTCAGGAGGGGGCAGGCCCAGGATGTAGGACAGAGGCAGAGGCATGTTTCTGGGGCACTTCACCCACTGGACTGGCAACATCTCATCACTGTCTGAGACGGTGTCTTTGGAGCACCTCACGCTTGCCTCTCCAGAGGTGGAGTTCCTTCAGCAACTAAGAGGACAATCAAAGGTGGCAGCAACCACTGATGCAGGATGTTCATGGAGGCCAAACACTCAATCAGTGTCTGCCGGGTTGAACCAAAGCATTTCATCTTTTTTTAAAAGTAAAACTTGGGGGCAAAGTTAAGCACCACCCACCTGCAACACTGGTGTCCCCCATCTGAGCACGGGTTCAAGTCCCAGCTGCTCTGCTTCTGATCCAGTTCACTCTGCTAAATGCCTGGGAAAGTAGTGCAAAATGGTCCAAGTGCTCAGGCCCCTGCCACCAGTATGGGAGGTCAGGATGAAGCTCTGGGCTGCAGGCTATGGCCTGGGCTAATCCTGGCCATTGTAGCCAGCTGGGGTTAAAGCAGTGCTTGGAAGACCTCTCCCTGCTGTCCTCCATCTCTCCCTCTCCCTCTCCCTGACACTCTTTCAAATAAACAGCACTTAAAAATAAAACACAGAAAACTTAACATGCTGCAATAAGAAAAACACTGAATCTTCTTTGCATATCAGGCTGAGTATCAAGGTTATGAACAGAAGACATCTCTTGGCCTCCTGGACAAGGAAACCTGTACTTACAGCTGCCTAGGCGCTGGGTCAGAGAAGCGAGGATGGGGCTATGGGCATCGGAAGGCCCTCAGTGCCACCTGTCAGTTCTAGGGGCTGTCCACAGTCTCCTCAAAAGGGCTCTGGTAGGAGCTAGAGGAACACAGGTTTTCTGCCCAACTCAAATTCTGTGTGAAAAAGATGACAACGACTGGATGGAACTGGTGCATGACAAGTAGCAAAAAAAGGCTACAAACTAAACCCAAACCATTTGGCCAGCAGTTGTCAGACCTAGGAGCTTTTTATACACCAGGTACAAAATGTCATAGATCCCAGCAAACTCAGCACAGACAGCACCCTTCCCCACGTTTCTGTCTCTGTGAGCACCTGACAGGTCCACCCCTTGGCCTTCCTTACATTGAAATCCATTCAAAACGAAAACGCTGCAAGTATTGTGACCTTGATCATCCGATGAAAACTATGGTCCCTCCCTCCAGAAAAAAACAAGCATACCAACACACAACCCTCTGGTATACATCTCCCCAAACTCACACATTGCCCCCATCCCAGTACATCAACAAAAAGGTAAGAAGCCGGGACCCAGGAGGATAAACTTGTGTCGACAAATAGTTACAGAACTGTAAGAAGCGCTGTCTATGCAAATACTATGATGTAAGACAAGAGAAACGAACAGGTAAAATCAGGCCAGGAAAGGCTAAGAGACTACCTGGAGGAGACAAAACTGAAGAAGAATCTTAGAACACAGGCAGGCGCTGCCCAGACAGGCAACCAACAGTCACTCCAGGAAGAGGGGCGTGGACAGAGCCAGCATGTGCACGGTGTGTGTGCCAGGGCAGCAGCACAGGACACAGGAAAAGCCAGGACTCTGGCATTTACATTCTAGACCTCAGGGAGCCACAGGAGGGTTAGCCGCCTCTATCCCGTGTACTACACATGGCTAGAGAGGGCCAACTGGGTTCATCACAAACAACTGTTATGTAACACGCTCGATCACTAGTCTTCCGATGACTCCCTCTAGGCGAGCTCTTCCCCAGCCGCTGCCCTCACCCCTCCCTCTTGCTCTGCTTTACTCATTACCATCTAACGGGCACCTTTATTTGTGTACATACAAGCAGTAATACGCAGTGTGCATTACACATGTTGGCAAGAGTGTGTATGTATGGACTTGTCTCAGTCCCTCTCTCCTCCGTGAGGCCTGGAGCCATGTCTGTTTCAATCAGTGCTGCAGCTGAACCTCAGTGTTTGGCTGGTCGTTCTAGTGCTCAATACATAAACTCCTAATTGGACTCCCCTTTCTGCTTCTCTTAGAAATTAAAAAGATCTAGAAAGTAATGCTCACTTTTAGTTAACTGGTCCTTAAAAAGTCAATTAATACATAACTAAGACTCCAAAGGACTACTGACAAGAAGGGAACATGAAAGCCAAGGTGTGTTTGAGCTGTGGCCACCCAAGTCCTTCTTAGGTGGAAACATTCAGATACTTGCCACGTCCTCACATGAAGCCCACTTACCAAACCTGCTGGCAAAGTGCTCTTTGTAACGCTTCCCTTTAGAATAAGCACAGAGCAACTCCAGCCTCATCAACAGAAATCCACTGACCTCAGCACAACCTGCAGGCATTGCCAACATAGACTTGGGCAGATTACAGTGTCTGAAAATATTACACGTCTTATCTGGGCACTGGCAGTCACTTTCCACAGACCAGGTTAATCTGCCAGATAGACACTGGGCGAGGAAATCCCTACAACCTGCCTTCTATGTCTCCGGTCATGCAGGTGAATGCCACAACCCAAAGCAGCCTCCCTCCCACTGCTAATACAAAACTATTATTTGAGATACTGCTAACAATAATGCAGATTCGCCCTGTCTACCAGCTTCATCACTTTGCCAACACTAAGAAATGGGGTGTGGGCACTGTGGTGTAGAGGGCAGAGCCACCACCTGTGACGCTGGCAACCCACATGGGTGCTATTTCATGTCCTAGCTGCTCTACCTCCAATCTAGCTCCCTGCTAACGGCCTGGAGAAAAGCAGTGGAGAACAGTTCAACTGTCTGGGCCCCTGCCACCCACTGGGAGACCCAGGTGAAGCTCTTGGCTCCCGGTTTCAGCCTGGCCCAGTCCTGGCCACTGCAGCCATCTGGGGAGTGAACCCGTGAATGAAAGTTCTGTCTGTCTCTCTCTCTCTCTGTAAATTTGACTTTTCAAATACAGAAATAAATCTTTAAAAAGAAAGAAATGGAGAACTCTCTCTTAAGCACCACTTCTCAAACCAGGGAACCCGGCCAGCAGATGGCATTCAAGAGTCCTGCAGGGTTCCTGGCTCAGGGAGCAGTTCCAGGAGCTGAGCAGGAGGGGCTGAGAGTTTAGATGGAAAAAGAATCAAATTACAGTAAGTTCGGAAGTCATTTCATGTATGGTCTCCTTAATTAGAAATATTTCTTTAAAAAATTACTAAAAATTCCAAAAATGTAGGTTATTTATCTTTCTACCCCACTTCTCAGTTGACTCTTGTTTTACCATTTTGCAAGGTTCAAGTGGCCAGAGGACATTGGCTTTTTTTAAATTTTTATTTATTTATTTGACAAATAGAGTTAGACAGTGAAAAAAAGAGCGAAAGGTCTTCCTTCCATTGGTTCACCCCCCAAATGGCCGCTACGGCCGACGTGCTGCGCCAATCCGAAGCCAGGAGCCAGGTGCTTCCTCCTGGTCTCCCACACGAGTGCAAGCGCCCAACCACTTGGGCCATCTTCCACTGCCTTCCTGGGCCACAGCAGAGCTGGACTGGAAGAGCAGCAACCAGGACTAGAACCTGGCACCCATATGGGATGCTGGCGCAGCAGGAGCCTAGTGCGCCACGGTGCCGGCCCAGGACATTGGCTTTTGCACAACAACACACGCACATGCATGCATACACATTCCCCTCCCCCAATATCCACCCAAACACACCACACCACACCACACCCCTCTCTCTCCCAAATGTTAACTCTCCAGAACTGCCACAATAATTAGATCAATACTTAAAAAAGACATTCTTTTGCCAGTAGGACTACATACTTGGTTTAAATGTAGAAAGGATGGGGCTGGCATTGTGGCACAGTAGATTAAGCTGCTGCTATTACACCAGCACCCCATACAGAGTGCCAGTTTGAGGCCCTGCTTAGCTTCCAATTCAGCTCCCTGCTATCATGCCTGCAAAGGCAGAGGGAGATGGCCCAAGTGTTTGGGCCCCAGAACCCACAAGGGAGACCTGCCTCCAGGTTTCACCCTGGAAGAGACCATCTGGGGAGTAAACTAGCAGATGGAAGATGGCTCCCTCTGTGCCTCTACCTCTCTCTATCACTCTGCCTTTCTAACACACACACAAATCTTTTCTTATTTATTTATTTATTTGAAAGGCAGTGAGAGAGAAAGAGAGAGAGAGTGTGTGTGTGTGTGTGTGAGAGAGAGAGAGACAGAGAGAGAGAGAGAGAGAATCAATCTTCCATCCGCTGGTTAACTGCCCAAATGGCAGCAACAGCCGGACCTGGGCTGATTAGAAACCAGGAGCCACGTGATTGTTCCAGGTCTTCCACGTGGGTGGAGGGGCCCAAACATTTGGGCCATCTTTCACTGCTTTCCAAGGCCACAGCAGAGAGCCGGATTGGAACTGGAGCAGCCGAGACCCAAACCGGTGTCCATGCAGGCAGCAGCCTTACACACTGCACCATAGTACCAGCCCCTAAATAAATTTTTCTTAGAACTACAGAGAACATAAGATTTTTACTAATTCTTGATAAATGTTTAATCAAAATTTTAATCTAAGAAGGTGGGAGTGGTGAGGGAACATCTATTTCCGACTCCTCATCCTCCCCCTCCCCTTCTTTGCTGCAGAGCACACCGGGTGTTTCCTCTGTTCCCTGGCTTCCTGGGTCACCATCCTCCATTTCAAGAGGCTGGACTGCAGGCTGCAGCTAAGGATCCACACCTGAGGCTCCAAGGAGTCTGCAAAAGCGACTCCCCTGCCACTGTGGGGCAGCCAAGGCAGGAGATCCCAGCTCCAGAGCGCCCCTTCCATCCGCACAAAAATCCTCCACACCCTGGGGCCAGTTGTGCCCCTTCCAGGGCTCTCCCCAGACACCACACTGACATCACAGCAGTCTGCGGTGCCAGGTCACGCACCCCAGCCTCACTCCCTACCCGGCCTGTGATACGGATGGCCAGAGTGACAGCGAGGACAAAACAGTGCCGCCTTTCCTCTGCAGGTGAAGACCTCCCTTCTGACTCAGGCAGATCACAGTGCCTCTGAGCCTCTGAGCCCATCAGGCCCGGGAACACAGCAGCCCCCAAGTCACTGCTAACACAGGAGGCTGCAAGCTCTGAGACCATGGGAGAGAGATTTGGAGTTGGCAAGTGCCACACTGTCAGCCGCACCACGACTAGGAAGGGACCAGGAGGGGCAAGCTCAGGATGGGAGCACCAGGGGAAAAGCGGACTCCGAACAGCTTCCCTGGACTGGCTGAGTGCCTACCATCAGCTGCTTCCTTCAGCAGCGGCTCACACCCTTCCTGGGACCAGCTGGTCTTTCTCGCCTACTCATTCACAAATCTGAAGTGCAGAAAACAATGGTTCTGTCGCCAATCTCAAGGAAATCAAAGTATTTCACATTTCAGAATCTCTACACACTTTTACCTCCTTTTTCAATCTTTTCAAGTGAAACAAATTTCTCAAAGTGTGACTCTTTTTGTATTTTTTAATTTTTTAACTATGGGTGAAAAATTTTAACTGGTTAGCAAACTGGTTTTATGAGAAACCCTCTGAACAGTAGTCATAAGGGATGAGGGTTAAAAACAATAAAATTAGTTTTAAAAGTAAACTATAAAGCTTTCTTAAAAACATGTGCTTTCTAATTTGTAACAAACAGCTCTATGGGCATTAGTCAATCCACAATAAGAAGGAAATTCAATCACTTCAGATAATACCAATATTTTTCTTATCAGGCACTACAAAAAAAATTTTTTAAAGATTTATTTTATTTATTTGAAAGGCAGAGCTAGACAGTGGTAGGGAGAGGCAGAGATCTCTCATCCACTGGTTCACCTCCTCAGACGGCCTCAACGGCCAGGGCTGGGCCATCCAAAGGCAGAAGCTTCATCCAGCTTCCCACATGAGTACAGGGGACCAGGAACTTGGGCCATCTTCTACTGGTTTCCTAAGCGCATTAGCAGGGAACTTGATCAGAAATGGAGCAGCCAGGACATGAACCAGTGCCCACATGGGGTGCCAGCAATTCAGGCAGCAGCTTACCTCACTATACCACAACGCTGCCCACCAACACCCCTGCCCATAATTTTTTTTTTTTTGTTTTTAACTAAATGAGTAACCCAGTTTTTAAAGTTTTCCTCTTGAAGTATCAGTATCTTCACAGAAATACACAGCACTCTGACCTGGGGAGCATCACCATCTACAAGTCACCTCACTGAGCCCCTGGGAACACAGATCACGTGACACACGGAGGCACCTCTCCACGTAACTCCTTTACATACTCAATATACCCTAGGCATTGCAGTTGTTTTAAAAATCATGTGAAAATCACGTGTAACTCCTCACAAACCCTGTGATACAGGCACCACCCTGCTGCATCTCCAACTAAAGGCTCTGAGGCTCCCACAGCCAGGGAGCAGCAAAGCCAGACTTCCAACTCCTGGGACGCGGAGTTCCTCGGTCCTGCGCTCTTCTGGACAAGTTCTGTCCCGGGATCAAGGAATAGCAGAAATGCAGTGGGATGAAGAAACGCAGTCACGTGTGTTTTCATAAACCCCGAAAGTGATTCCAGTGTATCCTACAGTTTGAGAACCGGTGACTGCACAGCCCACACTCTACTGCACCCTGTATCACAAAGTCGAGTATCCGGCCCGGAATAATTTTCCATTCTTCCACTTCTCATATCTCCGCTGCCTGTGATAATCTCACCAACATCCTTGCTTTACAAGTCCCGGGCAACAGCCCACTTCTTTTCCATAACATATGGCGGGGTGGTTAAGAGCAGACAACAGCAGCAACAGATACACTGACACAATTATTTCTTTTTTTTTTTTCTTTTGAGATATATTTATTTATTTGAAAGGCAGAGTTACAGAGAGGCAGAGGCAGAGGGAAAGGGGAGGGGAGGAGGGGGGGAGGGAGGGAGGTCTTCCATCTGCTGTTTCACTCCCCAGATGGCCGCAATGGCCGGAACTGCGCTGATACAAAGCTGGGAGCCAGGAGCTTCCTCCGGATCTCCCACATGGATAAAGTCTTAAACAGGCACTGCAGGCGGCCATTTTACCCACTACACCACAGTGCCAGCCCCAACATTATTTCTTATTTACCTATTTGGTTTCTTTTTTTCTCTCTCTCTCCTTTTACTTGAAAGAGTGGAAGTGAGACAGCAAGAGCTAGAGTGAGATCTTCCAACCACTGGCTCATTCCCTAAACGGCCACAACAGTCAGGTCTACTGTGGCCAGTAGCCAGGAACTCCATCCTGGTCCCATACATGGGCGGCAGAGGCCCTGTTACCTCCCAGGTGCAGTAGCAGGAAGCTGGATCAGAAGAACAGCCAGGACTTGAACTGGTATGGGATGATGGCAAGCAGTAGCTTAAGCCGCTGAGCCACAAGGCTGGATCATGACATCATCACTTTAAAGTTAAGGAAGGCTTGCATGAATCCAAACTCTATCACTTGCTAGCAGCACGAGCTCAGAAGCAACACCAATTATCTGACATTCCCTCACTTGTAAAATACAGAAAACAACAGTAATCTCATGAGGCTGTGAGAATGATGAACTGAGGACACACAGCACTGCAGACAGCACTGGCAGGTACTGAGTTAAGTAGAGACTCTTAGGGTCACAATTAAAACACAATATACAGGCCGGCGCCGTGGCTCACTTGGCTAATCCTCCACCTGCGGTGCTGGCACCCCGGGTTCTAGTCTCGGTTGCTCCTCTTCCAGTCCAGCTCTCTGCTGTGGCCCGGGAGGGCAGTGGGGGATGGCCCAGGTGCTTGGGTCCCTACACCCACATGGGAGACCAGGAGGAAGCACCCGGCTCCTGGCTTCGGATCGGCACAGCGCCAGCTGTAGCGGCCATTAGGGGAGTGAACCAACAGAAGGAAGACCTTTCTCTCTGTCTCTCTCTGTCTATAACTCTACCTGTCAAATAAAAATAATTAAAAAAACACAATATACATGCCTGCTAACCTCTACTGCATACACTTGGGCACGCGCACACACACACACACACTATGGCAAATGAAAAACTAGTTCCACGACTCTATGCTCACCAGAAAGGAATAGGAATCTCACCAATTTTTCTATTTTTAAATATTTATTTATTTATTTTAAAGTCAGAGTTACAGAGACAGAGAAGGCAAGGCAAAGGGAGAGGTCTTCCATCCACTGGTTCACTCCCCAACTGGCCACAATGGCCGGAGCTGTGCCCATTGGAAGCCAAGAGCCAGGAGCTTCTTTCAGGTCTCCCACGTAGGTTCAGGGGCCCAAGCACCTGGGCCAACCTCCACTGCCCTCCCAGACCACAGCAGAGAGCTGGATCGGAAATAGAGCAGCCAGAACTCGAACCAGCACCCACATGGGATGCTGGCACTGCAGGCGGAGGCTTTACCTGCTACACCACAGTGCTGGCCCCATCTCCTTGACTCTTTTTTTTTTGACAGGCAGAGTGGACAGTGAGAGAGACAGACAGAGAGAAAGATCTTCCTTTGCCGTTGGTTCACCCTCCAATGGCCGCTGTAGCCGGTGCATCTCGCTGATTTGGGCCATCCTCCACTGCCCTCCCAGGCCACAGCAGAGAGCTGGCCTGGAAAAGGGGCAACCGGGACAGAATCCGGCACCCCGACTGGGACTAGAACCCGGGGTGCTGGTGCCGCAGGCAGAGGATTAGCCTATTGAGCTGCGGCATTGGCCTCTCCTTGACTCTTAATTCTGAGTAAGATACAGGCAACATACAAGTACCATACCATTAAGATGGAAATACAGTAAAACAAATTTTACAGAGAACTGGAAAATGGGGATTTGTGGAATAAAAACACTGTCTGTAAGAAATGCCCACAGCAGTAGCTTCTGAACATTCTCCAGGAGGAGCCAGGCGGAGAATCACAGCAGAAGTCATCAGCTGCATTCACAGGGCGCTTCAGGAGCTCCAGAGGTATCCAAGAATCAGAGCTCCAGAGGTATCCAAGAATCAGAGCTCATGAGGGTAAGTTAGGATCCCCCCGGCCTTCAGCTAACTCAGGAAGATGACAAGAATGGTAGGAAGTGAGCTCACAACCAGCTCGGGGGTGCCATGGACCGAAAGGAGAACTTACCACCATCTCAGCACACCTCCTCCTGTGAACAATGAGAATCCCACCCTCACCACCAGACACTTTGTATAAGGTCAGGGTCAACAGTTTATCACAACACAGCATTGTGAAGGGCTTCAAAGAAGCACAAGAGATCTTTTGCAGTTTGAAAAACAGGCCAGGGATTCGGCACAGTGGGTTAAGCCATCGCCCACAGCACCAGCATCCCATATGAACACCGGTTTATGTCCCAGCTGCTCTACTTCTGATCCAGCTCCCTGCTAATGCACCTGGGAAACCAGCGAAGACAGCCCACGTCCTTGGGCCCCTGTACCCATGTGGAAGACCAGACAGAGTTCTAGGCTCCCAGCTTTGGCTTGGCCCAGCCCCAGTCATTGTGGCCATCTGGGGAGCAAACCAGTGGATTAGACATGTGTGTATGTCTGTGTCTTTCTTTCAAGTAAATAAATAAATCTTTGAAAAAAATAAACAAAGCTTTGAGAGTACAAGTGATGTTCTCTATGCTTAAGGTTAAGTCTCACAAGATATAAACCCCACCTAAAGGAAACCACCAGAATCTGTGCAGGAGAAATGTGCAGGGCTGAGAAAAAGCACTCCTGTGCCCGCTGGCCCATCCATCAACCACTAAGCTCACGTGCCCACATCAGTGTCTTCCCATCTACCTGGAAGGTGCTTCTCTGGGCTTTCTGAAGTGCAATTTCAGGGCTGACATTACAAATGGAGCCAACAGTCCAACAAATCCCAAAAGGAACAATGGAAAGATTCAGAACTTTAAGATCTACACCTTCCCGTCTGAGTTCCGCATCTCTCCGTGAGTGGAGAAGGAGCAAGCACAGGGAGCTCAGGTAAACACTCCACACCCAATACAGAGTGCTAATAATCCTGGTCAAATTCAGTTTTCATGCAGGGTCAACTCCAAGTCTTCACTAGAAGAGAGTCTCCCCAAGGACCTCCTGAGGTCACAGCCAAGTGGCTCCAGGTCCCAGAGTCCACCAGTGAAGTTCCATCTGCCTACCAAATGAGTCAGTGGCCTTCCCTTTGAGATCATAAATCTTAACCAGAAACAGATCAAATCTTTGGCTAAAATCAGCCATTCACAGTCATCCACATTCTCACTCTTCCCAAAGAACAGCTTTGGCTCCACCTGGGCACACTTTAAGTACCTGTAGCATGCCACGCACTGTAATGGAAGATGGAGAAAAGGTAACAGCAATAGAAACAGTAACTCAGATTCAAAGTGCCTGCCTTCAGGAGGAACCCAACAGACTAAGTGCCCGAGTGCCCTGGAAGGAGCGAGGTATTGCAGCAAGGTCTGCATGGAGTAGCTGGGTGATGTAGGAAGGCTCAGGAGAGACTCCCCAGCGGCCAGTGGCTGTACTTGAACCCTGGAAGATGAGTGGATTGTGTGTATTCGTGTGCATTGAGGATGAGGCTTGGGGGGAGGGGGATTGTATTTGAGAGGGGAACAGATGTGACAACACTGTCCGTGGCTGAAGGGGAGACCAAGTTGAGTTGTAAGTGTTTAATCTGAAGTACCACTGAGTCAGCATGGGGCCCACCAGGTGAGATTTTTAAACTCCCAAATGCAAACTTCAAAATATTGCTTCTATTTATCCTGCTCAAGAATCACTGTCAGGCCGGCACCATGGCTCAACAGGCTAATCCTCCGCCTTGCGGCGCCGGCACACCGGGTTCTAGTCCCGGTTGGGGCGCCAGATTCTGTCCCAGTTGCCCCTCTTCCAGGCCAGCTCTCTGCTGTGGCCCGGGAGTGCAGTGGAGGATGGCCCAGGTCCTTGGGCCCTGCACCCCATGGGAGACCAGGATAAGCACCTGGCTCCTGGCTTCGGATCAGCACGGTGCGCCGGCCGCAGCCTGCCAGCCACCAGTGGCCATTGGAGGGTGAACCGACGGCAAAGGAAGACCTTTCTCTCTGTCTCTCTCTCTCACTGTCCACTCTGTCAAAAAAAAAAAAAAAAAATCACTGTCAGGGGCCAGTGGCCAGTGCTGTAGTGTAGAGGGTAAAGCTACCACCTGCTGTGCCAGCATCCCATATGAGCACCGGTTCAAGTCCTGGCTGCTCCATTTCTGATCCAGCACTCTGATATGGCCTGGGAAAGCAGGAGAAGATGGTCCAAGTCCTTGAGCCCCTACACCCGTGTGGGAGACCTGGAAGAAGCTCCTGGCTTCAGATCAGCCCAGCTCCAGCCATTACGGTCACCTGGGGAGTAACCCAGTGGACAGAACACCTCTCTCTCTCTCTCTTTCTCTTGCTCTCTCCCTCTATGTAACTCTTCCTTTCAAATAAATAAATCAAACAATCATTGTCAGCACCTTGTCTACAACCTCAATCCAAACCCATATGCCCTGAGCAATTCCATTTGCACCAGGGTCTGCTCTGCTCCTGTTACAAATTTGGCTTTAATTATCCACAGCCACACAGGAAGAATTCGTGAGAAACTCTAATGAAATAAGAATATTGTAAAGAGAGGCTGGCATTGTAGCACAGCGAATTAAGCCACTGCCTGCAACACCAGCATCTCGCGTGAATGTCAGTTCAAGTCCCGGCTGCTCCACTTCCGATCCAGCTCCCTCCTAATGTGCTCGGGGAAAACAGCTGAAGACGGCTCAAGTACTTAGCTCCCTGCCACCCACATAGGAGACCAGGATGGAGTTCCAGGCTCCAGGTTTCCACCTGGCCCAGCACCCAGGCAGCACAGACATTTGGGGAGTAAAGAAGAAGATGGAAAATTTCTCCCTCTCTCTGTAATTTGCCTTTCAAATAAATAATCTTTGAAAAACATCCACTGTGAAGAAATTAACACCTTAACCAAAGTATCTTCTGAAAATCACTTCTTCCTCTCACTAAGAGACAGTGCAGCTTCAGCCCTTGCGGTTAGACTACCACAGTGAAAACAGCAGCTATCCTCTCACCGCGAGGATGCCCCAGAGAACAAACTGCCCACCCCTTCAGCCCAGGACCTGCCACACCACTGACAGCACCACGTCCACACCTGGTTCCAAAGACATTTCCTCCTCTCACTCTGCCTTTCCATCTCTCCACACCCTGCCTGCAGGGCCTGCATCTTTCTTCCTGAGGCTTCCCAACACTTTCTACCAGTCTCGCTCCTCCCAGCTCACCTGGCAGGGGACGAGCACACAGGGAACCAGCACTGGCATCCAGTTAAACGCGCCTCTGCGCCAGTCGCCAGTGAAGAACCGTGCCGCTAAGACCGCATCTCCCCCCACCTGACAAGTCCTTCGCAGATACCCGTTCTGAATGAACTAAGGATGCAGGGCCCTGCGTTTTGTTCTTACCTAGACAGCACGACTTCTTTTCACTAGTACCAAACGTGAATTTTAACCCTTCACTGTTATCTGGAGCTTGGAGAACCCTGAGTTACTATATTAAAACGCAAAATACAATAAAGAAGCCTGTACACAGGCCTTGAGAAGTATTTATCCTATGTATCTTGTTTCTAAAAATGCCAAGGAAAAATATGAAAATACTACTTTCAGATGTAAAGGCCAGTACCTTCAAAGTGTCTGAAAACTGACTAAAAGGTCCGACAGGAAACTGGAATTTCTGCCTCGAAGCTGGATGGAGGAACACTTGACTTCCTTATTCCTTCTGGCAGTAGCAACAAAGTGTCATTATTTCAGCACCCAGCTGGAAGCCCCGCAGGCTGGAAAGCCCCTAGTCCACCAAACGCTGGGCAGCCAGCCAGCAGGCCCATTGTCAGGGCAAGGGCAGGTAATCCACTTGGGAGATCGCGGGACGACAAGGCTCTTCTGCACAGCACCACACAGCCCACAGCCAGGTGGCTCAGCTCCTCCCAGGAAGGAGGGCCAAACTGTCAGCACCAAACGGGTCCTCTTCCCTGCAAGGGGGCAGCTGAGCCGTTCGGCTGAGGGCATCCACGCGCTGCGGCCTTCCAAGCCTGGATTATTCATGCCAATTACGGTCACCGCACCTGCACCTGCATCTAGGCGCTGCCGGGGCTCCAGAATCCGTTCTCTGAGCACACGTGCAGGGACCTGGGCGTGGCGTGGTGAGAGGAGAAGGGTGGCAGCAGAGTTCCTCAGCTGCGTTTCCCTCCACCTGCACACAGGGGCACTGCGTGTGCTCTCCACACCTCCCTTCCTCCCAGGGCTCCAGAGAACGCACACACCCCACTGAGCGCATCCGCGTGTGGACATTCACTGGGTGTGAATGGGGGACGGAGGGAGGGACTTTTCCTGGCATATAAATTAGGTGATTCGTCCAGGTTTGCTCTCTGCCCAGCAGAGCATCAGCCAGGGTCTGGGGAGCAGGACACAAACGCGTTCCCCTCGGAGCCCTCGCCCCATCTGTGAGCGGAAACACTAAGCCGACCTCAGTGCTCCTGTGAGGAATAAACCTGGCAATGACCACAGAGCCCTGCCAAGAGCAGCTTCTCAACGGTAACACAGCCCGAACCTACTCTGCCCTCCCATGGGGAAAACAGAAAGACAGCTCACAAGAAGCGCCCGACTTCACAGCTGAATTCCTCAGAGAACGCTGGATTCGCACATTTTACCCAAGAAAGGCACCCAGCACCACACAGCCTTTTCATGACCTCTGACTGTCCTCCCACGCCTCCAGCTACATGCAGTTACAAAACAGCATTTAGGCCGGTGCGGTGCCGTGGCTCACTAGGCTAATCCTCCGCCTGAGGCGCTGGCACCCCGGGTTCTAGTCCCGGTTGCTCCTCTTCCAGTCCAGCTCTCTGCTGTGGCCCGGGAAGGCAGTGGAGGATGGCCCAAGTGCTTGGGCCCTGCACCCCATGGGAGACCAGGAGAAGCACCTGGCTCCTGCCATCGGATCAGCGCGGTGCGCCGGCCGCAGCACGCCTACCGCGGCGGCCATTGGAGGGTGAACCAACGACAAAAAGAAGACCTTTCTCTCTGTCTCTCTCTCTCACTGTCTAACTCTGCCTACCCAAAAAAACAAAAAACAAAAAAACCCAGCGTTTGGTACAGAAGCAAACAGCATCACAGGCCCGCTGGGCTCCTGGAGGTCATTTTGTAACTGGAACGAATCTTCCCCCTGCAAACCTCACAAATGTGGGTTTTCCCACAGACCCGTGGCAGGTAATGCCAATCATCCCGCATATCATCTGAGGCAGAGTTCGCATCTCACATCTGAGTAGCTCGGAAAATTAAATAATTTTTAAATACTTTAAATTCTCAAAATACTTCAGAAACTACTTAACTTGGAGGGAGAAATGCCTTTTGGCTTTTCTGAGACCCAGAGTTGCTTTCAACAGAGGACAACTCTGAGACACAAACAAAAAAAGCAAATTTACAATTTAGCCTGAGAACGGCAGATCATTCCAGTCATCTCAGCCAGCCCATGTGTGCGGGGCACAGCCATCTACTCTGGAGCTGCCGCTGCTCCTGTCATGAACCCAGCATCCAGTGCCCACTGGAACACAATGGAAGCCTGCCAGGAACACCCTGCTAGCACAGAACAAGCCGAGAATGGCAGGAGCTGCACCTTACACAGGAGGAAGGCCTTCACAGCTCCAGGGCATTGGTCACAGGCTTACTGGTCCAAGGCCAGTAAACCACCATCCTCTTGAGAAAATTCCAGTAAAAGATAAGTTTATCTGGTGCAAACAAAGAAACAAAGCAAAGAAAATCAAAATCCATCCATAGTCTTCTCATAATTTGCATTTCCCATAAACTTTTTTTTTTTAAAATATTTATTATTTATTTGAAAGGCAGAGTTAGAGAGAGTTAGAGAGCTAGAGAGAGAGAAGCAGAGACACAGAGAGGTCTTCCATCCACTGGTTCAGTCCCCAAATGGCCACAACTGCCAGAGCTGGGCTGATCCAAAGCCAGGAGCCAGGAGCTTCTTCCAGGTCTCCCACGCAGGTGCAGGGGCCCAAGCATCTAGACCATCCACTGCTGCTCTCCCAGACCATAAGCTGGGAGCTGGGTTGGCAGTGGAGCTTATGGGATGTTGGCACTGCAGGCAACAGTTTTACCTGCTATGCCACAGCACCAGCCCCTCCCATGCACTTTTTTGAAGACTGCTTGTATGCATGGGTTTTGAAATTGTTTCACTAAAATAAACTTATCTTTGGATTTCATTTTCCACAAACTTTTTAAAGCCTTACCTTGGCCACTCCTTAGGACAGAGTGGTCACACCAGCTCTGACTCGGTTCCTCCTACAATACTCTCAGAAGAAAGATCACTTTCTGACATCAATGTGGAGGGCGAAGCAACTCTGTGAGCGACTTGGTCCGTGGACAGCGTCAGAGCCCTCAGGCTGCAGGCTCACTCCTGGAGACTGACCCCACTGCAGAGGCCCGTCACAAGCCCCAGGCTATGAACTGGAGTTCCCACAGCCTCGTCTTGGGACCCAGGATTTGCTCACGGACCTCAGGGAGACACGCAGACACAAGCTGTCCCAGAGGGGGCGGGCAGGGGAGGGTGCAGGGGGCGGGAGGTGCACGGGCTCCCAAGTCCTCTGCAGGACCCTCCAGATGTGCTCAGCTGTCCAGACGCCCCCTGCACCCACCCCTGGACTCTGCTGGGGGCCTCAGTGCACAGGAATGACCACTGAAGAGCTGAGTGGGAACCCACCTGGCGTCTTCAGCAGCCCTGCCTGGGGGCCGGGGCCGGGGCCGGGGCCCTCTGCCGTGGGGGAGGTCTGAGGCCTAGTCTCAGACTTGCTGTCGGCTCACCACCACAATACCTGGGTTGAATAGCAGAGCCGATCAGAGAATGAGCCATCCTGAGCTTTTGATTCCTTGTGTCGAGGAGGGAAAGAACATGGCCCTGTCACGACAGCCCAGTAACAGCAGGTGCGCATGTGCTCTGGGTGCTATGCGGTACGAGCTCCTTGTTTTAAGAGGCCACAGGGGATGCAGCAGTCACTGAGCAGCAGCAGGTGAACCCTGGTGACGCCACACAGCACTCAGTAACTTCATCACTGCCTCACAGCAGTGCATCTGGAAAAGATGCCCGTCCTCCCAAACAATGAGTCCGCCAGGAAGGACATAAACAAAGCAGCAGTGTCTTGTCACACTGTCCTCTGACAAGTAAGACACAAATCTGCTAAAAACGTCCCTCAACTCAAGAATGTTCATTTTCATCTAAAAGATGAATCTCAAAGATGACTAGGAAGGACAAAACTCTCTCCTCACATCAGCAGTCCACAACCCATACATTCAATCCACCTACGGAGCCGGTCACCAGGACAGCTGATGCACATTAAGATAAACCCAGAATCCCTAAGAGGTTTGTCTGGATCGCAAGCAGAGAGCTGGATTGGAAAAGGAGCAGCCGGGACATGAACGGGCACCCCTATGGGATGCCAGCACGCACACACACACACCTTGGTGTTCACAGTATCATTATTCACAGTAACCAAAAAATGGGACAACCTACTCATCAACTGATGAATGGATGATAAAATGTGGTAAATCCACACACAGGGATATCACATTCTTCATTAGAAAGGAACAAGATACTGACACATGCTCTACAGTGGAGGGACCCTGGAAATACGAGACTAAGTGAAAGACGCCAGTCACAGAAGGCTGCACACTGAATCTATACAGTGAAACTTCCAGAACAAGTAAAGCGATAAAGGTACAAAGTAGGCAGTGGTGCCAGCAGCTGGGAGGAACGGAGACTACGCGTTTCTTTGTAGGGTGAAAAAATGTTCTCAAGTCAGACAATGCTGACTGCACAGCTACTAAAAACCCATCTCACTCTCTGGAGGCAGAAGTTTACAGTATTTAAATTACACCCTAATAAGGCTATTTTAAAAATAGCCAAGGCACTTCGTGCATGTGCAAACCCACTGCTGGATATAAATTATCTGCAAGTAGTTTGGAAAGAAAATAAGCACATGAAACATCTAACATAACCATCAGCTAGGCAGAAGTTACCATGTTTCAAAGGTGGCTGTTTTTATACACTGTGGTTAAAGCAAACATGGGAAGTGAGCCACAGCCTCAACACACACACCAGGACTGCCCCACGCCTGGGGCACATGCCCAGCTCCCCACTCCTGCCTACCACCTAGGTCACCTGCCTTTTGTCTTGCACAAATCCTGTCACATGAACTGCAACCACAAGGTCCTGGTTTTCCAAAGCCTGCTCTCACCCTCTCCAGGCCCCAGAAGCCCAGCATCCAGCAGTGCCTCCAAAACAGGTGCTTTTCACCACACAGATGCACCAACTCCTGGTCCTGCCACCTCCTCCATGCAGGTGCTGCCTGGGCAGTCCTCCGGCCAGTGGCAGGTCGACACCTAGTGGCTGCCCAGGGAACTCGTCCTCACAGCAGGGGTCCTTAAGCCCCAGCAGGCCCCACCCACCTACCAAGTCCTACATGCATTTCGTGCTCTTTGCTTATGTCATTTAGTATTTACCAAATTAACCTCGATCTCTAAGGCAAATTTCATCAGTAAGTACACATGTACACGGTTAAAATTTCCTGAAAATTCCTATCACAAGCCAAGTTTATTCTAACAATACTGATAAGTACAAAATTAAAAGAAATGTCATGATTTACTCACATATAATGGAGCTTGTTGTGGATTAAGTTTCATGTCCCGAAACACTGAAACAGAAATGCAAAAAAATGAGAATTAGAAGTTGTCATCAAGAAAGCATAAAAACCACCCAAAGTCCTAGGAGCCAGGCACGGCTCCGTGAGTACAATCCGTGCTCCCAGCTTTCTTGGAGGCTTGGGAAGAAAGGAAGTCCCAAGGCTGCAGAAGTCCTTGGATGCCAGGCTCCGGGCTCCAGGCACTGAGGTGGGGAGGAAATGTTGGCACTGAAGAAGATAAAACGCTTCCCTGCTGCAGAAGGAACCCTGGCGACCAACGGTTATGTCAGAAGGAGCTACCAAAGCCACGCCACTGCCCTGAGAACCAGAAGCCGGCACCCTGCTCAGCGCCAACAGTGTCATCCCCGCTTACTACTCTCAGTGGAGTCCCACGACAACCCACGCAGAAGGCCTGCAGAACAGCTCGCTGCCAGGAGTGTTTCTGGGGGAGGGAGGCCACCTCTTCCAGGCTGCCGCAGCTTGCACAAAGCATGCCGTCCTCACCGGTCCCAAGCAGACCCAGTGACGGCATTCCCGGCTGATCCGGGGAGTTTCTTGCCCCCCACCCAGAGAAGTGAAGGCACATCCTGCCCGGCCAGAGCACCAGCAGTACGGAAATGCCAAGGACGAGCACAAACGGACGAGGCCCTGACAGCACAACCCGGGGATTACCACCGCAAACGTCTCGAAGAAAAGGCCCCTGTCAGGGTCCACGGACAACGTGAGCTACCCTGCAGCCTCACGGTCCCAAGATCCTCACAGAGCAAGGCAGCTCCCACACTCAGGAGAAAGAGCCCACAAACCCTCAACCCAATCAGCTGTGACCAGCCACCGGCCGCAGAGGGCAGCAGGCGCGGACAGGCAGGTGGGTCCAGAAGCCGGAGTCACTCCATGCCCATCCCCAAGCAGCTACCAGCCTGCCCCTCCACCCTCTCCTTCCTGCCTGCCTCCACTTGATGACTTCATGGCCCCAGGGGCTAAGAGCATCTGCAGAAACCCACACTGAAAAGAAGCTCAAGAAATGTAGCAATAACAACTATTTTTAAAGAAAGATAAAGTAATTCCAAGCCCATCAGACTGGAGCAGTGGGCAAAGGTTAAAAAGGAAAAGAGTGCGGGGTGGAGAACTTTCTCAATGTGTTAAAAATCTTTTATTTTAGGATTAACTCACTGTGCTCATTAGCATTTTAATCAGCTTTCCAGGTCCTGTTCAGACTTGCCTGGGACAAAGCACCGACAGCCCTCACCACCATCACAGGCACAAGGGCTATTAGTGACACCAACACAGAAACTGACACTTGGTCACCAGGAGCTCCAGACTCTACAGACAGGTCCCCGACAGCAGCCCTCGGATGCTCTGTGACTTGCCAGAAACCAAAGGGCCTTGTAAGACCCATGATGCCAGCTTACCTGTGCAGCTCCTGCTACACCGGGAGAGGGACTGTGACACTCAGCTAGCACTATAGCTGATGCCACTGCAACTATCTGAAATTATGAACTCGACTCAACACGTTTCAAAGCCAGCACTATCCATGTCGCTCTAATACAAGGGTTAAAGAGAGAGGACAAAGTGTCTGTCCTACACTGGCCAAAGGGCCCAGTCACTGTCACACAGGAGACACAAGTGGCTGAAAAGAAGATCTGTCAACAACAACCAAAGTAATGACCAGAAGGTTCCAGAAGTAGTCTTCTAAGTTCGGGTGACCTCTAGGCTTTGCAGTGCGAACACACAGGAAGCAGTGAGCCATCTGAGACTGCATTTCATCTCATAAACGATAATATTTTCACTGGTGAAAAATGGAGTTGGGTTTCCAAGATTACATTATGTAATACCAAGGACAAGAAGTGGGAGAGCCCAGATTCAAACCCAGCCTGATAACTGTGCACATGCACTTCCCCCACATCAAAAGATGATCTGCTAATGACCTCAAATTTTAAAAGTTTGCCTGGGGCCAGCGCCGCGGCCCACTTGGCTAATCCTCCGCCTGTGGTGCTGGCACCCCAGGTTCTAGTCCTGGTCGCGGTGCCAAATTCTGTCCCAGTTGCTCCTCTTCCAGTCCAGCTCTCTGCTGTGGCCCAGGAAGGCAGTGGAGGATGGCCCAAGTGCTTGGGCCCTGCACCCACATGGGAGACCAGGAGGAAGCTCCTGGCTTTGGATTGGCACAGCGTGCCGGCTATAGTGGTCATTTGGGGGGTGAACCAACAGAAGGAAGACCTTTCTCTCTCTGTCTCACTGTCTAAAAAATAAAAATTAAATTAAAAAAAAGTTTACCTGGGCCAGACACTTAGTGCAAGCAAGGGTTAAAAGACACCACTTGGGACATCTGTATCCCATATCAAAGTGTCTGGGTTCAAGTCTTAGCTCTACTTCCAACTCAAACTTCCTGCTCTTACCAACTCATAAAAGCAGCAGATGACTGCTCAACTACTTGGGTCCCTGCCACCCAGCACTGGCATGGTAAACCTGGATCAAGTTCTGGGCTCCTGGCTTCAGCCTGGCCCAGCCTCTACCACTGTGGGCATTTGGGGAGTGAATCGGTAGATAGAAGCTCTCTCCGTCTGTTCTTGCCTCTCTGTGTCTCTTTGCTCTACAAATAAAATGAAAATAAACAATTTTTAAGATAATAAAAGCTGACTTGCTCTCCTGCTGCACACAGTATAGACCCCCTGGCTCTGCTGTTCCTCTCCCACGCCAGGCACCGCTGCTCCTCAAAGTCCTCAGAGCTCAGCAGAGTCAGAGGTGGGAGCCCCTGCCTTCAGACATCGCATTATAGGAGCAACACAGATAAATAACGTCACAAAATAAATGGTCTTAAATAATAACAAATGTGGTGGAGGAAAACCAAACAGAGGAGATGGGACATGAGGGGGGAGCGTTCTCAACAGGGAAGCCTCCCTGAGACACACACGTGACACTCAGAGCTGGGCCCCAAAACTGACAACTCAGAGTTACAATGCAAAAGGTGCTGCCTGTACCACGAGGCCTCAGCCACGCGCAGCTCTTCTCTACTGGAGAACGCCTCTCTGCAGCAGAAAACACACCCTAGGAGGCTCTCCTGAGCTCACACACCCTGACCCGCAGACCAAGAACACAGCAAATTCTGTGCTTTGTCAACAGGTTTTTCCCAAACCTTTCAGAAAGGAAAATGGGAGAAAATGCAGCATGTCCATCCACTTGAGAAAAAACTATCGTTCCTTCCTTATCCGGTACCCAGTGATGACTTAGAGCAACGCCCCAGCTTCCCAAAGGCTGCATTCAAGAACAAGGACAGTGCACCTGCCCCCGCAAACACACGCAAACACACACACACACACACACACACGGGGGGGGGGGGGGGCGGTGTGCCTAGCCTTTGAAAGACTATGAAAAGGAGGAAATAACAAAATTCAAAGACCTAACTGATGTGGTTTTCAGTATGTTCACCCCACCCTCCCTCAGTAGTAAAAGCAGCTGGACTCAAGAGTGGTCGATGAGTCGAGCATAAATTTGAGGGCGTGAAATGAGATAACAGCAGAAGTGCATTAATTACTTTTATTTGTCCCACACTTTTCACTTTTTTACAATGCTGAAAGAAAACAAATGGAATCTGTTACAGGTGAAAGCAGTGCACACTTTTTTATCATCAAATCAAGACTCACCCAAGTTTAATGCAACCGCCTCAATCAGATACACCAGCGGCCTCCAGGCCCAGCCCGCGACAATCCGAGTTCCAGAAAGGCGCACACTGCGGCTGCAGCCTCTGCCTGCGTGCCATGCCGACTCCCCAGGCTTTCCTTCACAGGCCCCCATGCGCACAGTACCTTCAGAAGGTTCCAGGGTAGAGCAGGGGGTACTCACAAAGATGAGCAATTGCACAGTTGGGGGATCTCAAAATCATGCTGCCTGCAAAGGACTATGTAGAAACCCAATGCCTGCACAGGACAAGAAACTCGCACAAGTTGACAGGGCTGTCTGGTTTAGAAGTAGGGGACAGAAAGCACTTCCACCAACCAGCCTGCCTGAGCTAACGAACGCAGGCCCTTAGAAGCAACAGGCATTTCACACAGGCCAGAAGTGCTGTCTGCAGTACTGGTCAGCGGACATCCTGTAGGGAGCAGATGCCCAGCACGGCAGGCTCTGCAGGTCACATGACCTGTTACAACACGTAAACGCGCACGCCTGCTGCCCTCCAGCAAAACTTGCAGATCCAGGCCCCGGCCATTCACGCTGGTGCCCAGGAACAACGAACAAAATACCTCTTCCTGAACAGCTACGCCCAACAAGCAGTGTCTTCCCATTTAGCAGATTCAGATGTCCCAAAGATGTTCTTAGTTTAATAAAACAAAAAAAACTCCATCAAACAGAAAAGTCATGGCTGCACAACAATCGCTAAACAAGAAATCAAACTACAACCCAAGTTCTCTACAGATGACCACAAGGTCCTCATCTGCAAGGTCTCGACTCCTGTCCACACCGTGGCACCACTTCCTCCTCCTGCCGACCCCACATCAGCACCACAGAGGCCAACCATGGAGGCCTGGCCAGGAAGGCCTTCGGGGACTCAGGAATGCCTTTCTGACAATTCTTAAATCACCATGACAGGGGCCGGTGCTGTGGCATAGTGGGTTGAGCATTTGCCTGTAGAGCTGGCAAGTCCCGGCTGCTCCACTTTCGATCCAGCTTGCTGCTGATGGCCTGGAAAGGCAGCAGAGAATGGCGCAAGTGCTTGGGCCCCTGCACCCACGTGGAAGACCCAGAAGAAGCTCCTGGCTTCAGAACGGCCCAGCCCCAGCCATTGCAGCCATTTGGGGAGTGAACCAGTGGATGGAAGACCATTCTCTGTGTCTCTCCCTCTCTCTGTCTATAACCCCGCCTCTCAAGTACATAATCTTTAAAAACAACAACAATAACAACACATGGCAGGTATATGACAATTCTAAAATATAAAATAGTAACCACAGGAAAGAATCCAGAGAAGCAAACAGATGTCGACTACACCAGGAATTTTCATTCTCGAATCACCTGCTTCTTAATCATAACTGCTCGAACAACAGATAGTACTTCTGAAACCCAGAAAACACTGCATTCAGCCCATCTGTTTTAAGTCTCCTGTCAGTCAACAGATCACAATGGAACTGGAAATGACTATAAAAAGAGTTTCCTAAATGCACAACATTGGAAATGCTGCAATCTTTGCTCAAAGTCCCTTCAGCCAATAAAACAAAGACAACAGAATGAGAAAGCCTGCACCGGCGTGTGCTGACGGAACTCTGAAGCACCACTCTGCATCAGCTACACTACACTGCAGAAGAGGTAACACCTGCTCCACCTTCATGAAAGTCCCTCAAGAGGGGGGAAGGTGATCAGGTTACAGACCAAAAACTTCGTCATGTCCCTGTTACCCATGGTTTCAGCTCATTTCCTAAGGACCAGCTGCCCAAGCTGGACAACCCTATCACTTCAGCTGACCTGGTTTTGGTCACTCGCCGTAAGGACATGCAACCACCCTCCACACGGTCCCCACCCCTAAGAGGGGGAGGGCAGATGTCTGGGACTCAGCCCAGTGTAGCAGGTACAAGATTTTTTTTTTAATTAAACTTTTATTTAATGAATATAAATTTCCAAAGTACAGCTTATGGGTTACAATGGCTTCCCCCTCCCAAAACTTCCCTCCCACCCGCAACCCTCCCCTTTCCCGCTCCCTCTCCCCTTCCAATCACATCATGATTCATTTACAATTCTCTTTATATACAGAAGATCAGTTTAGTATATATTAGGTAACGATTTCAACAGTTTGCCGCCATATAGCAACACAAAGTGAAAAAAAAAAAAAACTGTTGGAGTACTAGTTATAGCATTAAATAAGAGTGTACAGCACATTAAAGACAGAGATCCTACATAATATTTTTTTTAAAAATTAATTTTCTATGCCATTTCCAATTTAACACCAGGTGTTTTTTTTTTCATTTCCAATTATCTTTATATACAGAAGATCGATTCAGTATATAATTAGTAAAGATCACATCAGTTTGTACCCACGCAGAAACACAAAGTGTAAAAATACTGTTTCAGTACTAGTTATAGCATCACTGCACATTAGATAACACATTAAGGACAGATCCCACATGGGATGTAAGTACACAGTGACTCCTGTTGCTGACTTAACAATTTGACACTCCTGTTCATGGCGTCAGTAATCTCCCTAGGCTCTAGTCATGAGTTGCCAGGGCTATGGAAGCCTTTAGAGTTTGCTGACTTTGATCTTATTCCGATAGGGTCATAGTCAAAGTGGAAGTTCTCTCCTCCCTTCAGAGAAAAGTACTTCCTTCTTTGATGGCCCCGTTCTTTCCACTGGGATCTCACTCACAGAGATCTTTCATTTAGGTCTTCTTTTTTTTTCTTTTCCATGGTGTCTTGGCTTTCCATGCCTACAATACTCTCATGGGCTCTTCCGCCAGATCCGAATGCCTTAAGGGCTGATTCTGAGGCCAGAGTGTTGTTTAGGACGTCTGCCATTCTATGAGTCTGCTGTGTATCCCATTTCCCATATTGGATCTTTCTCTCCATTTTTGATTCTATCAGTGAGCACTTTCCATGGCAAAATGCATTTCCAGTGCATTTCCATGGCCAGAGACCCTGCAAAGTCTAGCTACAGGCAATTCTTTGAAACCTACAGAAATTCACAGTGAGCATTAGCGTGGAAATGACAAGGAATGGTCTGCACGTGCAGCACTTCTTCGGGGCCAGGAAGAGGACCCAGACTTTCCTTCTTTCTGGCAGGGAACTGGCAAAATCCGCAAAAGCAGCAAGGAACAGAGGAAACGAATGGGCTTTCCCTGCTGAAGACGCCAATCAAGTCTGTGACAAATACCAAACACCCACACACCAGAGCCGCTGCCCAAGCAGGACTGAGCAAATCCTCTGGGAGCCTCGGGACGGCTTCCCTTCGGTGTGCAGCTGCTGGGAAGAGTAACTGAGAGGCGGCTTTCAGGCTCTGATGGGCACACACACCCAGCTGCCATGGGCCTGGTGACAGAGAGCAGACCCCTGCCCCTACCACCAGAGAGTCCGAATCAGGAGCCCAGATCTGGTGCTGCTCTGGCTCTGGAGTCAGGGCCCACATTCTGAGAGACAGCGACGCTGAGTCCCCTACGCCTGTGTGCTCCCTGCCCAAGGGCCACAGGGCACAGACTGAGCAGCCACCATGGAAGGAGCAAAGCACTCATGGCAAAAGGGAGCAGGAGCTGGCAGAGAGGACAAGAAGACCCAGCACAGAGGGACTGAGTACGCTCCACAACAAACACAGCACGAGCACCCACCTCCACTCACTCACTCTTCAGAAAGATGGGTTACACAGCACACAAAAGGCCTTAGGGAAAAAGCACACACACAGAGCTCCAAAGTAACTACTACTGAATGAAACATCGGAATTCTCACCATGGTAACAAATAACTAACAAAACAATCTAAAATTGTTGAAGAAATGAAATCTAATTTGAAGACTCAGAACTCTGGCTTTCAGACTTGCTCCGAGATTCCAGTAGGAGGGACAAGCTGTAGAGCCTCCTATTCTTCACATGTGCACTGAACACATGACCACGCGCACTCAGTCACGGCAGACGGCACAGTTCTGAGCCCCACAACAGCCCACACGCTAAGCCAGTCACTGAGCTTTAGAGGGGAACAACCCCACCAATTTAGCAAGAGGTCTCGATATGTAAACAGATATAATGGGATGGGACATTCATAAAAATGTTACAAGGATCAGGAAAGAGCAATACACGCTCCAGCAGGTGGGGGCTGGGACAGAGTTAACAGGAAGCCAGCACAGGCAGGGCCTCCAGGAAGACAGGCCATGGGTGGAGCAGGAGTCAGTCAGGGCCAGAGTGGGTGGTGGAGAACACAGAGGAGATATGCAAGCAGGGGAGGACAGCAGAGGCACTCATGTCAACTCACCGACCTCAGGAAGCAGGGAGGGCAGAGAGAGGAGAAGAGCAAGTCACGACAGCCGCCCTACACTACAGAAAATCACAGCCACGCGATGGCAATGGTAGAGACTACGTCTTCTTTCTCTGTTGTCACTAAACTCAGCTCAAACTTCTTCATTCATAACTGCAGGTTCAAAGATTCACAAGAGGTAGCACTCAAAGAAGTTTGTGATCATGTGAGCTGAACTCAAACCAGGACCCCCTCACACGAGGGGCCCAGGCCATCCTTCTTCCCTGGGAATCACCAGTCCCCCTGTCTGGCTGCAGACTTGAATGCCAGGGCTTCATCACCATGAGAACACCTCTCCCTGGTCCACTGCACCTGACTCGCCCTCTCTCAAATGCTTTTACTCGGTTACACCTCTCCGCCTACACTGCAGGAAGCAATCTTTTAGCAGGTTCTTTTGGAGTGCTAGGGCAGTTTTCTGGGAGTTCTGGGGCCTAAGATAGTCACCAACCAGGGAATCAAGGAAGGACAAGTACAAACGTAACATGCGAATCATTTAGTTTTCCAAGCACTTCCAAGCTCCATGTGTTCAGGTGCAGCCTGCATCCAGACACTGGGCCTGCACAGCAACCAAGCTCACTACACATCCTCTGTGAAAGTTAAACGTTTACCGGCACCAGCGATCCGCACAGCACTCAGGATAAAAGGAAGCACCCACAGGGGAGGCCTCACCTCCCGCGGAGACAAGCTCCCTTTCAGCACTGAAGAGCTCTTTAACAGCTCCAAACAGAACAATGTGAAGACACAAATTCAGAGATGAAAACAGCCTGGATTTGAGGTGCGGCTCTGGCTCTGGTTCTGTTACCCATGAAGCTCTGCTTCCCTCAGCCATGAACAGGGATAAATGTGTGCACAACACCTGGCACAGTGCTGAGCAGAAGGAAACACCTGATACCAAACAAGTTTCTGTTCTGACAGCCTGGTAGGACCTAACAGCCACTTCAGGCCTGACCACAACCACGTCCCCGCCATGTCCCTCAGCCCACCCTGACCCAATTCTAAATAAACGGCAGGGCTGAGGGACGTGCAGGTCCAAACAGGCAAGGCGCTCTGGCCAACATGCCACGCACGCATAGCGGGCACCCACAGAAGGCACCCACACTACCCCTACGACCGCACCGTGCCCCTCTGCTGCCCTCACCCCCACACACCTTGAGTGTCTCCTCAAGTTCATGTGCTCCACCCTTGCAGAATCTGACCACTCAGTCAGCAGTCAACCTGCCCAGTGTGTCCTCTTTCGCTTCTGGGCCTGCCTGCTCTGCCCAGCTTATTCTAGCCAACTCCCTGCCCATGTCCTCACAGCCCCTGGCCTAGCAGACCCCAGGCAGACAGAGACATCAGCCAGCACCACTGCATGAACGCCAAGGGGTCCATAGCTCTGAGTACAAAAATCAACTTACCAAAATCCCTACATCGGTGCAGCCGCTTATCAAAGACACTCTGGGTTGTGCCATGGGTCAAAAAATCCAGGTCAAAGAAGCCATGTGTTTTAATCTGCCAGGAAGTGAACGGGACCCCTGTAAGGGGAGGCAGCACCCGACCGGACAGCCTCAGCAAAGGCAGGGCTCTCTCATGAGGGCAGAGCCCTTGGGGAGAGGAGCACGGCACATGCAATTACAGTTCTCTTCTAGTGTTTAACATGGGCTTGTGGTTTCCTGCAAAAATGGTTTCTGCTGCTCTGAGAAGATCTGTACAGAGAAGAAAACGCCCAGTGGCCATTGCACAGGTGAGAACTCCGCAGCCAGCTGCATCCTGTTATCCAAGGGAAGCCAGGAGATCCAGACCCAGGACAGCAAGACCATAAATTCACTGAGTGCTGACATACTTATCCCTACGGTAAGAAGAATAAACTTTAAATTTAGAAAAATTCATACACAGCTGGGCTTTATGTAAATTAACTTTTTTCAGGGGTGAAAATAGATATCCGGTAGAGACCTCTGCACTTCCTTCATCACCCCACCCCCCCCAACCGTCCAGAAGGCAGGCAGCCCGATGGGCTGAACCAGCGACAACCATCTGCAAAGACCAAATGCTGGCAGGTGGGCTCTCGCCCAAGTGCATTCACTGCAGAGCTGGAACGGCCTCCCTGCTCTGAGGCTGCTGTTCTAGAAACCACTTCAGAGACAGACAGTCCACCATGGACACATACGGTGACAAAGGCACTATCAGATGGCTCCCACAAAGGGCAGGCAGAGGAGGTCAGAAACAGGTGCTAACCATGTCCATGTGAGCCTTTAAATCATGAGAATGGTTGTCACGTCTAGAGGACAGTGCCTCCAACGCTGATCCCATAACACTAAGTCTCCACATTAGCGCCCTGAGGACAATGACATCAGAAAATGCAGAAGTGGCAGGTTTTAAAAGTCATCTCAAAACTGGAAGAAAAGATTTTAAAACAAAACTTTAATAAATTTGTATATGTCACAATTAGATAAAATGCTATAGAGACCACAAAATAAATAAATAAATAAATAAATAAATAAAAGCATCCAATATATCAGTCTTCTATTAAGGGTTTTCAGAAATGCTATTAACTGCTTAAATGAAAAAATTTTTTTCTTTCTTAAGATTTTATTTATTTATTTGACTGGCAGAATCACAGACATGGAGAGACAGATAGAGGGGTCTCCCAACCACTGGTTCACACCCCAAATGGTCACAGTGGCCAGAGTGGAACTGTTCTGAAGCCAGAAGCCAGCAGCGTCTTCTGGGTATCCCAAACAGGGGCAAGGGCCCAAGCACCCGGACCGTTTTCCACCGCTTTCCCAGGCCGTAAGCAAAGAACTGGACTATAAGAGAACCAGCCAGGACACGAACCAGTGCCCATATGGGATGCCAACTAAGCCACGGTGCTAGCCCCCCCGAAAATTATTTCTAATGCGCAATTTTTATTCGTAAAACATCCTTGGTCTGTGCAATCCCTTGGAAAGTCATTCTTGTTCTTGAGAATATACAGTGAGCAGACATAACTTTAAAAATCATAAATCAATTTTAAATGGGAAAGAACTAAGATCAGTCAACTTATTTTTTATACAAACTATTTTTTTCACCACTCTTTTTTATTTGACAGATAGAGTTAGACAGTGAGAGAGAGAGAGAGAGAGAGAGAGAGACGGAGAGAAAGGTCTTCCTTCCGTTGTTTCACCCCCCAAATGGCTGCTACGGCCGGCGCGCCGTGCCAATCCAAAACTAGGAGCCAGGTGCTTCCTCCTGGTCTCCCATGCCGGTGCAGGGCCCAAGCACTTGGGCCATCCTCCACTGCCTTCCCGGGCCACAGCAGAGTGCTGGACTGGAAGAGGGGCAACCGGGACAGAATCTGGTGCCCCAATAGGGACTAGAACCCGGTGCCCTTATGGGATGCCGGCACCGCAGGCGGAGGATTAACCTAGTGAGCCATGGCACTGGCCCCAAGATCAGTCAACTTAAAAAGCACATGAAAATCACCATGCCCACTTCTAATAATTTAGATGCCAAATCCATACAGTACTCTGTGATAACATGGTTAACATTTTTAGCACGGAATTTGACTATCTAAAGATAAAAACCAGGAGCAGGTGTTTGGCACAGTGGTTAAGACGCTGCTTGGGATGCCCACATACCACATCACACTGCCTGGATTTGGGTTCTGGCTTCACTTCCAATTCCAGCTTCCTGCCACCCCGCTAGGCAGGAGGCGATGGCGCAACTGCAGGGATCCCTGCTGACCCCCGTGCAGACCCAGCCTGGGTCTGGCTCCGCACCTCTGCTGCCTGGCCCAGCTCTGGCTACTGCAGGCATTTGGGTAGTGAACCAGGACCAGACGGATGATCCCTCTGTCATCTCGTCTTTGTCTCTCTGCCTCTTAACCAATTTTTTCTTTTAAATTTTGAGTATTCTGCAATACTGTAACTCTTTCTCAACTTCTAAGGGAGAAGGTCTCATTAATCCGTCCTAGCTAAACATGGAAGGCACTAAAGCAAACTGCACGGAGAGTCCACAGGAAAGAGAGAAGCACCTATGCATTTGTAAAATGGCAACTTAAAGTTACAGCCAGCTCAGTCCAAACAGTAATGAAGATCATTCCCTTTGAATTCAGACATGCTGTGCTACAAAACAAATGTTAAATGCCGAGACAAAGAATTGCTAAGTGTATTTTTACAAATTCTCATAACTTCATCAGTTCATGAAAACAGCTTAAGAACAATGATTAAAAAGGGGGATTTTCATCATGTTATTAAAAAGTTACTGCTAAATGAAATTTGAGTAATATTAGACTCATTCTAGGATTTTGAAACAACTGATTTGAGAGACATTTTTGGTGATTATTACCTGAATTTCTTGATTTTCTGAACTTTTCTCAAACAGGAAAATCATAGAGCTAAATGCATAAGAACTTACCACGTGGTACATGAACGGAATGTTAATTCCCCACTTGAACTATCATAAAAAGTAAAGCTGCCAAAAAAACCACAGACCTGGCGCTTCAGGACACGCTGGCAGTGGTGAGGAAGTCGAGGCTGCCGACACACCAGGACACAATGACACAGCTCTGCGCGGTGAGCGGACCAGAGCCCGCTGATGCGGCAGTGCAGGCAACAGCAGACATCTACTCCTCGCAAGCCTTACACGGGGGCCCAAAGGCTCAGAATCTGGCCTGTAAGTAAGCACTGCGGGGCAAGGGGCTCGGGCTCGTTTTCCTGAAAGGTTGGAGAGGAGCTTTCACAGCACACTGCCCTCCAAGCAGGGCAACTCTGCAGATCTGCTCCCAGGGCGTGGGGAGGGAGGGCAGCACCCGTGTGTGGGGACTCGCCCCCCTCCAACTGCGGCAGGAAGAAGACAGAGAGCTGTGGGGGGGGTCCCTCTGTGCAGCAGAGGCCGGAGGCACCTCACAGGCAGAGAGCAGACAGCAAGGTGTGAACAGTCCAAATGAACTCTGCAGCCAGCACTGAGACCACCCGGGTGAAATGGGCCCAGGGCAGAAACAGCTGATTCAGTGCTGGATTAGTCCCCGTCAGAAGGTCAGAATCCACACTGATCTGAAAGACTGGAGAACTGAGGCTGACCCCAAAACTAAACATCCCACGCCAGTCACAGAATGGGTGGGTGGGTGGTTTTGGTGCTTCTAAAAGGGCTGTGGGTCAGGAGGGGAGCTGAACCCAGCCTCCCGCTAGCTGCGGGCCTCCCTCCCCTGTGTACAACCCAGGGAGCGCCCAGTCACCTCCGAGAGGCTGCAGGTGAAGGGTGCCCCGGGGAGGTGCTCCACTGGCACCTGGCCTGCACTGACCACCAGGGGAAATGGCAAAGGCAAACATCTGGGAAACCAAGTTCTCACTCCTGATGGCTCCTTAAGAAACAAGACCCCTCAATCCCTCGAAAACGAAGTTTCAGCTGAAAAGCTCCGTGACACAATTCTCTTTCTAGGCCACTCAAGCTGAACAAGTGCTGCCAGGGACAGCGTTCTTCTGGCGCGCTGCCTCCCACAGAAGCAGCAATGGTGAAAACCACACATTCTCAGCACCTGCCCTAGGAGGGAAAGCTCTCGAGGTCAATTTTTTCTCAGTTTTTAAATAAATATTCCCAATTCCCCTTTCCTTCCCTCTGCTCCCTTCCCCAGTGTGGGTGCCACCAAGCTACAGGTCATTCTAGACAGAACATTCTAGACAGAACTGCCCCAGTGCTGACTAAGGAAGAACCGAACCGAAGTCGAAGGCCGAGGACTGACCTGGCTCCATCCCGCACTCTCTCCCCTGTGCTCTCCAACCCCAACTGGACACCCAAGCTCCCAAGGAGCAGTGGCATTTTCGAGCTCACGTGTGTGTACAGAAATAGAAACACGGTAAATGTTGGAGAGCAGAATAAAAGGATTATCAAGTAGCTCCAATTATAACAGCTGCTCTCATCTCCTGTCACAAGCACCTCCCTGGCATCTGAAACCATTTCTGATGGATTCAGCATTTAAAAAAAAATACTCCCTCCTCCCTCATCCTCTTTCCCAAGCAGACACAGAAACACACCCAGGGAAAAACGTACGTACTCACAGCTTTCAAGAGTCGCTCTTGAAAATCATGCAACACCCACATCTGTCGTTACCCATGGTTCACAGCTCCCCATCTCACTCCACAGGAATCCTGACATCTTACAGCTGCTTGTCAATTGTGAAGACACCACGGCCATCAGCAGCATCCTCCCCAGGACTACTCCTGTCCCCTGAGTTAACTCATTTTACAAATGAAGACATTGATGGTTAAAGTCACAGTCACCCAGATAGTCAACCAGTGGCAGCTAGAATTTGAACCCCAATGTGACTCCAAAATCCACTTGCATAACCTCTACACTTGCAACACACCGTAACCCCACACGCAAAGACACTGGGCCCCTAAGAACACACACAGATGAAGCAGGTGATTCTTGTGAGCTGGGAATGCAACAGTGATGGCAAGGAGGAACTTTAGCCACCCACTCCAATGAAAACACTTGGTGCTGGAAGTGGCATCTCACCAATCCAAAGACCACAGGGCAAAGACGAGGACAGAGATGTGCCCTCTGCCTGTCCCCAGAACTTACGACTGCAGAGGAATTCACAGCTGTGCTCTATTCTGCTTTCTCCAAGCAAGCAGTGGCTAACAAACTACAGAGGAAATCGCTGCATAACCAACCAACAACTACAGCCCTCAATGGACCAGCATGTTCCCACCCACATCCTCTTAGGCAGAAACCTTTATAGGTCAGAAAAAGCTGAAAACGGACACTCTCCCTCACAGATAGAGGCTCACATCCAACCTGGCTGCTGTTAATGTAAGCAAAAGAAACTTCTGAGAATGTTTTCCCCCAAGTTCTACAAAAATCTGTTGAAAAGGGGCCAGCACTTGTGGCACTGTGGGTTAAGCCACTGTCTGCAACCCTAGCACCCCATATCGAACTACTGGTTCCAGTCCTGGCTGCTCCACTTTTTTTTTTTTTTTTTTTTTGACAGGCAGAGTGGACGGTGAGAGAGAGAGACAGAGAGAAAGGTCTTCCTTTTTGCCGTTGGTTCACCCTCCAATGGCCGCCGCGGCCGGCGCACCGCGCTGATCCGAAGCCAGGAGCCAGGTGCTTCTCCTGGTCTCCCATGCGGGTGCAGGGCCCAAGGACTTGGGCCGTCCTCCACTGCCTTCCCGGGCCATAGCAGAGAGCTGGCCTGGAAGAGGGGCAACCGGGACAGAATCCGGCGCCCCGACCAGGACTAGAACCGGTGTGCCGGCACCACAAGGCGGAAGATTAGCCTATTGAGCCACGGCGCCAGCCCTGGCTGCTCCACTTCTAATCCAGCTCCCTGCCAATGCAACTTGGCAAAGAAGTAGAAAATGGTCCACGTGTTTGGGCACCTGCCACCCACATGGGAGGCCCAGCACTACAGCTATTCGGGAAGGAACCAGCTAATGGAAGATCTCTGTCTCTCCCTCTACTGCTCTTTCAAATAAATAAAATAAACCTTAAAAACCCGAAAAAACAGTCAAGCTTCAGAACTGACACCTGAACTTGAGAACGCACAGAAAGTCCTCCATTCAACTCCAGTGAAACCACTTGGCAATGTTTCTGTCACTACTATCACACTTCACAAGCAGGGTCCAGCACTAACAAGCACTACATCACCCCACCATTTCTTGGCACACACTGCGAAGCACACTGGCCTTTCACACAGGTAATTATCTGCTCTGAAATGAGCTATTAAGCTGAAGAGAAAAATGAAAAGGAGGCAATTGCAAAGCAAGATGGGCCGATCACAGATTTGGGCCATGACCTTGTGCTTACAGACCAACCACTACCCCAAGTCACAGCAAGAGCAAAGGTAGTCCTCTACTGCTCCCCTGTCCCTGGTGTCAGCCACCTGCAGTCAGAAATAGTCCAAAAGCATTTAATGAAAAAGTCCAAAAAATAAGCAATTCTCAGGTTTCAATTTGTGAGCTGTTCTAAGTGGTGTGATGAAATCTCACAGGGTCGCACCTGGTGTCAGAATCACCCTTTTGTCCAGTGTGCCCATGCTGTCTACACACAATTCCCTTCCGTGAGTCACATGGTCAGGTAGTGGAGTGACTCATGGTATCACAGTGCCTGTGTCACCCATCTTGATCTCCATAATGGCCCCAAATGCAGGAGCAGTGACACTAGCAAGTGAGATGTGCCAGAGAAGCCATTATCATGCTTCCTGTAAGGGCATGGTACAAGCACAGTAAGGGATTTTGAGAAGGAAGACAGAGACAGATCCCACGTTCACACAGGCAATTATACAGTACAGGTGGAATCTTCAAGTTGATGGAAATGTGCATTATGAAAACAGCAATACATGGATTTCAAATTTTTTCAGCAAATTAAAACATCTTTTAATTCCATTTTCCATAAGCTTTTTGAAGTACCCTTGTATTGTTATGATTGTTCTACTTCGTTATTTGTTACCATTTTTAATATCTTACTGTACCTAGTCGATAAATTTACTATAGGTATGTAAGTACAGGAGAAAATACAGTACATACGGATTTGGCACTAGCCTAAGTTTAGGCATTCACTGGCAGTCTTGGAAGACAAGCCCCACGGGTAAAGAACTCAGCTTCCCAAAAGACAAAGGACTACTACAGAGCCAGGAGTCTAAAACTCACTCACAGAATCTCCAGTGCGATACCGCTAGGTATCCAGAGATGAGCCAGAAGCTTCTGGCCTCCAGCTTTACCAACTCGACCTGGGTGTTTGGCACAGCAGTTGAGACACTCACATCCCACACCAGAGTGCTTGGGGTACACCTTGAGAGAGAGCAGTTTATGGCTCCAGCGCTTGGGTCCCTGCCACCCATCTGGGAGACACAGACTGAGTTTCAGACTCCTGATTTTGGCCTGACCCAGTCTCCGGCTGTTGTAGGTATCTGGGTGTGAACTAGAGGATGGACGATCTCTTTCAAATAAAATGAAAATAAATAATTTTAAAAAGAAACAAATACAACCAAACTTTCCTTGCAGCACCAGCATCAGCTCCACTTACTCTACCTTCCAACAATCTGTTCAGAACAGAACTAGAAACAAGGGAAGCATGGCTTCAATCCTGCCAAATAAATCAACCTGACACCAAAAATAGACCAAAAGAGATTTTAAAAAAATACAAATCAAGTCCCTTATAAAAGTAGACACAAAAACCATAACAGAATATTACCAATTCACATACAGGGAAAGAACTATATATACACATATACATACATGCACTATATGCACTATAACAGACAATTGCAGGCTGAAATTTCAAACATTGAATTTTATGGTCTGTATACTGAAAACAACAAAACTTCCTTCTTAAAAAATTCTTTAAAAAGAGATAAATATCAACTCTCCCCCAAACTGAGCTATAAAGCTTTAATGCATTTCTACTAAAATTCCATAGATTTTCTTAATAAAATTGGTAAGCGGATTCAAAAATGCATATAAAAATGCACATGACTAGATTAAAACCAATTCTGGAAAAGAACGAAGTTGGAAGACTTACACCACCCAATTTCCAGGTCCACAACAAAGCTGCAATGATCAAGACAGTACAGTCCAGCATACCTCAGCTACAGAGCTCCACAGACACTGTGTGATTTAATAAATCAAAGGGTATATTGAGCAAGTCCACTGGGGCCACCTTCCAACAGCTGACATGGTTGTCAGCAATTCTTTTTTTTTTTTTTTACCAATCAAGTATACTTAAGATATATACATCATTGTTTCAGATACACTGCCACTGCACACGCATAGCTCATGGTATAGTGTAAACATAACTTTCATACACATTGGGAAGCAAAAAAATTGCTGTGGCTCACTTCGCTGTGATTTGTGCCTTTTTCACAGTGGCCTGTGTTAACTCACAACATCCTTGAGAAATCCCTCCACTGGTTTAAGGACAAACAGAAATGGTGAACAGACCCACACATATCCAGTCCATTCATTTTAGACTAAGAGGTTAAAGTAATTCAGTATGGAAAGATAGGGGAAGATTTATTTATTATTTATTTGAAAGGCAAACTAACAGAGGGATAGGAGGGGGAGATCGTCCACTGGTTCACTGCCCAAAATGACTGCAACGGCCTGCCAGGAGCTTGGAACTCCATCCAGGTCTCCCACATGAGTGGCAGGGGCCCAAGGACTTGGGCCATCTTCCACTGCTTTCTCAGACACGTTAGCAGGGAGCCAGACTGGAAGTGGAACAGCCAGGATGCAAACTGGTGCTCACATGGGATGCAGTGTCGCAGTCTGGCGACAAGGCCAGCCCCACGGTTTTATTTTTTCCCAACAAGTGGGACATTAGGTACAGAAAAGCGCACCCCAGGAGCAAGCGTTAGACACAGCAGCTTCAGTCACCACATGGCTCCCCCATGCCACACTGCGAGCCTCAGCTGAGCCCAGTCTGCTCCCTGCTGACAGGCGCTCTCGCAGGCAGCAGATGGTGGCTCGGGTCCCTGACACCACATCCGGAGCCCCTGGGTTCAGCCTGGCCCAACCCTGGCTGCTTGTGGGCATTTGGGGAGTGAACCAGTGGGTAGATGATCTGTCTCTCAGATAAAATGAAAATAATTTTTTAAAAAATGAACCTCAACAATTACTTCACCCCATCTACAAAAAGTTAAAACAAATCACAAACCTAAATTTAAGAAAGAAAATTTCCCAGAGTAAATGTGGGAGAAAAGCTTGTTACATTAGGTTTGGCAAATATTTCTTACATAAGGCACAAACACACAAAAAAAAAAATGGACAGACTAGATTTTAATACGTTCTTAACAATTAAGAACTTTAGCTCTTTAAAAGGCAAAATTAGAATAAAGAGAAAAATTCAGGTGAAATGATTTGCAAAACATATCTGGATAAGGGGCAGGTATCCAGAACATTGTAAGAATTCTTACAAGTCAGTAAGTCTCTCCAAAGATTAGCAAAAGACATTTAATGGATCATCCACCAAAGAAGAGAGGTGCTAAACTTTATTAGTCATCAAGGAAATAAAAATTAAAATCAACATGAATTAGCATGACACATCCACTATTGTGACTTAAATTTAAAAGACTAATACCACTGATTTTTGAGAAGTAAATAAAGTGATTCACTTTATTTATTCACTTTATTTATTCACTACAGGTGCAAACAGAAAAATGTGCAGCAATTTGCAGAAGAGTCTGGTGGTTTCTTAATAAACTCAGACTCACTGAACATATGACCCAGCAATGCTTAGGTACAAGAGAAGCAAGAATATGCGTCTACAGAAAAACGACCTGCAGAGTCCTGGGAGCTTCAGTCACACTCCCTAAACCTTGGAAACCGTCCAAGCATCCAGCCAGCAGAGGGTAAGCTCTCAGCAACAAAAGGAACAAAGTACTAAGACCTCATTAAAGCTACTAAAAAACTCCAGACATGAAAACAAAATCAACAACAACAACAAAACTACCATCCTTCTGTATGATCCCATCCTTATGAAATGCTAGAAAAGACAAAAACCGTGACACAAAGCAAGCCAAGGCTCACCTGACCCAGGAATGTAGGGAGAAGGCTCATTACAAAGGAGCAAAAAAACGTTCTGGAGTGATAAACACGATCTACACCTTAGCTGGCGACATGACAGAGTCATCAGGACCAACTGACTTCAAAAGGAGTTAACTGGGTGTGAGCATGTGGCTTATTATCAAGAAACCCATGTCCCACAGCGCAGTGCCTGGGCTGGATTCCCAGGTCCTGCTCCTGATTCGTTTCCTGCCAATGCAAACCCTGGGAAGCAGTGGGGATGGTTCAAGCAGATGAACTGCCCTGCCAGCCATGGGGAAGACAGGGATCAGATGCATGACTCCACCCTAGCCATTGTGGACATTAGGGAAGTGAACCAGCAGATTAAAGCAATCTCATCTTCTCAAACAAGTTTTTTTAATTTTTAAAAAAATGGTAATAATTTGGAAGAATGAATTAGATTGTATGCAATTTATACCCTAGTAAAAAAGCAGACCTCAAAACTTCAACACTCCTTGAGAAGGCTGTGTGCTCTGTTCCTGTGCTGAGCACCAAGTATGACTGTTCTGGCTGGGTCTGGGGAGCAAAGTCTCTGCTCCCTCTGCGAGGGAGGCAATGAAGGCCAGCAGTGAGTCCTAAGGGGCATGGAAAGTGCATAAATTAGGCAACCAGCGTAGTGCCAAACTGTCATCAAAAAGCACTGAAAAGGGGCAGGCAAAGTGTCTACTCCTGGCTCCTGACTCCAGCTTCCTTTTTTATTATTATTATTATTTATTTGACAGGTAGAGTTATAGACAGTGTGAGAGAGAGAGACAGAGAGAAAGGTCTTCCTTCCGCTGGTTCACTCCTCAAATGGCCATTGCAGCCGGCGCTGCACAGATCCGAAGCCAGGAGCCAGGTGCTTCTTTCTGGTCTCCCAAGAGGGTGCAGGGCCCAAGCACTTGGGCCATCCTCCCCTGCCCTCCCAGGCCACAGCAGAGAGCTGGACTGGAAGAGGAGCAGCCAGGACTAGAACCCAGCGTCCATATGGGATGCCGGCGCCGCAGGTGGAGAATTAACCAAGTGAGCCATAGTGCTGGCCCCTCCTTTTTTTTTTTTAAAGATTTATTTGAAACTCAAAGTTGCGTGTGGGGGAGGGGCAGGGGGAAGGTCTTCCATCCACTGGTTCACTCCCCAAACGGCCACAATGGCTGGAGCTGCACTGATCCAAAGCCAGGAGCCAGGAGCTTCTCTGAGGTCTCCCATGCAGGTGCAAGGGCCAAAGCACTTGGGCCATCTTCCACTGCCTTCCCAGGCCACAGCAGAGAGCTGGATCAGAAGTGGAGCAGCCGGGTCTTGAACCGGTGCCCATGTGGGATGCCAGTGCTTCAGGTCAGGGTGTTAAGCTGCTGTGCCACTGTGCTGGCCCCCTGACTCCAGCTGCCTACTAACACACACCCTGAGAGGCACCTCCACACACACTGGGTTCCTGGCTCCTGGTTTCAGCACTGGCCAAGCTTTAGTGAATGTGGGCATTGGGGAGTGAACCAGCAGACCGGGGAACACTCTCCCCCACACCAAACATCTTATAAACAAAAAGCACTGAAAAGTACACAGATAATAAGGATAAGAAAGAGTTAAATCCCAGTGAGACTTTACTGACAGCAGCCATACTTATCGGGAAGGCTTCTTTCCTGCATTCTCAGAGACCTCAAACAACTCTGAAAAGCAGACACACTCCCGGTTCTATTAAAAGAAAATGGACATCAGGACTCCAGAATTTTTTAAGGACCAAAGTGGTAACCTCAGTTTCACCTGACTCCAAAGCCCCTTCTTTCTTAACCCAAGACCACACTTCCTCCTGTAACCTGTAACGGATTTCCCACATCTCCTCACACACTGTGGGCACAGGCGCAAGAGGAGAGACAGGGAGATGTTTAGGCGTTTACGAAGAGCGCAGGCTCCCACTCCCTTCCGGGTAGGAGCTGTCTGGGAAGGAGAGGGGTAATCCTCAGGGCAGTCCCAGAGCAAGCCAGGCCCGGCGGAGTGTGAACAACGCGCGGCCATCTCTCAAACTTCTAACAATCATTAGGATCCCACCAGTGCATACCAGCTGGGTGTGAGCGCACAGGTGTACATTTCTAAAAAGGTTACGAAATCCAGTTTAGAATGATGGGCGTGTGGCCTCCCCATCTCAACCAATAGATGGGCTCATTACCAAGGGACTCCCAGCACCGCCACCAGCATCAGCCCCGGAGAAAAAGCAGACCCAACAGAAGCCTCTCCTCAGAGGTCAGCGCCCCCTCCAGCTGACCTGGGCAGAGAGAACTGCCTTCTGATGTAACCAGTCCAGCGCAAATCCTCTACTTCCTCTTTGCCCCTCATCAGAAACAAGAAAAGGGCAGCAGGAAAGGACACAAAGAGAAGAGGCAGAGGACACAGCAGGACACACAGAAAGGCCCAGTGTGCCCCGCAGAACTCGGAAGAAAGCAGCCCTGGCACGTTTCCAAAAACCACCATAGCCCACCATCCTGTGCAACTTAGTGAGGCTCCAACTTAACTACTGAGGTCTTTTTGTTTTTTAAGATTTACTTATTTATTTGAAAGTCAGAGTTACAGAGAGAGAGAAGGAGAGGGAGGGGAGGGAGAGGAGGAGAGGAGGGGAAGAGGAGGGGGAGGGGGAGGGAGAGGTCTTCCATCCGCTTGTTCACTCCCCAGTTGGCCACAATGGCTGGAGCTGAGCCCATCCCAAGGCAGGAGCCAGGAGCTTCTTCTGGGTCTCCCATGCAGCTGCAGGGGCCCAAGGACTTGGGCCATCTTCTACTGCTTTCCCAGGCCATAGCAGAGAGCTGGATCTGAAGTAGAGCAGCCAGGACTCGAACCAGCGCCCATGTAGAATGCCAGCACTGCAGGCAGTGGCTTTACCTGCTACACCACAGTGCCGGCCTCACTACTGATGTCTTAACAGCATGAATCTGTAAGATCCAGAAAAACACACCGTAGGAACAGAAACCAGGCAAGCTTGTTAAAAGCAGGCCTTTTAGGAGAAGTGGGTAGTAATGCCGTAACTCTTCTAGCAATGATTCCTTATAATTCTTTTCTTTAGTTTAGGAAATGTTCACCCCTCACTAGCTCTTTCGCTTTCGTTGTTGTTCCGTTCATTGTATTATAGACCTTTTTGGAAATGCCCCACACTTTTGTCCTGCTGCTGTGTCAATGTGTTCTCTCTGTTCTTCAGATTAGTTTTTACTGGCTCAACGAGTTCAATGATTCTGTCATCTCTGTCCTGCTCTTAAACTCATCCCATAAAGATTTTATGTCTGCCAGCTTTTCTTTTCTGTCATTTCTCCGCTGAGACTCTGTAGCTGTTCCTCACGACATCCCTAGTGTGGAATGGAGTGATACGGAAGTCCCAGCTGCTTTAACCCTTGGCAGCCAAGCCCAACACCCACATCCACCCAGTGAGGGTCCACCTCCACCTGTGTGTCCCTCGGGAAGAGGCCACAGTTTCCTGTTTCTTCTTTCTCTGAGCAGTGTCAGGGGCCACCTGGACACCACAGCAAGCCTGGACCGTCCACTGCTCCATTACTGTCCATCTTGCTTCCTGTGTCAGTGGCCAGTTGACAGGGCTGTCCCATCAGAGCACGGGCTGGTGACTGGGACAGACCGTACTGCTCTCCGCACCCTCTCCCCCCGCCTGCACTGCTTCTTCATGTCCCAACTGCTGCGCCGGTCTTGCTCTGCGTCTTCTGGTGACACAGGCCACAAACACTCAGGCCACCCCCAGGCAAGAAGCTAAACAAGACGTTCACCGTGTGACTGCAAATAAACTGCCCTCCAGAATCGACTGTGCTAACGCTCCAGGGCGGGCAGGCAGCTGGCCGCTTTACCCTGACCTGTAACTCACATTAGCTGAATGAACACAGGGTAAGGAATCTGGTATTCATGCTGGATTTACCCTGGGTACAGCTTAAAAACAAAAGAGGAAATCAGTAACTTTATCTCATTTATTCAAATTACCGAAGTGAAATTTTTGAGACTTCTTCATGGAAATGGAAAAGTACACACTGCTCAAACTTCTCTCTAAAGGGACTACGATATTTTTCACTATACTTCAAACTGTCCTGTGCATATGACACACATGAAGCAACAAACCATCAGCAGGAAAAGAATCACCATAGTTAAAGCAGGAGCAGGAAAAAACAAGTTAACAGGAAGCAGACAAAAACAATTTTTAAAAAGTAAAAATGGGGGCCAACACTGTGGCGTGGGAAAAGCTGCCTCCTGCATTGCTGGCATCCCATATGGGTGCAGATTTGAGTCCCACCAGCTCTACTTCTGATCCAGCTCTCTGCTATGGCCTGGGAAAGCAGTGGAAGATGGCCCAAGTCCTTGGGCCCCTGCACCTACGTGGGAGACCGGGAGGAGGCTTCTCACTCCCAGTTTCCGATCGGTGCAGCTCCAGCCGTTGTGGCCATTTGGGGCGTGAACCAGCAGATGGAAAACCTCTCTCTCTCTGCCTCTGCCTCTCTGTAACTCTGCCTTTCAAATAATCTTTGAAAAAAAAAATAAGAAGAAAAAAAGTTAAAATGGCAACTCAAAACGTAGCTTCTGAGATTGAGAACTGGGCAAAAATTATAAAGACATTTATAAGGATACAAATACCATGCTCATTTAACGTTATCATTTTGTTAGTATTGTTAGATGCTGAAGACAGAGATGAAAATATAACTAAGCCCCTGTCTTTACAGAGCTTAAAATCCAGTGAACAGAAAGACAAGAAATTAGTCCTTTCCAACCTGGGCCCGGCAGGAAGGTAGCAAGAGGAAGGGCCGCTCTGCCATGGACGAAGTGGTGACTGGGAATGCACACCAACATTCACACGAGCACCCATGGCATGGGCTTCAGGGAGCACGCCTCTCAGGCACTCAGAGAGACCCCGAAGTTTGCCATTGGGAGATGGGGACTCCAGGTGTGCAACTGACACCAGGCTCAACAGAGCTGTCCGGGCCGACGGATAGGAAACGTCCCACCAGCACCCGCATGAGGGTCCAGAAAGCACAATGAGGATGAGGAGTCCCTGGCTCTGCACTTTGGTCACCTCCGTCCCTATCACCACCCTCAAACACCTACGGTCACTGTGCCTGAGAACTAACTGCCAGCTGCAGAAAAGAAATTAGACATATAACACGGGAAGGCCAGGAAGATACAACAGAAGTACACTAACTTTCTATTGCAGTTATGACAAACTACCACAAACCTACTGCCTTAACACAACAAAAAGAAGCTTCTTTAAAGCAGGTCTGTAAGTCAGAAACCTAGCGAATCTCACTGAGCTGAAAACGAAGGTGTCAGTAGCACTACATTTTTCTCTGGGTCCCATTAGAAAGTCTGTTTCCCTGCTGTTTCCTGTAGTTTCTGGAGGAAACCTGTATTCCTTGGGTAGGCCCATTCTCCAGGTTCAAAGCTAGCAAGATCTTGTTTCCTCCCCATCCCTCGCTCTCACTCTGGACTGGCCCATCTGATAATCCACAACAGTCTTCCCACCTCAAGGTCCTATCTGTGAAGTGCCTTCTGCCATGCAAAGTAAAACAGCCACAGGGTCCAAGGAGAAGGACATAGATGGCTCTGGGAGGACACTGGCCTGTCTACAACAGGAAGTATCACAAGAGAGTTAATAAACGTGAAACAAGTAAGGTATTTCTGGCCAGCAAAGGAATGACAAAGTTCATGAACAGTGTCACACAAGAACTTCAGTTCTATCTTCAAGGACTCATACCAATGATAGGGAAAACACAGGGTGAGTTATACAGGGGGCTGTATAACTTTCCAGACAAAATGAAGCGCATGTGCAAATAAACATACACATGTACATAAAACTTCATTAAATATTCAGAAAACTGCTACAAGTTTGGAAGAAAAAGTGATGACTAGGTAGGTACGTGATAGCAACAGGAGATAAGATCTGAAAGTAAAAAGAAATAGTTACAAACTGTTAAGGAATTCAAACCTTATTCGAGATGGGAATGGGAAACCATTAGAAGTCCGTAAGCACGGGCAGGCGGTGTGACTCAGCTAGAACGGCTGCTCATACCTGAGTGCCAGCTCAAGCCCCATCCAGCCCACTTCCAACCCAGCCTTCTGCTCCTGGGATTCTGGCACCCACGTGGGAGACCCGGATGGCTGCTGCCTTCAGCCCGGCTCAGTGCAAGCATCTGGGGAGTCAATCAGTGAATGAAGACCTAGATATATCTCAATATTTCTATCTGTAACTCAATCTCCCTCTCTTTCCCCTACCCCCACTCTGCCTTTTAAATAAATAAATAAACCTTTTTAAAAAATCTGTAAGCATTAAAATTGCAGGACACATAAGCCTAAGAAAGTAATTTCTATCCATAAGGTAAAAATAGATTTGAAAATGTTGTTGAGTAGGAAGTTGAGAGACTACTCACTAGTCCTTAAAAACTGTAATGGACAGGAAGTGCAGCCGGTACTGTGGCACAGAGGATTAAAGCCCCTGCCTAAAGTGTCGGCATCCCACATGGGCGCCGGTTCAAGTCCTGGCTGCTCTACTTCCCATCCAGCTCTCTGCTATGGCCTGGGAAAGCAGCAGAAGAGGGCCCAAGGACCCACTTGGGAGACCCAGAAGAAGCTTCTGGCTCCTGGCTTCAGATCGGCTCCAGCCACTGTCGCCATTTAGGGAGTGAACCAGTGGATGGAAGACCTGTCTGTGTGTGTGTGTGTCTACCTCTTTCTCTAACTCTTTCAAAATAAAATAAAAATAAATCTTTAAAAAAAATAAAAAGGACAGGAAGTATAAACACGAGAGATAGGAATGGAGAGAGATGTGAAAGGGAGCACAGCCAGACCTTAGTGCTCTGATACACTCGGAAATAAAGAACAAGGCAGGGGCTCAGAGCACTGCTACCTCATCTACATGCATGATGGCACTACTAAGAAAATAAGGTGAGCAGGTAGTACTCGCAGGGGAATACAAGGAGTTACATTCTAGATATGCTCCTCTGTAACAGATGGCTCCTACGGATCTAAAGTTACAAGAAAGCCTGGGTTAACCACACCGTTGGGAATCATCGGCACACAGGTAACAATGTAAACCTTAAGGTAGAAAAAACTGCCTAGACAAGAACACACAGACTCCAAGGAAAATGAGTATTTAGAAAGAAGCCGCGGGGCAGGCACTGTGGCCCAGTGGGTTAGGCGGCTGCTAGAAAAACCACACTGCCTATCGGAGCGCCGGGCATTCCGTGTGCCCTCTGCTTCCCGCTGCTCCACTCCTGGGAAGCCACAGACAACGACACCAGCAGATGGCTCCCTGCTACCCACACGGAGACCTGGGAGGAGCTCCTGGCCCTGGTTTTGGCCTGGCCCAGCCCTGGTTGTTCCAGGTATTCAGGGAGTGAACCAGCAGGTGAAAGATCGCCATCTCTCCTCGCTCTCTCTCCTCTGTCTCTCTTCTCTCTCTGTGCAATAAATTAAAAAAAAAAAAAAAAATAGAAGCCAGAGAAGTGGAGGAACAGGAGACTGCTATGACAGAAGCCGTTGAGGGGGAGACAATTCTGACAGCACAGCAAGGTTGGATTGATGCTGGGAAACAATAATGGCTTCGAGTCACTATAGAAAATTTTAAAAAGTAATCCATGCTAGGAAGAGACATTTGTCCAAAATTGTAAAATAAAATTTTGAGCAGAAAAAACTGTTCTGAAAACCAATGATTAAAAATGATTTCTTTAAATTTCAAGGCAGCAAAGAATGTGTCTAACATATATCAGGTACTTCAAAATCAAATATTTTTTAAAACAATCATTCTAAAAAGACTGTACTTATGATATTAAAAACCTAGACATAGTTTGTGTAACATTGAGAATGATATATAGATTAAAGCTATGGGAACTAGACAGCAGGTGCAAACTCACATAATATGAAGTAATAAGAATTAAAATACAGACAGAACATTCCGTGCACACATAGTAAAACGCAAAAAAGAAGAAAAAGGACTCAAATGTTCACAGTGACTATTCCTGGAAAGTGCAATTATGATCATTTTTATTTTTATTTTTCTAATTCATATTCTAAAATTTCCACAAGTTAAATTCTACACAACAAGTAATATTTCTAAAAATCAGGAAAAAGATGATGCCTTTAAGGATACTTGAAAATGTCTTCTTTCCAACTGCTTACGGCAGATGCATCACCCCTGGACCTACTCCTTCGTGGCAAACACTCAAACCTCTCTTCAAGGAGGTTTGGCTGAGAAGGGCTCAACAGGGCTTTCATTACAATCAAGCAATGCAGTGTAGCCCCCATCCAAAGTCCCACCCAGGGCTGGAGTTCTGTAACGAAGACAGTCACAGTTAATCAAAGAACCCAAAGCAAAGACAAATCATTTGGTTGATTACCATGCAGCAGACGGGCTAGACCCAAGGAAACAGCCGTGTCCGAGTGGAAAGGGGCACACAGATGATCCAAGGAGTCAAGGCTAGGACACCCCGGCGCCGAGAGGGCCATCTCCGCCTGTGCCTGCAGCAGCGCGGCTCAGCACACAGCGCCCCCAGAGAAACGGAGGAGAGGCCTCTCTTCTAAAAAACTCCCAACGGCTTTCCCCACCCTTGGCTTTAAAAAGACCAAGGATGTGCTTCCTTTAATTTTTTTTATCCTCCAATGCTTGGCCCTCAATAGCAGAGAGAAAGATCACCTGGTCTCGTGTCAAACAGACCTAGACTAGAATCCTAGACGTGTTGTACTGGTTTTGGCCAAGTTACTTTTCAAGACTGAAGAATGCAGATGGGGTCTATGGTGATTCATTTGGCCCCGCTAAGCTTCAGGCTCCTGGCCAACAAGAAGGGAATCAGATTCCCTTCTTACACTGTTAGAAGGGTTAATGAAGAAAATGTAGGGGCCGGTGCTACGGCACAGGTTAATCTTCCGTCTGCAGCGCCAGCATCCCATATGGATGCCAGTTCTAGTCCCAGATGCTCCTCTTCCGATCCAGCTCTCTGTTGTGGCCTGGGAAAGCAGAAGAGGGTGCAAGTTTTGGGCCCCTGCACCCACATGGGAGACCGGGAAAGCTCCTGGCCCCCTTGGATCAGCCCAGCTCCGGCCATTGCAGCCATTTGGGGTGTGAATCAGCTGACGGAAGACTGAACTTTCAGGTGCTCCCTCTTCCTGTCTGCAACTCTACCTCTCAAATAAGTAAAATTTAAAAAGAAAGAAAAAGAAAATGTAGAATGCCCAGCTATAGGCAGTGGGTGGCACACAGCAGAAAATAAACCATAGTTATTATTGCACAGCATCGAACAGATTGACACTACTCCGCAGTGCCATGGCCTCATGGAACCTTCAGAGAAGCAGAGAGCTTAACCAGAGCTCACGGCCGTCCAAGCCAAGCAGCCCCACTGCGGAGCGAACAGCTGCTGACAAGAGCTGTAAGCAAACAGAGCTGGGACTGTCCTGAAGGCTCTTGAGGTCCTTATGATTTGGATTCTGACTAAGGCATGGTCAGGAATTGTTCTCATCTCTAATGCCTTATTAACAGCCATCCTCCTCAATCCAGAGCAGAGGGGCCTCTGACCAGTGTATTTATCCAAGTGCAAAGCAATTAAACTCTGTGCTTACAACAAGAAGGATGAACCCAACAAAAGCGGAGAGAGCGAAGTCAGAGAGGGTATAATGCTCTACTCCCAAAATGAGTTGAATCTTGGGAAACTGCCATGGACTATAGCAGGGCCTCTGTTTTTCTAATTTTGTTTGAGGGAAGACAAATAAGTAGCTCCGAGACCTACTGCTCAGTGTGCCTGTGAACAAAGATGTACATAAAACAGCTCCTTGTCTATTTTACTTCCTCCATTTCTGTCAAGGACAATGAGTTTCAGAGTATACAACATCGAATAAATAACAGCAAATAAAGACAGTCTACTTAAATATACACATTGTTGGAGCATCTGGTTTAAAGGAGTTTGTCCCGGGTAGGAAAGAGGTATCTCCTGAGTTATGAAACATTTAAAAATAAAAAGGGGGGGCCAGCACTGTGGCGCAGCGGGTTAATGCCCTGGCCTAAAGCGCCGGCATCCCATATGGGCGCCGGTTCGATACCCGGCTGCTCTACTTCCGATCCAGCTCTCTGCTATGGCCTGGGAAGGCAGTGGAGGATGGCCCAAGTCCTTGGGCCCCTGCACCTGCATGGGAGACCTGGAAGAAGCTCCTGGCTCCTGGCTTCAGATAGGCGCAGCTAGACAGTTGCAGCCAACTAGGGAATGAACCATCGGATGGAGGACCTCTCTCTCTCTCTCTCTCTCTCTCTCTCTCTCTCTCTCTCTCTCTGTAACTCTGACTTTCAAACGAATAAATACATCTTTAAAAATAAATAAATAAAAGGGACAGGCATTTGGCCTAGCAATGCAGACACTGCTTGGGTCACCAGCATCCCGATTCTGAGGACTCAGCTTGATTTCCATCGCCATTCCTGCTTCCAGCTGCAGATAAGGTGCAGCATGGCAGGCAGCAGGGTCCCTGCAACCCTCCCAGAAGGCCTCAACTGGCCCAGCCCTGGCCCTTGTGGGCATTTGAGGAGTGAGCCAGCAGATGGAAGATCTGTCTCTCTGCCTCTGAAATAAACTTTTTTACTCATATTTTAATATATTTATTTATTTGAAAAGCAGAGTGATAGTGATCTTCCGTCTGCTGGTTAACTCCACAAATGGCCACAAAAGCCACAGCTGGTCCAAGACAAAGCCAGGAGCCTGGAGATCCATCCAGGTCTCCCACAAGAGTGGAAGGGGCCTACGTTCTTAAGCCATCGTCCACTGCCTCCCTAGGCACATCTGCAGGGAGCTGGATCAGAGCAGGACAGCGAGGACTCCAATCAGCACTCCAACATGCCAGGATGCCAGTGTCACAGGCAGCAGTTTAGCTCACCGTGCCACAACACTGGCCCCAACAAACTTCTTTTTAAAAAAATAAAAGATTATAAAGGGACAGCTGTAGTTTATAGTATCTGTAACATATTGTGTTTTTTGTCAATATCTGACACAAATTTTTTAAGGATGCTTTATGAGCCTTAGGGAGCAATAAGCTAAAAGCTCAGCATAGGAGAGGGCACTGTGGTGCAATGTCGAGCCACTGCTCAGAACACCCACACCTCCTACTGGAGTGCCTGGGTCCAAGCCCCTCCTCTGATTCAGGCATCAAGTGAGCCTGCACTCTGACACTCCGTGACAGCACACCAAGGAGCAGATAGCAAGCGGCCTATGACTTTGGTGGCCGTAATCTACTCAACACCAGTAAGATGACAGGTCCAGACAGGGATGATGTGGCTCATTCTCTTTTTTCTTTTAATTTCTATTTATTTACTTTCATTTTATTTGAAAGGCAGAGAGAGAGACAGACAGAGAAATCCTAACCCATTGGTTCAGTCTCCAAATGCCTGTTAACAGTTAGGGTAAGGCCAGACCAAAGCCAGGAAGGAGCCTAGAACCCAACCCATGTGGTTGACAGGCACCCAAACACTTGGGCATCATCAGCTTCCCCAACAGTACACATTAGCAGGAAGTTGGACTGAAAGTGAAGCCAGAGGGCCAGCGCTGTAACGTAGCAGGTAAAGCCACTGCTTGCAGTGCCAGCATCCCATATGGGCACTGGTTCAAGACCTGGCTGCTCCTCTTCCAATCCAGCTCTCTGCTACGGCCTGGGAAAGCAGTCAAAGATGGCTCAAGACCTTGGGCCCCTGCACCCGCATGGGAAACCCAGAGGAAGCTCCTGGCTTTGGATCAGTGCAGCTCCGGCCACTGTGGTCAACTGGGGAGTGAACCAGTGGATGGACGACTTCTCTCCCTCCCTCCCCCTCTCCCTTTCTCTCTGTCTCTCCTTCTCTGTGTAACTCTTTCAAATAAATAAATAAATCTTTAATTTAAAAAAAAAAAAAAGTGAAGCCAGAAGACAGACCCAGGGACTCAACATAGTATGCGGGTGTCCAAGCGGCATCTCAGCCGCTGTGCCGAACGCTGCCCCGTGGCTCAGTTTCTTGCTGCCTCCGGAAAGGCCATACGAGAAAAGCATGAAGTGTAAGTGACTCAGGATTAGTGCTAAGGTCACGTCAGAACAGACAACATCCAGACAGTGCATGGTTTCTTTCTGGGATATAGAAAATGTTCAAAAAAGTGTTTGTGGTGATGGCTGCAGAACTCTGGGTATAATAAAAGTCACAGACCTGCATACTTCAGAAGGTGAGTTCTATGGGATGCAAAGTGTATCCCAATAAAATTATTTTTAAAGTTAAAAATTAAGGGTCAAGGGGCCAGCGCCATGGCACAGTAGGTTAATCCACCGCCTGTGGCGCCGACCTCCCATCTGGGCACCAGTTCTAGTCCCGGGTGCTTCTCTTCCAATCCAGCTCTCTGCTATGACCTGGGAAAGCAGTGGAAGATGGCCCAAGTCCTTGGGCCCCTGCACCCATGTGGGAGACCGGGAGGAAGCTCTGGCTCCTAGCTTCGTATCAGTGCAGCTCCAGCTGTTGCAGCCATTTGGGGAGTGAACCAACAGAAGGAAGACCTTTCTCTCTGTCTCTCCCTCTCATTGTCTGTAACTCTGCCTCTCAAATAAATAAACAAAATATTTAAAAAAATAAAATCTTTTAAAAAATAATAATAAGGGTCAAACCCAGATCCACAACCCTTCCATTTTACCAATTTTTTTTAAAAAACAGCAAGTCCATTATTTTAAAAAGTAAATCAGAGGTCATTTTCTGACTACATATTCCCTTTCTTTTCATTTACCTACTGTTCAATTTCTTCCTTAAAGCTCAGAAGGCAATATGAACAGTAAGGCCTGTCAAGCAGCACAAGAAAACCAGTGCTGTTATGGAAACTATGGCCCAGGTCTTCCTGCCCACACACTTGATTTGGCACTAACGCTGTTCCAAAACAAAAATGGAGCCTCACTTACCTGACGTGCATTTCCAAAGGTATGACCAACTTCTATGGTCCACACACACATTATCCAGTGCATGCTTCCAGACCCACGTCAGGGTCAGCCCACACCAGCAGGGTTCTATCTCCCCTATCAGAGAGCTACTTCTGCGACCTCTGATTACATACAGATGACACAGTCATTCAACTACGTAATAATGGAGTTCATGCTACAGGCTAGGACAGGCGCTGGGAAGACAAAGTTGAGCCCACAGTGTGCACAGTCTGCAGAGGACCAAAATGCAATTATCACACATGGAAGCGGAAAAAGGCAACAACCCTACAACCGTGAGGTATATGGTTCTGTGAAAACCAGTAGGGTGGGGGGCTCATCTGATTAAGGAGGTTAAGGAAAAGCTTCCCTGAGGAAGTCAGGTTGTGGGCTGAGAAGCCAACAGGCAAAGAAAGATCTCATCTTACAGCAGAATGGAGTAAGTGAGCATGATGGCTGAAGCAGAGAACAGAGGTGCGAACACCGTAGGGGAGGCTGGAAAGCACCCCTGATGACGATCCTGTCCACACTTCAGTCTTACTCTAAGAGAACAAAAGTCACAATCAGATTCCAGGAGGATCACCTGTTTTATTAATTATTAGTTATCAGACTGCAAATGTACTCAATTACTAAGTGGACCATTTAGAGCAGGTATCAAGAGACACAGTGATAACCGCTAATAAACCTAGCTGGAGTTTAATGGGTACTAGGCTCTGTTAAAAGAGTTCTTGGTTTTGTTTTTTTTTTTTTTTTTTTTGGGGGGGGGTAGCATTGTGCCGTACTGGGTGAGGCTGCCACCTGCAATGCAGGTATCCCATTTGGGCGTTGGTTCAAGTTCCAGCTGTTCCCATTTCAAATGGCTTCCTGTTAATACACCTAGGAAAGCAGCAGAGGATGGCTCAAATGCTTCAGCCTCTGCACCCACGTGGGAGACGTGGAAGAAGCTCCTGGATCCTGTCTGGCCCAGCCCCAGCTGTTGTGGCCATCTGGGGAGTGAACCAGCAGATGAAGATCAATTGATCTCAGTCTCTCTCTCTCTCTCTCTCTCTCTCTCTCTCTCTCTGTGTGTGTGTGTGTGTGTGTCTCCCTCTCTCTGGGTCACTCCCTGCTGGGTGGGGCAAAGGTTTTACAGTAAGAAATCATTTGACTTTCTCAACAGCCATAAAGGTTATTTCCATTTTACAGAGGTACAAAGTCACATGGCTGGTAGGGGGCAACTAGTAAGGAATGAACAGAGAACGGCTCGGCACCCAGCCATCCTGCTTTGAATCCCTGCCCTGCGTCACCACGCCACGCTGCTTCTCACAGTGCACGGAGAGAAACCCAGATATTACTGACTCAGCACACAGTTATACAAAGTTTACTGACAGATTTTAAATTAGATCATCTTCATCAAAGCCTGAGCATCAGGACGGGCTGAGCAAGGTAGTGAGAAAGGAAAAGCCCGCCTGGCTGGCCACAGAGCGCCCTGCTAATCCAACAGTCTCTCTGCACCTCACTCCGTCTCAATCACTGCTTACGCACACACCCTTGGCCAACACCAACTCCCCAGTCCTGACTTTCTCCCTTAGTCCACACCTGCCAAGTGCCAACCAGACAACCTGGAGCCAGAGGTGTTGAGCACCTGCTGTCTTCCACCAGGGCTGGGAAACCTTCCTGCCAAGAGCCACTTGAATATCTATAGCATCATTCACAGGACATACAGAATTATCAACTTAAAAATTAGCCTGCTATGAACTGAATTTCAAGCCCCACCTGTGGTTGCCCTGGTAGGACCAGATCAAATGATTCTACCAGCTGGACGTACCCATTCATAGTGTCACCTCCTGCTCTGTGTCACTGCTTCCTTCTCCTTCCTGTCCCCTAGGAATTTCAACAAGCCCCACTGCCTCTACCTCCATCCTTGGAGCCCAAGCCTTCCCCCTCACCCTGGACCACAGCTTCCCCTGTTCCAGGTGCTTTTAGAAATGCCCTCCACAATGGCACAAGGTTGAAGCCCCCCTACAACTCAGATATGACATGTGAGCCAATTCTCTCACCAAATCATCCATGAGAAATATTCCTGACAGTCTTCATAGTAAGGCCAACACCCTACTCCCAAATTATCTGCTATTTTCGGAGGCTCACAACTATAGCAATACCAGGCTACTCACTAACTTCAGTCCTTGTGCAACTAAGTGAAAAATGGAAAGAAATTTGAGGTACATTGCATTATACGGAGACAATACAAGCTCTCTCCTTCCTCACCTTAATTTAAGTAATGAGTTTACTTATAGACTACTTTCCCAGCCAGATGCTTTTCTTCGTAAGTACTACGACACAGACAAATCGCTGTGCCATGGAGCCCACAGGAAGATGAAACTGAATGAATGCTCATCAGGGCACACTGGCACAGAAACCGCTTCCACAATATGACAAGCAGGTAAGAGACCAATTAAACGACATTTCAGGAAACTGAATATCCTACTGCAGTTCCTGGTTAAATCATTTTGTGTCAATGGTTATTAAAACTCCTACGATTCCATTTCCTTTTCTGTCTCTAAAATTAGAATATCAGCCCAATAACTCGTGAGAATAACATCACAACCTATGGCTCACACTGTGACCCCTGGAGACAGGAGGCCCCTTTCAATGAGAAGGTGCCAGTGGTACACTCTTTTCCTTGCCATTGTAGGCTCTCAAAAACAATGCCCACAACTGCTAACTGATCATCCACCAGAGCCATCCAGCTATTTTAAAAACATAAATAATCCTAAGAAGGACCATTCCGAACAACTGTTTTGATCAGCTAGTTTTCCAGGACTTATCAGAAATCAGAAGATTAAGGGCTTTCTTGCAGAGAATGCACATGAGGGTGGGGGAAGGGACCTGGTCAAGTCAGAACTCTGTACCCCAGGAGACACATGACAGTAGATGGAGAAACAACACGCATGACCCTGTGCAACCTCGTCCTGCCTTAACTTCCGCAGCTGCGGAACAGATTTCACAACCACTCTGAGGACTGTGCCACACAAAGAACTGACAACCTCTGTGGACACGCAATTCTCGGGAACCACCAAGGACAGAGGGCGGGAGTACTGCTGGAGTGCTGGGGTTAACCTCACACAAGTTTATCACAGCAGAGCCCCTGGCCCCACAGCCCTCTGAAGAGATCCTGCTGTCCATCCTAGACAGCCCAGAGGGACTACGCTCCCTTGGCAGCTGAGTCAGTAACGGCTTTTCTTCCTAATTGCTCTAAAAACGTGAAAAGCAAAAAATGCCATCGATGCAAAGATTTTACTCCAAACACTGGCACTGAAGTAAAAAAAAAAAAAGAAAACATTTCACTTTTTATCTCCACTAGGATTTCATTTCTCCAGCTCATAAATCGCCTTTTACGTTCTTCACCAGGATTCTCCGGTCTACACTCACTGAAGTGACCACTGGGAGCTGCCACCTCGGGTTATTTTCTGCTGTGTTTGTTGGCATGAGCCTAACCGGGCAGTGCAAACCTCCACACTGGCCTGAGTTCTGTCAGGAATAATGCGATTCATATCACCAAGAGCGACTCAAGAGGAAAGCCTAAATCACTAACAGAGCAGGTTAACACGGAGCTCTGCTTTACAACGGTCCAGAGTCCAGACACCCACCTTCCTCTGTGCTCATTGAAGTCCCAAGCCTTAGCCTGAATCATTAGGAGAAAAATTTCTGCCAGAATGTCAACTGGAAAAAAAAAATGCTGGATTCCTGCACAAACCCATGAACCACCTTTGTTTTTAAAAAGGATGCTATGGCAACAAGATATGCAACAGATTAGACAGAACATGCCATGCTACGTGACAGAGTGAGGGCACGGAAAGTTTTGACTGTCAAGACTTTTACAGTCCTAAATGCCTCCGAAACAAAGGAGGAAACACAATGCTCTAGGATCACAAATCTACACAAACACACACACCATAACACACCACTCACATCCACAACACACACCACACTCATACACACAACATACACATGCACACTCTCATACATACCACACACAACACACCACACTCACACACACAACATATACATACACTCTCATACATACATACCACACACCATAACACACCACTCACACAAACTGCACATCCACAACACACACTCATCAGACACACACACCACATACACACACCATACTCATACACACAACATACACATACATACCACACACAACACACCACACTCATACACACAACATACACACCAAACACACATTCATCATGCACATACCACTCACTCCTACACAACATCCATCGCGCACACACACACACACACACACACTGGACATGAAGAGGACACTGCAAGCAATGCTCCTCACCCACTGACAGAAACGCGAAGGTCTGAGGATCTGGACTTTGGTGTGTACTTGTCCCTGTGACAGGTACTATGTGACCACATCACCAAAACCTATTTCTACTAACACAAAACATAAGAATGGCCAAGAGACCACAAAAGGAGCCTTGCTGAGGGGTGGCCTATTTTACAAATGAACATAACGACTGGCTGGCCTTGAAATCTACAGCTACATTTCTGATGAAATCAATCTAATTCAAGGAATTTTCCTTATTAAAAATCTAAGCTCATCTCCATCTTTCCATTCCAATAAAGGCCAAAGTTAAACCAATGGCCTCAGAGTTGAAAACATGGAACAGGACATGAGGGGATCACAAATGCTCTGACAGAGAACAGAAGGGAGCCACAGGTGCCGGGAAAGGCAGGACAACAGCTTCACTCCTCCTCTTCCCTGGCCTTCCCCTTCTTCTTCTCACATAAAGACTTATTATTTATTTTATTTGGAAGGCAGAGAGAGAGAGAGAGAGAGCGAGAGAGCGAGAGAGAGAGAGAGCGCGTGCGCGTGCGCCCAAAGAGACAGCGATCTCCCATCTCTGCTGATTTACTTCCCAAGTGACCACAACAGTCGGGGCTAGGCCAGCCCGAAGCCAGCAACTTGGAACCCCACCCAGGTCTCCCATGTGGGTGGCAGGGAACCAAAACTTAGGACACCTTCCACTGCTTTCCCAGGCACATTGGCGGGGAGCTGGTTTGGAAGAGGAGCAACAGGAACTCAACAGTGATACCAGTCTCAAAGTTCTGGGGGTGTCCTCTTAAAAGGTAATCAAGCGAGTGAGCAAGAGCTCCCTCCAGCAACTCAAGGCCCAAGACAACTGCTGTCCCTCCCTCTCCCCTAGTCCAGCCAGAGGTGGGGACTCTACTCACTGGCACACAGCAGCACAGCTCTGAGGAAAAAGGCTTTCTAAATGCCTGTTCAACAACAGCACTAGAACAAGCATCTATCAAAATCCAAAATGCAAAACCGTGAACTTAGACCCTCTGCTCACATCGTACACAAAATTAACCGAATTATGGATAAAAACATAAGAACCAAACCTATGAAAGTTTCAGAAAAGAAAGTCTTTGTGACCTTGGGTAAGGCAAAAATCTCTCAGATTTGATATCAAATGCATGATCTATAAAAGAAAACAAGATAAACTCGACTTCAACAAAATTTATAGCTTTTGCTCTTCAAAAGATACAATCAAGAAAATGAAAAGACCTGTCAGAAATAAGGAGAAAATATTTAGAAATCACTGATCTGATAATGAACCTCTATGTAGAATTAAAAGTATAAGCAAAGGCTAATAACAACGAAAAATTTTAATAGGCAAAAGGGTTCAATAGCTATGTCATCACCAAAGAAATTAAACAAATGGCAAGTAAAGCACAGAAAACAATGCTTTATCATCAATCACAACTGACACACACTGAGCAGAATGGCTGTGATGAAATAGACTAAGGCTACCAAAGACCCGTAAAAAGGCAGCAGCAAGACCGGGATCCACCTGCCCTGACAGTGCAAATGTCAACTGCAGAGCCCAGCAATCCCACTCCAAAACACACAGATGTGAAGACAGAACCAACACAGGCCTGAGCAGGACGTGCAAACCTTCCCATGGCATCAGACCCTGGGCTGAGATCTTACACACGCGGCAGCACCACTTGCTATGAAACTGCTGGCTCCTGGAAGTGCTCCCTCAGCCCCTTCAGTGAAACTCATGTGCACCACTTAAAACCACTCCGGAATTCTTATTTTAAATTTCCATCACATTAATCAGGAGTGGGAACACATTTTTCTGTCATCGGTCATTTGGGTACTTATAACATCATTCAAGGGCCATACAAAATCATCAACTTAAAAAGATTAACCTGCTATAGGGGCCAGCATTGTGGCATAGCAAGTAAAGCCACAGCCTCCAACACTTGCATCCCACAAAGGACAAGTTTGTGTCCCAGCTGCTCCACTTCTGATCCAGCACCCTGCTAATGTGCCTGGGAAGGCAGCAAAGATGGCCCAAGTGCTTGGGTCCATGCACCCATGTGGGAGACCTGGAAGAAGCTCCAGGTGCCTGATTGTGGCCTGGCCCATGGCAGCCATTTAGGGAGTGAAACAGCAGATGGAGGATCTCTCTCTCTAACTCTGTCTAAAACTCTGCCTTTCAAATAAATAAATAAATCTTTTTTTAAAAAATTAGCCTGCTGGCTGGCGTCATGGCTTAGCAGGCTAATCCTCCGCCTTGCGGCACCAGCACACCGGGTTCTAGTCCCGGTCGGGGCGCCAGATTCTGTCCCGGTAGCCCCTCTTCCAAGCCAGCTCTCTGCTGTGGCCCGGGAAGGCAGTGGAGGATGGCCCAAGTGCTTGGGCCCTGAACCCACATGGGAGACCAGGAGAAGCACCTGGCTCCTGGCTTCGGATCAGCACAATGCGCTGGCCGCAGCAGCCATTGGAGGGTGAACCAACGGCAAAAAGGAAGACCTTTCTCTCTGTCTCTCTTTCTCTCACTGTCCACTCTGCCTGTCAAAAAAAAAAAAAAAATTAGCCTGCTATAGATTTATTGAATTTTGAGTCCCACCTGCCGTTGGCAAGATCAGACCAAATGATTTAAGGGTCCTTGTACAGCGTGTGCTGGGACGTTCCCCATCCCTGCACTACGTCATTCCCAAAGTACTCCCTGGCTCCCGAACGTCCTTCTTACTTTAGTAGAGGCCAGGAAAAGAGACAGGATACGTGTTCAAGCTGCACACATGGTCAGCTGGCTGGATGGCTCTGACAGAGCAGCTCTCACAGGAAAAGGCAGTGTGAGAGCAAGCTCCAGGGCGCCTCCCTGCTGGCCTCCCTGGCTTCGCACACCCTCATGTTCTTTCGGTTACCAGACAGTCCTCAAGTGTGAGGACACAGATTGTTTAATTAAAGATTCACACACACAACACCACACTTAACACTCTCCACTGATGAACACAGGGAGAAGGAAGATCTTTCATCTATATGACAACTGCCTTCTATGAGTTAGTATCTGCTCTGTGGTACCAAAGTCAGGGTCCTCCTGGGTAGAACTCAGAATTTACAGTTACGGTAACAGCAGCACTCAGAACATGTAAATTATTTCCAGGAAAAGAAATTTCTAAATTAGGAAAAATTGTTCATGCATGAAACAATAAACAAGCAACTACTGCTGTAGGAACAAGTCTCTAACCTGTTAGCTACCTGACAACCTGCCAATCACAGTCAGAGAAAAGGCAGAGGGAAGAAAGGAGCAAGGTGCTTGCCCTGAGGCGAGGAAGGGCAGACATCCTGACTGGCTCTTCAGGAGGCACAAACCGGTCTGGTCAAAGTGACTGCGAAGCAGAGGGAGGATGGGCAGTGAGCACCATAAACAGGGGTAGCTTTCTCCTTCACGGGCAGTTTCCAAATGTTGCGTGACTTCTCAGCGACAACCTGGTGCTTCAACGACAGCACACTGGTCCAACACAAACACCCACGCATTTAGGAGGCAGAGCAGCCATGTGAAGGGGTGATCCGAAGTCCCCAGAACTGGGTTCAAACCAAAAACAAAGGTCTAGGAGCAGACAGGCTGACTGGACACTCAGGGTGTTTTTCAGAGGCACAGAATCTCACCGTATGCAACATGACAACATGTTCCACCAGAAATCAGGAGAGGGAAAGAAAGCAGAAATGCCCAGTTCTCACAAAGATACGGGAAAACAAGTACTTCTATGCTAGAACGCTGGGCTTAATAAAATGTGGGTGTCACAAACACTGAGGATAAAATTTAACAAACTTGAATGTGTGTGTACATATGTGTATATGAAGACTTTAGTGTGTGTGTACATATGTGTGTATGAAGACTTTAGTGTGTGTGTACACATGTGTGTATGAAGACTTTAGTGTGTACATATGTGTATATGAAGACACTTGAGTGTGTGTGTACATATGTGTATATGAAGACACTTGAGCGTGTGTGTACATATGTGTATATGAAGACACTTGAGTGTGTGTACATATGTATATATGAAGACACTTGAGTGTGTGTACATATGTGTATATGAAGATGTGTGTGTACATATGTGTATATGAAGACACTTGAGTGTGTGTGTACATATGTGTATATGAAGACACTTGAGTGTGTGTGTACATATGTGTGTATGAAGACACTTGAGTGTGTGTGTACATATGTGTATATGAAGACACTTGAGTGTGTGTGTACATATGTATGTATGAAGACACTTGGGTGTGTGTGTACATATGTGTATATGAAGACACGAGTGTGTGTGTACATATGTGTATATGAAGACACTTGGGTGTGTGTGTACATATGTGTATATGAAGACACGAGTGTGTGTGTTCATATGTGTATATGAAGACACTTGAGTGTGTGTGTACATATGTGCATATGAAGACACGTGTATGTGTACATGTGTGTGTAAGAAGACACTTGGGTGTGTGTACATATGTGTATATGAACACACGAGTGTGTGTGTTCATATGTGTATATGAAGACACTTGAGTGTGTGTGTACATATGTGTATATGAAGACATGAGTGTGTGTGTGTACATATGTGTGTATGAATACACTTGAGTGTGTGTGTACATATGTGTATATGAAGACACTTGTGTGTGTACATATGTATGTATGAAGACACTTGAGTGTGTGTGTACATGTGTATATGAAGACACTTGAGTGTGTGTGTACATATGTGTATATGAAGACACTTGAAAAAGGTTTGGCCTTTCAGAATCAGCCCTCAAGGCATTCGGATCTGGCTAAAAAGCCCATGGGAGTATTTCAGGCATGGAAAGCCAAGACACTGTAGCCAAAAATGAAATGAAAGATCGCTGTGAGTGAGATCCCAGTGGAAAGAAGGGGCCATGAAAGGAGGTACCTTTCTCTGAAGGGAGGAGAGAACCTCCACTTTGACTATGGCCTTGTCTAAATGAGGTCAGAGTTTGTGCCCTCAAGAGGCTTCCATAGCCTTGGCAGCTCATGACAAGAGCCTCAGGTGATCACTGACGTCATAAATAAGAGTGTCAATTGTTAAACCAACAACAGGAGTCTTGCTCCCCATGTAGGACCTCTGTCCTTAATGTGTTGTATGTACTATGAGAATTAATGGTAAAACTAGTCTTCAAACAGTACTTATACTTTGTATGTCTGTGTGGGTGCAAACTGGTGAAATCTTTAGTTAGTATAGAGTTGATCTTCTGTATATAAAGATAACTAAAAATGAATCTTGGGGCCGGAGCCGTGGCTCACTTGGTTAATCCTCCGCCTGCGGCGTCAGCATCCCAGTTCTAGTCCCGGTTGCTCCTCTTCCAGTCCAGCTCTCTGCTGTGGCCCAGGAGGGCAGTGGAGGATGACCCAGGTTCTTGGGCCCCTGCACCCATGTGGGAGACCAGGAGGAGGCACCTGGTTCCCGGCTTTGGTTCTGCACAGCACTGGCCATGGCAGCCATTTCGGGAGTGAACCAACGGAAGGAAGACCTTTCTGTCTCTTTCTTTCACTGTCTCTAACTCTATCAAATAAATTTTTAAAAAAATGAATCTTAATGAAGATTGGGATGGTTTCTGGGTGAGAGGGTGGTTATGGGGAGAAGAACCACTATAATCCAAAAATTGTACTTTTGAAATTTATATTTATTAAATAAAAGTTTTCTATTAAAAAAAAAGGCTAATCCTCCACCTGCGGCGCCGGCACCCCGGGTTCTAGTCCCGACTGGGGCGCCGGATTCTGTCCCGGTTGCTCCTCTTTCAGGCTAGCTCTCTGCTATGGCCCAGGAGTGCAGTGGAGGATGGCCCAAGTCCTTGGGCCCTGCACCCCATGGGAGACCAGGAGAAGCTCCTGGCTTTGGATCAGCGCGGTGCGCCGGCCGCAGCGGCCATTGGCGGGTGAACCAACGGCAAAAAGGAAGACCTTTCTCTCTGTCTCTCTCTCTCACTGTCCACTCTGCCTGTCAAAAAAAAAAAAAAAAAAAGGAAAATGGTTTGGCCAAGTATGTTTATTTTATCCTAAGGAAACAATGATGGATTGACGGGGAGACTTGGTAGGGTGTTCTGGGGGGCTGGGCACAGGCAGTTGTCTAATACATCTTATAGTACCGAACAACACAATTAAGATATTCAATAATATAGTATCCAAAACTCTGTATAACATGGGAACACAATATTAAATGTTTAAAAAGAAAATTGTGTGTGTGTGTGTATATATATATGATTTTTCAAGTATGTATTTTCAAAAGCCATGTACAGCCACGTAGATGAGAAAGAAAACCAAGATGCTAACAATGCTGTGTAATGGGCTCAGGCATAATTTGTTTTCTTCTCTAAATATTTTATAAGTTCTACTTGTCGCATATGTATTTGGGAAGAAGCAGGGGAGGAGACAGTAGACAAACCCACCACCACCACCACTTTTCACAAGCATGACAGCAACCAACGTCAAGGAGGCAACAACAAAGCCGTCAAATCCACCCACACCCTCGAAATGGGCATCTGCTCTTTGCACTTACGATCTAGAGTCACAGAGACCAGCTCACCGCAAAAGGGCCAGGATTGTAGATCTTTTCTCTTTCTTAAGATTTACTTATTTGGGGGCTGACGCTGTGGTACAGTAGGCTAAGCCTCCACCTACAGCACTGGCATCCCATATGGGCACCAGTTTATGTCCCAGCTGCTCCTCTTCCAATTCATCTCTCAGCTATGGTCTGGGAAAGCAGTAGAGGATGGCCCAAATGTTTAGGCCCCTGGAAGATCTGGAGGAAGCTCCTGGCTCCTGGCTCGCATGGGCCCAGCTCTGGCCATTGCAGCCATTTGGGGAGTGAGCAGCAGATGGAAGACCTTTCTCTCTGTCTCTCCATCTCTCTTTTACTCTACCTCTCAAATAAATAAGTTAGAGTGATGGGGGGGGGGGGGAGGCAGGAAGAGGGAGAGAGGGAGAGGGAGAGAGGGAGAGAGGGAGAGAGGGAGAGAGAAAAAGACAGCGACAGAGGCAGTCAGATTTTCTATCTACCGGTTTGCTCCCCACATGGACACAACAGCCACGGCTGGGTCAAGCTGAAGCCAAGAGCCAGGAACTCCATCCCAGTCTCTCCCATGGGTAGCAGGGTCATCCTCTGCTGCTTCCCAGGTGCACTAGCCGTGAGCTAACTGGACCAGAAGTGGAGCAAGGTCACAAGCACCAGCTTAACCAGCTGTGCCGGCCCCTCTCTCATTAGCCTAATAATGTCCAGTTTTGTAAAGTAGATGAAAATCCAGGGGTATGATGAGGGTGGCATCCACCCAAGTCTTTTTCAGATAGCAAAGTTCTGCTGGTTTATTTAGTGAACTAATTCTTAGTCTCCTAGATCAGGATGGTAATGGTGCCCACAACAGCCCGGTTCACCAGCAAGCTGCCACTGAAGGATGCCAAGAAGGAATACAGTGTTCCCCAAGCTTAAAATCACTCCGGCAAACTCAATCAACTCCTTCAATTAAAAATAAAAAATAAAAATAAAAATAAAAAGACCGGCAGAGGCATGAACAAAGGCCAAGGGGTTAAGAAAATAATGGGGAAAAACATAACCCAAAATAAATATGCATTAGCTTGCATTTTTCTCCCACACTGAAGGAAAAACAGTTTTATAGAAAATTAAAAGTGGGCAGGATTTTACAGCCAAAATAAACTATAAAGTTAGGCTAAGTTAGGAATGAGGTTAGAATGAGTTGAGATAGCTAACAGAGAAAGCTGTTTTCTATTGTTCTTAAAGTACATATTTCCCTGAGAAGGAAGAAATGAGAACTAATCTGGTATGTAACACTCAATACTCAAAATAATAATAATAAAAATCCCAGAGTTAGAGCCTCTCATCAAAACTGCAAGCCATGAGTTCAGGCATCTTCACACACCAAACCCGGATCCGCGTGGCTATGCCGGCCCTCATCCAGATCAGTAACCACCACTGGACACTCTTCCTCTTGCTTTCCTCCAGACACACACAACTCCCTCACATTGTATCTCTCAAGTTGTATCTGTTGCTCTGCTCAAGGAAATCAGCAACCAATTTTTCCACAATCTACCTTCATATTGCCTATAAGCAAGGATATTTTAAAATATGAACTGTTAAGAATCCAGAATTTTACCTGACATCCTTCAATGAGCAAAAGGCTGGACATCATCAACCTTAGGACCACCAAGAAAAGAAGGTTCGACAACAAATGGCACCATAACCTGAGCCTCATCACTGAACCTTCTCTCCACCCCAAGGCTTCCACACCAGCTCAAATGTAACACACGCTCCCATGACTTCCCCACTGGCGCATGACAGCCAGACAACACCCAGAGCTCACCCTGGGCCACACTCTGCTGGGTCAATCTCACCAGCCACCACACACCACCATACACCAACAAGTTTCCTGACTTTCAAATAAATAAATAAATCTTTAAAAAAAGGATTAAACGTTATTTTGTTCCTCTGGGTTTTTGTTTTTTTTTTTTAAGTTTTATATTTTATTTGAAAAGCGGAGTTACAGAGAGACAGAGAGAGACAGAAAAAGAGAGATCTTCGATCCACTGGTTCACTCCCTAGATGGCCTCAATGGCCAGGCCAAAACCAGGAGCCAGGAGCCTCTTCCAAGTCCCAAGTGGGTACAGGGGCCCAAGCACTTGGGCATCTTCCACTGCTTTCCCAGATTCATTAGCAGGGAGCTGGACTGGAAGTAGAACAGTCAATATTCAAGCTGGCCGCCATATGAGAAGCCAGCACTGCAGGCGGTGGTTTAACCCACTACGCCACAATGCCAGCTTTAAATATGTGTAATTATGTCAGTTATGCAAAAGATAAAAAAACACAAAGATTTGCCCACAGACTGTGCTACTTCAGTATGCAAATGGATCTGTGTACACACAAATTCATTAATTTTTACCTACAGGGGCTGGCACTGTGGTGTAATAGGCTAAGTCTCCACCTGCAATGCCGGCATCCCATAAAGGGTGCCAGCTCATGTCCCAGCTGCTCCTCTTCCCATCCAGCTCTCTGCCGTGGCCTGGGAAAGCAGCAGCAGATGGCCCAAGTGCTTGAGCCCCTTCACTCGTGTAGCAGACCCAGAAGAAGCTCCTAGCTCCTGGTTCCGGATAGACCTAGCTCCAGCCAGTGGATGGAAGACCTCTCCTTCTCTCTCTCTCTCTCTCTCTCTCTCTGTCTCTGTCTCTCTTTCTCTGTCTGTAACTCTACCTCTCAATAATAAAATCTTCTAAAAACATGTGTTTTACCTATGCTCATTTTAAATGATCCTTGACAGTAGTCCCAGAGACTCCTAACAAGCAGCGTCATTTGTCAGCTACAGGAATCTGGAAGCTTGCCACTGTTCGTCGTGCGACTGCCTTAACAGCCCTGACTTCATACTTCCAGACCTCATGCTGCAGTGAAACCTTGAGAGGACTCATTAGCAAAATGTCTAAGAAACCAATACAGAATAGTTTTTTCAATTTCGATAACATATATAATCCAAAGCACTGAAGAGCCCAAGATTGGAAAGTACACGACGAACACGGACTACCCTGTGAGTGTGTCTGCATGGTCGGCACCGACTCCACCAGCTGCCACTGCTCCGCGTGTTCCGTGGAGCGCCTTTCACAAGGGCCTTCAACCGGCGCTGGAAAGCCTTCACTTCATGCACACTTCTCATATCTGTCCTCACAAAGCTGATTTTGCAATTTGATTATCAGCTTTGTTTAGCAATCCTGTTAGTAAATATCTTTTAGGCTGTGTACTTAAAAAAACCAAAAGAACACCTGCTCAAGAAAAACTGTCTGCCTCCACCAAAAGCCTTGCTCTGGTTCCTACAGTAACAGAGTGAAGACAGTAATTCCCACCAAGTCGAGGCCTTGAAGGACTTTCTTTAAATGAACACAGTTTGAGTTTCAAAACAGCTACTCAAGAACTGGAAAGGTTTGTCCAATGTAGTTCAAACATACCAGGCTATTCCTGATAAGAAACATAAAGGGAACGCGACAGGAATGCATGGTAAACCTGAAAGCCTGAATACGCACTCTAGTCAAGCAGTCCATCCGTGCATGGTCTCGCACAACCAGAAAACAGCACATAAATAAGGTACAAAACATTTCTCAAAGTTGCCTAATCACACTGCGGAGCACTTGCGTTACTCGGACGGATTTGTTGCCGATGTAGGAACATGGACAATTACCACCAGCTTCCCCGGACCAGGGCACAGCGCTGCACATCCTCTCCTCACTCACAAGGCTGCGCAGTCATGGCCACAGAAGGATGCCGCACTTTGTGGTTTGGGGGTAGGCAAAGCAAAGTTCTTTCTTAAACTGCTCTGCTGTGAGAGAACTTTGTATGAGAAGAATAAAACCCAACCCACCACGGAACTTCCTTATGGCACACAGGCTGTGAAGTGACAGTGCAGTCATCCTACTGTCACTTGTGACACCGGGGGAGAACCTGCTCCAGGACCCCCACGATGGATCCATGGGTGCTCAAGTCTCTTAATATAAAATGGTGGGGTAGTTGCCTAAAACCTACACACATCCTTTTGTATGCTTTCAATTATCTCTAGGTTACTTACAATCCCTGATACCGTGCTATATCAACACTTTATGAAGAGTTGTTACACTGCACAATTTAAGTAATAAATTATTTAAGTTAAAAAAAAGTCTGTCCATTTGGTGCAGACAAAATGCTTTTGATCTGGCTGAGTGTGCATGTCCCCATCACACCAACCGGGTGCTGCAGCACCTCCTCCACTGCCGGGCAGTGTGGTGCTGGTCCCAGGTACATGAGGAAGGGGGGAGACCTCCCTCAGGGAGCAGGAACAGCGACATCAGTAAGCCAAATGTTCTTAATACAACATGACACATGCAACCTGAAAAACACCTAGGAAAAAAAGTGAGAAACCGTTTGCAGCCACCTCCTTGAATCTGTGAAATGCTGCAACTCACTAAACAAAGGAGGAAGGGCCTCTGCCTCTCCCAATTACTTGAGACCAACAGGGTGCAAGCACTAGACTGGACGGGGAAGGCAAAGAACAAAAAGCACACGAAGACAGACACACAAGCACACACTCACGCACCCACACCCCACCATCAAAACATCTGCCGCGCTCCTCAACCTCTCTAACCAAACAGCGCTTTTATTTTGACAGGGCCAGAAATTATCAAATGTTCCCTGTCATTCATTCCATTTCCTGTGCTCTAATCCAAGCTCTTTTCATATCTTTCCCAAAAATGCCATGAGAGTCAGGCAGGACTTCTCAACAAAGCAGAGAGCAGACAGGGCGGATTCTTCCGCTGGGAGCGGTGAGGGAGCCGAGAGCCCCACTGCAGCTGTTCCCAAGTTCAAATGCACACATAAGCCTCCATCTATTTTTAGGTTTAGCTGTGCCCACCCTTTTAGGAACCACTAGCACACTTCAAGAGCTCAAACGCAACCTGAAGCAACACTCTCCCCTAATTCATCCAGTTATATGTGCCTTAAGACGACCTGACATCTCAGTATTTCACAAAATAACTACTTTCCAAGACTGTCAACTTACAACTTGAGAAATCAAGCACAAACCAGCGAGCACCATCCCTCTGTACCTTTGTTTCTGAAGATCTTAGGGCCTAGAAACAGTTCTCAAACTTCCATGTAATTCAGGTTTCCCAAATGATTAAAGTAGGAGTGGGCCACAACTCCTTTAAAAGTAGCAGTCTCAGGGCTGGTGCTGTGGCCAGTAAGTTAAGCCTCTGTCTGTGCTCCCAGCATCCCATATGGGTGCCAGTTCAAGTCTCGGCTGCTCTACTTCTGATCCAGCTCTCTGCTGTGGCCTGGGAAAGCAGCAGAAAGTGCTTGGGCCCCTGCAGCCCCATAGGAGACCCTGAGGAAGCTCCTGGTTCCTGGCTTCAGACTGGCCCAGCTCCGACCATTGTGGTCATTAGGGGAGTGAACCAGCAGATGTTAAGACCTCTCTCTCTCTCTGTAACTCTGCCTCTCAAATAAATAAATAAATCTTTTTACAAATTTTAGATATGGATTCCAGGATTTGGATGCCAAGCCTTTGTATGAGGCTTTAAAAGGCCCTGACACAGGGCTGGCACTGTGGCACAGCGGGTTAAAGCCCCAGCCTGCAGCACCGGCAGCCCATATGGGTACCAGTTCAAGTCCTGACTGCTCCACTTCTGATCCAGCTCTCTGCTGTGGTCTGGGAAAGCAGCAGAGGATGGCCCAACCTCTTGGGCCCCGCACGCACATGGGAGACCTGGAAGAAGCTCCTGGCTCCTGGCTTCAGATCAGCTCAGCTCTGGCCGTTGCGGTCACTTGGGGAGTGAACCAGCAGAATGAAAGACCTCTCTCTGGTTCCACCTCTCTCTGTAACTCTTTCAAATAAACAAAAATTAAAAAACAAAACCAAGGCCCTGACACAGACACACTGTGCTGGACAGGGGATCTACAAAAGGTGTTCCAAAGAATTAAAGACCTTTTAACAAAAGCTCCAACATTAGGAATTCCTGAACAAGCCATCCATAAAGATCCTCTCCAGATCAGCTGCAGCCTAAATGGATGGGACCTTCCCAGGTGCTACTGAGCACGGCTACTTCAGTAAAATTAGGGTCAGGCGTCTACCTCCTAAGTCCTCACAGGTGAACTCAAAAGACGCGCCTAACTGTTCCTGTAAGCCAACTGAAGATCTCAGACACCTCTTCAAAGACAAAAAGTAAGGAAAGCTGTTGCTTTCATCACATCAAGACTGCCGTACCCTAAGCAGATGTGCTGTACCTGCCTCCTCTTTTGATTCTCTCTGGGAACTGTTACTGAAGATAAACTCCTTAATAGGTTCTTCTATTATAATGCTCTATGCTCAAGCTAAATGGTTTTATAATCCACATAAGGGTAGCCTATCACCACCTACTATCTGGGGGTAAGATCAGTTCTTTCTGTCTTAAGGGGCACACCACTCACAACTGGCTTTGTTCCAGTTTTGCTTATGCTAATTAACAAACTTCTGTTTCAGAACTCAACAACATCTAAGAATAACTGACCATGCAGGGGACACAGCCATAGGCGGTGTCTGAAAATTCTCCAGCTCCTAAAACAAATTCCTTAGGCGAGATAGGCGTAGACTTCCAGACCAGGACAGGCAGGGCCTGCACTACGCCCCTAATCAGAGGAAGCAGCTATAGAAGATGTGATGATTCTATGCCCTGCAGCATCCCCTAAGATTAAGGTCTGGAATCTCTGAGGGGGAAACGATGCAGGCAGGCAGACAGGATAAAACTGATTAGCTTTGTGAGCTGGAGACCGCATCCCCTGGGTGACCTCATCCCCCTACCAGATCTCATGTGGACGCCCACCTGCCAATCAGACTATGTAACCACTCCCCTTTGGAAGTAGATAAAAGGCCTGGAACACAGTGCACCCCTGCCTTTTTGGCTGTGCACCCTCGTTGTGCCCTTGTCCAATGGACGCTCCGGGCGAGGCCTTATGGCCTCTGCCCTGCCTCTGCTCCATGTGGCACCTGGCCTGCTCTCTGCCTGCTATGGACCCAACCAAGCTTCCTGTGTATTTCTCTCAATGAATAAAACCCTTAAAAAACTTTAAAAAATTTTTTTTTCAGAAAGTAGTATTCTCATTTTGCAAACATAGTTCAGTTTTTTCCAAAGACAAAGCAATATCTGGGGCAGGCACCTGGCCATACGGTTAAGATGCCTATGTCAGGATACGGACTCCAGCTTCCTGCGAATATAGTCACTGGGAGGTAGTGGTGAAGGCTCAAGCAACTGGGTCCCAGCCACCCATGTTTAAACCCAGACGGAGCTCCTGACTCCTGGCTTCAGCCTGACCCAGCTCTGGCTGCTGTGGGTATTTGGGGAGTGAACAAGTAGATAGGAGATCCCTGACATACTCTTGGCTAAGAAAGAAAAAAAGGGAGGGAATAAATAAATGGGAGGGGAGGGGAAGGGAGGGCAGGGGAGGGGAAGGGAAAAAACATCTCACGTCGAAGGAACCAGCGAAAGGAACCTTTTCTTATACTTAAATAGTCCTTCTTTACAATTCCATGTCATTCAGATACTTCCTCACACAAAATAGCTGGCTCCAGACCCGCTTCGATACATACTGCACTGTATCCCATAAGCAAGAGTTGCAAGTTAACCAAAAAAAAATAATGTATCTCTGGTCCCTCCTTTCTACCTCTCCCGAAAATTTCTTAACCAAATCCCAGCTGGGCAAGAGTGCTCAATAATGTGACTTTTCTATCTCAGGCTATGGTTGACTGCTTTACAAATAACTGGGAAAGAGTTTTCACATAAGATACTAAGATAATTAGAGTAAACCCATAGCCTGCATCCATTCTTTCAAGCAAGAAAGGGTCCCACCAGTCCCAAAGAGGAGAGCACACTGATGGTCATGTGCAAAGACCCGGGCCGGACTGTGCAAGAAGCTGCTGCACAGAGCATCATGAAAACGAAGCGCCACGTCTGTGTCCTGAGGCTGCCTCTGCTGCAGCCCTGCGTGAGGGCCACTCTCAAGCCTCCCAGAAAGGACAGAATACGGAAGGTGAGTCCTCCTCTTACCCTCCTACTATCTGCAGCCCACAGCGAGATAAGGTGCAACACTGCCTCCCTCAGCACCTGGCTTACCTTCAGGCATCAACAACTACCAACAGAACAATGTCCATTTCTACTGACAAAACGCCTTCTGTTACCTTCAAGAGCTTTCAATCTTTTAAAACAACAAATAAATACCAGTTAACTAATCATTTCTCTCTGTTCCCTCTCTTCCCCCCAACAAAATAATCACTAAACTGGAAAAATCTTATTCTCGTCCCCTAACCCAAATAAACTATAATGGCAATCATCTTTCACTCTTAAATGAGTAGGCAACCACATTTCCATTCACCATGACCCAAGCTATTCTAAGTATAACAGCCAGTATGATACTCACATCCAAGACTGGTATACCCTAGTGTACACACACAGGTCACATTACTTTTTCAAAAGCTTGGTCAAAAATGCAGATCACATTTAGCCATGTGATCGGGAATAGAAATGTGGCAGTGGGGACGCCTGGTGTAGTGGCCACAGACGTTGCTTGAGATACCCCATCCCATACAGAGTTCCTGACTTCAAGTCCTAGCTCTACTCCTGACGACAACTTCCTGCTAACGCACACCCTGGGAGGCAGCCACGAGGGCTCAAGGAGCTGGGTGCCTACCACCTGGGCGCTTACCACCTGGGTGCCTACCACCTACGTGGAAGACCCGGACTGACTTTCTGGTTCCCAGCTTTGGTCTGGTCCAGACGCAGCTGTAGGCATATAGCAAATGAATCAGCAAATCAGAGATCTCTTTCTCTGTCAGTCTCTCTGCCTTTCAAATAGAAAACATGGCTTTAATGTGGCAAACCACACACTGTCAAAATGAGAAAATTTTATGGACTGGTTCTGGAGTTGTCACAATCCAATCCTCTCAGCACCACATTATAAACTTTTTCAAAAATGCACAGACACTCACAAAGCACTTACACTAAGTTTCCAACTTTTTTTGCCAACCCCACAATGCTAGGGGGTAAAGTTCTATCTAAAGCAAACACTGTCTTCATTGTAAAATATCCCAAAATACACGGAGTTTCACTCTTTCCACCACCCTCAAGCTTTCCTTCTCAACCATAATCAGACAAAAAAAAAAAATATTCTGGCAATAACTGTTGTAATTAATCCACTGAGGGTGAGATCCTTGAGCACAGGTTCTACTGCTTGTTTTAATCCTTAAACACCCGAACAATGCCAGGCACAGAGTAGGCAAGAAAAGCACGTTCCTGGGGCCTGGCGCTATGGTATAGCAAGTAAAACCACCATCTATGATGCCAGCATCCTATACGTACGCTCAGCTGCTCCACTTCCCATCCAGCACAGTGCTAATGGCCTGGGGAAATCAGTGGAACATAGTACAAGCACTTGGGCCATGTCATCCATGAGGTAGACCCTGAAGAAGCTCCTGGCCCCAGGCTTCAGCTTGGCTCTGCCCTGGCCATCACAGTCACTTAGAGAGTAAACCAGCGGATGGATGGTATCTGTAACTTTGACTTCCAAATAAACAAATAAATCTTTAAAAAGAAAGAGAGAAGAAGAGCAAAGCAGATGGAATCATCGACCTTTAATCCATGTACACCATTTCAACTGTTTCCTTTTGTGTTCAAAAACAGTGGTCCCAGCCACTTGTGGTCTTTATTATTAGAAATAACTACATGACTACATTCTTTTTTATCTCTACGCTAAGCACAACTTCTTGTCCTTCAAATGTCACTGTTTTTTTGTTTGGTTGTTTTGTTTTTTATTTATCTGAGAGGCAGAGAGAGCTCCCATCTGCTGGTCTACTTCCCAAATACATGCAATGGCCCCGCCAGAAGTGAAGCCTAGAGCCAGGAACTCAATCCAGGACACCCATGTAGTAGCAGGAGCACAAGTGCTTGAGCCATCATTAGCAGGAAACTAATTGGGAGCCAGATCTGGGACAGAACCCAAGCACCAGGAACAATATGTAACGCAAGCGTCTTAACTGCTGGCCAAATGTTCACCCCAAGTATCTTATTTAACCTACATCATCTACTCCTGTTCAAAGGAATACAATTTCTAAATATAGGAAAGACAACCAAAAAGCTGCATTACCAAAAGGCTACTGCATCACTGTCAGCAATGTCTGTCAACCAGTCGACAGCTGTAGTTGCGTGCTCTGAGCTTAAATAATTTAAAAACATCCAAAACTTAGGTTCATGTTTTAGACCCGATTCCTTTGGTGCCTACACGCTTAAGAGAAGCAGACAGAGTGGCCACTGCTACGGGCAACATGTCGCCACTGATCGGCCACATGAGACCATGAATGTTCAGAGGGGTCCAGTCTGAATTGAGAGGTGCTGCACAGTAAAACACACTGATTCCGAGGACTCAGTATGGAAACAGAACACCAAGTACCTCAATTTTTTACATGAATTACATATTGAAGTGGTATTCTTACAAACTGTCTACACTTCTTTTTACTTTTCTAATGTGGCTACCAGGAAATTTTAAAGTCCATGTGTGGCTCATACGGTATTTCTGTTGGACAGTGCTGAGCTAGGGTCAAACTTGGGTTCAGTTCCCAGTATCAGTGACTTCAGCTGGCTTTGTGCCACTTAAACAGCTGCTTAACATATGGCCTTCATTTCCCCACGAGTAAAACTAGATAGAGTAAGGTCACCTCCTTCACTGGGTCAAGGTGAGGACTAAGGAGCACTCGGAGGCAATGGCTGGAACCTAGCAGAATCTTCATCAGTGGCAGCCATTTTTAACCGGCACAGAGAGTTCCAGACTCTGCCAGTGATGCCCTGCCCCTCAGCAGCCCCTCGACAGTGCGGGTGGGCTAACTGTTCAGCAAGGCAGGACTCCACGGCAGCCCCTCGACAGTGCGGGTGGGCTAACTGTTCAGCAAGGCAGGACTCATCGCACAGACTCACTAGCTAGACTGCGGCCCTGGCCACTACCACCACACCGCGGTGAATTCTGGCTGAAATTTCAATTCAAAGGCCTGTTCTTAAGCTGTTTTAATTCCACCAAAAAGGAACCTTGAGTATCAGAAGGATCCCTTTGGTTGTACATAGCAATTCTACATGCCTCTTTTTTTTTTTTTTTTCCATTTCTATTTATTTATTTTCATTTCATTTGAAAGGCAGGGAGAGACAGAGTGAAAGACATATAGCAATCTTCCATTCACTAGTTCACTCCCCAGATGCTTGCACCAGCCAGGGCTGAAACTTAACCTGGATCTGTCACATGGCAGGGACCCAAGTACTTCAGGCCATCTTTATCTGCTGCTCCCCAGAGTGGGCATTAGCAGCAAGCTGGAATCAGAGAGCTGGGGCTCGAACCAGGCACCCAGTATGGGATGCAGGCATCCTAAATCCTAAGCACTACACCCCACATCCATAAGAATTTTATATACATAAGAATTTTAAACTCAGAGAAAAACCAACAAGGTCCAAATCCAACCCACAGTCTAGCTGAAAGCTCATGAGAGCATTTCAGGCACTGAGAGCCAAGACACTGTGGCAAAAAAAAAAAAAAAAAAAAAAAAATTGTCCTACATGAAGGACCTCAGTCGTTGAGACCCCACTGGAAAGAAGTGGTTACCAAAGGAGGAGGTACTTTTCTCTGAAGGGAGGAGAGACCTTCCACTTCTTATGACCTTGTCTAAATACTGATGGAGTCTGTGGACTCAAAAGACTTCCACAGCCTTGGCAGCTCATGTCCAGAGCACCAGGTGGTCACTGATGTCATACGTAAGAGTGTTAACTGTTAAATTAACAAGAGTCACTGTGCACTAACTTCCCATGCAGGACCTCTGTCCTCAAAGAGTTGTATTATAATTATGTCTAACATTCTTAGGTGCTTCTTTAAAGTTAATTAAGTTTCCAAAAAAAAAAAAAAAGTGAAATTAACTTCAAGATGCAATGACTTTGAACAGCCCTTGTCTCAACTGTTGAGGAAGTTTATTTTTTGTTTTTTTATGCAAATTGTTAAATTCTTTACTTAGTATAGAGTTGGTCTTCTGTGTACAAACGTAATCAAAAATGGATCTTAGTGGAGAATAGGACTGGGAATGGGAGACGGAGGAGGAGGAGGAGTGGGAGAGTGGGTGGGAGGGTTGGTATGGTGAGAAGAATCACTATATTCCTACAGTTCTATTTATGGGGGAAAAAATTACTACCCATATCCAAAAGGAGGTTTCTAAAATCCTGAAAAAAAAAAAAAAAAAACTACTGGAAGCTCACCTGGCATATATTAAAAGAAGCCTGGCACTTGTGTATGGTGAACATGTTACTACTGTCAATGCCAATCTAGAGTAACAATCAGCAAACAATAAAAAGGGAAAAGTTACCTTTTGTTCCTAAGTTGGCAAGGTTATAAGGAAAATTTATTGTAAAAATCAGTTGCTCAAATTAAGCAGTAAGTAATATTCCCTTGGGGAATAATGGACAAAGACAGTTACACTGGTGAATAAAATCCCATATTTTATTTGAAACACATTTCTACCACTCTGACACCTCCCACTGTGCCACCAACAAACATAGGTCTACACACAGAGACAGGCTTCTGACCTGTCACAGGACAGTGTTTAAGGGGGCACCAGCAGGTAGGAAGTCTGAAATTTTACTACCTTTAATGGATGGGGAAAAGGAGGACTGAAGCGTGACAGGGAAACTGGCACTGCCGAGAGCAGAAAGGAGTGAACACACTGGCTTCCGGGTGGGTCAATTTTCAGCAAAACAACTTGGACACTATCTCTACTTTTCAAACATACACCAGAAGCTGACGCTGTTGCGTAGCAGGTTAAGCCTCCAACTGTGGCACTATCATCTCATATGGGCACCGGTTCGAGTCCCAGTTGCTCCACTTCTGATCCAGCTCTCTGCTATAGCATGAGAAAATGCCATACTGGAAAATGGCCCAAGTGCTTGGGTCCCTGCACCCATGTGGGAGGCCAGGAAGAGGCTCCCGACTCCTGGCTTCGTATCAGCCCAGCTCTGGCCGTTGTGGCCATTTAGGGAGTGAACCATTAGATGGAAGAAGACCTCTTCCTCTGCCTTTCCCTGTGTCTGTAACTTTGCCTCTCAAATAAATAAATAAATAAATAAATCTTTAGGAAAAAAATACACCAAAATTCCCACCACTGAGACAGATGTGAGTCACCATTTACACAGCCTGTGAAAGCTAAATGTGCTGTTCCCCACCTTACACGTGCTCACGGACCACTGCAGCCCCCAACATCACTGTGATACCCAGTCACTGCCCATGGACACTACAGGGGACAGGTACCGGAGAGAGGTACATTACATTAACAAAACGGGTGTTTTCTGAAGTGGCTTAGCAGCAAGGGGGAGAGCAAATAACCCAACTAGCACACATCCTGTCCGAACCTGGCTGCCCATAAATGAGTCTTAAACTACAAGGTATAGCCCCACCCTTCCAAGAACACTGGAAGAACGGATGCAGGACCAAATCTATCTTCTCTTTCTAACTCCCCCAAGAACCCAGCACAGTTCCAAACACAAACTGCACAATGATGCTAACTCTTCAGTGTGCACTCATGCAGATACCCGGTGCCATGAGCTGAGTCTGGACCAGCAACCCCGCTCTCCGTGGCTCTCCCGCTTCAGGAATGCCCTCCTTGCCCCTCGCCCCCCAGCTCCGCTGTCCTTCAGGGTTCCCACCTAACTGCTCAAATCTTTCGATGCCATTTATCACACTGCCTCATTATTTCTGTTTAGAAATCAGCTTCATTCCATGCATTATAAGCTTAAGAAGAGCCAGACACACTGACCTGTAAGGCTCTGTGTGCACCAGCTCTCATGTCCACCTTCCATCACCTTTCAGAAGCCACTAACACACTTGTGTTTCACTTTTAAAAAGTCACTTCTTGGGGACTGCGCTGTAGCACAGCAGGCAAAGCCGCCACCTGCAGTGCTGGCATCCCATATGGGCACTGGTTCCAATCCCAGCTGCTCCACTTCTAATCCAGCTTTCTGTGATGGCCCGGGAGTGCAGTGGAATATGGCCCAACTTCTTGGGCCCCTGCACCTGCGTGAGAGACCCAGAAGAAGCTCCTGGCTTCAGATCGGCCCAGCTCTGGCCATTGTGGCCACTTGGGGAGTGAACCAGTGGATGGAAGACCTCTCTCTCTCTCTCTCTGCCTCTCGGAAACTCCCTTTCAAACAAAAAAGATCTTTTTAAGGGAAAAAAAAAAGTCATTTCTCTCTGAAATTCCTCCTCCTAACTAAACAATTATCACTTTCTAGAGTAACTTGACTACCCTCTCCAACCTGAGAATAAATTTAAGAAACAAATCAGCCCAACTTGAGCACAGCCACTCAGCAAAGTTCACAAAGCACTCCCTCAAATCATGAAGTTACACTTGAGTGCTCTTCCCATCATAAGCAGCGAATCCTAAGCCCAGATTCCCAGACCATTCTAGTCACATCCAGTCAACACACTCACAAGCTGTGCGGTACGGCAGCTACACAGTTTGGGATGCACACTGGAATGTCCAGTGTAGGCCTCGGCTACCCAGCTTCCTGCTACACCCTGGGAGGCGCAGACAGTGGCTCAACTGGGTCCCTGCTGCTTTGTGGGAGGCCTGGATGGAGTTCTGGTTCTGGCTTCAACCTGGCCCAGCCCCAGCCATTACAAGCATCTGGAGGGTGAATCTGAGGATGGAAGATCTGTCTCCATCCCCCTGCCTTCCAAATAAAAATGGAAAGAATGTTAGGGGTCTTGGGGAGAAGGGAATCCAAACACTAGGGGAAGCCAAAGGCAAGAACAGGCCCCAGGCAGAGGCTGTCTGGGAGTAAGGACATCTTCTCAATGTGTCACTGCTCAGAAGACTTTGAACAAGAGACAAGAACAAGCTAGCCATTCATTCTAGAAATGTTTCCACACCAAAAGACGGCATTTTGACATAAGAACAAAATATGCTGTCTGCCAACTTGCTTCCCTAATCTTTCAGATCGCACAAATCAAAGAACACTTTGTACCCATTCCATCAGTACTAACAGTACTCTTCCATGTCATCTACACCGTGCTGCAACACACTCTTAATGAATGTATAGGAATCTTTTCTGTTAATTATCAGAGAATAAAAAGCTACTGACAAGTTCAGAAGGGTAAAAGAAGCACAATCATCATGTTCCCCTTCACTTCTGTGTGCGTGTTCCTGTTGGCTCCTCATTCTAAAACTCCTCACACAATTACCAATTCAATTCTATGACAAAATACAGTTTTAGGAGTGAACAGGCAATCTCGACAACATTTAAATTTGCCCCGTCAAGGCCCATTTACATAATACAAATCTGAAGCAGGAGTACCAATTACACACTGGCCACAGCAGTGCTGAGTAAAAAGGCGGTTCTGGTTCCAGGATCCAGCATGAGTATCCCAGAAAAAGCTCAAGTGTTTTGGGCTCAAGAAAAAAAATAAATAATTCCTGTTTCCATTCCCACTGAGGTGGTAAAAAGCTTAGAGAAAACAAGGAGAGTTAAGTGGGTATACAAAAACTACATAGATTCCTTGACAGAGGCAGATTAATAAATTAACAAAGACAATGTCCAAGCAGCAGAGAGAGCTGCACAGGGCACAGGGACACTGAACACACCACAAGGTCCTCTGGTCAGAAGCCCACCAAGCAGAAGTACCAGTGTTCTGCTGACCATGGCTCCAGTACACTCGCCATCCCCAGAGGAAGCCAGGACAATGGATGCTCCAGGACAGGGGTCCACGTCGAGTCACTTCCACTTCTTGACCTGTACTCTGTCACTTACTTTCTTCTCAGTCACCCGAGGATCTCAGCACAGTAAGCGGACAGCCTGGCATCGCAGAACAGTGCTACGTGTCTCATCTTCACCTGGTCTCAGCTCACCCCTACTCCCTTTGCTCCTAGTGAGAAAACGTCTTCCGGTTCAAAATAACACTCTCGGAGGAGCTGAGGTTTCTATGCTCTTAAATGAACGGAGAGGGGGGCCACGTCCAGGAGCAGTGTGCTCTGAACTGCCACCCACCCAGCCATAGGGAGTTCACGAGAAACCACGCACACACCCTGCCCCTGGTGGTCTGCTCTAAACTTTCGAGGGAACTACCTTCTCAAGAGCATGTTCCACAAAGCAAGACAAGATGCTAGCCTGGGTTTAAATCAAAAAAAAAAAAAAAAAAAAAACAGGGCAGGACCTCTAGCCACTGCTTCCACCTTGCATCAGCAACCCTGGAAAGACTCTCTGGGTGGCTACACAGCAGGGATGCCCAATTCTGTGCAAGGCCTGGGCTTCTAGATCAGACTGGAAAACGGTGTTGCCCAGGAACCTCTTGAGGAAGTTTGAGCCAAGCCCTGGTCCTCCGTGCCCTCGTCCCTGCCACTGGAAACGCTGGGGTGTGTACGCTGCAGCGTAAGGGTCAGGAAGAGCAATACAGGTATTGTGTTTCGTGCAAAGCCAGGCACATGGTCAGTGCTCAATGAACGTGACTCAGCGTGATGCACACAAGTAGAAACACACCATTTCTCTTTTCTTCTGTGTTGCTTTTATAAAGACTTTCAAATGAGCCAGAAACTAAAATATTTCCTCAAGAGATTATTTTAGTTGTTTGATCCACTGCAAACTATAATCAGTGCTTTCAAACTTCTAGGTCTTCTGAAACCTTTTTACTCTTAAAAATTAAGGATATCAAAGAACTTGTATGATGTGGTTGTATTTATTAACATTTAACCAGAAATTAAAGCAAAAATAATGAAATATTAATCCACTTAAAAATAACTGTGAACTCATTATTACATATTAAAAATAAATACCATATTTTATTAATGTGTAAAATAACTATATTTTCTGAAATAAAACGGGAATGTAATTACAAAGTAGCGCTATTTTACCTTTTTGCAAAGTTCTTCAGTGACAAGCTTAAGAAAAGACTGGAGACAGATTCTCCTATCTGCTTCTCCACTAAAACTGTTACTGTTTTTGGTGAAGTATATGAAAAAATTCAGGTTTATATAGATACACAGCTGAAAAAAGGAGGAATATTGTAATAGCCTTGTCATCTAATTACTAATAGTCTTCTTCAATATTACACCCAAACTTGACAAGCAGTTCTTTTTCAGGGTTAGCGACCACGCGAGATGTGAAGCCAGGACAGTGGCAGTTCTGTACCACGCCATGAAAAGTCATCAGGCTCTCACTCTGAAGGAGTCTTCTAACCACGCATGATTCTGCAACACAATGATCATCAGTAAAATACTAGTGCCTTAAATTATGTAAATCTTCCAAATGTAGACACATTTCATGATATATTACCAAAAAAGTCATATTTGTTAATAGTATAAATAAAAATATCACAAAGTTTATAAATACTTGGAAGGCTGTCAAACTCATGAAGAGAAATACAAGTCCCCAAAACTGAGTTGTTCACTTGAAAACAGATTTTATCACTGGCAGATATTGTTCCTGATTTCCCTTGAAATAACATGACTGCTTTACTTTCAAGAAAATATATGCCAAATTCTCAATTTCTAAATAACCACAGTTTATCAGTCTTCTCTTAAAAGCAAAAATGAAGCTCCATTAAAAAATAAAAGTTACGGGACAAGTCTTTGGTACCACAGTTAGGCCGTCACTCACGACATCCACCTATCAGAGGGCTTGGGATCCAGGCCCAGCTCCCCAGCTCCCACTTCCTACCAACAGAGACACTGGGTGGCAGCAGGTAATGGCTCAAGCAGTTGGGTTCCTGCCACCCATGTAAGACAACTGGGCTGAGTTCCCAGCTCCCCAGTGATTGGGAGGTCTCTGTTCATCTGTGTCTGTCTCACCCTCTTACTTGCAAATGCATTTTTTAAAAAACTGAAAACACAAAGCAGTAGTTTTTCCTGAGTGGCAATCACACAAGACCTTCTCCCCAGAACCGGAATTTCCACGGGCAGTCCTTGAGCACACCTGTTTTCATCGCACACTAAGAGCACATACTCGGGGGCCGGCCTGCGTGCAGCAGTTAAGTCACCATCTGGAATGCCTGCATCCCTAAAGAATGCCTGGATCCAGTCTCAGCTATTGCCACTTCCAATTCCAGCTTCCTGCGATTGCGTATTCTGGAAGGCAGCAGATGATGGTTCAAGTATTTGGATCTCTGCCACCAAGTTGGGAGACCCGGACTGAACTTCAGGCTCCCGGCTTCAGCCCAGCCCAAATGCCTTGCTGTTGCAGGCATTTGGGGAGCCAGGGGCTGGAAGATCTCTTTCTCTTCCAAATAAAATGAAAATAAATATTTTTAAAATATGTGTGTATATATATTAAAGGTTGAGATTTTCATGAAACCAATATTTACTGCTTCATCAAGGACATTTAGTGAAACTGGCATCAGCCTTCACTCGAGTCCATGACTGTGACAGCTACAATGCCTACTGAGGGTATGCACGCCAAAGAACTGGGAGCACAGACTTAGAGCAGTATTCGCACCCTCACATTTATAAAGTTACTCACAAGAGCTAGTAAGTGAAACCACACCAATATCCATCAATGTATGGATGTATAAGCAAAACGTAGTCTATCCACACAACAGAATTTTACTCTGCATTGGAAAGGAAACTCTGTACATGCTACAACATGGACGAACTCTGAGGACATTACATCAACGTGAAGTCACAGAAAGACAAACACTGTGTGATACATCTGTATGAAGGACACGCGGTAGTCAAATTCATAGGGACCGAGAGTAGCATGATATTTGCCAGGGCTGCAAGAAGACAGTTGCTTGTGTACATGCAAGAGGAAGTCTTATGGAGAGAGGGGCCATAATGAAGACTGCACACAATGTCAACAGAGGTAAAGCCACTGAACTGTCACTTGCATGTACTTAAAATGACAGATTTTTACCCTATATGCCCTACCACAACTATGATCTCCTCTTCCGATCCAGCTCTCTGCTTTGGCCTGGGAAAGCAGCAGAAGATGGCCCAAGGCCTAGATCTCTTGAGGGAGACCTAGAAGAAACTCCCGGCTCCTGGCTTTGGATCAGCGCAGCTCTGGCCGTTGCAGCCATCTGGGGAGCAAACCAGCAAATGGAAGACCTCTCTCTCTCTCTCTCTCTCTCTCTCTGCCTCTGCCTCTGCCTCTGCCTCTGCCTCTCTGTAACTCTGCCTTTCAAATAAATAAATAAATCTTTAAAAAAACTAAATAGAACCTAAATAAAACCTAAAATAGCTTGTAGGCAAGAACAAGAACCACTCTGAACTCAACTGTTAGCCCCTCCAGGAAGCCTACCTCTGCTCACGGGGGTGAGTCACTCTCTTAGTAAGATGACTTTCACCCAGCAGCGTATGCTAGAAACTTCCAGTCCCCCGGACAATGACCACCCTCATTTCCACTACCTACTCACCATGTGTCACCCCCTGGACCTCTCATATAGCCCACAGATTTGCTGACCCCTCATGACCACCACCGTAACCTGTCCTAAAGGTCTCCTGTCCCCGGTCTCTGAAGCAGTGTCCCCCACTCTCCACCTCCTCTCCATCCATACTGCTTCCAGGATGAACAACCCAAAAAGCCACAGACCATTTCTCTTTGGCTCCAAATTCTCTACCACATCCCTGACACATCCACCACCCCCACCCTGATTTCAGGTCTAATCCTGTGGCCACATCTGACCCACACTAAAAAAAGCCAGCAGCCCCTCACTACACAGGGCGCTGTCTCACAAGCTCTCTGTGTCCAGAGTCCATTCCTCTCCCCAGCCCATGCCCGGCAAACTCCTACTCATGCTTTCAGATCAGTGCAAATGTCACGTCCCCTACTCCTCTTCTGTGTTCTCAGAACTCTGCACACCCATCACACCACAAACCTCCATCTCTCCTACTACAGCCCCGAATTATCTCTGCACTCCTAGCAGCTGGTGCACGCCGACTGCTCACTTCTTCAGTGGGCAGGACCTTCGTTCTCTTGCTTTGTGAGCTCATCCTTCAGTCACTCTCTCACCTTCAGTTCTTTCAGAGTCCTGCCCACAATCTGCTATTTCAAATGTCTGCTGAAAGGATTCCGAGACAAATGTTCCCCAATAAAGCTAACAAATTAGCTCCATCACACTCTTTCGCTCCAGGTATCTATGCTCTGCTTACATAAAATGTTACGAAATGTAGTTGTATTAACAAAAATTCACAGAGAAACAAAGTTGCAAACAACTTCGTAGCCAATTGATGTCTGCGGAAACAGGAACACAAAGATCACAGCTCATTGACTTCCAAGCAGAAATGCAGACTGAAGGTCAGGGCCTGCTGGCAGCACCTCTTCTTCAGCCATCCAGAGTCTTACGCCATGATCTACTTACAATTAAAAAAAATTCTTCTCACTTGTAGCTACCACCACAGATGAAAATACGTATGTACTATGTGCCCAGCAACCAGCAATACAGTCTATGAAGTGGGTATTCTTCCCCAACTAACATAGGCAATCGCAGTTCAAAAAAAAAAAAGACTAAATTCATGTCTAATCCAACATCACAAAAAGTAGCTGACAGCAACACTTAAACCCACAATCAGAAACTGGTCCCTTCACACAGGGCAGATATAAAGCGCACTGAAAGAAATAGGAAATTATTGCATTATTGTGGAGTGTGCAGTCTTAACAAAAGTCATCCAAGCTTGAAAGTAAGGCTGGGAAATGCGCATCTCCACACGCCCAAGAATGGAGAACCAGAACTCCCAGTGAGCAGCGCAAGCGCCCAGGTCACCCTGCTGTTGCACCACGTCCAGTAACAAAGCAGCCGTCTGGAAAAGCAGACGAGCCCCACTTCTCTGCACTAGTTACCACCACAGTAAACGTGCTGTTAGGGAGTCAAAGGGACCACCGAATCTCCTCCATGGCCTTACAAAGGTCAAGAATCTCACACTGACCATGGAACAAGCTATTCTCCACAAGCTCACTGACTACGGAATTTAGCAACATCTATTTTAGGGTTCTTTCGGTATTGCTTTTCTGTTCTCTTTTTTTCCCTTATTTTCTAAAGACATAGCAGATAAGAAGTATTATATACAGCTGATCAAATAATTTCTGCCCTGTTAAAGCATTCCTGGCATAAGAAGCAGTTAAGAACAACGAAGGCTGCCGATACTTCTATTACCACATTTCATTAACGAGAAACATGAGTAACAGTCTTGCTATTAATAGCTTGTGTGAGCTACAGAAATTTAGGAGAAGTGGACAAAGAATGCACGCATTTTAGAAACACAATCCTGGTCTCAGCCCACAGCCTGTCACTAGCAGTGGAGGCAGGCTAGCCAAGCTACAGCTCTCGGCAAGCCTCTGTCACATCATCATCACACAGGAGCCCCGAGATAGTTCACGGGGCTGCATGAGACAGCTTATACAACATCCTATGGGGAGCACTCGAAAACTGACAGTTTTATTTATTTATTTGAGAGGTACAGTTACAGACAGAGAAAAGGTAAGACCGAGAGAAAGGTATTCCATCTACTGGTTCACTCCCCAGATGGCTCCAACAGCCAGAGCTGGGCCAATCCGGAGCCAGGAGCCAGGAGAGCCAGGAGCTTCTTCCAAGTCTCCCACGTGAATACAGGGGCCCAATCATTTGGGCCATCTTCTGCTGCTTTCCCAGGCGATGGCAGAGAGCTGGATGGGAAGAGAAACAGCCTAGCCTACTACGCCACAGTGTCGGCCCCAAAGCAAGGAGTATTGACTTTCTGCTCTTTTTTATCAGGATTTTCCAAGCTACAAGAGAAATGAAAAGTGCTTTAATTTCTAATCTTTTAGTTGGGGGATATCTCACGTGCAGTTAACATCACGGCATAGCAAACAGCCCAACACCACAATTATCCACTTCATTATATGGTTCCTGCACGACTGAGCCAACATCTCCCTAACACTGGAAGAATCATGCCAAGAATAAGAACACACTAGCAGACGGGCATTCATACGCATCAGACCTTAGCATCAGAAAGCACCGTCAATATGTCTCAGTTCAGATGCCTCCAAATTCATTCTAGGCATTGGAACTCTCTTCAAAGAAAACATTCCAGGAAAACAACAAAGTAAAATTTTTAGAAATGGGCAACTCTGTGTGGCACTACTTGGTCTCTTCCTCATGGATCCCATCTGGGTCCCCGACGTAACTCCAAGGATCACAAGTTGTCCACAAAACAATTTTCCTCAGCTACAAGGTCTCTGCATCGGAACGCAGGCTTTGTGTCACAGTGAGCTTTAGCCTTCCAGTGACTCACCGGCATCCTCTGCTTCTGTTCCACTCACATTACCCTCCGATCACTCTCACACTATTCATTCTTACTCTGATCCTTGTTAGTACAGTCATACGTTTCAGAACTACACAGAAACACTTAACTCCTAGCAATGGTCGACAAAATCTACCATGTTTACCCCAGATCCATAAGAGAGAAAGACAAAGTCATGAGCACCAAGTCAGAATCTTCTGAATGTCAGACGCCAAGGTCCCATCGTTCAGTGACCTCTAAATGTTACTGCTCCCTTTTCTTCACACCCAAAGGGCAGCTTGTCAAGAGTCCGACACAAAACGACCAGTTCCTTTGGTAAACAATTATAAAAGTTAGCAAGCGGAGAAGACAGTGGGAAAGCAAGATGACACACTTCTTGAGGTTCAAGCCCAAATTACGTGGTTTTAACAAGAAAAAAAAAAAAAACAGAGCTGGCCTAATCCCACAAGATTTCCAAAACAGAGGCCTATAAAAATGTTGAGCAATTCCGGCTGGCAGAGAGGATGCCCCTGCAAACTAACATTCCCACTTATTAATCAGCTCTTTCTTTACAACCAGAAACAGACTGTAGATCAGCAGGATAACAGCCATACACAGACCCTAACCTATCACTAGAGCCGGAGATCACCGCGGGCAGCCTCCTGGCACAGCGGGCTTCTCTACGGACAGCAGAGAAGCCTGACAAACATCTGATGGGGAAGTTCTGCCACCTTGGTCCCACAGATGAAGTTTGGCTATGCTACAGTCACCAGCAGTTTCAACGCTTCGTTTCCTTATTTTCTCAGCTATGTAAACCACAATCTCAGCATACAACTGCAACCTGAACAACACGTGGGTCAAGCAGCCTTGTGCTCCCAGAACTGAAATGGAGCCACCGGGCTGTGTGGTCACCGGGCCACCTGTGCTCTCCATAAGGGGACCGTCCTGCCCCACCCCCCATCTCAAATACCTCCCTGGCTCACCGCTGCAGTTCACTTGCACTGACAGTTAAGGAGGAGTGAAAAGGCCCTGGCATCAGTGACTCACTTTATTTCAAAGTCGCCTTTTGCGTCTTTTCGTACTGAGAACTGACCTTCGATTAACTTTCTGTGCTTCAGAGAGCAGTGAGTCTGCTTCCCGAGTCTCTTCCCATCCCTTCAATGATTACTGATGTCAGTAATTCAGTAATTCTATTATGGCACCAGGGAAAAACCTGCTGACCAAAGGTCAAAGAGAAAGTGGGGGTGGGGGTGACTGACAGAGGCTTTCTCCAGGCTCCTTATTATCACCATCAACCGCTGCTACAGCATACACCCAGTCCCTAGCAGCTCCTTTTTATAAGGAAGCACACGGGACACAAAGACACACACAAAATGGTGTTTGTCACAGCAATGTTTACAATGAAGAAAGGAGGGAGCAAGAGGAAGGAGAAAAGACAAACCCAGCCTCAGCAGAGAACTAATGGGGTTTTAGGGACTGAGAAGCACATGTCCTCAGAAGCACTACACAACCTTCACCAGAATTACACCAATTACTTAGTGTGATGCAAGTTACAGTCATGGGTGTTTTAATTTATTTATAACCAAGAGTACATGAAACATTTCACATATGGCTTATGTATATGTATACACACACACACTCCTCCACGATTTTCGAGTTTGAAATAAAAACACCAAATTACACCAGCAACATTTTTCTAGGTAGCAACATTTATTCACATGCATGTGTTCATCTGGGGGAGGAGGGTTACATGTAATTCTTGAGAGGATTCTATATTACTGTTGTAATAAAAAATAAGACTTCCTAGAAATCTTTTATGAATCATGAAAATTGTCTGATGACTCCCTGAGTAAGAGATTATAAAGCAAAAAGTTAATCACAAAATAAATCTACTGGCAAAGGCAAAATGACATAAAGTTCTGCCAAATCACAACTCACAATGGGTGTCTCTCTCAGTCACTTAGTTCAGCTCTTGCTGCTAGGAGGCGCAGAGGGAGGAGTCTGTGCTCTGGAGTCTCAGGCCCATGGCACAGCCTCCAGACTGCCCACACCTAACTCGGGGCTCCCAGAGCGGCAATCTTGCCTGCCAAGTATGGAGAACAGCAGACCCACCTCTGCAGAGCTGTGCGGCTGAACTGAGGTCTGCGGAGCACCCAGCAGTGGGCCTGAACAGGAAGGCAGCAGCCACTGCTTGTCACGTGGTGACCAACAAACAGAGGCAGGGGCGCCGCAAGGCCAGCAGCCACGCCGCACGGTGCTCACTTCTCCAGCCCTGGGTCCAGCACTGCCTGATACAACAGCAAAGAGCTAAGGGAGGAAGTCCAACAGCACTCCTCAGCCTCGCCAGGCCTCAGCGCCCTTCTCTGGAGAGTGGTACTCCCCTAAGGAACAGCTGTGGCGTGCGTGGGCGTGTCCCTGGAGGTCTGAGCGTGCTTCCTGCTCCGGGGGCGGAGAGTGGACAATTCTGAACTGTATCTGTGTCCTGAGCTACCCACAGATGAGCCTTTACTTCTATTTGGACTCAGGAAACAAAACTCTCCATTGAAAGGCACACGGCCTGGGAGCTCTCGATCACAGTTCGCACACAGCACTTCTGGCAAGGCAGCCAACACAATACTTGATCACAGAGGGCAGAAAGTGTGAGATATCAGAGAATCCAAGAGCCTAGGATGTGACATGCAACGTCGGCCATGAAAACAGTGCATCACTTCTTCAGAGAGGTTCGCAAAATTAAAGACTTTAAGATTACAATCTGAATTATGAAATACGAGAAAAATCAGCACAGCATAAACACCGCCAAACAAATTATTAAGGAAGTAAAAAAGCTATTAAGCTATTCAATTACCTAAAAAGCATTTCTTTTACAAAAACAAAAATGGGAATGCATCTTTAAAATAAAAGTATGCCAGGGGCCGGAGCTGCGGCACAGCGGGTTAAAGCCCCAGCATCCCATGTAGCGCCGGTTCCAGTCCCAGCTGCTCCACTTCTGATCCAGCTCTTTGCTATGGCCTGGTAAAGCAGCAGAGGATGGCCCAAGTGCTTGGGCCCCTGCACCCACATGGAAGACCTGGAAGGAGCTCCTGACTCCTGGCTTTGGATTGGCTCAGCTCTAGCTGTTGTGGCCAACTGAGGAGTGAACCAGGGGACAGAAGATCTCTCTGTGTCTCTACCTCTCTCTGTAACTCTTTCAAATAAATAAAATAAATATTATTAAAAAATAAGTAAAACTATGCCAGTGTTGTGGCTCAGCAGGTAAAGCCACCACCTGCAATTCTCAGCAGCCTATGAGGTGTCAGCTCGCTCGTGTCCCAGCTGCTCCTCTTCAGATTCAGCTCCCTGCTAATGGCCTGGGGAAAGCAGCAGAGGATGGCCCAAGTATTTGGGTTGCTGCCACCTACATGGGAGACCCAGATAAAGCTCCTGGCTTCGGCCTGGCCCAGTACTGGCCATTGCAGCCATCTGGGAAGTGAACCAAGAACGGAAGATCTCTCTTGTATTTCTCTCTCTCTCTCTCTCTGTAACTCTTACTTTCAAATAAATAAATAAATCTTAAAAACAAAAAAAGAAAAGTAGATCCTGCAAGGAAAAAAATAATAAATTCTACTGCAACACACAAAAAAAACCAATGACATAAAACCAAAAATAATTTCATATAAATCTTAACATTCTTGAGCTGGTTTTAAGAGCAAACAGTCGGCCGGCGCCGCAGCTCAATAGGCTAATCCTCCACCTTGCAGCGCCAGCACACCGGGTTTTAGTCCCAGTCGGGGAGCCAGATTCTGTCCTGGTTGCTCCTCTTCCAGGCCAGCTCTCTGCTGTGGCCCGGGAAGGCAGTGGAGGATGGGCCAAGTGCCTGGGCCCTGCACCCCATGGGAGACCAGGAGAAGCACCTGGCTCCTGCCTTCGGATCAGCGCGGTGCTGATTGGGTGAACCAATGGCAAAGGAAGACCTTTCTCTCTCTCTCTCTCTCTCTCTCACTGTCCACTCTGTCAAAAATTAATAATAATAATAATAAAAGAGCAAACAGTCATCTGAAAAAAAAGTCAATAATTTGTACAGCTTTGTTTAATTTTCCTGTTTGATAGAAACCTCAGACTTCATACAAAACTACTTAATAGAGAAGAGGCCACCCAGCATTCATTCACTGATTGGCATCCTAGAAACATATCACGCCACTTTTCACAGAGACACTTCATGGTGTTATATATAAACTGAGGTAAAAACACCATTTAAAATCACTACTAAGCAAATAAAAAATGGTAGTGACTTTGCAGACAACTATAATGAACACAGGAAAATGAAACGGGTTAATTTTATGGTATATGGTTTATACCACAGTAACACTGTATTTTAAAAATTATGCATGGGGCCAGCATGGTGACATGGTGGGTGAAGCCACCGCCTGTGGCACTGGCATCCCATATGGGCACAGTTCTGGCTACTCCACTTCCAATCCAGCTCCCGGCTGATATGCCTGGGAAAGCAGTGCAGGATGGCCCAAGTACTCATACCCCTGCACCCACATGGGAGACCCAGATGAAGCTCTTAGTTTTGGCCTGGTCCACCCCTAGCCATTGCAGCCAGCTGGGAGTGAACCAGCAGACAGGAAACCTCTATCTCTCTGTCTCCCCTTCTCTCTAACTCTGCCTTAAAAATAAATACATCTTTAAAAAAAAAAAAAAAAAAGGATGCATGAGGAAAGAGCAATACCTTCTCAATTCTCTAAAATCTGAGCAATGGGTACACAGGGGTCAATTCTACTCTTCTGTTTTGAATATGCTTTAAGACTACAATTGTTTAAAAAATTAGGCAGGAAGACCACACCTGCATTCTTGGCAGACCATTACTCACATACCAGTGATGAAGTGTGACAGGTCACAATGCAAAGAGCCCTCCCTGACCAGGCACCAAGAAAAGGCAAGAGCTGCACAGATTTCACCAACAAGCCTGGTCAGCACGACCACCTTCCCTTTAGCGTGGTATCTCCTCTTCCCCCAGAAGAGATGCTTTAAGCTCACAAAACCAAACTACAACTGATGTTAAGCAAGAAAAACTTAGCACCGTTCATTTATACCACAGCACCGATTTTTGCTGAGTTTAATAACACAGCTATTAAGACATACAGTTTTGTCAAAATTTAATTCATTCTATCAATACAAGGATTTCCTAGGCAGCAACTACTGTGTGTCATGCACAATGCCAGGAGCTAGGGATACAGCAATGAACAAAGTGGGTGACATCTGCCTTCAAGTAGATTATACTCTGGGAAGAAACAAACTTCTAGCATCACCTTACCTCCCCCTCCCCATTCAGTAAGCAAGCAATCTGACAAATGAACCCTACTAAGTTAACTGGAAGAAGGAAGTGAACAGTGACCAAAGACAACATAGGAAAAGTAAGGAGGTGACTCAAAACAGGACAATTGAGGAATAGGCATTTGGGCTAGTGGTTAAGGCAACAGCTAAGATGCCCACATCCCATATCAGAGTGCCTGGGTTCAAGTCTTGGCTCTGCTCCTGACACCAGAATCCTGTTCATGCAGACTCTGGGAGGCAGCAGTGGTAGCTGGACAGTTACTGCACCGGGGGGAGAGCTGCTAGAAGGACACTGTTGTGTCCTCCTCCAGAGGAGGCCGGCAAGGTGCTCGCAAATAGGCGCCTGCCCTCTGGGCTAGCTAGTTAAAGGAGAAAGGGAGTTGTAGGGGGTAGGGCTCAGGGAAGACAATGGATCTCAAAATTCTTAGGCAAACAGTTTGGTCAAAAGACCAGTCACAGGTAAGTCACAAGATTAATATGTGGTTTTTGTCAGCTAAGATGTGAAAAGAAGGGAAAGGAAGATGCTTTGTCATGGTTACAGTGAGACTGCCCGGCCACCCATTTTGAAGACCTGGACTGAGTTCCTGGATCCTGGCTCTGGCCTTGTCCAGAGCTGGAGGTAGCAGGTGCGCAAGGAGTGAACCAGTGGACATGTCTGCACACACATTCATTCTGCCTCTGTGGACGTCTTTTTCTCTACCTCTCAAATACAAAACAAGCACAAAAGTACAACGCAAATCCCTAACCTAGACGGGAATACAATTATTTACCCAGTTGCTAGCACACTATCTAAGAAATTCCATTCATTTCTGTTGCCTATGATACTGCTCCAGCCAGTCACATTCCCAAATGAAAACATCCACCCTAAGGGTACTTGAAAAAGTTCACAAAATTAAAAGGTAAGTTTATCTGGGAGGAAAAAAAAAGTCTGAATTCAAGGCATATAATATTCTTCAGAAAGTTCATGGGGATGTGTACTATGAAGAAACCACGGGGGCCAGAGCTCTGGCACCGCAGGTTAAGCCTCCACTGCAGTGCCAACATCCCATGGGCACCAGTTCCTGTCTGGGCTGCTCCTCTTCTTTCCAGCTCTCTGCTATGACCTGGGAAAGCAGTGGAAGATGGCCAAGTCCTTGGGCCTCTGCACCCATGTGTGAGACCTGCAGAAAGCTCCTGGCTCCTGGCTCCGGATAGGCCCAGCTCCAGCCGTTGCAGCCACTTGGAGAGTATGGATGAAGACCTCTCTGTCCTCTCTCTGTATGTAACTCTGCCTCTCAGATAAATAAAACACTTAAAAAAAAAAAAGAAAGAAAGAAAGAAAAGAAACAAATAATGGATGGATTTCAAAAATGCTATGCACCAAAATAAGCCTATCTTTTAAAGTCCATTTTCCATGAACTTAACTACTGCCAAAAAGTCCCCTTTCTCAAAAAGGTCAATAAATATTGCTCTGAGTTATCTTTTCAAATAAAATGGTGTATTTAAAAATTTACTAAAACAATCTCAATTATCCACAGTTCACATCTAGTATCATTCAGGTCCAGGCACACAGCAACACTCCTTCCAGGTCACCATCAGAAAGGATGAGCAGCTGTAACCCCGGTGTGCTGAACCTGACAAAGAGATCCAACAGCCACAACCAACTCATCTCACGTTCTCATTTTCACATTTCACTAAGAGAAGACAAGAAAACAAAAACAACACTACTAACAAGGGGACGTTCAGGGCCATTCTTCTCTAGCCCCATGAAAGAACAGATTTCCATTCACAATAAAAATTTAATCAAATATATGTGCCAAGCACTCAATTTTTCTCCTCTGTGCCACCACATACTTACGTCTCTCTGGCAAAGGCATCCAGACAGAGTCATAAACAGGACACTGAGAAGCTCAGGCTATAAGCAATGACAAAAAAGAACCTGCATGTCCTCTTAGGAAATTGCCCAGACACAATATTTATCAAACAGTTCCATCTGCCACTGCACTGTACTGGACAAAGAAAAGATGTTTAACAATGGCAAGAAAATGAATTAAATACTGAGAGCAAAGCAGGAAGGGAGTCTTGGATCCTGAAGACTGCTCCCTGAGTGAAAACATGGCCGCCCGTCCCACTTCACAAGCGGGAGCAAGAGTTGCTGCGGCCACGCCTCAGAGGGCCCAAGGAAGGAGAAGGCACTGACCAATACCAAGTCAGAGAACAAAAGAACTCCCCAGTGGCCTGCTCAAGGTCACAGGGCTGCCTGGGACGGGACTCCTGTCTCCTTCCAACTACACAACCTTGCCAAGTAAAATCCACCTTACAGAGGTTGGGAGCGGAGGAGACGGAATCGGGTGACAAGCAGTGTAAGGACACTAGCAAAGTATCCAGCTACGAAGTACATCTCCTAAGCCAGGAATGAGAAAGAATCTTCCTAGAAATTGGCTGCTTTTTTTTCTTTTTTTTTCTTTTTTTTTTTTTCTTTTTTTTTTTTTTGACAGGCAGAGTGGACAGTGAGAGAGAGAGAGAGAGACAGAGAGAAAGGTCTTCCTTCGCCGTTGGTTCACCCTCCAATGACCACCACTGCCCACAGCGCGCTGATCCTAAGGCAGGAGCCAGGTGCTTCTCCTGGTCTCCCATGAGGTACAGGGCCCAAGCACTTGGGCCATCCTCCACTGCACTCCCTGGTCACAGCAGAGAGCTGGCCTGGAAGAGGGGCAACCGGGACAGAATCCGGTGCCCTGACCGGGACTAGAACCCGGTGTGCCGGCGCCGCAAGGTGGAGGAGAAATTGGCTTCTGTTCCTTGGCCAGTGTGCTTCCACGCAGTCTGCCCTCAGAAGGCTCAGACTGAAGCAGCACAGGCACCCCACTCCGTCCTGTGTCTCCTCCAGCCTACACGACCCCCTCCCTTGATGAACCAGAAGACACAGCCAAACACAAGCGCTAAGAGGGGCACAGACCTCGGGGGCTGAGGACAGAGCCTTCAGGCTCACGCGGAACACGGCTGCTTTTTCTCACTGGAGACTTACTCCTCCTCCCCAACACCTCAGTACTGCTAAAATGAACCTAGAAAACTGGTTTTTCAACTTCCAATATAGGTTAAACATGAACTAATTAATGTTTGCAAAACACTTTGAAGACGTGAACAAGTGTGCAAATGTTAATTATTAATTTTCACCCACAAAGCCTCTGCACTGACAAAAAACACAACTCTGCTGCAAGTTCCTGCCACTCTCAAGGCACAAACACGGAAGCCAAGCATGTTCTCAAGAATTCTAGGAGAACTCTAAGAGCAGACCACAATGACTTTCCATTTGCAACAAGTTGGAATCTCAAACTGGATCCTCTAGACATAACCATATCACAGTGGACAAGCAATGGGAGTCGAATGGCATACACGGTAAAACTAGAGTATGTTTATAACCAGTTCACTGAACTGAAAGAAGCAAAGCTAAAACCTCGGAAACTTGGTTTTTCATGAGAAGAGGGAGGGAGGTCAGCAAGAGTTTAAAGAATTCAGGGATCATGGGGCCAGTGCTGTGGTGTAGCGAGTAAAGCCACTGCCTACAGTGCCAGCATCCCATATGAGCGCCGGTTCGAGTCCTGGCTGCTGTACTTCCCATCCAGCTCTCTACTATGGCCTGGGAAAGCAGAAGATGACCAAGTCCTTTGGCTCCTGCACCCGTGCAGTGGACCTGGAAGAAGCTCCTGGCTTTGGATCGGTGCAGCTCTGGCCATTGCAGCCATCTGGGGAGTGAATCAGCAGATGGAAGACCTCTCTCTCTCTCTCTCTCTCTCTCTCTGCCTCTGCCTCTCTGTAATTCTGCCTTTCAAAAAAATAAATCTTAAAAATAAAAAAATTAAGGGGTCGTAAACGAACACCACACAAGCAGACACACAGCTTTCTTCTCCTTCAGCGACTACCTCTCAGACAACACCATTCAGGAAACGGCCTCAAGAGAGGCTGCAGACTGGAAAGACGCACTCTCCTAGGCTACTAGGACGGTGCACAGTTCCGGCGAGCGGGCTCGGACAAAAGCTCTGGCCCTTCCTGCCCACTGATCCCCAGGACAGAGTGCATCTCAGCCAGGCCGGAGGCTTCACATGACCAAAAGAGTGCTCCAAGCTCTGCTTTCCAACTCTGGCTGCAGCACTTTTTCCCAGAGCAAGTCCCAGACCACAAGGTCTCACCCAGAGTTCCTCTACCGAACTCAGCCACCAAGTGCAAGGCCCCTGCAGCCCTCCCTTCCCCCACCCCAGAAACACCGACTGCAGACCGGGCACAGCTCAGCTGGCACGAAGAGGCAGATTAATTTACAGAGGCCACCCAAATCACACTACTGAGTGTGTTTTTAGAAGCGATTTATGAATTACAGAAAATGTCAAATTTGAAAAAGGCCCATCATATCCACCACCTATAGCACATTATCATATGTGAAATAATTCAGAACCAGAAACAAAACAAAAAACTTCACGCTTAGTTCAACTGCTCTGAGAGGTCTGCTAGCACAATGCAACAGAGGAAACCCTTTGAAAACAGCAGTGGCCCATCGGCCTGGCAGGCAGAGCATGCTAAGGGGGGCTGGCAGGACCCTATCAAACCACCCAGGCTCTCACCTGGTTTCCATTTGGGAAGCAGGACTCACAGCCAGAGGCCCAGCCTATGGGAATAAGTAACATTAGCAACCACAAATAAATGAAACCCAGCACTCTAAAAACTCACCAGCAGAGTAGGTCCTCCAAAACACATTAACTTCCTTTGTAAAACTAAAAATAAAGACAAATATATAAGCTGCAAAAAATCAGATCAAAAAAATACCCTACACCTATGACCTTGGGTGGTGCACCCCACAGCATACTGACGATCAAAGACAGCCTTCGACTGGAAATGCACATAACATTTCACTAACAGCATTCTTCTTGTGCTCAGAGAACTTCTCCACACATTCAGACCCCGAGCCAACTCTGATAGGGCCAGCCCCCAGTGGATGCCTACCGCAGCTAGCAGTACTGATCACTACATAAAATGTGTTTTTTCCTAGGCATAACAAGAAGGTAAGCAATTAGAACAATACGCTGTAATAAAACTCAGGTGGGCCAGCACCAAGACTCAATAGGCTAATCCTCCACCTGCAGCGCCAGCACACCGGGTTCTAGTCCCGGTCGGGGCGCCGGATTCTGTCCCGGTTGCCCCTCTTCCAGGCCAGCTCTCTTCTGTGGCCAGGGAGTGCAGTGGAGGATGGCCCAGGTCCTTGGGCCCTGCGCCCCATGGGAGACCAGGAGAAGCACCTGGCTCCTGGCTTCGGATCAGCGCGGTGCGCCGGTTGCAGCGCGCCAGCCGCGGCGGCCATTGGAGGGTGAACCAACGGCAAAGGAAGACCTTTCTCTCTGTCTCTCTCTTTCTCACTGTCCACTCTGCCTGTCAAAAAAAAAAAAAAAACCTCAGGTGAATATTTGCTGTCTCTAACTATCCTCTTAGGGCTGGAGCTGTGGCGCAGTGGGTTAACGCCCTGGCCTGAAGCACCAGCATCCTATATAGGCGTCGGTTTGAGACCTGGCTGCTCCACTTCCCATCCAGCTCTCTGCTATGGCCTGGGAAAGCAGAAGATGGCCCAAGTCATGGGGCCCTGCACCCATGTGGAAGACCTGGAAGAAGCTCCTGGCTTCGGAACGGCGCAGCTCCAGCCATTGCGGCCAATTGGAGAGTGAACCATCGAATGGAAGACCTCCCCACCCCACCCCTCTCTGTGCCTCTCCTCTCTGTGTAACTCTTTCAAGTAAATAAATAATCTTAAAAAAAAAAAAAACCACCGTCTTGATCACAGATTTCAAAACTGGCTGAGAGCTGCGCGCTCACCAGTGCAGTCGTGGAGACAAGACACAGACCAACAGAACAGAAAGGAGAACCCAAGGAGAACCACGCGAGGGGTGCAGAACGGCCACTGAGCTGCAGATTAGGAAAAAACTAGGCACCTTTAGGTTCCATTTTCCAAGAATTTTTGAAGTACTGGCATATCTGATCAATCAACTTCCAAGAAAGGTGTCGCGCTAACTCAACAGAGAAAGGCCAATGCAGGGAGGACGATATACCCAAAAGCAAAAAAAAAATGCACTTCAGTCTACACCTTCTACCATCATTTAGGAAAATTAAGTCAAAACTTCTAGGAGAAAATACAGGGGAAAGTCCTGAGCTGCTGTCAGGCAAACACTTCTCAGCTGTTATACCAAAAGCACAATCCATCGACAAGAAGAACTGGGTGCCGCCAAAGCAACAGCTCTGCCCTTCAAGAGGATGAAAGACTGAGAAACGGTTTGTAAACGAAAATCACACATACAATACAAAGAATCCAACCTTTCAAGTGGGCAAAAGATGCTGCCGGACCCAGGAAGACACCTCTCATCATTAGGCACAGGCAAGCTTAATAAAAGGCTGCCTTCTGTAGCCGTCCACCAGACGCAGTGGATCAGCACCTGCCCAGGCCTGAGGTGAGGGGCTGCTACAGAACAGCGCGGAGCACACTGGGAGGCAGTGGCTGTAAGAATTACACATTTGTCAGACTCACAAAATGGGACGTTAAAATGGATAGATTTTGGTGAAAGTAAACTATACATTTAAAAATGTAGTAAAGAATGAAAAACAGAGACTAACATTAACAATGAACTGAGTGGACCTGATTTTACTCTGGCTCAATGTGTTAAAAAATCAACTATAAGCTGGCGCCGTGGCTCAGTAGGCTAATCCTCTGCCTGCAGTGCCAGCACACCGGGTTCTAGTCCTGGTCGGGGCGCCGGATTCTGCCCCGGTGGCCCCTCCTCCAGGCCAGCTCTCTTCTGTGGCCCGGGAGTACAGTGGAGGATGGCCCAGGTCCTTGGGCCCTGCACCCCATGGGAGACCAGGAGAAGCACCTGGCTCCTGCCTTCAGATCAGCGTGATGCGCCGGCCACAGCGCATCGGCCATGGCGGCCATTGGAGGGTGAACCAACAGCAAAAGGAAGACCTTTCTCTCTGTCTCTCTCTTTCTCACTGTCCTCTCTCTGCCTGTCAAAAAACAAAAAAAAAAACAAACAAAAAAATCAACTATAATATAAGACATTTGAGGGACAAATACAGAAAGCTCTGAACAATACTACAGAATGACCATTTATCTCGGACATGAGTAACTGCATCTGGTTACACGGAACAAGGGTCAGCAAACTTGGGCTTTAACTGTGCCACACCACCACCACTGTGGCCTGGCAAAGCACCAGACAATACATACACAACAGGGCCTAGCCACATCCCAGCAACACCTGAAGACAAGCACAGGCAGGAAGCCGGGTCTGGCAAGACAAACTGTGGTGATGAGCAAGGGACCCTGTGGCTTGCCCGTGGTGAGGGACATGACAGCCCCGAGAGCGGCTGACTCTCCTAACTGACAGACAAAATCTACCTCCCGGCAGTGCTGCTCAGTTACAGGCGCCGATATGTCATCAAAGCACGCCACGCTCGACTATGATACAGTTGGAATACCTCAGTAATCCTGACTCCTTCTAAAAACATACTCTTTTCAAGCGCTAGCATTAATGCTATGAGAAGCATGGCATCTGAAGCCCGAGCCATGGCCTCAAATTCCAGCATCATGGCCTACGAGCTACTGGCCACCACCAAGCCATCTGGGCGTCTCACTTTCCTAACCTAACGTAGGTGAGTAACTTCCGCCTCACAGTGTGTTTAAGAATTAAGCGAGAAACCACACAAGACACAATCCCACACCCGGCACAGGAGAGGTCTTCTGTCAGAGTTGAGTAAGCCAATTTCAGATAAGAAAATGCCAGTGACGCCCGCCGAGCACCGGGACTCCGCAGCCTCTTGAGAGGCCCTGACTGACTGTCATGGTTTCATCCCGTGCCAGCCCCCATGAGTTCACAGTAATCTGGGTTGAACAGCAGGCACTGGGAACTGAAATTCCTTTAGTGTAGAAAAATATTCCATGGCAAATATTTTGTAAAAGGTAATATGAGAAGAGCTGAAAATAAAAATACCAGCTTTCCCAAACAAGAAGAATGGCAAAATAAATCACTTTCTCTAAGAAAAACCCAATTAACAAAGTTGAATGTTCAGGATTTGGATTTTAGCCAACCAACGAAATTATACCGCCACACAGCTGTGGTTTAACAGCTGTATGGAACAGACAGGGTGAGAATATTGAGTTTTGTTTTCTAAGCCAGGGTGCTGAGTCTGAGACAGACAAGGTAGCTTGCTCACCACCACAGAGCCAACAAATGGCAAAGTTTAGCAGTAAAGTCAGAGCACATGTTTCCATCAGTGATCTCCATCAGCAGCTGACCGACTCACCATGGTTCTGTGGAGCTCTTCCCCTAACTCCTGAGGGCTCTTCCCTACCTTGACATCTTTAGTTGAAAAAGCTAATTAATTGTAGTATGTAGCAAATTCAATTACAGGGATAATTAGCCACATGGAGTAGCAGAAGCTAGTTACCATGTGATCACAAGTGGAAGTTCTCAAATGTTGATTGCCTCCGCCGAAGAGCCTGCTTCAGAAACATACACACCTCTCCTCCTCTCCCACTCCGACTTGTACATCACACTGACACAGACACCCTGGCACAAACACAGCTCTGAGAGTCAAGATGGGAGAACACACCTTTGCCCCCACAATCTGCAGAACCACAGCATTTCAGTTCCAAAGCTGGGATTCACCCCTCAGCAAGCACAAAAATGGGCCATCTGCTCCTCTTCGTGTTGTGACTCAATCAACCCACAGGGTGACTACAAGACTACGAATCTGAAACAAGCTTCCTGCCACAAACAGCCTGCTCCTCTCCCCCATGTACAGTGGCATTCAGCCCGACAGGAAGTCCCTCCCCCAGACAGACACCTGCACATCAGCAGGAATCACTGGAGATCAAATCTATGCAAGGGCACTTCAAGGTCAACTTTAAAAGACGGCAGCATCAGACAGGTGCGGGGGATACCAGCCGTCGCTGGGGACACCTACACTCTGTATCAGAATGCCTGGGATCAGGCCCACCTCTGCTTCCAGTCTGGCATTCTGGGATGCAGCAATGATGGCCCAAGTGCTTGGGTACTTAGCACCCATGAGGGAAACCCAGATGGAGTTCCAGGCTCCTGGCATCAGCCTGGCCCAGCTGAGGAGGGAACCAGCAGACAGAAGCTCTCTGTCTCTCCCTGTAACTCTACCCTTCAAATAAATAAACCTTAAAAAAAAAAAAAAAAAAAAAAAAGAGGAGGAGGAGGAAGGAAGGAAGGAAGGAAGGAAACATCAAAGTCCAAGTTTGCTCAGGTAGCTTTGTCAGGGATTCTTACCCTCATTCTGTAAGTTTTAATTTTTAAAGGTTTATTATAAAAAAAAAAAAAAACTGTTCCTAAAGTTGTACCTATGAAATTTGCATTCATTAAATAAAAGCTTTAAAAAAAAAAAAAAAAGGTTTATTATAGGGGCCGGCGCTGTGGGGTAGGGAGTAAAGCCACTGCCTTCAGTGCCGGCATCCCATATAGGTGCCAGTTTGAGTCCCAGCTGCTCCACTTCGCATCCAGCTCTCTTCTATGGCCTGGGAAGGCAGCAGAAGATAGTCCAAGTCCTTGGGCCCCTGCACCCACGTGGGAGACCCAGAAGAACTCCTGGCTCCAGATCGGTGCAGCTCCAGTCATTGCAGCTGATTGGGGTGTGAACCAGCAGATGGAAGACCTCTCTTTCTCTCTCTCTCCCTCTCCTTCTCCCTCTCCTTCTCTGTGTAACTGACTTTAAATAAATCTTTTTTAAAAAAAAAAAGATTATAAATTTCTTCATAAGAAAACTAATGGAAGATGGAATTTAATATACAGAAATGTCCTTTACAGGCAAAGAGCTCTAGAAGGATAGACTTAGTTGGTATACAAGCGTTCTAAACTGAGTTGGTAGAGCTGATTCAAATCACGGCGTCCTTCCGGGAAAGGTGGCACCTTTGCCAGTGTCACCCTGAAAGGGAAGGGTGCGATTTGCTCCAGTTTCCGCACAGCACCAGCCCAGCTCTCCCTTCAGCAGCGGAAGTCAGAGAGGAAGTCAGAATCCACACCTACTGTTTCTCAAGACTAAGTTAAAATGAGGGAATAAAGCTGGCACTGACTAAACAGTCTATTACTCCATTTACTGTACATTACACTAGAGAGAGAGTACTACATACAAGCACTGCCAACCATCCGTTCTCACCACTTCCTGAACACAACAACTGTGGAGCTCTCCCCCACGTCCCTCTTCATGTCCCACCGAAAGGAGGACTAACAGGTGACTGGGTAAATTAGCCTGGGATCGTTTCCATCTTCCCTCAGTTCACACGGCACTCATCTGAGTGAATCTCAGGATGCCTTCTTCGCGAAAGAAACAGGGAAACCACTGCCCTCAGAGGAACCCCTCTTAGGAATGCTCAGGAAAAAACGTCTACTTGGAAGGCAGAGTTATAGGGCAAGAGGGAAACACACAGAAAAGAGATCTCCACCTGCTGGTTCACCCCCCAGATGGCCACAACAGCTGGGGCTGGCTGGGCAAGGCTGAAACGCCGAGCTCCATCTGGGTGTCCAACGTGGGTGCAGGGGACCAAGCACTTGGGTCATCCTCCGCTGCTCCCCAGGCACATTAGCAGGGAGCTGGATCAGAAGCGGGGTGGCAGGGATTGGAATCAGCACCACATGGGATGCTTGCATTGCAGGTGGAGACTTAACCAGCTACTCCACAACTCTGGCCCCAAGAACGCTTTTTAAATCATGCGAAAATGCACTGGGGCCGGTGCTGTGGCATAGCAGGTAAAGCCACCACTTACAGTGCCAGCATTCCATATGGGCTCCGGTTCGAGTCCCGGCTGCTCCGTTTCCAATCCAGTTCTCTGCCCTGGCCTAGGAAAGCAGTAAAAGATGACCCAAGTCCTTGGGACCCTGCACCCATGGGGGAGACCCAGAAGAAGCTCCTGGCTCCTGGCTCTGGATCAACGCAGCTCCAGCCGTTGCAGCCAATTGAGGGGTGAACCAGCGGATGGAAGACCTCTCTCTCTGTCTCTCCTTGTGTGTAACTCTGACTTTCAAATAAATAATAAATAAATATTTTAAAAAGGAAAATGCATCAAAATTATGTCAGCCACCAAGAAATAGCTCCCTACTTAATATCAGGCCCCACCCTGAGCATCTTGCATACTAAGACACTACAAAGTGTGTTACCACGCCTTGTGGAGCAGGAAACTGAAATTCTGAGATGAAAGAATACACAATAGTGAACGGAAACGAGGGTCTGAATTCAAATTTGCCGAGTTCCACGGCACGTGCTGCCACCATCCTGCTCCCGATGAGCCTCCAGCCCGGTGACCGGGAGGAACAGGATCAGCATCTGGCTCCCCGGCGCCAGCTTCCTGCCTGTGCAGACCGTAGGAGCCAGCAGGTGTTGGCTCGAGCGCCTGGGGCCCTGCCACCCACGGGAAGACCTGGATTGAGATCTTGGCTCCCGGATTCCATCCAGCATCTGGGGAGTGAACCGGCTGGGGAGTGAACCGGCTCTTGAATAATAAAAATTAAATTAAACGAGATAAATAAGCAGTGCTCCCTCCCAATTTCACAGTGGAAGATCTACTGTGAACACATGTGTCCGGCAGCTTTCACATTTTCACCACAGGGAGGAGGAGGTCTCCATCGTATCTCAATGAAATAAGTCCACAGCAGATTGCAATCTAACAGAAGGGTTAGGAATTCTCTTAAGTTCAACTGCACTTCATCACAGATGCCCAAGTGAATTGTCCTTCTGGACAGGGGCCCAGAGTGAGCGGCGGAGTCCTGAGTGCAGGTCCACCAACCAGTGAAATCCCCATCCCAACTCCTACACCGCGATTAGCCTCTGCTGGCGAGAGCCAGCGCTACCCCTGGGCCAGCAGCGCTGAAGAGCAGCTGCGGACAGAGCAGGGGCTCCGGGAAGCCTGAGAAGCCCTTGGACTAACGCGGGTGGCCAGGAGAGAGCTGGGTGCCTGCCGGATGGCCAGGAGAGAGCCGGGTGCCTGCCCCACCACCTGTCAACCCCCCAGGCACCCTCCAGGAAGCAATGGCAGGGCAACTGGGAGCCTGAAGTACAACGCCTATGCCGGAGAAACCTTTCCTTTAGCTACTTCGGCTGAACAAAGTTTTAAAGCAACCAAAGCAGAGAAGCCCCGAACACTCGGCATGACAGCACGCAAGGCGGGCTTCCGGGCACGGCCACGGCGTACCCAACCTCGGTGGCACGCTGGGCCCACCGCAAGTGCCAGAGACCTGGGGAAGCCGGGGACCCAGCACTGGCGACAAGGCAGTGCCCAAAGAGCCCACGCCGGGCAGTCCCCTGCCGCGGCTCCTTGATGTCCGGAGCCGGGCGGGCCGAGGGCTCGGGCACGGGGCCCCTGCCCAGGGCCCGGGCGCCGCAGCAGGGCACGCATCCCGGAGCTGCGGAGGCCACGCGCACGCGAGGAAAACTCCCGGCTCTCCGGGCCGGCCCAAGAGCAACGAAGCCTGCCGGCCTGCCCTCCCTCCAAGGGCTCCCCGCACCGGCCGGCTCTCCCCGAAAACAAAGTGCCGGCGCCCCGTCGCGACCACAGCCCCGCCGGCGCGGCCTCGGCGCGAGGCTGCACCCCGCGGCAGGTGAGGGGCCGGGGCGAGGGGAGCGGGGGACCGGGCCCCGGGGCGAGGGGAGCGGGGGGGGGGGGGTCCGGGCCCCGGGCCGAGAGGAGCGGGGGGGGGGGTCCGGGCCCCGGGCCGAGGGGAGCGGGGAGGGGGGCCAGGCCGGGGAGCAGGGGCCAGGCCGGGGAGCGGGGATCCCAGGTCCCGCGGGGGTCCAGGCCGGGGAGCGGGGGCCAGGCCGGGGAGCGGGGGGCCCAGGTTCCGCGGGGGGCCAGGCCGGGGAGCGGGGGCCAGGCCGGGGAGCGGGGGGCCAGGTCCCGCGGGGGGCCAGGCCGGGGAGCGGGGGCCAGGCCGGGGAGCGGGGGGCCAGGCCGGGGAGCGGGGGGCCAGGCCGGGGAGCGGGGGCCAGGCCGGGGAGCGGGGGGCCAGGTCCCGCGGGGGGCCAGGCCGGGGAGCGGGGGCCAGGCCGGGGAGCGGGGCCAGGCCGGGGAGCGGGCCGCGGCCCGGCGGACAATGCGCGGGGAGGGGGCGGCGCCGGGCCGCCCCCCGCCCCTCGCGCCCAGACCTCCCCTCAAACCACGAAACTTCCCAACTCCGCCGACTAAGTTTCGCTCTCACCGTGCGGCTCCCGGGGCTCCCCCGCGGGCCGAGCCGGAGCAGCTCCGCACCTCAGCGGCGAGGCAGCACAGCAGGGCGGCGGCGGCGGCGCCGACTGAGGCGGCCGAGGCGGGCGACGCGAGGGAGCAGCGGTCTCGGCGGAGCGCGGCGCTTCCCGCGGCGGCTCGGGCTCCGCGCGGCCCCACACTGCCCCGCCCGCCGCGCATGCGCCGACAGCCGCCCGCGGCGGGGGGCGGGGCTCGAGGAGGGCGGGCGCTCCCGCGAGCGCTCCCGTGAGGAAGCGCGGAGCCGGGGGCCGCGAGCCGCGACTGCACAGCAGAGCAGTCCATCAGGCTGAGAGCGACCAATAGAAAGTCTCCGGGGCGGGGCGCTCGCGTTGCTAAGGCCGATCGAGGCTGACCTCGCTCAGCGCGGCTGCGGGGTGATCCAAGCCGGGTGGCCCGGCCGCCGCCGTCCCTCCGTGTGCCCGGTGGTCACCTGAGTCGCAGCACTGACCGCACGCCCTGCAAGGACTTGCTTTCCGTGTCCCCCACTTGAAGTCAGGGAGTGAGGTGTCCTCTGCGTCCAGCCTGGGGGAGAGCCGCTGCCGGCTGGCCGTCTGGTGTGGACGGACGGACGGCGACAGGGTGGCCCGAGAATTCTGACTACTTGGTGGCCGCACAGCCGAGGCCCTCGGAAACCCCCTGGCGGCTTCCGGGGCCGCATGAGCGCCACGCACCAGTGGCAGCCCCGAGGCCGAGTTGCAGGGACGTGAGGACACCGGTGCCTGCACGGCCTGCGTTTGTTCTCACCTGCGTCCGCCGCTGCTTCTCCCTCGGTGAATGGAGGTCAGGAACCTGCAGATTAAGCGAGGGTCCCGCGGGGTGGGTAGGGCGGGGTGCTGGGTGACACAGTTCTACTCCCTCTGTGCACTCTGCACATTTCAGGTCATAGTTTTTTAAAAAATGGATTTTTTATTTATTACCTATTTCGTTTCCTGAACATTTATTGACTTATTTGAAAGTCAGAGTTACAGAGAGAGGTCCTCCTGGTTCACTCCCAAATGACCACAACAGCTGGGGCTGAGCCAGGCCACAGCCAGGAGCCAGGAGCTTCTTCCAGGTCTCCCATGCAAGGACTTGGGCCGTCTTCTGCTGCTTTCCCAGGCGCATTAGCAGGGAGCTGGGTCAGAAGTGGAGCAGCCTTGGGGCTGGCCCTGTGTGATGGCGGGTAAAGCTGACTCCTGCCATGCTAGCATCCCATACAGATGCCGGTTCAAGCCCCTGCTGCTCCTCTTCCAATCCAACTCTCCCCTGATCGCCTGGGAAAGCAGAAGATGACCCAATTGCTTGAGCCGCTGCCCCCATACAGGAGACCAGGTGAAGCTCCTGGATCCTGGCTCTGGCCAAGCCCAGCCTGGCAGTTGCAGCCATTTGGGGGGTGAACCAGCAGATGAAAGATCTCTCTCTCTCTCCTCTCTCTCTGCAACTTTCGCTTTAAAATATATAAATCAATAAACCTTAAAAAAAAAAAAGTACTGATACAGGATTTGGCAACTAAAAAAAATGCAAAAACACAAATAACTGTCATTTAAGAAACTGTGATCCAAGTTGCCCACTACGAATCCCTGATTTGTGGGGCCTGCCAGGGGCACTTTGCCAAGTGTGAATCCTGACCCCAAAGTCTGTGCTGGCATCTGGCTGGGATGCTGCAGTTCCCAGAAGCTCCCAGGTGATGCTGACGCTGCGGATCTGAGACGCCACTTCGAGCAGCCAGGCCCTACTCCAGATTCCACAGGCGACTGAGCCCTCTGTCCCCATTGGGAGGTGCTCGGCAGTCGTCTGCTCACTCAAATGCTCCTCCCCAGAGAAGCTTCCTTGGCTGCGCTGTCTAAGCAACCCACTCTCACCTGGCTCCCTCTCCGTGTGTTGCTGTCTGTCTCCCCGGCCCCTCTCCAGTGTGTTGCTGTCTGTCTCTCCCACCAGAATGTAAGCCACCTGCAGTCTGTTGGTTTATCCTCTCTCCTGCACCTGGAGTAGTTCCTGGATCCAGTAGAAGTTTTGCATGAATGAATTTGTTCAGAAAGAGCTACTATGAAGAGGTGGCTTCAAACCCAATGTCCCTGACAGTAAAGATTGTCCTTTCAAGGGGTCCCCAGAATCTCTATACTGTGTGCCCCATTCCACAGAGATGTCAGGCTAGCTGTTTTCTTACTTCCCCTGAGAAAGTTAACAAGCCAGGAAGGAAGCCAGGGTCTTATCAGGCAGCTGTAGGATTTTGTGTCTCTCCAGTTGACGTGTATCTCTGTAACTGGTCTACACAGTTCACAATACCTAACGCTATAACAAGGATAAACCTCTTTTTCAGAGAGTCCCTGGCAAACAGTGGGAAGAACATGAATTTCTCCCAAGACCCATGATTTGATGTTGAGGTGTAGCAGGTTAAGCTGCCACCTGTGACTCTGGCATCCCATGCAGGCACCAGTTCAAGTCCCAGCTGCTCCACTTCCAATACGGTTCCCTGCTGGTGGCCTATGACAAGCAGCAAAGGATCACCCAAGTGCTTGGGCCCCTACACCCATCTGGGAGAGCTGGATGGGGCTTCTGGCTCCTGGCTTTGCCCATTCCTGGCATTGTGGCCATCTAAGGAGTGAACCACCAGATGGAAGACCCCTCTCTCTGTGTCTCTCCCTCTCTCTAATTCAGCCTTTCGAATAAATAAATGATTGTTTTAAATCTACTTTCGTGCAAAGAAGCATGGGACCAACTTACCCCCAGGCTCTGCTTCTACAGCAGTGCACAGTGTCAGCTCTGCGGCCCCCGATGGGCTTGGGGGACCTGCCCCTTGCAGCCTCTTGCTTCCTGTGAACCCAACTCCACCACGGCCCCAAGTCCCTGACCTGGTGTGCAGTCCCGGCCTGAGCCAAGCACTGCACCTGCCCACCAGCAGTGGGGATGGTTTTTGCTTTATTTATTTTTTTGTTTTGTTTTGTCTTTAAGATTTATTTATTTGAGAGGCAGAGTTACAGACAATGAGAGGAAGAGACATAGAGAGAGGTTTTTCCATCCACTGGTTCACTCTCCAAGTGACCACAACAGTCAAAGCTGAGCTGATCCTAAGTCAGGATCCAGGAGCTTCTTCCAGGTCTCCCACGTGGATGCAGGGGCCCAAGCACTTGGGCCATCTTCTACTGCTGCCCCAGGCCATAGCAGAGAGCTGGATGGGAAGAGGAGCAGCCGGGACTTGAATCAGCACCCATACGGGATGCCAGCACCACAGGTGGAGGCTTAACCTACTGCGCCATGGTGCTGGCCCCCAGCAGCAGAGATTATTAGCTCAGGGTTGGACACATAACCCCAGAGAAGCCAATCAGAGGAAACAGGAATAGATGCCACCTTTCTCTGGCCGGAATCTTCGCCTGGAACCTGGAAGAATTCACTTGTCCACCATCTTTTCACCACGAGGAAAGAACCTCGTAGAAGAGGTAAGCGAGATGAAGAAAAACAGTGTCTTGGGATCCCAGGTGGGCTGCTGACTCTGGTGGCACCTGAAGCTCACATGGCAACTTTGCAGTCATGGAAACCCAGAAAGCTGGGCAGGGGGGAGGTTCCCGTCCCTTGCAGCCACGGAGTTCTGCTGTAGCACCAAGGAGCCAGGGATCCCTGGTCAGCTCCCTGACCGGCTTCTTAGCTGAACTGGGAGCAGGTACTCAGCTACTGCGTGCTAGGCAGTAGGGCCGGGCCTGGGGTTGTAGGGCCGGGCCTGGGGTTGTAGGGCCGGGCCTGGGGTTGTAGGGCCAGAGCAAGCTCCCTGTCCTTAAGGAACTTACACTTGAGTGAGGGAGACAGGCTGCCAGGCTGCAAAAATGCAAACTTGTCTTTAAGGAGACGAAGGCAGGGTGAAAGTTCACGGAAGACGCTGAGGGTGAGCAGGGCCCTAGAAGACAGGCAGGTGGAGGCCGTGGGGCAGTGCGGAGGCTGGACGTGTGGGCACAGGCAGTGGAGGACTTTCCCAGGAAAGCTAAGAGAAAGGCGAGACGCGGAGGTGTTGGAAACGCGCACACAGAAGAGACGGGAGGAGGAGGGGGCAGAGCCAGGGTGGGGGTGGGGGCTTGCGCTCTGGAAAGCCAGCAGGAACCCTCAGAGGATGCCAGGCAGCAGCACGTGCTCAGGACAGGGCCTCACCTTGGAGGATCCACTCGGTGCGGCAGGAGGCTGGGATTCAGTGGGGAGTGAGGTTCCAAGAGAAACCTGGCTCCAGGTGGCCGATTTCACAGTCCAGAGCTCAATTTTCACTTCTCAAGGGCAAGGGGGAAACTTCCTTCATCAATGCCAATCCCAACTCTGTCCATATACACGGTTTTTTATTTTTAAATGTTTATTTTTCATTTCTGAGAAACAGAAATCTTCCACCCACTGGTTCACATCCCAAATGGCTGCAACAGCCAGGGCTGGGCCAGGCTGAAGCCAGGAGCCAGGAGCTCCCTCTGGGTCCCCCATCACTTGAGCCATCATCTGCCCCTTCCAGGATGCATTAGCGGTGGTTTGAGTCCCAGCTGCTCCACTTCCCATCCAGGATCCCTGCTAATGTGCCTGGGAAAGTAATGGAAGATGGCCAAGTTTGACCCCTGCCAGCCTGGCCTGGCCCCGGCCGTTGTGGCCATCTGGGGAATGATCCAGTGAGTGGTAGATTGATCTCTCTCCCTCTCCCTCTCCCTCTCCCTCTCCCTCTTTCTCTGTCTGTCTGCCTGTCTCTCTCTCTCTCTAACTGTGCCTTTCAAATAAAGGACTAAATCTTTTCTAAAAAGAAACAGGTGAAATTAATTTTAATAATACTTAACTTGGCAAAATATTAAAATTTCAACATGTAATTCATATGAAAGTGTATTAATGAGGTATTTTGTGTTCTATTAATTGTACTGAATCTTCAAAATCATGCAGTGTGCATTTTAGACTATGACACAGCTCAGACCAGCCACAGTGCGAGCTCTCCAAAGCCCTGTGTGGCCGGCGGCCAGGGCACTGGACAGTGAAGGTCAAGCTGATGGGGGCTGATAGAGAGCCTCTGTCCGGAAGTTCTTTTGGACGTCAGCCTGTGCCTGGAGCCATAATTCCTGCACTTGACCTCTTGTGCTCGCATTACCTCGTGTATTCCTCACCACTGCACTGGCCGTCAGCATCGTCCCTGTCTGACAGGTAACTCAGCCTTAAAGCGATGAACTAACTCGTTCCAAATCCTATAGCTACTGACTGGCACAGCTTACCTCCCAAGGGCTGAAAACTAGGGGAAAGTTGCTAAATCCAATTAGAATAGCACCCCACTAGGTCTTCCTGCAACTGGGCTCCCCTCTCCTCTCTTCCCCACTCTCCCCTTCTGTTCGACTTGGAACCCTGGGTGTCCAGTGCCCTAAAAAGCTGCCTAAGCAAATGAGCCATGTTCAGCATACATTCCTATACACACTTTAGAAACTCTGCAGGCAAAAGGTAAACAAAGAAGCAGTCTCGTGCTAACTTCCAGGTAAATGTGTAACAAGTGGCTTTTCACATCATGGCTGCCTCAGATGGCATTAACATTTTTAGAGACCTTGATGCACATTCGTTGCAAATAACTCTCCAAAGTGATTGTGCTGACCCTTGTCCCTGCTGCGAAGGCACCGCAGTGCCCACCTCCCCTCACTTAAGTTCCTCTCATATGAAACAGAAAAGCCAGGGCTTTCAAAGCAGTCAGGGCTGGGCTTGGGTCCTGTGAAAGGTTCACTTTCATGTGCAGTGGCCACACGGTGACAAATAAATGAAAACCTACGTCATAGCCCTTAGCGTGCTGTCAGGCACAACGTAAGTGCTCTGCTGACGATACTACCTCTTCCCCTTGAGCGACAATAAGACAAAAAGTCAGGGAGTAATGTGATTTGCAGAAAAAGTGAGATTAAAGAAATGCTTTGAAGCGTGCACCTGCTACAACTGTGATGGAGAATTTGCAACAAACTGTCAATTGCCATGGATTAACTTCCCCAGTAGATGTGGCAGCCACCCATCTCCTGCCCCAAGAGGCCTCCTGGCCTTTAATTAATATATTCCAGATGTCCTGCTTATTGATAGAAGGACTCATTTACCTTCTGAGACCCTTGCTATTCTCTGTGATGACTCTTCCCGCACAGGTTTGCTTGAAGGCTGCCCTTGGGACCCAGTTAATCTTCTGGAGCCATTGTGTTTCCAAAGGTAGGACTGGAGGCTGCTTGGTCCATGGAAGGGAGGGCATCATAGAAACCTCGGGATTAAAGGACTCCCCTAGCCTAGCCTCAAAGTTACTGCCATCTTTCTCAGTCTACAGTCAAGAGTTCTTAGGTCAGGGCCATGGCAGTGCCGAGAGATGCCCCCCAGTAACTGGGGGAAAGAAACAAAAACAGGGAACGCAGAATCACATTTTGGGGGTATCATGATCTTGATTTGGTGAAGATTGGCTCAGCATTGCTTTAAATGCAGGTTCCAAGGGGAGAAGGAGGGAACTGTTACTCCACCCCAGGGAGCGGTGCTGGCTGGCTCCGGTGCAGCCCGGTTCCGCCTCGCGCTTTCTCCTCGTGCCCAGCCTTTTCCAGTTTATTCAGCTGCTCTCGTAATTATGCCCAATTATTCATGATGGCAGGTTTCTGAAGCTGGAGTCAGGGCCAGACCCAGCTTCATGAGCTGCAAACACCGCCCAGTGGAAAAGGACTCCAGCAGCCCTCGCAAGGCCTCAGCGCCCGTTTTCTTGTGCAAAATTGCTTCCAAATTTGTTTCCATCTGTAATACGATTTTTTTTTTCAAAACTACTTGGGGCTTTGCCTGTTACAGGAGAGGAATCCTTACTTGCTCCTGACTCTCACCAGTCACTGTGGTTCCTGCACAGCCTTGCCCAGCTTTTGTTAAAGGGTTTCCCTTGGAGTGTGAACACCTGCAGCTCTGCCCTCAGCAAAGGCTTGGTTGTGCAGTGCCGTCCTCCGAGGATTCGCCGTGCGCAGTAGCGGTACACATTACAGCTCCTGGCAGCTTTGCATTCAACAAAAATCAGCTTTGTCGAGTCCTCTGTTTTTCAATTATTTGACCATGAAACCAACTGCCCTGGGAAAACTCATCAGTTTATCATCTTGCACTAAGACGCAGTTTGAGAAGGAACGCCTTGACCCAGTCCCTTCACCTTCCACAAAGAACAGGACAGATCTTGATCCGGAAGCGTCATTTACAAATCGCCCTACCTCAGGGACTGAATGTCTGTGTCCCTGCCACGCACATGGAGCCTAAATCCCCAAGGTGATGGCGTTGGGAGTTGGAGCCTCAGCGATTCGGCTGAGATGAGCCGCAGGCCCCGTGATGGGAAGAGACCCGGAGCTGCCTCTCTCTGCCAGAGGAGGAGGGGCAAAGAGGAGGCCGTGTGCAGGCCGGGAAGGGGCTCCCCACCAGGAGCGGAGCCTGTGGCCAGCACCTTGGTCCCAGCCGCCCACCTCTGGAATGAGGGGCAGCGTATGTTGTTCACACCACCCCCCCTACCCTATTTTGTAATCACAGCCTGACTCATCCATCCACCTGTCACCCCTTCAAAGTCTCGACCCCTTCGTCTAGAAAACAGAATAGATACTTCCTGAGTCTCAGCCCGTAGGCACACAAGTCACTCCCCGTGAGGGGTCAATCCACGGCCTGGCCCGCCTGCAAGCCCCCCTGTGCACCTAGGAGGTCCGCGGAACCACAGCTCAGCTCCAAAGTGAGGTCTCTCTCCCTGCCCTTCTCCCTCCCTTCCTCTCTCCTTCAGTTCCAGCTTTCCGCTTTCCTTCTGCCCAAGCCCCCAAGGCCGAGCCTCCCTGTCCTGCCCTTTCCTACTGACTGCAGGAGTCTGGCTGCTCTCCTGGTCCCTGGTACCCCTACCCAGCCCCCGTCTCTGCAGCAGAGGGATCTACCCGCGGCCCCTGCCGGGTAACTTCAGTGACTCCCCAACACTCACAAATCACACAGAACTCCCATGCAGAGAACCCCGAAGCCACTGTCTTCCAGCGTCAACCCACACAGAGCTGCGCTGATCTGTACTTGCACCCAAGCCGAGCCCCCACTCACAGTCTGACCCTTGGCCTTGGCGTGTAAACACGACCCCCACCCACCCACTGTACTGAGACACTGGAGCTCCTGGTGCCTGGAATCTCCTGAACCGTGTTCTCCAGGAAGGACTTCACTGCACGGCCATTATTTTAGTCTCCTCTAGAATTTATTTTATAATATTAACGTTCTGTCTTACTTCTCTGGTCCTTATCCTCTGTTACAGTTTTTCCAAGTCTCTCTTACTCTAAGAAAATAAAAACCGGTGACCCAGGTGCGTCCTTAACGCACATCCCATACCTCTCGCCTTTACCATCGCACGTTTAGCCTTCTGATTCCACCTCCACATCACGCGCCCTCTTCTCCTGAAGCCACCTTGGTAAGATAAAATATACCGACAACAGCTGCACCCGTTGTAAGGTACAACTCGAGGGGGGGCAAACGTGTGGCCACCCCACAACCCAGCAGTGGGACAGCGCCGTGATCTCCCAGAGTGTTCCTGTATGCCTGTCCAGTCGGTCCCCGGCCCGTCCCCCGGCGAATGCAGGCCTGCTTCCTTTCGGTGGACGGAAGATCTGTCTCCCAGGAGTCCACTTACACGGAGCTCTAGAGTGCGCGCCTTGGCAAGCAATCATTTATCGCTGGATGACAGATTACGCCAAAGCTCAAACAGCTGATGTTATTAACTCCCAGAGTTTCTCGGGGGTGTCTCTGGCCCGTGGCTTCCCATGAGGCTGAGGGGAGCTGATGGCTCGGACCTCAGACTCTGCACTGGGGCTGGAGGACGCCTCTCCAAGGTCGCTTGCCTGGCTGGTGGCCGGGGCTTCAGTTCCTTCTGTTGGGGCTCCTTTTCAGGACCACTCACTGGGTGCTTCTCCCAGACCGAGCGACCAGAGAGAGGATGAGAGAGCAGAAGCAGCCCTACCCGACGGCCTAGGCTTTTGAGTCGTGTGCCGATACTTGTGATTTATTCTCGTCATTAAAGCCAGGCACTCAGTCCGGAAATCTTACACACAAGACTGGATTTCAGGGCTGGGAGCCCTGGGGGCCATGCTGGAGCCTGGCTCTAACAGTCTCTCTGCCCTGATCAACCCGTGTTCTTCCCACACCGCAGCCTCTCCCAGGGCCCTCAGAAATCTCGGCTGGGTCCAGAATCGCAGGATCCAGATGGGATCGGGCTGGGATCGAGTGTCCTCCGGCGAAGCTCTTCATCAGCAGCCCGTGGGCTGTGTGCCGTGAGTTGTCTGCCTGTCCATGCCCCCCAGCCCCGACAGCGTGCAGTGCTGGGACTGGCAGTGCACAGCTACCGCAGGGATTCCTGTTCAAGGAGGCAGCGAGAGGACAGAGGTGCCACTGGCCCGCGTGGACCTCAAGTCCATCCTGAGAAACAACATCAGGCCCCGGTCAGGCCTCGGTCCTACTTCTGCCCCAGAGTGATTCTCAGAGCACTTGGTGCCTCCCCTGGGTCGTGTTTGCATTTCAGTGGAAGGAGCTTGTGTTTGAAGGGGGGTGGTTGTCTCAACCTGCACCTTTCTGTGTCCAAGTGCCCTCTAGTTTTATACCACCCCAGCCTCTCTCAGCCCAAGGTGCTGATGCCTCTGCTGATACGCTCATTTTAAGTTTCTAGTGCGTCTCCTGTGAACCTTACTAGTCATCCACACCATCAGATCACAGCCACATGTAGGGGCCAGCACGGTGATGCAGCCAGTGAAGGCCTCCGCCTGCAGTGCCGGCACCCCATGTGGGCAGCTGTTCGAGTCCCGGCTGCTCCACTTCCCATCCAGCTCTCTGCTATGGCCTGGGAAAGCAGTGGAAGATGGCCCAAGTCCTTAGGTCCCTGCGCCTGCGTGGGAGACCCAGATGAAGCTCCTGGCTCCTGGCTTCGGATCAGCTCAGCTCTGGCTATTGAAGCCATTTGGGGAGTGAACCAGTAGATGAACTATATCTCTCTGTCTCTACCTCTCTCTGTAACTCTCTTTTTTTTAAAGATTTTATTTATTTATTTATTTGAAAGGCAGAATTACAGAGAGGCAGAGGCAGAGAGAGAAAAAGAGAGAGAGGTCTTCCATCTGCTGGTTCACTCCCCAAATGGCCACAATGGCCAGAGCTAGGCCATTCTGAAGCCAGGAGCCAGAAGCGTCTTCCTGGCCTCCCACACAGGTACAGGAGCCCAAGCACTTGGGCCATCTTCTATTGCTTTCCTAGGCCATCACAGAGAGCTGGATCAGAAGTGGAACAGCTGGGACTCGAACTGGCACTCATATGGGATGCTGGCACTGCAGGTGACAGCTTTACCTGCTATGCCACAGAGCCAGCCCCTGTAACCCTCTTTGAAATAAGTAAAATAAATCTTTAAAAAAATAGCCACATGTACGTGTCTGACAGAAGCACTTCTCTACTTTGTACTGCTGCGGGACGCAGCATCCTGGAGTTGGTTGGGTGCCGCCTTGTTTAGCAGGAGGATCCACTGGTCACACCCTTCTTGTCTGAGAGGACTTCCTGTTTTACTGAGCAGCACGGTAAGCTATGATTTTACAAAGATGCCTCGGCTTTGTCTTCAGACCAGCTTTCCCTCGCCACACCCTGGGCTCCGTCTTTTCTCAGAAGTCGTTCTTGAATGTTAACATGATTTGCCATTTGCCATCTAGTGAGCTGAGAAATCCTCAGACTTAGCTCCTTTTGATTTAGCAATCTTCCCATTAATTGATTTACCCCACTTTCTTGGATTTGGCTATCAGCAGCCAAAACAAAGCAGGGGTCCTTCAGAAATGGACGTCTGGTTGAAGCTGAGTCCACGGCGGCCCTGAGACTTTGCTGCGTGCATTGGGATACAGGAAACGCTGATTGCCCTGGGGGTGCAGCGGGAATAGAAGGGGGACCTGAGGCTTCTGGAGGTTGTCTGGCTGCTGTGAGGGAAGAGGCTTTCTTAGAAAAAAAAAAAGGAAGGAAGCAGAGCCGGGGACCACGGGAAACCTCCATGACTCCATCACCCTGGTCAGCAGGTGCATTCTCTGCCACCCACATCACAGTGGGCAATGGTGTCCCTGAACTCTCTCTAGTGCACAGCAAGAATCCTTTTACCCATTTCCCAACACGCTTGTCCCCTCTTTCCTTTAAACCCTCACTGGCTGCCTCCTTGAAGTCCATAATTCTACAAAATACAAACACAAAATGTGTTCAAAGCACTTTCAGCTTTCACAAACACACTCTTAAAAACCCTGACAGCTGGCCGGCGCCGTGGCTCACTTGGCTAATCCTCCACCTGTGGCGCCGGCACCCCAGGTTCTAGTCCCGGTGGGGGCTCCGGATTCTGTCCAGTTGTTCCTCTTCCAGTCCAGCTCTCTGCTGTGGCCCAGGAAGGCAGTGGAGGATGGCCCAAGTGCTTGGGCCCTGTACCTCATGGGAGACCAGGAGGAAGCACCTGGTTCCTGGCTTTGGATTGGCGCAGCTCTGGCCGTAGTGGCCATTTGGGGGGTGAACCAACGGCAAAGGAAGACCTTTCTCTCTGTCTCCCTCTCTCACTGTCCACTCTGCCTGTCAAAACAAACAAACAAACAAAACAAAACACCCTGACAGCTTTCCCAGCTCCCACTCACCTCCTGGTTCCAGGGAAATCACAACGTTTTAGGTCTTTACTGCATTAACATCAACAGCCCACTGTTGGCACCAAACTCGGCATGACTACTGCTGTGTACTAAGTTGCTGGCAAATTTACCAAACTTTATGTCACACGATCTCTGAGATCAGAAGTCACCAGTGGCTTAGTGGGGTGGTTCTGGATCAGGGACTCTGATGAGCTGGCAGAAGTTGTAGCCCCTGGAGACTCAACAGGGCTGAACTGTCCCCTCCCAAGCTCCTTCCCGAGGAGGCTGGCTGGAGACTTCAGTCTCGGCTCACATGCATCGCATTAGGGCTGATCACTGCGCGGTTCTCCGTAGAGTGAGCGGGCACGGAGAATGGAGCCACTGCACCTGTCACCCAGTCTCCAACGGCCACACGGATGCCTCTGCCCTTCTGCTCATCACAAGGAGTCGCTGAGTCAGCTCACACTAGGAGGAGAGGACAAATAAGAAGATGAATACGGGGAAGCAGGCGTCATTGGGACCACCCTGGAGTCTGGGCCGCACAGCAAATCCCCATACTAACCCCGGTGTGTCCTCCAGTGTCCTGTTTATAAATTGCGAATAACAGTAGCACGGGGGCTGTGAGGTGTAGCGAGAGACTAGAGAGAGCCCCTTGGAACAGAACTGGCACCAAGGGAAAAGTGCAGTACTTGTTGGATGCTATTGTTACTGCTGCAACCACGTGAGTGACCCCCACATCCTCTCAGTGCTCAGACCCCTTGACAGGGTGTCCAGGATGCTCGTTCTAATTTCTTCCAACTGCCCAGGTGACGCCCAGTAGCTTTATGTGTCCAATGAGTAATTTTGTATTCACTAAGACCCTTGGTTCATGAGCTCAAGAAAAAAAGGAAAAGGAAAATTCAAGTCTGGGCAAGTTTGGCTCCAGGAGATCCAGTGATGCCATTAGGAACTGTGTCTGCCCGTCACCCTCCTCACCTCCCACCTCCCTAGGGCTCTCTCTCACACAGCTCCTCCCCATGGTAGTAAGGTGGCCCTCAAGAGCGTGAGGCCCATTCCATCCCAGCAGAACGAGCGTTTCTGTAACCTGTAAGCCAATACTTTCACTGGAAGTCTCGGGGCCACCTCTCACTGGCTCAGCTTTGATCGCATGTCCATTCCTGATTCACTAGTGGAGGTGCCATGGCACACTGGGGCAGCCACGGAGGGTGTTCCAGCTCCTCCATAATGTGTATCTTCCCCGTCCTGTGGGCAATTTCCTAATTTTGCATGAATTGCATGCAAACATAGCTTCTCACCATTGTAATAGGATCCATATGCAAATCTATATGAAAACTTTGGAGTTGTTCCTGCTGACCGGGTCAGTGTCCACCCGCAGAGACAACGAAGACTTCAGCTACCCCTACACCAGGTGAACTGGGGGTGTGAGGAGGGCCAGGTACTTAGGAGAAAGTCGATGCACTGTGGCCAGAGGCAGTGCAAAGCCAACAGATGCCCACCTTGTTCACCTGCGCTCCCGATCTTGCCCCAGGTTCCCTCCATCAGTAACAGTCCCCTCCTGGGCTGACCACCTGGAGGTCACATCTCATGCCTTCCTCTGCCATCTCCATCTTCCTCTGCCTCCTTTCCATGTCAGGAGCATGCCGTCTGGCTCCAGCCTGGCCGGCTCCTGTTGGTACCGTGGTCTCTGCCTGGAGTGTATTCTTGCTGCCTCTGTGCCTGGCTAGTCCCACACACCTCCCAGGGCAACTCAAGAACACCACCTCCTTGAAGCCCACTGATGATTTCCTGGGAGAGGTCACGTTAGTCACCAACTCACAGGGAGAGGAAGCCGGGTCCCCTTTCATTTGGGAACTCTCCTGCAGTTAAACATGGTTCTAAACCGAGACCTTTGGAACTTGGCCTTGGGAAGATACAGGCCGGAGTCAGCCCCTCACCTCCCTCTGCCACTGCTGCTTTATCCTCGCGACTGTTTCTCTTCACACAGAGTAAGTGCTTTGCAGATGCCACCACGGCTTGAATGCAGGTCCTTGTCGGCCAAGAAGGATCGGGAGGGCGTCCTGAAGCGGTGACATCTGTGTCTCGATTTGTGAAACTTGCCAAAGCTTTTCCGCTTCACCTGGATTTGATGGGTGTCCGTCACATTGGCCGGAAGAGACCCTCTGTTAACTCACGTCTGCCCTGACCTACAGACCTGGGAGGTGTGCGGTGTCCAGCTGATTCTGCCTTGGCTGGAGGACTTGGGCTGGGACAGACACTGTGTAGCTGGCCTCCCACCTGGAAACCCTCTTAACTTCTTTTTGTTTCTGCCCCGAACGTCTCCATCTCTTTTTGGTTTAAATACAACCTTGCCTCAGGATTTTCTACTTTAATTCTTCAGTGGCAAAAAAGCTGCATGAGACACACCTGCATGGGTGCACACACGGAGGGTGAGCACAGCCGCACAGGTGCACACACACACACCGACAGTGAGCACACCTGTGTGGGTACACGCACACAGAGTGAGCACAGCCGCACAGGTGCACACACACACACTGACAGTGAGCACACCTGTGTGGGTACATGCACACAGTGAGCACAGCTGCACAGGTACACACACACTGATAGTGAGCACACCTGTTTGGGTACACGCACACAGAGTGAGCACAGCCGCACAGGTGCACACACACACACACTGACAGTGAGCACACCTGTGTGGGTACACGCACACAGAGTGAGCACAGCCGCACAGGTGCACACACACACACTGACAATGAGCACACCTGCATGGGTGCACACACAGAGGGTGAGCACAGCCACACAGGTGCACACACACTGACAGACTGACAGTGAGCACACCTGCACAAGTGGAAACACACTGATTAAACCTGTGTGCATACATGCACACACTGAGTGAGCACACCTGTGTGGGTACACGCACACAGAGTGAGATAGCCACACAGGTACACACACACTGACAGTGAGCACACCTGTGTGGGTACACGCACACAGAGTGAGCACAGCCGCACAGGTACACACACACACTGACAGTGAGCACACCTGTGTGGGTACACGCACACAGAGTGAGCACAGCCGCACAGGTACACACACACAGTGAGCACACCTGTGTGGGTACACGCACACAGAGTGAGCACAGCCACACAGGTGCACACACACACACTGACAGTGAGCACACCTGTGTGGGTACACGCACACAGAGTGAGCACAGCCACACAGGTGCACACACACACACTGACAGTGAGCACACCTGTGTGGGTACACGCACACAGAGTGAGCACAGCCACACAGGTACACACACACTGACAGACTGACAGTGAGCACACCTGCACAAGTGGAAACACACTGATTAAACCTGTGTGCGTACATGCACACACTGAGTGAGCACACCTGTGTGGGTACACGCACACAGAGTGAGATAGCCACACAGGTACACACACTGACAGTGAGCACACCTACACGGGTGCACACACACACATTGACAATGAGCCTGATTGTAGAAGTGAGCCCGAGCGGGTTAACGCCCTGAACTGAAGCACCGGCATCCCATATGGGCACCACTTCATGTCCTGGCTGCTCCTCTTCCAACCCAGCTCTCTGCTATGGTCTGGGAAAGCAGCAGAAGATGGCCCAAGTCCTTGGGCCCCCGCACCCATGTGGGAGACCGGGAGGAGGCTCCTGGCTCCTGACTTCGGATCAGCGTAGCTCTGGCCGTTGCGGCCATCTGGGGAGTAAACCAATGGATGGAAGACCCCTCTGTCAGTCTCTACATCTCTCTATAACTCTGTCTTTCAAATAAATAAAAATAAATCTTTAAAAAAAAAAAGAAGTGAGCCCGGAACCCATGTGAGACCAGCAAGAGTGGCCTTCAGAATGACGGCAGGGGCCTCGCTCTGCTGTGCGGACAGTCCCACGTTCCAGCTTGTCATTGTCTCTGGCCTTTCCAAACGCTGGCTTTGAGCTATGCTACTTATCACCTGCTCAGAATGTGGCACTTCATCTGCCAAGACAAATGTCCTGTTCGCAAAGCCTCCCGCTGAACCAGGGCGGTGAGGGTTGCAACACACGGAGTTTGAGCCTTCCTCTTAAGGCGCGTTCCAAGTCTGCTTTCCAAATCTTGACTGCTGCTGGGGCCGAGTGGATTTTACTGCATGAGGGTGAGTGGCGTTTGGGTTACAAAACAGGTCGTGAAGTACAGGGCAAACTGCTCTTGAAACTCAAAACTCTGACCATAGATTTGATCCAAAGAAGGGACCGGGATTAAAACATGCACAAACGTTACAGAGCTACCAGAACCGAGGGCCTCGGCTTGCTGGGCGTGCGCATAGACTTATTACTATCAGAGTTTTTTAAAATTAAATGAACTATATTCTTTTGAAAGTGAGACACTGACAGCTGTGGAGAAGGCCAGGTCTGGTGCACCTTGGTAGTGAGGCTTTCGACTGCTCCCCGGAGTGAACTTTACGGTTGGGTGGCAGCACTGTGTACTCCCACACCTGGGAAAAGGCTCAGAATCTGTGTGCCAAAGAGATGATCACCGTCTCCAGATTTGGTAAAAGTATCAAGATTTGGGGCTGCTGCTGGGGTGTAGCAGGTTAAGCATCCCATGTGGGCACCGGTTTGAGTCCCAGCTGCTCCACTACCGATTCAGCTCCTGACCAGTACACCCAGAAAGCAGCAGAGGATGGCCCAAGCACTTGAGCCCCTGTCACCCACTTAGGAGACCCAGATGACGTTCCTGGCTTCAGTCTGGCACAGCCCCAGCTGTTGCAGTCATTTGGGAAGAGATCCAGGATTGGAAGGGCTCTCGCTCGCTCGCTCTCTCTCTCTCCCCTCTCTCCTCTCTCTCTCTCTCTCTCTCTCTCTCTCTGTGTGTGTGTGTGGGGGGGTCCCTCACTCTGTAACTCTGCCTTTCAAATAAGTAAATTTTTAAAATATTTTATTTATTTATTTTGAAAGGCAGAGTTACAGAGAGGGAGAGGCAGAGGCAGAGAGAAAGAAGTCTTCCATCCATTGGTTCACTCCCCAAATGGCCACAACGGTCAGGGTTGGGTCAGGCCAAAGCCAGAAGTGAGGAGCTCCATCCAGGTCTCCCATGTGGGTGCAGGGGCCCAAGTACCTGAGCCATCTCCCACTGCTTTCCCAGGCACATTAGCGGGGAGCTGGATTGAAAGTAGAGCAGCTGGGACTCGAACTGGTGACCATATGCTACACCATAGTGCTGGCTCTAATAAATCTTTATTTTTTTAAATAAAAGATTGATTTATTTATCTGAAAGGTAGAGTTACAGAAAGAGAAGGAGAAACAGAGAGATCTTCCATACACTGGTCCACTCCCCAGATGGCTGTGACCACCAGGCAGGGCTGTGCCAGGCCAAAATTGTGAACCAGGATCTTCATCCAGGTCTTCCACGTGGGTGCAGGCACCCAGGGACCTGCTTTCCCATTGCTTTCCCAGTCATATTGGCAGGGAGCTGGATTGGAAGTGGAGCAGCCGAGACTCAAACAGATGCTCACATGGGATGCCGGCACTGCGGGCTGCTTAACCCACTGTGCCACAATGCTGGCCCCAGGAAAAGTTAAAAAAAAAAACACCTCAAGAGCTGCGCCCAATTATGAGAACCATACATTTAAACCTGCAGGTGATCAGTCATATGATTCAGTCTCCGAGCCAACTTTCCTGTTCAAGTCCAGAATCCCCCAGCTCTCCACTTCCTGCCACCAAACAGAACCAGAACACCAGCTAGCACGAGGCACTGTGACAGCTTTGATTTTGAAGATGCAACTTCTCTTTCCACCGAAGGGAGGGAACCCAGTAGTAACATGAGTCCAAAAACAGCAAGCCAAATCCACAGACATACCTTCTCCTGGCAATTTTCTGTTAAAAGCAGATCTGACCACGCTACCCTTGGAACACTTCAAAGCCTCTCCACGCATCTCACATTCAAACCTAAATTACGCAGCTGTGCTTCCCGGGCCTCTGCCTGACTCTTAGCCCCCACCCCGGCGTCCCAGCCCCACGGCCATTCATGCTCCACACAGGACACCTGCTGTCCCTGCCTTCTTTCTCCACCTGGCCTGATGGTGTCCCCACTGCACAGCGTGCCCAATGCCCCACCACGCACACAGGTGCACACATGTGTATACATGCCCCGCGAGCACACCGGGAATTGCACTTCCATGTCCCTGCAGGGCCCGCTAGGCACTCTGTTCATGTCCGCCAGCCCCCCAGCCACGGTCTCAGTGGGCTCTCTCCCTTCTCAGCTGAGGCCCACGCCTGTTTGTGTGTCTCTGGCTCCTCATTCAGTCCCAGGCACGGCAGAAGGCTTAGTGATTCTTACGAAAGGAAAGCTAACTCCATCATGCAGCTTCCGGGACACAGGGTTCCAGAGTGCCCTGCAACACCGTGTGACCAGCAGTGCCGTGTTAGGACAGATGGGCGGCTCTCAGGCTCTCCAAAGGCCCTTCCAGCACAGGAGGACGGGCAGGCCAGCCTGGGAGAGGGAGCGGTCAGGACACAGCCATGGCCCGACTCCGCCCGGAGCACACCAACGCATAGTTTCTCGTTGAATCCTCTTGGTGACTTTCCAGTGTACGTTTTGTTTACTGGCGCAGACGGGGGAATAAACTGCCCAGATCCAGGGCAGCCAGGCAGCCGTGGACGTGTGGTTCACCTGCCGGTCCTCTCGCTTCTAAGATCCTGTTCTCCCTGCACACAGTGTGGATGCACGGGTCCCTCCTCTTCCTCCAGCAGGGTTTGGGCCAGGGGATGTGTGTGGCTTCAGTCCCATGACAGAGACAAGAGCAGCAGGAGCACCGTCTGTTAGGAACTGGAGTACAGGCTGACCCCACACCTGGCCCTGGACGTCCTCCCAAATTTCAGACTCAGGGAAGATACTGTCCTGTTGATGATGGGGAGAACCCGGGCTACAGGTGAGCTTGTGACAAACCCTGTCCTTCCCTCAAGTCTTCACACCCATGTCTGTTTTTAGAGCAGCATGTGCTAAATAATTTACTGATATTTTATTTTTGGCTTGTTCACACCATAGGTATCATTGAGCAATCTGCATAGATGCGCACCTCCCCTGTGGATCTTTCCTGGGTCCCTGGTACAGTGATGAGCAGAATTAAACAGGTGCACGTCCACTCAAGTGGCCTGGGCACTGCTTTGCCATGGTGGCACCCTGAGGCTTGGTCGCTGACTGGAGTTCCAGTGACCTGCTCGGGCAGTCCTTCTCCCAGGCAGGTCACTGTGGAACCAGCTGCACCTGGCAAGGCCTGGCCGGGGAGGAACTTGGCAGCGGAGCCACCCTGAGATTTCTCTGACTCATAACTTGGGGCTGACTCTGAGCTCCACGCTCCAGCCACACCCTCCCTTGCTTTTTCCCTGTGCTGATTCATCCTGGGGTGGGATTTTATTGTCAACAGTGATCACTGTGTACGGGTGGAACTTGGATTTTTTTAAAGGACAGGAGGCCAACGCTAGGGTTTCTGCTAGCTTTATTATTGATTGTGTCATTTTCCTTAGTAGAATAAAAAGAAGGAAGGGAAGAAGGGCGGGCAGGAGGCAGGGAGGGAGAGAAAGAGAGAGAGAAGAAACTTGCCAGGCATCCATGCTGGAACCCACGGCCTTTCTGTCCCCTGTGTTCTGTCTAAGCTCTGGGCGAGGCTTGGCTCACAAGAGCAGACGCTGGGTGTGGATCCCAGAGTTAGTGCCTCTGCAGGGTCATGGGCAAGTTACGCAACCCCTTTTACTTGTATGCAAAACAGCAATCGATATTTACCTTGTCGGGTCTCCTGAAGATTAAGAATATCAGGTATGGAGTGCCTGGCGCCGCAGAACGCATTTAGTGAGTGGCAGATGTTGTTGTGGTAGCAATTTTTATTAAGGGGCCTTTTGCGATACAGAATGTAGCCTCACAGAGGAGACTGAAAGCTTACATTTCGCCCCTGGAATTCTGACATTGTTCTGTGCACCTGGGATGTGGGGACTGGGCGGATCTGGTGTCAGGCAGGTTGGGTCCAGGCACTGCCTCGGGCTGTGAGAACACCTAGAAGGGCCAGTGCAGGTGAGAACCAGGTGAGAAACAGAAGCTACCTCCTGGGGGAAGCAGGAGAAACTGGGTAAAGAGCTGTGGCTGAGCAGCCGGTGACTGGCCAAGCAGGTAAGACACCTGAGCCCCATAGCAGAGCCAGAGGGTTGGAGCCCTTCTCTGGCTCACGTGTTCAGCTTCCCACTGGGAGGCAGCGGCGATGGTTCAAGCAGATGTGTCTCTATTCTGCTTCTGCCTGGCCCAGCCCCATCTGCTGCAGGCATCCGGGGGGTGAGCCAGTGGATGGGTGCTCTCTGTCTCTCTCCATGTCTCTGCTTCTCAAATGAAAAGAAAGAAAACAGGGCTCGGCTTCGTGGCCAGCTGCGCCCCTACCTACTCACGGGAGCACCTGGTACAAGTCGCAGGGGTCACTGGCCCCGTCCCCGTCCCTTCGTGTCTGTCTCTGGGTCCTCTGAGGACTGAAGGAGACCGCACAGGTGAAGACCTGGGTGCAAACAGAGCCAGGGCTGAGAAAAAAATGATTGTAGGTGTTACAGACAGACAAGTGGGAGTTGGTCAAGTTCAAGTGTTGTAGGGCAGAAGCTTTAGAGTAATACTGTCTCATTTAGAGTAATACTGTCTCATTCGGACGTGAACCCCACTGCCTCTCCTCATTTGTTCCTCTGTAAAATGGGTATAACAGTAGCCTCTTTTTTTGTGACAGGCAGAGTTAGACAGTGAGAGAGAGAGACAGAGAGAAAGGTCTTCCCACCATTGGTTCACCCCCCAAATGACCACTACGGCCGGCACGCTGTGCCAATCTGAAGCCAGGAGCCAGGTGCTTCCTGCTGCTCTCCCATGCGGGTGCAGGGCCCAAGCACTTGGGCCATCCTCCAGTGCCTTCCCGGGCCACAGCAGAGAGCTGGACTGGAAGAGGGGCAACCGGGACAGACCCAGCGCCCCGACCGGGACTAGAACCCGGTGTGCCGGCGCCACAGGTGGAGGATTAGCCTAGTGAGCCGTGGCGCCGGCCAACAGCAGCCTCTTTATCTGCACTTGCCACACGCATCTGTGATGAGCAGCGAGCTCGAGCTGATGTACGTCAAGCGTGTAAGACATCACTTGGCACAAGGCCAAAAGCTACATGCGTATTGTTAAGTGGGTCAGGGGGGAGGTCAGAGCTCAGCAAGAACAGAAGACGCGACCTCAGCGTGGGAACCCTGGTCGGCTGACTCCGGGCTGGAGTGAGGTAAAGGATGAACGCAGCAGTGAGGCTGGGGACCCCAAGCAGATGAAGTGGGGCTGAGATATTCAGGCTCAAGGCCCCTTTCCTGGGAAATGGAGACGAGCGTGGGCGGACCATCCCTGCGATTAGCCATGAATCCGGCAAAGCACGGTGGCGTCACCTGCTCCCTTAGCCCCCTGGCCTGAGCCACTCTCAAGCCTCCTCCCCCGCCCCCACCCGGGGCGCACTGCTCTGGCAAAGCTCCCATAGGGCAGAGCCGCTGCTGCGGAGGGGCCCCCAGCCACGTCCAAGGGCAGCTCTGCAGGACACACAGTGTTCAAATTCCAGCACCAGAGCCAACTGTGCAGATCCCTGACAGGCAGATGGAGGCCAAAATTCCACGCCAGCCAGACCCTGCGGCCCAGCAGTCTGCGACAGCAGCTGCTGCCTAGGGGCCAGGTGCGTGCAGGGAAAGTCCGGGCTGGGGACGCCTGGCAGCCGCGGGCAGAGACGGCTCTGATCACTCTGGGGTAAACCCTCTCGTTAGCCTTGTCGCCCTCGGTCCAGCTCTGCCTGCAGCCTCTGCCCAGCGACCTTTATTCAGGCCTGCTAGGTGACGTGTTTGTCGTGAGCACGCCTCGGGGTGCTGTCCTGGGCCCCAGTGCCCTGCTGCTGCGCGGCTTCAACCCTAGAGACTTGCCCGGGCCCCTTCCCGGCTCCGAGAAGCGTTCTCGGCTTCTGTGCAGGGTGAGCTCCCCTCCTCTGGGCCGGCCTGTACCTGTGTTCACACAGCATGGCGCTCTCTCTCCATTTTGTTTGCCCTCCACGGGACCACCACCCCCGGACGCAGGGGCCCCACTTTCCCCGGAACCCAGTGAATGAATGATATCTGCCACTCTTTAGAACCAGTGAAATTATTCTTCCACTTGGCTGGGACCCAAGACTCCTTTCTGGTCCTTGCTGTTCTAACCTACTCTGAAAATCCATCCATCTGTCCAGCCCCACAGAGAGAACCCACTGGTTCACAGAGGGCAAACCCCACCCACCACACACTGCTTTTTTTTTTTTTTAAGATGTTTTTAATTTATTTATTTGAAAAGCAGAATTATGGGGGTGGGGGTGGGGCTCTTCCATCCAGCGCTTCAGTCCCTAAATGGCCACAACGGCCAGGGCTGGGCCAGGTAGAAGCTGGGTGTCTGGAACTCTACCCAGGGATGGCAGGAGCCCATGGACTTGGGCCATCTCCTTCTGCTTTCCCAGGTGCATTAGCGAGGATCTGGATTGGAAGTGGAGCAGCTGGGACTCGAACCGGCACTCACATGAGACGCTCCACAACTCCAGCCCCACGCTGTCTGTTTTTAATGCTATTTAATCTAGGGGAGTTGGGGTCCTGGGTCTCCCCTGGGGCATCCAGTCTTAAATTTATCATTTCTGTTTCATCAGGGTGCACTATGGAGGCCTTAACTATGGTTGGTATTAGTTTGCTCGTAGTTATACCAAAGTCGAAAGGTCTTACTCCGTTTGTAGCATAGCGTTCCTGGAAGTGTAGCTACTGAGGAATGCCTGCGCTGCGTAGAAGCACAAAAAGGCATTTGTCTGGATCCTGGTCCTGTCCCTAGAGACCCTTTTTGAGTCCATCCACCTTAAATTGTAACCACCTTAAAATGTGGAATACTTTTGAGTTTCTATTTTATTTTTGCCTTCAGAAAAAGTTGATGATTCTTGCTCAAATAGTGTTGTTTCCTAAAACCCAAAACAACAACCAATAAAACAGCCACATGATTTACCCTCTGTGCACACTGCCAGTGGGAAGTCAGGGCTGTTGGTTAAGAACTCAGTAGTGACAGAACTGTGTTAATGTGCATCAAGTGTATACGAGGGTATGCTCACACAGTTATTGAGCACACCACGCCCATGTATTTTTTAAGATTTATTTATTTTATTTGAAAGGCAGAGTTACATGGAGGGAGAAGGAGAGGCAGAGAGAGAGAGAGAGAGGTCTTCCATCCGATGGTTCACTCCCCAGTTGGCCGCAACGGCTGGAGCTGCACTGACCTGAAGCCAGGAGCCAGGTGCTTCTTCCTGGTCTCCCATGTGGGTATAGGAGCCCAAGGACCTGGGCCATCTTCTACTGCTTTCCCAGGCCATAGCAGAGAGCTGGATTGGAAGTGGAGCAGCTGGGACTCGAAGTAGTGTCCATATAGAATGCCGGCACTGCAGGCGGTGGCTTTATCCACCACGACACAGCGACAGCTCCACCAAGCCCGTGTTGTTTAAGGAAAAGCTAAATTCACTTAAGCTGAATTACAGTGAGTTACTTTGCTGAAAACAAATAACCCAGGACAGGTGGATAAGAGAAAGCTGTGCTGGTTGCCCCAGTGACTAAGTTGTGAGAAGTTCGGCTGGAATGAAGCGGCCTGAGGCTGCCGGGCCCCAGGCAGCTCCCTTGTCAGCTGGGTGGCTGCTGGGTGAGCGACTTCAGCGCTCTGGTGCTGATTGGAGATCAGGTTCCCGGGGCGCCCAGCACAGCACTTGCAGGTGCACACCCACTCTCTCATGGGACAAAGATGTTGCTCTGTCTTGAAGAAGCTGCCAGCAGTGTGCAAGGAAAACCAGAGGCGTTTTCTTACATGTGATGCACCCAGGCTGGCAGCTCGAGGAAGGCCTGGGAGGCTCAGCCCCTGATCTGAAGCCGTTCAGCTCAGCTCGTTTGCTAAGGTGCCAATTACATAATGAAGCAGCGGGGCAGTCACACCTTATGTGACGCTGGCCTTGAGGAGTTTCCCACCTCCTAAATGGGAACAGTGACAGTCTGCCTTTGTAATCTGACCCTGCAGTCTCCTCTCCCCCTCGCTGGCAGCTGGAAGCTCACAGCTAAGTGCTCAGCTCAGTTCTAGAATGCCAGTCATCTAGGAACTACTTGCTCTTCCTTTCACCCACACCTCCTGGCTCCAGTGCGTCCTGGGTTCTGATACTGTTTACCCTCACGTTGCTACTTCCCAACACAGATTCTCATCTTTTTCACGTCCGTATAAAAGCGAGAGCCCCTGAGTGTCTTATGGGCTCAGGCATCCGCAGCCAAATACCATCTGTGGTGGTATATATTAATGTTAGCAGTCGCAAAACACACCGAACCCCGGAGTAAGGGAAAGGGTTTATTGGGGAACACCCAACAGACCAGAGTGAAGGGGTGGCGAAGGAAAAAAGAAAGTATAAGAGAGAAACAGAGAGGAGAGGAGCTAGTGAGGAGAGAAGAGAGATGAGCCAAGAGAGGAGAGAGCAGAGAGGAGAACCTAGAGAGCCAAGAGAGAGGAACCCAGAGAGCACGTGTGCAGGAACAGGCCCTTTTAAAACTGCCCGAGGGCGGGCAGGGGAGCAGGAGCAGCAAATCCCATTTGGATGGGGGTGGAGCCTGGCCAGAGGTTGGGCCATGTGGCCACCTGGCTAAAACGGTGCCAGTTTCCGAACATGGAGTGGCTCAGCCAGAGAAGCGGATTCTCCCTCCCTTCTAGGGGCTGGAAGCCGGAGGCAGCTTCGGAGAAGGGACTCCCCACTTGCAGAAGAGACAGAGGGAGGGAGGAGGAGAGGGGAGAGAGAGAGTGGAGGGAGGAGGAGAGAGGGAGAGAGGAGGAGAGACAGGGAGGGAGGGAGGAAGAGGGAGAGGGGGAGAGAGAGAGTGGAGGGAGGAGGAGAGACAGGGAGGGAGGGAGGAAGAGGGAGAGGGGGAGAGAGAGAGTGGAGGGAGGAGGAGAGACAGGGAGGGAGGGAGGAAGAGGGAGAGGGGGAGAGAGAGAGTGGAGGGAGGAGGAGAGACAGGGAGGGAGGGAGGAAGAGGGAGAGGGGGAGAGAGAGAGTGGAGGGAGGAGGAGAGACAGGGAGGGAGGGAGGAAGAGGGAGAGGGGGAGAGAGAGAGAGGGAGGGAGAGAGAGATCGATCTAGCTCTCTGATATCTCCTGTAAAAGCACCAATCCCATTGCGATTGCCCTGCCTATGACCTCCTGCCCTATGACCTCATCCAATCCTAACTACCTCCCAAACCCCACCTCCAAGCACCACAGCACCCGGGTTGGGGCTTCAGCATATGAGCGAGGGGGACACAACACGAGGAAACAGGTGGGTAACAAACGTGACGTCATCCTTTGCCGGGAGCCAGCCACTTCTCCTCTGTGTGCCACCAACACTCCCACGCCACCAGGACAGCCGGCTTCTTTCCAGAGCCCGGCTCTAGAGCTGAGCCAGCAACAGACCAAAAACACAGCTTCTCGGCCAGAGCCGAGCCTCACCCTCGGTCGTTCCTCGGCCGTCGTCGTAGGGCTCTCCCGGTGGCACTCTTCCTCCCAGTTAGTCACCGTCTGTGCACAGGACAGGAGTCTGCTTGCTGGGCTCAAGTGCTGGAGGGGACAATCTCCTCCAGGCTCCCAGCAGCCCTGTGGGCGACACCTGCTTTCAGGCGAGAGACCATCGTGAGGCTAAGGTGGCACCCGGGAACCAGTCGTCCGGGCAGCCCGGGTCTGACCTCGGGTGCGGACGCACAGGCTCTGGGGAGACTGATGCTCCCAGCACCTCCCCTCGCGCTGCTGTCCAAAGTTTTACTCTCACCAAGCGACTCCCTCTGAGCTTTCCCGGCTCTGTGCAGACAGCGGCCATGGCTCAAACAGACAGATATATAACTTATAACTCCTGCCCGTATGACTGCAGACAGTGGGCAGAACAGGTCGTGAAGTAAGCACGTCCTATGGTGGCAAGTGAAAAACCAGGCAGGCCAGGGACAAGGAGGGGGCGGCCATTTAAAACAGAGTTCAGGAGAGGCCTCCGCGACGGGGACCTGGGGCAAGGCTTGCAGAAGGTAGGTTCTGCCAGAACGTCGTTGTCAGCTCCCGGGCTCCCAAGGCTCCAGGGAGAGGCTGTGTCTCAGCAGGTGACACAAAAATAGGGGCCGGCACTGTGGTGCCGTGGGTTAAGCTGCTTGTGACACTGGCATCTCATGTGGGCACTGGTTCGAGTCCCAGCTGCTCCACTTCAGATCCCTGCTAATGAGCCTGGGAAAGCAGCGGAAGACGGCCCAAGTGCCTGGGTCTCTGCACCCACATGGGAGACCCAGGTGCAGCTCCTGGCTCCTGGATTTGCCCTGCACAGGCCATTGCAGCCATCTGGGGAGTGAGTCAGAGGATGGAAGATTCTGTCTCTCTGGATTTTTCTGTAATTCTGCCTTTCAAATAAATAAAATAAATCTTGAAAAAAAAAAAGTGATACAAAATGGACTCAAATTGGCTCCAGCGAAAGGTGGGCTTGCATTAGGTCCCTGTTAGCATTTGAGAAATAGACGGATGACCCCCTGGAAGGCCTGCGTGTTGCAGCTTGAGCCCAGAGCGGGTGCTAAGGGATTAAGGGTGCAGATTAATCCAGGCACAGTGTCAGCAGGTGGGGCCCCAGCAGGCGCCGGTGCGGAAATAAAGCTGCTCCCTGCCTGAGGAGATCCTCTCCGGCGTCTGTCAGCGTGACAGACAGCTGACCGACACAGGGTATTGGCACATCCAGGCCAGGCTGGATTCAGGGCCAATGCATCACTGCGACCCGGTCTGCTTCACCGGGGGTCTGCACTTGACTCCGTGGAGATTGATTCTCCAACTCAGTGGGGCGGGGTAAAAATGACAGGCAGCTCCCCCAGGCCGGTGTCTCGCTGAGTGCAAGGGCCCTGCCAGCGGCCCAAGATAAAGTCCCACCCGCCTCACTGCACTGCTCTGATTGGCAGGTTGCTGACCCCTGGAGCCAGAGGGAGAATCAGCGGGGATCGGGTGGGGCCGGGAGATTCGGTGTTGGCAGAAGGAGGTGAATGACTGCAGAGTAGGCAGAGCAGTGCCCGCCCCCAAATCGCTGATCTAAAAGCCCCCTCCAGTGGGCACGTATGCACTGTGGACCCCTGTGCTCTGCGCCCCAAGGAGCCCCACGCAGAAATCTCCCTGAACAAAGGGCTGAACACAGCAAGTGCAGGCGGGTGGTACCCTGGGTCTCCCTTGCCACACGCCCCAGGCCCTGGAGGAAGGCTGGCTGTGTGGTTGAGGCCTGGGGCCTCTTGTGCTTGGGGGGGGGGGGGGGACGGTTTCCAAGAACCACAGCAGAGCAAGCGCCTGTTTCCCAGGCCGGGCCAGAAGCTCCCGGGCTCCCAGAGTCTCGCTCCCTGACAGCTTGACCTGCTGGCCACGGCCCTGACTCATCCTGGGGACACAGACCCAAATTCCAGAATCTCACCCTTCATTTCGACGTGGCATGTGGACTCCACCACCCACCTGCTGGGGGGACCCCGGGCGAGTCACGTGCCTCCTGAGCCTCAGTGTCCTTGGTAGCACAGTGAGGTCAACCAGGGGGTCACTCACTGTCCCCATGTAAGGAGCTAGCAACAGCCGGGCACACAGCCTGAGTCCGCCTTGTTCTCCCTCTCACTCCCCTGCTCCTCTTTGACTTGCGGCTGTGATCAGGCTTCCCTGGAGTCCTGCTATGCTACTTGCAGATAAACCTGTCAGATGGAGGGAGAAGCCATGGAAGCCCTGGGGCAGAGCTGGAGGCCGTGCAGCTGAGTGGGAGGTCAGAGGCAGAGGCAGAGCCTGGGCTTGGAGTCCAGGCTCCACAGGCTGTTTGCTAATGTCCCCAAGTCCCCACACAGAAGCAGTCACCGCTCCCTGGGCTTGTGGTGAGGATGCACCACAGTGACGCCCGTCGGTGTCCGCAAGCCTTAGCTCTCTGTTGTCCAAAGTCACCGTGACTGGGGGAAACGTTCTCACCAATGAAGCTCTCAGAGGCCCAAAGAGAATCACGCATTCGCCCCTGCCTCCATCCCCTCCTGCCTCGCCCTCACCTCTGTTTTCCTGACACTGGGGCTGGGGCAGACGTGTGAATCAGTCAACAGAAGCGCACCTGCTGCGCACGCAGAACGCTGTGATGGGGGCTGGGAAGCAAACAAGTGAGGGACCCGGCAGGAGTGGAGCTGGGTGCAGCGTCAGGAAGGAGAGGAGAGGAGCGGGAGGAAGCCCAGGGCTGGAATGAAAAGACTCCTGCTGGCGGCAGTGACGGCCCTCTCCCTGGTGCGCACCAGAAAGGCGCTCTGTGCGGGCAGTGAGATAAGGAGTCAGCAGGCTCTTGGGCAATCGAATGCGGCCCACTGCAACCTGTTGCCAGCACTGGTGACACAAACAGATCCTGTCCGCTGCCTGACTCTCCCGGAACACAAGGTGGGGCCAGCCTTGCTGTTTCTGACCTTGCACTTGAAGAAGTGCTGGCTTGGAGCTGGTCGCCGCCCCCACCACCAAGGGCCGAGCGTGTGGAGGGTCACGGCCCTGCCTCTGGCCTCTGGCTCAAGGCTGCACGTGCCCAAGCCGCCTTGGCGTCCCTCTGTGGCCGTCCTCTGCGCGCTTCTGTGCCGCTGGGTGATGTCAGAGCCTGGTGGTTGTGTGCCCCATCCGTCTCTTACTTGCTGTGTGAAACTCACCCGGCTAAACATAAGGGGGATGCTAATCACGGTAATTCTCTCCTGTAATTGCTGGGAGGCAGCTAATTTAAAGGCTTAGCACGGTGCTCGGCACATGGCAATCACTTGCGGAACACTGCTTATTAGTTGCCTCAGCCGGCTTGAAGTTGGTGCGTTTGAGACAGTTTCTCTCTTGAGCACAGAAGGTAGATAGAGGTGGCCCCTGTCGGAGCAGAGCTCAGGTTACATCCAGAGGTGGATTCCAGCCCGGTAGAACACAGAATCGCCTACTTACCCTTTAATTTTCTGGTGCTCTTGAACTTGGGGAAGCTGGCTGGCAGGAAGCACTTGGTGAAACGGAGGCCAGTGGGGACGCCAACTGGAAAGCAGTGCTCAAGGTACAGCTCCTTCCTGGGGCTCGGCTTAGGAACGGGCCCTACACGCACATGCTGTAGGCAGGTCACACGCCGGAGTCCACTCTCCCCCTGGGTTAACTCAGTGGGATGCGCCAGACGCCACCGCGGATGGACGGGCTCCACGGTGGCTTCAGCACCTGCCGAAGGTGTCATCTGTAGGGAGCTGCTGAGCCTCCTGCCTCAGCTCGGGGCTGTGAGCCAGTGAACGGGGCGGCAGGTGGGGCGTGCTGGCACACAGCTGGTGAGCGAGCGTGAGCGGGGATCCGAGCGCCTTCTCCAAAGTCCTGGCTCCTGTGCTCTCCGAGACACTCTGGAAGAACTTAGGCGTTTGACAAAGGCTGCTAAGGGGAAGAAGAGACTGGCGGGGGAACACACCTGGTCCTGGGTGCAACCCCGGTCAACCTGATGCTTGCCTGAGCCTTCTTTCTCGAGGCAGGCGACACCTGCCATGCACCTGTCTGGATAGGAGACACCTGCCATGCACCTGTCTGGATAGGAGACTTCTCAATGAGTGGCTCCCGCCATAGAGCCGCCCTCTCTCTGGACTGCAGCCGACAGACGGAAGCACTTGGACTCTCCAGGTTGGCTGGATGGGAGGAGAGAGGGTGGCGTCGGGGCTGGGTTCTGGCCACACACGCTGCGGGCCCACAAGCCGTGACGGCATCTCCAGGTCCCAGGATCCGGGGGTTCGGATCTCTCTCACTCTCTCCCAGTTCCAGCGTCTGCCAGCAGCACAAGGTGACTGCACAGAGGGGGGCCACAGTGACCTCACCGCAGTCCACTGGGAAGTTCTGACTTCCTGAAAGGAGGGAGCAGGGCTCAGCGGATGAGGGACGAGGACACAGCCTGGGCTGCGCTGGCTTGGAGCTGGCGCTCACCGCTTCCCTGACACCCCCACCCCCAGGGCCCGGGAGGACTTGCCCGGTGTACCAGGGGTTCAATTCCTCTGGAGAGCACTCACCACCCCGCCCTGTTCCCGGGCACCCAGCTGAGGCGGCCCACGCCCTCTCTGCACCGGCTGGCTGGTGCGTCAGAACCGGCGCGTCATGGGGAAGGCACGAGCTCGCTGTGTGCTCCCCAGACAGGTCCCTCCAGGGCTTTTTTCTCCGGAACAAAGCTTAGCCACTTGCCAAGCTCTCGAAACAGAGGTGTTCCTAAGGCCTCACACGGATGGTTCTGGGTGGAGTTCTCACTGGGTGGCTGAGAGGAGCCCCAGCCACACCACCGGGTGCTTCCCAGCACCGGCAAGTGTACCACCACCTGGGCGGGTCTACAGCATTTGGCCGTGGACACAGCCCTTCCGCCTGCTGGCCTCACAGCAGCTCTGTGGGTTATTAAACCCATTCTATGGAAGAGGAAAGTGAGGTCCGGGGAGGCTGTTTCGCCTGAAGTCACATGACACAGAGGGAGCGAACCTGGGGCCTTGCCCCCGAGCCCTTTGCTCTCACCCTCAATACGACAGCACCAGGAAGTCGGTTCAAACCAACACCCCCGCACAAGCAGGAAGAATTGTGGGAAAACTTCTTGGTCATGGATCTCATGACTCATCAGCCCGATTTGTTTGCCAATATCATTTTTATGGAGGTTTAGTCATTTTCCTGACACCCATGCTCATGTGGAGCAAAATCAAACAGATAAGAGGCCGGGGCCGCGGCTACCATTCCGGAGACACAACTCAAGCGAGAGAACCACGGTTCGTGGTTTTTTCCTTAAAGTGAGAGCAGAGGGAAGGGCAGGAGATGCGAGAAAAGCTCTCTGGAAAAACCATCCACAGAGGCAAGTCAGCGTCGCCAGCACCCTGCTGCATCGCCAAGTATGCACTGGGCGTCCGCTGTGGGCCGAGCCCTGCCCCAGCCGCCAAGGCCCCTGACGCGAGGTCCCCACCTGGCGTCCCCGGGGCACTGGCAGTGCCAGGGAGTCGCTGCCACGGCGGCAGGCCCAGGGCAGGTGAGCGCTTAGCGTTTTCATGGCACGGAACCAGCGAGGCTCCACGAGGAGGCTGCGCTTCCCTGGGTCATAAAGGATGCTGGAGGGTCAGCGTGGCCATCCGCAGGACCACGTCCCCACCTCGTAACTACCTGCTGTGGGCCAGACACGGCACTAAGTATCCCACATGTCCACGCGTCCACACGTCCTCCCAGGGAGCCATGAGGAGGCACTGCAACTGTCCCCCGCCTCCGGGTGAGGAAAGCCGTCAGAGGGACTCGGGGGTCAGAGAGACTCAGAGGTCAGAGGGGCTAGGGGGTCAGAGGGACTTGGGGGTCAGAGGGGCTCGGGGTCAGAGGGACTTGGGGGTCAGAGGGGCTCGGGGTCAGAGGGACACGGGGGTCAGAGGGGCTCGGGGGTCAGAGGGACTCGGGGGTCAGAGGGGCTCGGGGGTCAGAGGGGTTCGGGGGTCAGAGGGGCTCGGGGGTCAGAGGGACTCGGGGGTCAGAGGGGCTCGGGGGTCAGAGGGACTCGGGGGTCAGAGAGGCTGGGGGGTCAGAGGGGCTCGGGGGTCAGAGGGGCTCGGGGGTCAGAGGGACTTGGGGGTCAGAGGGACTCGGGGGTCAGAGGGGCTCGGGGGTCAGAGGGACTCGGGGGTCAGAGGGGCTGGGGGGTCAGAGGGACTCGGGGGTCAGAGGGACTCGGGGGTCAGAGGGGCTGGGGGGGTCAGAGGGACTTGGGAGTCAGAGGGGCTCGGGTGTCAGAGGGACTCGGGGGTCAGAGGGACTTGGGGGTCAGAGGGACTCGGGGGTCAGAGGGGCTCGGGGGTCAGAGGGACTCGGGGGTCAGAGGGGCTGGGGGGGGTCAGAGGGACTCGGGGGTCAGAGGGGCTCGGTGTCAGAGGGGCTCGGGGGTCAGAGGGACTCGGGGGTCAGAGGGGCGGGGGGTGTCAGAGGGACTCGGGGGTCAGAGGGACTTGGGGGTCAGAGGGACTCGGGGGTCAGAGGGGCTGGGGGGGTCAGAGGGACTTGGGGGGTCAGAGGGGCTTGGGGATCAGAGGGGCTGGGGGGTCAGAGGGACTTGGGGGTCAGAGGGGCTGGGGGGTCAGAGGGACTCGGGGGTCAGAGGGACTCGGGGGTCAGAGGGACTTGGGGGTCAGAGGGGCTGGGGGGTCAGAGGGACTTGGGGGTCAGAGGGGCTGGGGGGTCAGAGGGACTCGGGGGTCAGAGGGACTCGGGGGTCAGAGGGACTTGGGGGTCAGAGGGACTCTGGGGTCAGAGGGGCTGGGGGGGGCCAGAGGGACTCGGGGGTCAGAGGGGCTCGGGGGTCAGAGGGGCTCGGGGGTCAGAGGGACTCGGGGGTCAGAGGGGCTCGGGGGTCAGAGGGCCTCGGGGGCTGCCCCAAGGCGTCGGCGAGTGAGTGCCAGAGTCGGGCACGGAAGCCAGGCCATCCGGCTCTGGAGAGAGCGCGCTTGGCCTCGGTGATGCCTGCGGTGGCAGGAATGCCAGGCCAAGTGGGAAGGTGTGCGTGGATGTTGGTGGGGAGAACCGAGGGTGCCCCGTGTGGCTGGAGCCCAGCGGCCTTGCAGCTCCCCGTCTGCCCCCACCCCGCCCTGTTTCCTCACCATCTGCCCAGGCAGCGCTGTCTTAAGCAGAGAGCTGGAGATCTCAGTGCGTGCGCTGCGGAAGCGAGCGGAGAGCCGGGGTTTTTCAACCACGCCCGGGCTGCACACTTTAAACTGCAAATGCTGGCCCTTGGTCAGGTCCCGTGAGAGCCCTGGCTCTGATCAGTGCCAAGAGCTCACTTCCTGCTGACCCGAGAGGGCCAGGGGTGGGGGGTGGGGGGCGCAGTTCACTGGGACTCAGGAGGCGGCTCTGGAGACCCTGGTCACCCGGCCCAGACTCCTGTCCTCTTGTTCCCAGAGGCCCTGGAAACCACAACTCTGTCTCCCAGCCTGGAAAATCCCGACAGGCCAAAGGTCCCCAGGAAAAGGGGCCCTGGTGCCCCGCTCGCTTCTCTGGGTTCTTGCTTTCTGTTAGGTTTGGGCCTGGGATTTCTGGCCACCGGACGGCTCTTTGATGGTTTTACAGAGATTAGGAGAAAAATGATCCGGCCCGCTTAGTAATGTTCAGCAGGAGGCTGGTCCAGCTCACTCGTGTTTCAGGGCGGGACACCCCGAGTCCAGCACTCATCGGCCTCCACGGCACCCTGTGATGGCCACGCAGTTAACCAGATATTTCCAGTGAGGCCCATGTGATTCAGGAGCTTGAACCACTCGCCAGAGGTCACTCAGCTCACGGATGATTCCACCTCGAGTTTCTCCACGTCCCCCTCCGCATGCCCAGGTTCACCACTCCCTGGCCGTGTGGCCCAGGGGAAGTCACTCAGCCCATCTGTGCTTTAGGGTCCTCACGTACCCAATGAAGATAATGAAGGAATCAGCACAGGGGTGCGAGCGAGGTGTCAATACACGCAGAGCAGCCATGTCCTGTGTGCACATAGTAGACTCGTTTCTGGTTTCTAATGTTGTTAAGATTCTCCGGGGACACCACGCTTGTCTGGACGCTGGGAGTTGATGAGTTACTTAGAGCAGCACTTTCTCTCTCCGCCCTGTCACTCAATCACTCGCAGTTTGTGGGTGGCATCCAGCGTATAAGGCGCCCTGCGCCGTGTGCATTCAGCCTCGCGGGGCCCCGGCCAAGGCCGTGGGTGTCTCCTCACTCCAGCGTCCTATTTTCCAGAGGGAGGGGTTACTTCCTTTCTGGTCTCTGGGAGCAGAGACGAAGGCTGCCCGAGTGACTGTTGTGTGGTCTCTGTTCGTGGATGCCCGTCCTTGCTTTCCTCTACTGGTTCTGAAGTCCCACTTCTTCCAGCCCCCAGACGCGCAGAGGACGCCCTCGGAAGCACACACTGGCTGCACAGTGGACCAACCATGAATGGCCGCCAAGGGCTTGCCCGTGCAAGGCTCTGTGTGTGGCAGCAGGGAGGGTGTGAAGGTAACCACGACATGGTCCAGTGGCCAGGAAAAGAGTGCAGCAGCTCATGAATAATCTAGATCAATTTTACAGCAGAAGATTGTCATAGGCGGTGTTGGGTGCCAGGCGAATGAAACAGCTCCCCGGACTGGGAGTGGGGACTTCAGAGGGGAAGGGGGAAGTGTGTGTGTGTGTGTGTGTGTATGAGAGAGACAGAGAGAGAGGGAGAGGGAGAGAGGGGGAGGGAGAGAGAGGGGGGGGGAGGAAGAGGGAGAGGGATAGAGAGAGAGAGAGAGAGAGGGAGAGAGAGAAATGTCAGGTCTCACTGCAGAGGCAGGTGGAGTGAGAACACCGAGGGTCTGGGGTGGACAACGGTGGATGCAGGTACAATGCACCGATTCTGGTGGAGGGGCCACAGCCATGGTGAGTGTCTGACCTGAGGGTGGTTCATACGAAACCGTGCCGTGTCCATGCTGACTTTGCCCGTTTCCTGGCCAGCCACGCACTGCGGTGTTACAGAATGGGTCAGGCTAGTCCTGGAGCAACCGGCCTTTGTAACGGTCACCTGGAAGCAGGTGAGAGGCCTCCTAGCTCAGAGCCCCATTGGACTTGAGAGCACAGGGTCGGCTTGGCCACTCAGAGCCCAGGGTCTCCGGGTCCACTGGGGCTGCTCAGACATCTTGGGGTTGGCTCTGGCCTCTGAATCCTGGACTTAGGACGACCAGTTTCTGCTTCCACCTGTTTCCTTCTGGACCCTTGGTCTCTTTGAGGTGGTCTTGCCCTAACCTTGCGACTGGGTGCAAAGCATGCACAGGGAACAGGTGGGAGAAAGTGGTCAAGAATGCAGACCCAGAGTAGGACGTGTTCTGGGAGTTTCCTGGTGTGCACTGAAGAAGTGGGCGTGGCTTCAGCAAGCCATGACTGGCTCGGTCATTTGTGGGTCTAAAACGGGATAAGGCGGTGTGGGCATGTTTGTTTTACATTCCTTCAGGATGTGTTTGGTTTTTTTATTTAATGAGTGCATTGTTTCATAGATACAACTTTAGGAACATAGTGGTTCTTTCCCCCACACCCACCCTCTCAGCCCACCTCCCTCTCCCATCTCCTTCTTCCTTATGGTTCACTTTTAGTATGACTTTATAGACAGAGGACCAACTCCATGCTAAGCATAGACTTCAACAAGTTGCACCTCACACACACACACCATACAGAGTACAGTTTGGGAAGGAAATCTGCGGTCGATTCTCATATTACAATTCATTAGGGACAGAGGTCCTACCTGGGGAGCAAGTGCACAGTGACTCCTGTTGTCCCTTCAACAATTAGCACTCTTATTTATGACATCAGTGGTCACCGGAGGCTCTTGCCGTGGGCTGCCAAGGCTATGGAAGCCTTCTGTGACCATAGACTCCGTCGGTATTTGGACACGGCCATAAGCAAAGTGGGTGTTCTCTCCTCCCTTCAGAGAAGGGTGACTCCTTCTCTGATGGCCCTTTCTTTCCTCTGAGGTCTCACAGGGATCCTCCGTGTAGGATATTTTTGGTCACAGAGTCTTGGCTTTCCATGCCATCAGGACGTGTTTTACTGGAGTCTGACACTGTCCATTCTGTTTTATGTTCCATTGTGGGTAACAGGCCCCACTGGGACACCTCTAGTTGCTCCGTATGTCCTAACTGGCTGCCTCAGCTGAGTGGCTGTGAGTGGTTTCCAAGGCACTACTTTCTTGTGTTCCTTTGAGAGGAGCGATGAGGAAACCAAACACAGGATGAACAATGGAAAAAAGAAGGCGGCCCTGGGGTTTTAACCTCCGTTCCCAAGAAGCAGCAAAGGAAAGAGGACACAAAGCCCACGCAGGATTCAGGAAGTGACTGCCTCCGGAAGCACACGAGAAAGCAGAGGCCGAGGCTGGGGAGTGCGTGCATGGGACACACACGGGGCAGCTCCCAGGGAAGACGCAGGCGTGGCCGGGCACTGTTGGAAACACAGGGGACATGGGGAGCAGAGAGCATGACAGGTGAGTGCCCTGCCCTGATGTGTGCGGCAGGCGCCCGCTGAGAGGGAGGCGATGGAGGAGAAGCCGAGGGGGAAGCCTGTTCCTGCTACACGGCGGACATGGGCCACAGGGCCAGGGCACAGATCCCACACAGGTCTTAAAACACAGACACAGGCCGGCGCTGCGGCTCACTTGGCTAATCCTCTGCCTGTGGCGCTGGCACCCCGGGTTCTAGTCCTGGTTGGGGTGCCAGGTGCTAGTCCCGGTTGCTCCTCTTCCAGTCCAGCTCTCTGCTGTGGCCCAGGAAGACAGTGGAGGATGGCCCAAGTGTCTGGGTCCCTGCACCCGCATGGGAGACCAGGAGGAAGCACCTGGCTCCTGGCTTCAGATTGGTGCAGTGCGCTGGCCGTAGCGGCCATTTGGGGGGTGAACCAACAAAAGGAAGACCTTTTTTTCTGTCTCTCTCTCTCTCTCACTGTTTATAACTCTACCTGTCAAATAAAAAAAAAGTTAAAAAAATAAAATAAAACACAGACACAGAGCAGTGCATGGAGGCGCCCGGTGGTCAGCGTTGCAGCTGGGCTGAGCTGGGAGTGCCTACACAACCGGACGGAGAAGGCCTGCGGCTCAGAGGAGGGGACAGCGTGTGGTGCGCACAGCAGTGCCATGGAGACGATGCTGTCACCTGCAGCTTTGCAGGGGGCAGAACAAAGGCGTGCGCAGTGACAACCCGCAGCCCCCCGGGGTCACGCCGGGCACCGGGGTGCTGAGACGCAGCGCCAGCCTTTCCGTCCCCGAGCCTCGCCACCTGCACCACGCGGCATGTTCCGCCTGTGCAGCCTCACGCAGGGCCACATCCTTCATCCACTCTGAGCTGGAACAGGACCTGGCCACCTGCTCAAGCGTCAGGGCTTCAAGTTCTCCCGCTGCCACAGGACCTGACGCCTAGAGCTAAAACTGGGCGCAGCTCAGGGCCCCAGCACCTCTTTCCTGGAGGTGAGGGTGGGGCAGGAGCCCCAGTGGGTGGAGTCCAGATCAGGAAATACTCTCTTCCCTGGCCCTTGGCCTTTCCCTTGTGTGTCTTTCTCTGTTTGTAGCCTTATTTAAGAAAGGGCGAGCCCACACGAAGCAGCACAGCCCGCAGATCCCCCTCCTGTTGTCTGGGGGCAGCGATGATTTTGCTGAAGACACTTTGTTAGGTCTTCCGTCTTAAGTAACTTGGAAAGAGAATCACTCAGAACAGAAATGCCAGCATTCAGGAGATGGCAGCTCCAGTCACCTGCAAGCCACTGTGCGTGGTTGTGCTGTGTCACTCCAGTCACCTGCGAGCCGCTGTGCGCGGTTGTGCTGTGTCACTCCAGTCACCTGCGAGCCGCTGTGCGTGGTTGTGCTGTGTCACTCCAGTCACCTGCGAGCCGCTGTGTGCGGTTGTGCTATGTCATTCCAGTCACCTGCGAGCCGCTGTGTGCGGTTGTGCTGTCACTCCAGTCACCTGCGAGCCGCTATGCGCGGTTGTGCTGTGTCACTCCAGTCACCTGCGAGCCGCTATGCGTGGTTGTGCTATGTCATTCCAGTCACCTGTGAGCTGCTGTGTGCAGTTGTGCTGTGTCATGCCAGTCACCTGTGAGCCGTTGTGCGTGATTGTGCTGTGTCATGGACAGGGAGACAGCACCAGGGATGCCGTGGAGACGGTAGGGGCGGAACCCCAGGCGCCCGCATCGCGGCTGGGCAGCAGTCAGCGTTCCAGAAGAATGGAGATGGAGAGAGGCGGAGCCTCCCACGTGCGGGCCGTGGGATGTGGGACGCATCCCGTCAGCGTGGATGGCTGGTGCTGGTGCTCACACAGGAAGTCCCCGGCGCAGCGGCCTTCCGAAGAGACTCTGCCACGTCGCTTCCTCCACCAGGTCTGCCGGGTCAGCCAACGCCTGGACATGCTGGCGTGGCCCTGGCCCTGATGACCCCGCGTGCCACTGTCACAGCCATGCGCACTCTGCAGCCTTGCAGCCGAGTCCTCTCTCCCGTTCCCCACTCTCAGGGAAAAGGGTTGTCACCCAGGCTTCCAGGGGGTGGGCGCTGGAAGGGAAGATGTGGGAGTTCCATGAGCTCAGAGCGCTGGTGGTATGCGAACAGCAGCCCAGGCCTGCGTGGCGATGAGCAGAGATAAGAGCAAGGCTTGCTGGGAACTCGGGGTGCTGAGACGCTGCCCAGCTGGTCAGGCTGAGGTTCTTACTGAAGGCCGTCTAGGGTGAGGTCAGATGGACGGTGGAATGAATTCAAGTTTATCTCCATCCCACCCCCCACCCCGCAACTCTGCAGCGTGTGGGCTCCTGGCTGGGTGCTGTAGCTGTCGGCTGTTCAGTGCGGGTGCCGCACGCCACTTGCCCTGCCTGGGCCTCTGCTCTCGCTGCCGGCCTTCTGGTGGGCACCTGCTGGCCACTCCTAGGGCCGATTTACCTCTGCATCCCTGGGAGGATGCCTCCCTGACCTGCCGGTCCCTGCCCCACCTCCCCAGCCCCTTCTCGGAGGTGGGGAGACCCTGGGCACACTCCTCTGCCGGGATTTGGTGTGTGCCCAGGAGTGCCTGGGCCTTTGGTGGGCATGGCTGGTACAGGGTCAGCACACTTGGATCAAAGGGGATCAAACGGAAGCTCCGAGCAGGGCTGAGCCGTTTCTCAGCCAGAGGCACAGCCGCAGGCCGCCTCCCCTCCCTGCGTATTCTCTACCCCAAGTCCTGTTTCCAGGGACTTGAAAGCTGTCTTTTTTTTTTTTTTTTCAAACTTGGCATTTGACCAATAGCTTCCCCCCTTTTTAAAGATTTATTTACTTACTTGAAAGTCAGAGTTACACATAGAGAGAAGGAGAGGCAGAGAGAAAGAGGGAGAGAGGGAGAGAGAGAGAGAGAGAGAGAGAGGTCTTGCATCCACTGGTTCACTCCCCAGTTGACTGCAATGGCCAGAGCTGCACTGATCCGAAGCCAAGAGCCAGGAGCTTCTTCCGGGTCTCCCACTTGGGTGCAGGGGCCCAAGGACTTGGGCCATCCTCCACTGCTTTCCCAGGCTGTAGCAGAGAGCTGGATCAGAAGTGGAGCATCTGGGACTCGAACTGGCGCCCATATGGGATGTTGGTACTGCAGGCGGCGGCTTTACCAGCTACGCCACAGTGCTGGCCCCTCAAAAGCTATCTTGAAAAGTGAATCTGCAGATCTAAAAATAAAAAGGCGACAGAGGATCTCAGATGGCAAGGGTGGAAGTTTGGGTGATAGAGTTGTGTGTCCCCCGAGGGGGGCTCCCTGGGCCTGCCTCGCCTTGCCTGCACCCCTCGAATGGCCAATGCTGGGCCCACAGCAGGGGCTGCCTCAGGCCGGCCACTCAGCACCAGGCTCTCTGCAGGCTGTGGTGGGCAGGCTTGGGACGTCCCTGGCACAGGGATGAAACCATGAGAGCCGGCTGGCGGCAGCCACTCCGCGCTTCTGCAGAACGGCAGCTGCAGACTCGCCCTCGGCGCCGTCCAGTTATAGCCGCTCGGTATTTGAAGAATGAGGTGCAGCAGCCGCAGAAAGAGATAAAAATGGAAGAACTCCCTGTCCAGGGTCTCTGTAGCTGTTGCAGACACGAGCAGGCTTCGTGACTAGAAAAGGAAATGAGGAAGGCGGGGTGGGGTGGGCAGGAGATAGAGGCACTCGGCTCCCAGAGCTGGCACAGAGCAGCCCCGTGGCAGCCCAGAGAGGAGGGGACGCGCTATTTTGAGTCGGACACGAGGGTGCCTCAGAAAGTTCATGGAAAAGGAGTTCAAAGTGCAGAACATTTTGAAATCCATGCATAGTTTTTCATAATACTCATTCTTCCAGGAGCTCCTTGTAGACCTCCTGGGGCCTCCTGGGTGGGGCCACGGGTGGGAACGCCCAATGGCCACCGACAGACAACAGCTCAAATGTGCCGGGCGTGTGCATGCACTGGGACGCCCGCAGATGTGAAAGGGAGGGAACCAGGAAGCCCCTCCTGCCCTGTTGGGCAAAGATTCCAAGGGGTTTTGTTACGTGCAGGCAGCAAGGCTTGGACCAGCACATGTGTGAACCACGCATTGCGTAAAGATGGAGGAAGCATGACTGGTACATGCACAAAGAAATGCTAAAAGTGCACAGCAGGAAGAGAAGTTGGGGTTCCCTGTGCAGGCAGAGACAGAGATGGGGGTAGGCTTGGGAGTCAGTGTTTTATTGGAGAAGTTGGGGTTCCCTCTGCAGGCAGACAGAGACAAAAGTTGGGGGGTGGATTTGGGAGTCAGTGTTTATTGTAGGAGTTGGGGTTCCCTGTGCAGGCAGTCAGAGATACAGAGATGGGGTGGGTTTGGGGGTCAGTGTTTTATTGTAGGAGTTGGGGTTCCCTGTGCAGGTGATCAGACAGAAGATGGGGTTGATTTCAGGGGTCGATGTTTTATTGTAGGAGTTGGGGGTTCCTGTGCAGGTGATCAGACAGAAGATGGGGTTGATTTCAGGGGTCGATGTTTTATTGTAGGAGTTGGGGGTCCCTGTGCAGGTGATCAGACAGAAGATGGGGTTGATTTCAGGGGTCGATGTTTTATTGTAGGAGTTGGGAGTCCCTGTGCAGGCAGAGAGAGAGATGGGGTGGGTTTGGGTCAATGTTTACTGTGGATCTTTCTGTGTCTTTGACTGTTGAATCCCCTTGAGAACTCGGTGCTCTGTTCACAAACCCAACCAAGCTCAGCACCGCGTCGCTTTGCCACTCCGGCAGAGCCTGGAAGGTCACCCTCACACCTCCCTGGCCTGGGGTCCACATCAGGGAAATGGGTGTTTATATTTGCTGCACAAGGTGTTGCACAGTTCTGAACAACAGAACTCAGAAGGCCCTAAGCCCAGGGCTCCGGGCCATACATGCTCACCCCGGTGGGCCCCTTCCCTTAACCCAGCAGCACTGGGGCCTGGTGTCTCACATTTCTCCTGCCGGCCTTGTTGGGATGCTGAGTCCTCAGCTGGTGGTGGAAAACGTCCACCGGCCTCTGGACACTCCCGCTGGCACGCGGTGGCCCTGGGACCTTCTACCTCTTCTCCCCTGGGCTGCAGCTTCCTCCCAGGTTGCCACCACTTGGGGAGCAGGTGCCTCCTTGGGAGGAAGCCTCCAGAGATCCGAGCACTGGGCACCCGGGCCCTGATGGCTCCCTTCTCCTCCAGGTCGGTTCTCTGGGCGTCAGAATCCCAGGAAAGTGCAGGGACAATGTTTCTTGTTGGGAACCACAACCTTCTGCCCCAGGGAGGGCTGGGTGGAGACTGGGGGTGTGGGGGCACCGTAAAGGCCCCTGCACACCCAGCCCTGTAGCATCTCAGAGGCTGTGGGTGCTCCACTGTGCAGACGGGGGTTGGTGAGCTCTGGGGACTGAGCTGCTGCAGGCAACACGGGTTGGAGCCAAGGGTGGTCTCTGGTGGTGGCTCCAGGAGGCTCTGTGCAGTCTTCAGACTGGTAAGACCCTTGGTCTCAACCAGGCCACTGCTCCAGAGCTCTGATGTTGTGTCCAGGAGGAGTTCTGGCCCATTCTGCAGCATCTGGGTCAGTTGGGCTGGACCTGTGCCCTGGGCAATGTGGGTCCAGGATTCAGGAGGGGGTTGGGGTCACTGCTGAGCCCAACTTCTTTTTAAAAATATTTTTTAAAAAAGATTTATTCATTTATTTGGAAAGCAGAGTGAGAGAGATCGCCCATCATTGGTTCAATCCCCCACCCTAATCCCACAATGTCCTCCACAGCTGGTCCAGGGGGCACACAGCAGGTGCCCAAGCACTTGGGCCGTCTTCTGCTGCTTTCCCAGGTGCATTAGCAGGGAGCTGGATCAGAAGTGCAGCAGCTGGGACACGAAGTGGCACTCACATGGGATGCCAGCGAGCCCAGCTTCTTAGCCTACAAGTGCGTCAGCCCCCCCACAGCGGTCAGCAGGGGCTGCCTGCTGCTCCATTCAGCCGTAGTTTGCAAGGACTGTGGCCACGTGCTTTAAGCTTCTCAGTGCTCGGATCCCGAGACTAGTGTTTGCCGAATGAGGGAATCCCAGTCAGTCTGGGCACATTCAGACTGAACCCAAAGTTGAATCTGACCCATTCCCCTGCACCTATTGCTGTCACAATCCTGGTGTGTGGAAGCTGTGCGGGTTTGACGGACGATCAGCACACGTTCTATCTCGGTTCCGTGCTGAGCCCCTGAGCTCCCTTTGGGTGGATTCAGCTGCCCCGGGAGTGAGGCTCTGCAGGCCCCCAACCCTCGGTGGGGCCCCCCAGGGTAATTAGGTCACGACGCGGCTGTTAGCTTCTCCACCTCTCGCTTCACTTTTCCGTTTTCTGTGTCAGGATCCCCTGCCTGCAGAGGTCGTACGTCCCCGTGCGAGGCCCCGGTGCTGCCGTGCGGTCGGCGGTGTGTCTGATCAGCAGCTGCTCTCTGCAGCTTGGAAAGCCGAGGGCAGCGCTCCTCAAACCTCCTGTGCGGGGCCGGCGCTGTGGCGTAGCGGGTGAGGCTGCTGCCTGCAGTGCCCGCATCCCACATGGGCACTGGTTCGAGTCTCGGCTGCTCCACTTCTGATCCAGCTCTCTGCTATGGCCTGGGAAAGCAGTAGAAGATGGCCCAAGTCCTTGGGCCCCTGCACCCACGTGAGAGACCAGAGGAAGCTCCTGGCGCCTGGCTTCGGATCGGTGCAGCTCCGGCCGTTTGGCCATCTGAGGAGTGAACCAAGGGATGGAAGACCTCTCTCTCTCTGCCTCTCCTTCTCTCTCTGTGTAACTCTGACTTTTAAATAAATAAATAATTTTAAAAAAGCCCATGGGCAGTCAAACCACTCGGGGGCTTGTTAAAGTGCTCTCAGGCAGGGGGTCTGGGAGGCCCGAGAGTCTTACGTCCTGAGAGGGCTGGCTGGTGCCCGTGTGCCCTCAGTGTCACATGTGAGCAGAGCGGCTGCCGCAGGGTGGAACGAGAGGCCTGCAAGAGCACGCGGTGATGGCAGGGAGAGATCCGTGGTGGTGGAGAGCGTGTGGCCTCATCGTCCATGGCAGTAGAGAGCATGTGGCCTTGTCGTCTGTGGCAGTGGAGAGCGTGTGGCCTTGTCGTCTGTGGCAGTGGAGAGCGTGTGGCCTCGTCGTCCATGTCAGTGGAGAGCGTGTGGCCTCGTCGTCCGTGGCAGTGGAGAGCGTGTGGCCTCGTCGTCCGTGGCAGTGGAGAGCGTGTGGCCTCGTCGTCCATGTCAGTGGAGAGCGTGTGGCCTCGTCGTCCGTGGTGGTGGAGAGTGTGTGGCCTCGTTGTCCGTGTCAGTGGAGAGCGTGTGGCCTCGTCGTCCATGGTGGTGGAGAGCGTGTGGCCTCGTCCATGGTGGTGGAGAGTGTGTGGCCTCGTCGTCCGTGGCAGTGGAGAGCGTGTGGCCTCGTCGTCCATGGTGGTGGAGAGCGTGTGGCCTCGTCCATGGTTGTGGAGAGCGTGTGGCCTTGTCGTCCGTGGCAGTGGAGAGCGTGTGGCCTCGTCGTCCATGGTGGTGGAGAGCGTGTGGCCTCATCGTCCATGGCAGTGGAGAGCATGTGGCCTTGTCGTCCATGGTGGTGGAGAGCGTGTGGCCTCGTCGTCCGTGGCAGTGGAGAGCGTGTGGCCTCATCATCCGTGGCAGTGGAGAGCGTGTGGCCTCGTCGTCCGTGGTAGTGGAGAGCGTGTGGCCTCGTCGTCCATGGTGGTGGAGAGCATGTGGCCTCGTCCGTGGCAGTGGAGAGCATGTGGCCTCATCTGTGGCAGTGGAGAGCATGTGGCCTCATCCGTGGCAGTGGAGAGTGTGTGGCCTCGTCGTCCATGGTGGTGGAGAGTGTGTGGCCTCGTCGTCCATGGTGGTGGAGAGCATGTGGCCTCGTCCGTGGCAGTGGAGAGCGTGTGGCCTCATCTGTGGCAGTGGAGAGCGTGTGGCCTCGTCGTCCGTGGCAGTGGAGAGCGTGTGGCCTCATCCGTGGCAGTGGAGAGCATGTGGCCTCGTCTGTGGCAGTGGAGAGCGTGTGGCCTCGTCCGTGGCAGTGGAGAGCGTGTGGCCTCGTCGTCCGTGGCAGTGGAGAGCGTGTGGCCTCGTCCGTGGCAGTGGAGAGCATGTGGCCTCATCCGTGGCAGTGGAGAGCGTGTGGCCTCGTCCGTGGCAGTGGAGAGCGTGTGGCCTCGTCGTCCATGGTGGTGGAGAGTGTGTGGCCTCGTTGTCCATGGTGGTGGAGAGCATGTGGCCTCGTCTGTGGCAGTGGAGAGCATGTGGCCTCGTCGTCCGTGGCAGTGGAGAGTGTGTGGCCTCGTCGTCCATGGTGGTGGAGAGCGTGTGGCCTCGTCTGTGGCAGTGGAGAGTGTGTGGCCTCGTTGTCCATGGCAGTGGAGAGTGTGTGGCCTCGTCATCCGTGGCAGTGGAGAGCGTGTGGCCTCGTCCGTGGCAGTGGAGAGCATGTGGCCTCGTCCGTGGCAGTGGAGAGCGTGTGGCCTCGTCGTCCGTGGTAGTGGAGAGCGTGTGGCCTCGTCCGTGGCAGTGGAGAGCGTGTGGCCTCGTCGTCCGTGGTAGTGGAGAGCGTGTGGCCTCGTCCGTGGCAGTGGAGAGCGTGTGGCCTCGTCGTCCATGGTGGTGGAGAGTGTGTGGCCTCGTCGTCCATGGTGGTGGAGAGCATGTGGCCTTGTCTGTGGCAGTGGAGAGCGTGTGGCCTCGTCGTCCGTGGCAGTGGAGAGTGTGTGGCCTCGTCGTCCATGGTGGTGGAGAGCGTGTGGCCTCGTCTGTGGCAGTGGAGAGCGTGTGGCCTCGTCGTCTGTGGCAGTGAGAACTCGTTGGCAGGGGGAGCGTGATGGGCGTTTTCCTGGGTGACTCGGGCCAGCTCTCCCCCTGTGCCTCTCTTTTTCCTTTTCTTGTCAGTACCCCGCACTGGAGTTCTCCTCGACTGGAAAGTGTGGGAGCACAGCCGAGGCCCTGTGGGTGCGGGATGTGTGGGCAACACCTCGGGCTTCTTCAGGGCTTCTGCATGGGGGATGAAGTAGGTGCGGCCCCACATCTGTGCGGGATCCTGAGCCAGTGATTCCACTGCCTCCACGCCAATGTGCTAGAGAGGCCGCAGGCAGTGCGAGGTGCCACCAGAGGCCTCTGTACTGTGCCTTGATGTGGGCAGGGTTTCCTGGGGCAGCGTGACTGCTGCAGCCGCGGGAGACGGGGGGTAGTGGGGTCCTGTGCACTGCAGGGTGCCTAGCAGTGTCAGTGCACTTGACCCACCAGGTGCCGGTGGCATCCCGCGCTAGTGACAGCCAGAAGTATCTGCAGACATTGCCAGATGTCCTCTCGGGTCGAGAAGTCTCAGGGGGCATGGGGTCCCGTGAGGTTGGGGGTGTAATGAGAAGCCTGCCTTGCCCAGTGTTGCCTCTCGGCCTTTCCAAATCCCATCCCATTTCCTGCTTTCTCATGGAACATCGGTAAGCAGGACACCACTCTGTGAAGTCCCCACGACAGGGAGGCTGAGCCTCTTGGGCACGTCCCCCAGACTTACCCCAGCTGACGAGTGCTGGCTCCTGGGGAGGCTATCGAAACGCAGCAGGACTGACAAGGCCTGTGGTGGGCACAGGTGCGGGGTGGAGGTGCCTTTATGTGGCCGTGGCCTTCTTGGTTTCAAGACCAACTTTGCCGCCAGTCCTTGCCCGCCGTGTTAAGCTTGCTGTCCGTGGAGCAGTCGCCGTGGTCAACTGGGGAGCACATTGGCTGTGGATCCGGACCCCGGCTACGACCTCACAGAGCCGCTTACCCGCCCTGGGCTGAGCCTCTGGGCTGCTCAGCGCCCCCTGCAGGTGACAAATGGAAGCCTCTGTTAGAACTTGGGCCACAGGGAGCCAGTGGACGCTGGGGCTGTTTGCAGGGCTGTCATTTGCTTGTTTATCTGATGCACTCGTGATGGGGGGGGGCGGTCAGCCTATTCTCGGCACTTGGGAATCTTCAAGATGAGAGGGCTCGCCCACGAGAGGACGGACGGAGCTGGGAGCGCTGGGCAGACCTGCCCTGGAGGTGAGGTGTGCCAGGAACCGTGGGAGAAGGATTTGGAAGTGAAAGCCGGCAGCTGTACCATGGAGAGCTCGGAGGGGCCCAGGCCGGGCGCGGCAGCAGCAGCACCTGGGGGCTGCTCCCCTGACTCCCGGGACGACACCCTGCCCTCGCTCAGAGCACGTTTCTCCTAGGCTTCATTCTAAACTATGGATTTTCTAGTCCGTGGCGGAAAAGAAACAGCAAATCAGAAGGTGGGGGTGGGGCTGTGAGATGTGGAGGCAGAGGACGGAGAAACCCTAAGAGCAAGCGCAGACTCGGGCCTTTCTAATGCCGGGGAGGAGAACAGCCGACTGGCCTCCCCAGGCAGGTGCAGGTGTTTAACCTTCCTGGTTGATGGACGGGGTGGAGGGAGGGGGCCAGGAGTTGGGGCTGCTGGGAGGCCTTTAGGGCCCTGGGGGCAGCCCTCAGGTGGAGGGTGTTTCTCCAGCGAGCCTTGGTGATTATTTGAGCTCAAATTCAGCCTGGCCTCTCTCTCCTTCCTGGCTCACCAGGCAAGTGCACCTCTGTACCTGCTCTGTGGGGCCACCTGCTCCTGACTGCAAGCTGAAGTGAACCTTGCCCCTCCCCCGGAAGCTCCTCTTAGGTATTTCAGTTGGAGATGAGAAGCAGGCTACGGCCCCCATCAGTGGCCTGTGGTCACCACTTCACACTCTAGCAGTGTGTACATGTACTGTGGCCTGCCGTGATCAGCACGAAGTTAGGGCACGCTTTACGTTCTCGGTTCAAAATCATGGGATGAGTAGGGCTCAGAAGGATTTTTGAAATAAAAAATACACTTTGTGGTCAGTGCCGCCGCTCACTAGGCTAATCCTCCCCTTGCGGCGCTGGCACCCCGGGTTCTAGTCCTGGTTGGGGCGCCAGATTCTGTCCTGGTTGCTCCTCTTCCAGGCCAGCTCTCTGCTGTGGCCCGGGAGTGCAGTGGAGGATGGCCCAGGTCCTTGGGCCCTGCACCCGCATGGGAGACCAGGAGAAGCACCTGGCTCCTGGTTTTGGATCAGTGCGGCAGTGCCCCGGCCACAGCGGCCACTAGGGGGTGAACCAACGGAAAAGGAAGACCTTTGTCTCTCTCTCACTGTCCACTCTGCCTGTCAAAAAAAAAAAAAAAAAATACACTTTGTATCAATAAGCTTGGAGTGCTTTAAGGAGGTAGCAGGAGTCGTCCCCCACCGGTGACCCTGGAGGCAGCCCCGGGGTCCTGCTCGTGCGGCACGGCAAGTACTCGGCCAGGGCACATGGCTGCCGGGGCTTCCTGGTGGGTGCGGGGAGGACACTCATTGTGCCGCTCCAGCCCTGCCCGCTGTTGTGTCTGTCCTCGGAGACAGTGCTGCTGCCCCTGTCTTCTTTGGAGAAGATGAAATCCACGTGTGGAGGGCAGCTGGGGAGCGGTCCATCCCTCCTGGCGTCTCCCCATGGCAGCCCTGAGGGGAGCGGTCCATCCCTCCTGGCGTCTCCCCATGGCAGCCCTGCGGGGAGCGGTCCATCCCTCCTAGCTCTCTCCATGGCACAGAACTTGCCTGCTTGCTCCCTCCTGGCAATTCTCGCCAGTAAAGAGTTGGGGGGATTCCAGCCCTGTGCACCCCCTGTGAAAGGCCTGGCCCCAAGGACCCACTCTTCATGGAGATGACTTATTAGGGAACAGAGCTGAGTTTTCCAGCTGTGGTCCTGGGTTCAGCATCACCCAAGAGCTGTCAAAAGAGCTCTGTCTCCCCCTCTCCTCGTCCCGCCCCAGCACTGACCTGCAAACACAAGGGGCGGGGCCCAGCCAGAGCACCGGCCCTCACCCGTGTCACCCCTCACCACATCCCGGAGGTCGAGCTGCACTCGGTTTAGAATACTGAGCCATGACTCTGGAGAGGCACCGATCTTCCCAGAAAGCACCGGGGCTGAGATAAACCCGGTTAAATTCTGGGTCTGCCTCTCACTGTTCACACATCTGTGGCATACTTGCTACACACCCCACATCTCTTTAACCCTCCCATGACCCGGTGTGCTTAACGCCTGTCTGGAAGGGCCGTCCTAGAGACGGAGGTGCTGCTCATGGGGGAGCTCGTGGCAGTAGTGTGCACAGGAAGACTGAAAACCGAGCCACCTTCTGGCTTCATGCGCCACAGGCGCCCCATTCTGGAAAACCTGTCTCCTGCAAAAGCAGTGCTTGGCGCTCAGAACCAAGCGGATCGGAGCCAAACAAACCCAACGGACTTTCATGCGCTGGCCTGGGAACTTAATTACCCATGTATTTTTTTTTTCACTTAATCTAATTTTTTCAAAGTTTTACTTATTTATTTGAAAGAGCTACAGAGAAGGAGAGTCATAGGGAGAGAGAGAGATCTTCCATCTGCTGGTTCACTCCCCAAATGTCCTCAATGGCCAGGGCTGGGCCAGGCTGAAGCCAGGAGCCAGAAGCTTCAACTGGGTCTCCCATGTGGGTGGCAGGGACCCAAGTACTTGGGCCATCGTCTGCTGCTTTTCCCAGACACATTAACAGGGAGCTGGCCCAGAAGTGGAGCAGCCGGGACTTGAACTGGCGCCCATGTGGGATGCCGGAGCTGCAAGTGGCTTTATTGGGCTTTACTCACCACACCTTAGCGTCAGCCCCAGTGATGCCTCTAACAAGCGCAGGGACCTTTCCCTACAGGGAAATCTATTCCAAGTTCCAATTAATTTATTCCTCAAACATTTTTATTTATTTTGTTTGGAACACAGTGGCAGGGGGGAAAGGGGGAGATCTCCCACCCTCTGATTCACCCCCACAACACCCAGGGCTGGGCCAGGCCAAAGCTGGGAGCCAGGAACTCAGTCCAGGTCGCCTACGTGAGTGGCAGGGGCCCAGGGACTTGAGCCATGGCCACTGCCTCCCAGGGAGCACAAGAGCAGGAGGCTGGATCAGACGTGGGACCGGGACTCAGACCCAGGGACACCGAGATGCCGCGGGGACACGTGCACTGTGGCTTCACTGCTGGCTTGCTCAGAAGCTGAGGGCTGTCCTCACACGGCATAGTTCCGAGCGGCTCGGTCCAGGCCGCGACTGCTCCGTGGCCAGAGATGCCCGTGCGCTCCTTGGGCACATTCTGCAGATGGGGAGTGCAGGCCCAGCAGGTGCCACGTCCCCTGGCCTCAGGCAGCCCGCTGGGCACCGAGCTCCCTGCGCCTGCAGGTGCAGCCAGCGCCAAGCACCAAGCTCTGAGTCTTGATGAGCTACGCCGATGTGAGCAGTGCGGAGGCACCGGTTCTCTGTGCTTTCAAACTCCGCGTTAAGGAAATGTTACCCCCAGGGCGTCCCTGCGCGCGGCACAGAGCTGAGTAAGTCATGGCCGCACTGCAGGCAGTGGCTTTCCCCGCTGCACCACCATGCCGGCCCCTGCGCATGCTTTTTTGACAGCAGAATGAGTTGCTGGCAACTGCAGATGGGTGCACACGGTACTGCAAGGGGCCTTCCCCGCCACACCCACTCAGGAGCTCCCTTTTCCTGCCTGCAGCCGCTCCCCCCCCCCCACCCCCCCAGCAGGCAAAGGCACCAAGGTCGGCACTGGAGGAGCTTGGATTGAGAACCAGAAGCAGCAAGGCCACACTCGGGAACAGAGCCAGCGGGGACGTGAGTTTGTCTCCTGCTGCCCTTGACCGACCAGGCAGAGCTCGGCAGGTGCAGTCTTGGAAGGGGCAAAGCCAGGGCCTCTGGACACGGTTCCTCAGACACACTCGTGGGCAGGAGCGTTGCACCGGACACCCCCATACCCACACCGGGGACTGAGCTGCTGTGCGTGCTCTCAGCTCGGAGTGAAGGGGCCCATTGCCCTGTTCCTGCAGTCCAGTCGGCTCCCAGGGCTCGGACTCCATGCAGAGCCTGAGAAAGTGGCCAGCCCAAGAGGAAGGCGGGTTTCACCCCCCCCCCCCACCTGCCCAAGCCCACGGGAAGCCCCAGCTGGCTTTCCTTTCCTGCTGGCTACGGCAGGAGATGACCAAGAAGGCCGGGACATCCGGGGAAAGTCTCTGACGTCTAGGTTGAGACAGAAAAAGCAAACAATTGGCTTAGGGAACGCAGAACTCAGGCAGGAGGAAAAAAGCCGTAACCCGGAACCTGCTGTTGAAATCCCCAGAAGCGAAGGAGGGGACACTCCCCCTGGGGAAGCAGAATGCGATAAAGGATGTCCTAAGGGGACAAACGTGAGCTTCTGGACGCTGAAAACCCGAGAGAGGGCCAGCGCTGTGGCGCAGAGGTCAGCCACCATCCCAGTGTCGGCATCCTATATGGGCGCCCGTGTGAGTCCCGGCTGCTCCACTTCCCATCCAGCTCCCTGCGAATGCACCTGGGAAAACAATGCAAGATGGTCCAAGCCCTTGGGTCCCTGCACCCACATGGGAGGCCTGGATGAGGCTCCTAGCTCCTGGCTTTCGCGCGGCCCAGCTCGGGCCTTTGTGGCTGTTTGGGGAGTGAACCAGCAGATGGAAGATATCTCTCTCTCTCTCTCTCCCCCCCGCCACCTCTGCCATTCTGACTTTCAAATAAAATAAATAATTCTTTAAAAAAAACTCCCAAGGAGAATAAAAGTAACCCTCAGGAAGGAGTATAGCAAAATCTAGAAATGGACATCAGGAGAGAAACAAGAAAGTTAGACAATCAGTTCTGAGATCAGTCCTGAGCAGCTGGCGCTTGCGGGAGGAGAGAACAGGACACACGCAGGAGGAAGGCAGCCACTGCCTGGAGAGGCTCGCCGGGTTCAAGGGCGGAGCCGCCGGGTCCGGCTCTGTGGACAGCCCTGTGCCCTGGGCACGCACTGTGGGTTTCAGAGCCCTGGGGACGCGGGAAACTCCCAGGAGACAGACACCAAGGACTGGAACAAACGCGGCTTTGGGCTTTCCGACGGCAAGGAGGCAGAGGAGGCTCCGTGTTCCGCAGGAAGTGGTTTGTGTCCCGAGTGCTGCACCGCAGCCGCCGCTGAAAACCCGTTTTCAGGCACCACAGTCTCCGACCAGCTCGTCTCATGCAGCGTCTCCCCAGCAGCTCCCGCGCCAGCAGACAGGGAGGGGTGGCGTGAGCGCCGGCTCCCGCACAGGCCTGCCCCCCCCGCCCAGCGCCGCCTCACTGCTCTGTCCCCTCCTCCGTGAATGCTTCCGAGGGGGGGCAGCTCCCAGTGAAAATCCGGGAAGGGGCAGCTTCAGGAGGCGAAGGGGAGGGCCGGTTAGGAAAGACCAAGCGCGTCCTGGGAGGGTGAGCAGGTCCCGAACGAGAGTGGCGCCTGCGCAGGCCGCCTGGGGCACGGGGAGGGGTGGCTGTGGGTTCATCCTGGTCCAGCCCTGGCCCTGCAGTCATGCAGGGAGTGACCCAGCGAGAAAGAGCTCCCTCTCTGTCGCTCTGCCTTTCAAATAATAAATAAATCAATCAATCTTCCAGCAGTCAGGACAGTGGTGAGTTCTCTAGGGAGTGAACGATGCAGGGACACCACTGGACTTTGCCCTGGTCTCGTGTACCTTCAATGGAGGGGGTGGGCACGCCGTGGCTTAATAATCACTCAATTTATTTTTTTAAATATATGGATATTTAAAAAATATTTATTTATTTATTTATTTGAAAGTCAGAGTTACACACAGAGAGAAGGAGAAGCAGAGGCAGAGAGAGAGAGAGACACAGAGAGAGAGAGAGAGAGAGGTCTTCCATCTGCTGGTTCACTCCCCAGATGGCCGCAATGGCTGGAGCTGCGCTGATCCAAAGCCAGGAGCCAGGGGCTTCTTATGGGTCTCCCTCATAGGTGCAGGGGCCCAAGGACTTGGGACATCTTCCACTGCTTTCCCAGGCCACAGCAGAGAGCTGGATGGGAAGTGGAGCAGCGGGGACTTGAGCCGGCGTCCTTATGGGATGCCAGCACTGCAGGCGGCGGCTTTACCCGCTGCGCCACAGCGCCGGCCCCAGAACTCAATGTCTGAAATGCTGGTGCACAGGGCCCTGAGGCTGCCAGGCTGCCAGGAAGCCCTTGAGGGCTGGATGCCGGGTGGCGCTGAGCCCCAGGGCAGAGCCCAGGAGACTCCCGAGTCTCCAGGCACTAAGTCCTCCTCGGAGCTCTGGCCTGACCTGCAGGAGCCTGCTCTGCGGGGGCTGAGTCACGGGGAGGGGAGGGCTGTGCTCTGCGTCTCCATTCAGAGGTTACCGGGGAAAGCCCCTCATTAGCACAGCTACTGACTCACAGCTGCGTTTGCCTCGAGGAGCAAATGTGTGGTGGAAGAAGGGATGTGGCGCTTTTGCCTAGCGGGTGTGTGTGTGCTTGCACGCGTGTGTACATGTGTGTGCTTGTGTGTGTGCATGCCTGTTTGCGTGGGTATGGGACAGCTTTCCATGATCTTTAGCCATAGGCTCAGACCTTCCTCGCACTCTTCCAGTCGGCTCTGCCTGTGTACAGGGCTGCTGGTGGCTTTAGCAGACACACCCTGTGCCTGGGTGTGGTTCTGAGACATGGCTCTCGGGTGTTGCTTCACACGGCCTGCTGCGGTCGGTGGTACCAGAACCCCACCCGGGAGCTGATCTGCCTTCTCAACGAGCCAGGGCTCCCGAGTCCGGCGTGGCAGCCACGCACTCCGTAGATGTGAGCATAGAAGGGGATCGAGGTGCAGCTGGACCCGACGCCCCGCCAAGCCCCAGCAGCTGTTTCCTTCTGCTTTCTCTGTCCCTGCTTCTCTGCAGGGGGCCGTGCCCCACAGGCTGGCCTGCAGCAGCGCAGCCTCGGGTTTACCTGGTTATCAACTCCAGGAGAGAAAGAACTGCTCCATAATGCCGGCAAAGGCACGGAGCCTCTCTTGGTCCAGCTGGTGCTGCGTGGCCAACCCTGACGCACTGGGTGGGATGGTCGAGCGGCCTCACCCCCAGACACGCAGGTGCACCCCTGTTCCCGAGGTGGGGAGCCTGGATCTACCACGTGACCTGGGCTTTCATTACAACAGCTGTGTGCACGTAGAAGCTGCTCTGGCTTCGTTTGGAACGTTTGGACGTTTCTGAAAACCATTATGTTTGAAATGATAGCTTGAAAGGTTTCATTTGCAAGCTGTCCATGTCTTCTGACCTAGCCGTATTTTATGAATTTCCACGCTAATAAAAGCATGGAACTTTAAAGCATAGGATTTTGCAACTCAGATGAGTAAGGGAAACCTCAGTGCAGAAGGCGACTGGACAGTAGTGGAGTCCTTCTGCACGTCCATTGTGTCGGAGCAAACACAGCGCACAAATGAGCCTGGGGAGCAGGCACCCGGCTGCGCCCCCGGGGCCTCGGCGCCCTTCGTCGGCCGCCAGCGCCAGACGACTTTGGGTTTGCATCAAAGCCTGCACTTTCAGTTTTCCAGCCGAAGGGGTTTCCAGCCCAGGCCTGGAAAAAGGAAGTGTTTTCAGTCTGCAGAGTCAGCTCCTCAGTCTGTCCCTTGTCCAAGAGAGACCCCCAGCCTGACCCCAGCCCCCTTCCCGGTGGGGCCTTGGGCAAGCACCACCCTGCGCTTGGTCACGGTCGGTCGCCATGCCCCTCTCCCAGCGTCCCCATCCCCGTCCACGGAAGCCTCCTCCAGGGGGCCCTGGCTTGGCGTGGCCGGGCCCTTTCACCGTGTGGTTCAGCAAGCTGTCAGAGCACACAGCCCGGGCCTGTTCTGCTTCCGGCTCAAGTAGGGGCTTGGAGGGCAGAGGGCAGCTGCCTGAAGCTAATCAGCTTATTAAAAGTGGCATAGAAACAGGCGAGAGGGGACCAAAGGCTTTTCTCTTCAGATAGTTATCAAAGCACGCTTGGCTGCAGCCTGCGGCCCGGGGTGGCTGGAGATCAAAGGCCCTCTTATGTGCAGCGACATTTCTGAGTGCAGGGCTGAGCTATAAAACTCTTGAATGGGAGGTTTTGGCACTCGGGCACGGCTTGGGCTGGCAGGGCAGGGTTTCATGGAGAGGCCATTCACGGACTGCTCCTGCTGCCGGAGGATCCAGAATGTTCTGACTCACTTGTCTCCTTACTGCTTTGCACCAAGAACTGCTGTTTCCTTTTCAGGCTCTGTGCAGGCCGAGCTACAGACTAGCACAGGGTGGCGTCCGCCACGGTGAGCAGCAGCGCCGCTCTGCTGGGTTCTGGGCCAAGTGCAGCAGCACCCCTCTGCTGGGTTCTGGGCCAAGTGCAGCGGCGCCCCTCTGCTGGGTTCTGGGCCAAGTGCAGCGGCGCCCCTCTGCTGGGTTCTGGGCAAGTGCAGCGGCGCCCCTCTGCTGGGTTCTGGGCCAAGTGCAGCGGCGCCCCTCTGCTGGGTTCTGGGCAAGTGCAGCGGCGCCCCTCTGCTGGGTTCTGGGCAAGTGCAGCGGCGCCCCTCTGCTGGGTTCTGGGCCAAGTGCAGCGGCGCCCCTCTGCTGGGTTCTGGGCAAGTGCAGCGGCGCCCCTCTGCTGGGTTCTGGGCCAAGTGCAGCGGCGCCCCTCTGCTGGGTTCTGGGCAAGTGCAGCGGCGCCCCTCTGCTGGGTTCTGGGCAAGTGCAGCGGCGCCCCTCTGCTGGGTTCTGGGCCAAGTGCAGCGGCGCCCCTCTGCTGGGTTCTGGGCAAGTGCAGCGGCGCCCCTCTGCTGGGTTCTGGGCAAGTGCAGCGGCGCCCCTCTGCTGGGTTCTGGGCCAAGTGCAGCGGCGCCCCTCTGCTGGGTTCTGGGCCAAGTGCAGCGCAGCGGGGGTGGCCTTTCTTCCAGGAGCTGGCAGCTTCCTCACAGTCTGCAGGTTCCTTTTGTCTGCCCGCCACCTTTCTTCTCTGAAGCCCAAGCTACCTTGGGTGGTGCGACGGGTGGGGAGCAGCAGAGCAACCATGGGGAGCAGGAGGGAGTGCGTCTGGGCCCACCTCGCAGCCAGGGACAGCAGAAGGGGTCGCTTGGAGCCCAGCTTGCCTGAGGTCCTGCTAGGCCTCCCTGGGAAAACTGAAGAGGATTTTCAGACCCCGTCCAGAAGCGCGGCCTCACGGTCACCCCGTAGGCAGACTTCTAGAAGATTCCGAGTCTTCCCAATTCTTGGCATGCACCCCCGTGCGCAATCTCCTCCCCCAGACCTAGTGATTGTCTCCTCGTGAGTCCCTGTGACAAGGATACTGGGAGGTCACTCCCCCGGTTGGCTCACCAGGGCTGTGACGTATCCTCGCTGGGAATCCGTCTCTTGACGTCCTGCCCGCCGTGCTTGAAGACACAGCCGCCCTGTTGGCTGACCCTCCACGGCACACGCAGCGGCCGAGGGAGGCTTCTGACCCATATGCGGCAAAGCACAGGGCTCAGCCCGGCCCTGGAGAGCCCTGTCACCACGCCCTGTTTTGTGAGAGCTCCTTCAAGAGGCGTTAGGTGACGTCTGGATTCTCGGAAACTGTGAGATAATAAAAGTATGCTGTTTTTTAAAATATTTATTTATTTTGCTTGAAAGTCACAGTTACACAGAGGGAGGAGAGGCAGAGAAAGAGAGAGAGAGAAAGGGAGAGAGAGAGAGAAAGAGAGAGAGAGGTCTTCCATCTGCTGGTTCACTCCCCAGATGGCCACAACGGCCAGAGCTGTGCTGATCCGAAGCCAGGAGCCAGGAGCTTCTTCCGGGTCTCCCATGTGGGTGCAGGGGCCCAAGGACTCTGCCCACCCTCTACTGCTTTCCCAGGCCACAGCAGAGAGCTGGATCGGAAGAGGAGCAGCCGGGACAAGAATGGGTGCCCACATGGATGCTGGCACTGCAGGCGGCGGCTCAGCCCATGACTCCACAGCACCAGCCCTGACCGTTTACTCCACGGGCTCCCTTCTTATACAGATTGTGATTTTGGTTTGTGAAACCTGACGGTGGGTCCCTCGATGGCGTGTAGTCTCTGCGTCACTTGACCGCTGTACCACTGTGAAACGGTGTTCTCTGGTATTTCCTCCCCACGTGCACGGCGAGTCAGCGTCCCCAGGAGAAACCGAGGTGTCCGGAGGTTTTCGCGACTTCTCCCCTTGCTCTGAAGCGGCTCGTTCGTGCCAGCTGCAATGTTCGCGTAGACTTTCCTGGCCGTAACCCCGGCAATGCTCTTGATCTTTAAAATGCTCGCCGATTTCAGGAAGTGTGCACCTACATGGGAGACCTGGAAGAAGCTCCTGGCTCCTGGTTTTGGATTGGTGCAGCTCTGGCCGTTGTGGCCATCTGGGGAGTGAACCAGCAGATGGAAGACCTCTCTCTCTCTCTCTCTGACTCTGCCTCTTTATAACTCTATCTTTCAAATAAATAAATAGATGAATAAATAAATCTTAAAAAAATAAAATAATGACCCACACGAGGAAACCACTCACTCTGAGGGAGAGTTCTAGGTACAGTGTAAGAAAGGGTGAACGCCCCAAGGAGTTGAAGCTATAGCCATCTGGAAGAGATGACAACCTGAGGATCTTTAAGATAATTAAAGAGATTTTGGGAAAAGAGAGAAAATATAATGAAAGGGAACACTATGAAAAAGGAAAGGCATATCAGGACAATGGAAAATTAAGCTTCCAGTAATTGGTGATGGTCACTGAAATTTTTTAAAAATCCTCCATGGATGTGCTAAATAGCATATCAAACACAGATGAAGAAATAATTAGTGAATGGGAAGATTGTTCTGAGGAAATTATCCAGAATGCCACACAGAGAGATGATTGAGGATACTGGTCAGTTTTTCATCACTACAGCAAAATGCCTGAGGCAGGTTAATGTTTGAAGAAAAGAAACTTCTTTAGCTCGGTTTTGGAGGTTCAGGAGCATGGAGCCAGCATCTGTGTGGCTCTGGTGAGGGCCCTTGGCTGTTCTGACGATGGCAGACGGCATCATGGTGACAGGGAGAGCGCACAGGGCAGGAAGCCACAGAGCAGGGGTCCATGTGGCTCCTGCAGGAGCCAGCCAGGGCCCCTGAGAGCTACCTTCGTCCCTTCTGAGTGGCTAGCTGCCTCTTCAAGGTTCCACCCCCCAGCTCGCCACACTGGAGACCATGCTCCAACACGAGTCCTTGGGGGCACACCACACCCGAAACGGCGATGAGACAGATGGAGACGCTGGAGTGGAATGATCACAGGATGAGAGGGGACGCGTCCAGCAGGAGAGGAGACCAAGAGAAAGCAAAGTCAAAAAGACCAAGGCCTCGGGGCCGGCGCTGTGGCACAGTGGGTTAACGCCCTGGCCTGAGGCGCTGGCACCCCATATGAGTGCTGAGTCTAGTCCCAGCTGCTCCTCTTCTGATACAGCTCTCAGCTATAGAATGGGAAAGCAGTGGAAGATGGCCCGAGTGCTTGGGCCCCTGCACCCATGTGGGAGACCTGGAGAAAGCTCCTGGCTCCTGGTTTTGGATTGGCGCAGCTCTGACCGTTGCGGCCATCTGGGGAGTGAACCAGCGGATGGAAGACCTCTCTCTCTGTCTCTACCTCTCTCTGTAAATGTCTTTCAAATAAAATAAAATAAATCTTTAAAAAAAAAAAAGACCAAGACCTCCCCAAGCCCTGAAGGCAAGTCTGAGTGGCTGTGAAGATGAGATTCTCTTTAGCTTTGGCTGAAATCAAAAGACCAAGAACAGCGTGGGCGTTTGGTCTGGCGGTTAAGGTCCTGGGTGGAGTGACTGCTTCCCATATTGGAGCACCTGGGGTTGCTACTCGCCTGTGGCTTCTGATTCCAGCTTCCTCCTCAGACCCCGGAGGCAGCCGTGAAGGCTCGAGTAGCTGGGTCCCAGACACCCACGAGGGAGGCTTGGATGGAGCTCCCAGCTCCCAGTTTTGGCCCTGGCCCGGCCCCGTTATGGTGGGCATTTGAGGAGTGAACCAGCAGACGAGAGTTCTCTCTGTCTCTCCCTCTCAAATAAATTAAATAAAGACAAAATTTAAAAAGACCAAAAGCATTCCATAAATGACAAATCTGATCCAGATTTAGGAAAACGTATTTATCTGAGAGGTGCAGAGTCCCATCCGCTGGCTGACTCCCCAGAACCTGTCATGGGTAAGCTGGGCCGGGGCTGAAGCCAGAGGCTGAAATCCAGTCCAGGCCTCCAGTGCACAGGGTGGGGCCCAACCTCCTGAGCCGTTATCGCTGCTGCCTAGGTCTGCATTGGCCAGAGATGAGCCAGGAGCAGAATCCAGGCACTCTGATGGGGGCACTGGTGTCTGAACTGCTGGGCTGAGTGTCCACTCATGGCCCAGATTTCCAAGTTAGCTTCCTGGCCGAGCGTGCGTCATGCTAAGGCCTGCAGAACTGGTCTGACCACGTGGTCACGGGTGTTTGACCTACGCTAGACACAGAGGTGAAGAGGCTGGGAGAAGGGATTTTCCTCCGTCACCCACAGGCTGTGTTCTTGACAGCTGAGCCCGAGGAGCAAGGGACGCATCTTCCCCCCTCAGGGCACAGCAAGTGACCTCAGTTCCCCTAGTGAGCTGACGTGCCGATCCCCGGCCGGCTCCAGGGTGCAGGACTGGAAACTCTGCAGTCAGGAGGTGGCAGCAGGTCCTGTTGCACGGGGCCTTGCCTAAGTGATGCCGTGTCCTCTGCAGAGTGACTGACAGGTGGGCTGTGCCCAGGGCCTCCTCTACAGTGACTGACAGGTGGGCTGTGCCCAGGGTCTCCTCTGCAGTGACTGACAGATGGGCTGTGCCCAGGGTCTCCTCTACAGGGACTGACAGGTGGGCTGTGCCCAGGGCCTCCTCTACAGTGACTGACAGGTGGGCTGTGCCCAGGGCCTCCCCTGCAGAGTGACTGACAGGTGGGCTGTGCCCAAGGCCTCCTCTATAGTGACTGACAGGTGGGCTGTGCCCAGGGCCTCCTCTGCAGTGACTGACAGGTGGGCTGTGCCCAGTGCCTCCCCTGCAGAGTGACTGACAGGTGGGCAGTGCCCAGGGCCTCCTCTACAGGGACTGACAGGTGGGCTGTGCACAGGGCCTCCTCTGCAGTGACTGACAGGTGGGCTGTGCCCAGGGCCTCTGCAGAGTGACTGACAGGTGGGCTGTGCCCAGGGCCTCTGCAGAGTGACTGACAGGTGGGCTGTGCCCAGGGCCTCCTCTGCAGTGACTGACAGGTGGGCTGTGCCCAGTGCCTCCCCTGCAGAGTGACTGACAGGTGGGCAGTGCCCAGGGCCTCCTCTACAGGGACTGACAGGTGGGCTGTGCCCAGGGCCTCCTCTGCAGAGTGACTGACAGGTGGGCTGTGCACAGGGCCTCCTCTACAGGGACTGACAGGTGGGCTGTGCCCAGGGCCTCTATAGGGACTGACAGGTGGGCAGTGCCCAGGGCCTCTCCTGCAGAGTGACTGACAGGTGGGCAGTGCCCAGGGCCTCTGCAGAGTGACTGACAGGTGGGCTGTGCCCAGGGCCTCTGCAGAGTGACTGACAGGTGGGCTGTGCCCAGGGCCTCCTCTACAGTGACTGACAGGAGGGCTGTGTCTAGGGCCTCTACAGGGACTGACAGGTGGGCTGTGCTCAGGGCCTCTGCAGAGTGACTGACAGGTGGCTGTGCCCAGGGCCTCCTCTACAGTGACTGACAGGTGAGCTGTGCCCAGGGCCTCCTCTGCAGTGACTGACAGGTGGGCTGTGCACAGGGCCTCTTCTACAGGGACTGACAGGTGGGCTGTGCCCAGGGCCTCTATAGGGACTGACAGGTGGGCAGTGCCCAGGGCCTCCCCTGCAGAGTGACTTACAGGTGGGCTGTGCCCAGTGCCTCCCCTGCAGAGTGACTGACAGGTGGGCAGTGCCCAGGGTCTCCTCTGCAGAGTGACTGACAGGTGGGCTGTGCCCAGGGCCTCTACAGGGACTGGCAGGTGGGCTGTGCCCAGGGTCTCCTCTGCAGTGACTGACAGGTGGGCTGTGCCCAGGGCCTCCCCTGCAGAGTGACTGACAGGTGGGCTGTGCCCAGGGCCTCCTCTGCAGTGACTGACAGGTGGGCTGTGCCCAGGGCCTCTGCAGAGTGACTGACAGGTGGGCTGTGCCCAGGGCCGCCTCTGCAGAGTGACTGACAGGTGGCTGTGCCCAGGGCCTCCCCTGCAGAGTGACTGACAGGTGGCTGTGCCCAGGGCCTCCCCTGCAGAGTGACTGACAGGTGGGCTGTGCCCAGGGCCTCCCCTGCAGAGTGACTTACAGGTGGGCTGTGCCCAGGGCCTCCCCTGCAGAGTGACTGACAGGTGGGCTGTGCCCAGGGTCTCTACAGGGACTGACAGATGGGCTGTGTCCAGGGTCTCCTCTGCAGAGTGACTGACAGGTGGGCTGTGCCCAGGGTCTCCTCTGCAGAGTGACTGACAGGTGGGCTGTGCCCAGGGTCTCCTCTGCAGAGTGACCGACTGGTGCGCAGTGCCCAGGGCCTCCCCTGCAGAGTGACCGACAGGTGGGCTGTGCCCAGGGCCTCCCCTGCAGAGTGACTGACAGGTGGGCTGTGCCCAGGGCCTCCCCTGCAGAGTGACTGACAGGTGGGCTGTGCCCAGGGCCTCCCCTGCAGAGTGACTGACAGGTGGGCTGTGCCCAGGGCCTCCCCTGCAGAGTGACTGACAGGTGGGCTGTGCCCAGGGCCTCCCCTGCAGAGTGACTGACAGGTGGGCTGTGCCCAGGGCCTCCCCTGCAGAGTGACTGACAGGTGGGCTGTGCCCAGGGCCTCCCCTGCAGAGTGACTGACAGGTGGGCAGTGCCCAGGGCCTCCCCTGCAGAGTGACTGACAGGTGGGCTGTGCCCAGGGTCTCCCCTGCAGAGTGACTGACAGGTGGGCTGTGCCCAGGGTCTCCCCTGCAGAGTGACTGACTGGTGCGCAGTGCCCAGGGCCTCCCCTGCAGAGTGACTGACAGGTGCGCAGTGCCCAGGGCCTCCCCTGCAGAGTGACTGACAGGTGCGCAGTGCCCAGGGCCTCTCCTGCAGAGTGACTGACAGGTGGGCAGTGCCCAGGGCCTCCCCTGCAGAGTGACTGACAGGTGGGCTGTGCCCAGGGCCTCCCCTGCAGATTGACTGACAGGTGGGCTGTGCCCAGGGCCTCCCCTGCAGAGTGACTGACAGGTGGGCTGTGCCCAGGGCCTCCCCTGCAGAGTGACTGACAGGTGGGCTGTGCCCAGGGCCACTGCTGCTCTTCCAGGGTGGGCCGTTGTCTGCTCTCTGAACTGTGGAGAGGGAAGTTCAAATGTGAACACATTTCCAGTTTTCTTCACACTGGCCTAGGCCCAAGTGATGCAGTGTTAGCTTGGGTGTGGGGACAGGCGGGGACCCCAGACAGAGTGTGAAGGGGCCAGGACAAAGGATAACGTTAGCTTTCTCTGGCTTTCTCAGCTTAGCTTATGGAAAACCTTCGAGAAAGGTGAACCACAAGAACTTACGCTTAAGATAAAATCTATTCCCATCTTCCACGTTCAGTAAAAGAACACAGGAAAACTCCTCGAGAGAAGTCACGTGCCTTCTACGCAGCACACGGAGACGCGAGTCTGCGCACCGTTCCGGGCGAGAATGTGTGACCGGAGTCACAAGGAAATTGAGATCGCAGATGCAGGAGGCTCGCTCACATGTGGGTGGGGCTGCCAGGAGAGACGAAGGCTGGATGAAGTCAGGCCGGGTGTGACCCTGTGAAGGGCGTGGCCGTGTTCTTGGGCGTGGCCCTGTGCCTGGACAGGGCCATGTGTCTGGGCAAGGCCCTTGCCTGGGTGTGGCTCTGTGCCTGGGTGGGGCCTTGTGCTTGGGTGGGGCTGTGTGCTTGGGTGGGGCTGTGTGCTTGGGTGGGGCTGTGTGCCTGGGCATGGCTGTGTGCCTGGGAGTGGCCATGTGCCTGGGAGTGGCCATGTACCTGGGTGGGGCCATGTGCCTGGGTGGGGCCCTGTGCCTGGGCATAGCTGTGTGCCTGGGTGGGGCCATGTGCCTGGGTATGCCTGTGTGCCTGGGTGTGGCCGTGTGCCTGGGCATGGCTGTGTGCCTGGGTGGGGCATGTGCCCGGGCGGGGCCATGTGCTTGGATGGTGCCCTGTGCCTGGGCGGAGCTCTGTGCCTGGGCAGGGCTGTGTGCCTGGGCGTGGCCATGTGCCTGGGTGGGGCCATGTGCCTGGGTGGAGCTCTGTGCCTGGGCAGGGCCGTGTGCCTGGGCATGGCTATGTGCCTGGGCAGGGCCGTGTGCCTGGGTGGGGCCCTGTGCCTGGGTGGGGTCCTGAGCCTAGGTGTGGTTGTATGCCTGGGTGGGGCTGTATGCCTTGGCGGGGCCCTGTGCCTGGGCATGGCCATGTGCTTGGGTGTGACCCTGTGAAGGGTGTGGTCCAGGCCGTGCGCCTGGGCAGTGGGAGGAGGGTGCCACAGCAGACACATTGGGGTCAACTTTCAAAATCAGAACCAGGAGGAAGAGGAAACAGAAAAAGTTGACAGCTGCTAAGGGCTTCAGCAGAGAAAGTCGGCTCTTAGACGTGCACCAGGGCACTCAGGGGTGAAGAGCAGGGTCCGACAGCTCGGATGGTTCAGAAAATGTGTGTGTGTGAGGGTGCGTGAGTGTGTGTGTAGGTGTGTGCCTGTATGTATATGTATATGTGTGTGAATGTGAGTATATGTGTGTGTGAATGAGTAGTGTGTATTTGTGCGTGTATATGTGTATGTATTCATGTGAGTATGTGTGTGATTGTGTGTATGTGTGAACGTGCACATATATGTATATGTATGTATTACATGCACACACGTGTACGTGCATATGTGGACGTACGAATGTGTGTACGAGTGCATGTGTGTATGTGTGTGCCTATATGTCCACGTGTATGCACACACAGGCACGTATATGTGCAGTGAGTGTACATGTGAATGTGTGTGTATGTGTATATGTACATGTGTCTGTGTGAGAGATAGAGGGAGAGAGAGCAAGGATAAAGCAAATGGTGTAAAAAGTTAATAATAAATAAACATGGGCAAAGGTACGTGAATATTCTGTATGCTATTTAAAACATTTTGTTTGAATTTGAAATTGTCCAAAGTTTCAAAAACATAAACAAGAGACATGGGACAGGCGACCGGCGCGTTGGCGTCCGTGGAGACCGGAGGCGACGGGGCTGTGTTTTCAGATTGGAGCCATGCGGAGTTCAAGCTGAAACGCTCGTCCTCGCTCAGCCAGAGCTGGGAGTGAGGGTGAGACAGAGACACTGAGAACTCAGGGCACCCGCCGAGGAACGAGAGCGTCACTCAACGGACGCGCTCCACGGAGGAGGAGCCGGAGCACCAGGACACGGGTGGACACAGACACAGAGGACAAAGCCATGAGCAGAGCCAGGCAACCTCGCCGGAAAGCAGAGTTTTAGAGCATTGCACTTTGGGGCCGGAGCTGTGTGTAGCAAGTTAAGCCTCCTCCTGCAGTGTCAGCATCTCATATGGGCACTGGTTCGAGTCCTGGTTGCTCCACTTCCCAGCCAGCTCCCTGCCGATGGCCTGGGAAAGCAGCAGAAGATGGTCAAGTCCTTGGGTCCCTGCACCCATTTGAGAGATCTGGAAGAAGCTCCTGGCTCTTGGCTTTGGCCTGGCCCAGCCCTGGCTATTGCAGCCATTTGGGGAGTGAACCAGTGGATGGAAGACTCTCTCTCCTTCTCTCTCTGCCTTTCAAATAAATAAATAAACAAGCAAATCCTTTTTAAAGAATTCCATTGTGAGGTGAAAGGCAATGAGGACAACGTGGGAGACGGGAGAGGGTGATTCAGAGTCTAAGGTCCTAGTAGCGTCCAAGTCAGCCAGCCGGGCAGGCCTGTTAAACATGTAGGATAACGAATGAGAAAAGAGAATCTGTAGCTCCCCAAATGGTCTGGGGAAATAGAGGGAAGATAGAAAGCATGGCACTCCCCCGATCCCCACCCCCCCCCCCAAAAAAAAAAAAGGGGAAGCGAAGGAGAAAGCATAAACAGAAGCAGGAGGTGAGGGTATGGAGACAGACACCAGCAGTCACGGCAGGGGCAGTGCAAGAAACGTCACACGGGCGTCAACCCACGCACGCCACCAACAAACCTCAGAAACACGCGCTGGGGATGCGAGACAACGCGGTCCCACAGCATGGGGCCACTTCCTGAGTCTGAAAATGACATAGACATGTGTATATGTATAAAGATTTATTTATTACTTTGAAAGGCAGAGTGAGAGAGGGAGAGAGAGAGAGGGAGGAAGAGAGAGAGAGGAAGAGGGAAGAAGAGAGAGAGGGAGGGAGGGAGGGAGAGAGAAAGACAGAGAGAGAGAGAGGGAGAGAGAAGATAGAGAGAGAGAGGAAGAGGGAATAAGAGAGAGAGAGAGGGAGGGAGGGAGAGAGAGAGAGAGGGAGAAAGAGAGATATCTTCCATCCACTGGTTCACTCCCTAAATGGCCACAAGGCGGGGGGCTGGGCCAGACCAATACCAGGGCAGCCAGGAGCTTCATCCGTGTCTCCCCCGTGGGTGCAGGGGCTCAAACACTTGGACCATCTTCTGCTTTCCCTGGGGCGTACGCAGGGAGCTGGATCAGGAGTGGAGCAGCCGGGGTTTGGAGTGGCGCTCATTTGGTATGCCGGCATTGCAGGCGGTGGCTCAGCCAGCTGTGCCACAACTCCAGCCCCTGTGGCATATCGCTCGTGGGTCCAGATACAGGCAGCAAAACTGTGGGTGGTAGAATTCCCAGCAACTTTGTGGCGGCGGTCAAGGCTGGGGAAGGCGGGGGAGCCTCTGCACTTCACCTCTCATCGCACCTCCCCTCCTGCTGCCGTGGGTGCTGGCCGGGTCCACGCCGGCTGCTCGGCTGAGCCCTGCACACGATCCCGGGCTGCCTCGCCTGCTGGCCTTCAGTGCAGCCACAGGAGACGTGCAGGCAGCTCGGAGGGTGCAGCTGGTCCTGGAGTTTCTCCCACCTGCAGCTCTGGCCGTCTGCAGGTGCGCGTTCAGCGCCGCTGTCACCAGGAGCCCTCCTCTGGGTCCTGTCTCCCGTGACCCTCAAGGTGGTCGCTCCTGCTCCTTGCCGGTCTCGGAGGCCTTTTTGCTTCCTCAGCCACACGCATGCCCTGGGAGCAGCCTCGTCGGAGCCTTTGCAGCTGAACATCTGAGCAATAGCGATACGACACGAGATGACTTTTTTTTTTTTTTTAGTGTACTTGCTGTGGGTGAAGCACTGACTGGGAGACCTGCCCCACACCCAGACCCTCTCATATAAAACAAGCTGTCCGGACAGGGATGGAACAGGCGTGGCAACACAGCCAGGGAGACCCGCTGCGCTAAGACCCCACGCCCCAGGACCTTACGATTCCTCCATCGGCGTCGCTTGTGTTTTGTGATTTTCTTAGCCATCTACTCAATCTTACCAAGTGCCGCTGCGAGCCAGAGGCAATGGCGAGCCACCAGGTGCGTTGTTGAGCAAGAGGAAGTCCTGTGTCCATGGGGCGTGCGTGGAGCATGCTGGGCCGTTCCCGGGAGCGTTCTCCACCCACCTGTGTCCTCTCAGGGCCCTGAGAGAAATACTAAGTCAGCCAGAGTGAAGAGATCGGGTGGGTGAGGGAGCAGCCCTCGTGTCTAAGGTTCCCCAGGCAGAGAAAAGCCACTGGGGCACAGACCCTAGGGCACCAGGGCAGCTGGGAAACGGAGCGTGTTTCTCTCGGTTTGATCGCAGGAGGAGAAGGAGGCCCGAGGCAGACGCAGAAAGGCCGGGGTCCGCTCCCCCCAGAGCTTTCCAAGGGCGATGAAGGGCACAGGGGTCGTGAGGTCTCGCTGTGAGGCCTGTGAAAGCCCCGCGTGCTCAGGAGGGCGTGGGGGGTGTGCACTGGCTGTGGCCATGCTCAGAGGGGCTTCCCAGGAGAGCAGGGGGCGGGGAGAGGTGGCCCACAGCAAGGGTGACTGCACAGGTCCCCATGGGCAGCGCTGCGGAATGCAAGTCGCCCTGGGACTTGGGCCGGACTTCGACCTCCCCGGGGCGTCTGTCCGCGGTGCGCAGGGAGCGCAGGTGTTGCCGGGGATCAGTGGCACAGCGCTGCTGGCGCGGGGGTTACTCATGGGGCCTTTGTCCAGAGCGGTTCCAGAGTCACCCCAGCGGCTGGGTGCCTTGTCACCGTCCACAGGCAGCTGGCCGCCCCAGGCCGGGTTTTCCTGACTCAGTGCTCTTCTGCCCTCTGCTGGGACAGGCGTCCATTGCACACCGAAGCCCGCAGTGGTCAGGCACACCCAGGAGCCGGGGGAGAGGCCGTGGGCACCCGGGAAGCCTGACCTTAGCTGGAGAAGCAGGTGTGCCCCTGTGCCACCTTCCGGGGCGCTGATCTCAGTGTTTCCCTGACATAGTGCCCGGCCGCTCGCTCTGCACGCAGGCCGGCTTACGTTTTTCTGTGTTCTCCTGTAAGTTTTTGCAGCAGTCCTGAGATGGCTATTATTATACGGAAACTCAGGAGTTTTAAATGGAAGCCGACTGTGAACAACACGTACGTGGCCGGCAGGGCTGAAGGCCCTGCCTCCTGGGTCAGCACCTGTGTCACAGCGTCTCCGAGAAGCAGCGGCGGCGCCCGTGGCTGAGACAGCCGCTCGTCCGTGGCGAGGACGGGAGGCTGGTGTGGCAGTGCTTGGCGGCCAGCACTCAGAGGGCAGGGTGCTGGCAGGGGTGGGGACGCGGATGAGAACCGACAGAGCGGGAGCAAACGGTACCTGGCAGCGTCCATGGCCGTCCCGAAAGTCGACGCTGTTTCTGTCAACAGAGCGGACTAGTGACCAGTGTCTCACCCTTTCCCACTTGCAGGTGCTATGTCCTCACGTAAAAGCCCAAGCTCGCCTTCTCCTTGCTGCCGTCCAGGCCTTTCCTTGCCACCGCCGGCGGTGCTGCCGGATCTCTCCCTGGTGTCGAATGCGTGTGTTCCTGTGGGCGCGGGGGTAGTTCAGTGACTTCCCAGCTGCACGAGCCGTATCTTGCTGCACTGACAGCCCCGCCTCGCCGCCCCAGCCCAGTCCCCTGGCCCCTTCCAAGGTGCAACTCCCCCTGGCCGGGGCCCCTCCCAGAAGCCCCACCCTAGTCCCCACCCCAAGAAACAGGTGCCTGAGCTGCGTGCTCCTCTCCCCGCGCTCCTCGCTGGAGCCCCCTGCAGCCCCTGCCCAGCCTCCCAATGCTTTCTTCCCTTCCGTTTGGTCAGTGCTGTGGTAAGAGGCATGTAACAAAGATTTGCCATTTACGTATTTCTTTCTTAAAACATTCATGTATTTCTTTGAGAGGCAGAGACACAGAGAGAGAGGGAGAGAGATCTTCCCTCTGCTGGTTCACTCTCCAAGGTAGCAACAGCCAGGGCTGGGCAGGCCAAGGCCAGAGCCCAGGCCTTCCTCCGGTCTCCCACGTGAGTGGCAGGAGTCACTCTTTCGGTCCATCTTCTGCTGTTTCCCAGGATGCATTAGCAGGAAGTCAGATTAGAAACAGAGCAGCCAGGCCTGGAACCAGCGCTCTGATACGGCGGGCTGGCGTCGTGAGCTGGCTGAACCGGTGGTGCCACAACGCAGCCCCCGTTTGCATTCTAACCACCCTAGGGGTGTGGTTCAGGGACACCAGGCACGTTTACACTGCTGTGAGCATCACGCCATCCAGCTCCAGAACTTCCCGTCCGCCCAGACTGAAACTTTGTCCCCACCTGCAATCCCAGTTGACTTCCTGTGCCCTAGAACCCGGCTTCTCCAGGGCCTGGTAGAAGAGGAAGCGTGCAGTGTTTATTACTGGATGGCTGAGGTTTTCCACTGAGCACAGCTCCCAAGTCCACCTTGTTGTAGCCTGTGGCACACTGCTTTATGAGGCGGAACAGTATTTCACTGTACACTCACTCCACATCTTGTCCATCATCTTCCTTCCTTCCTCCCTTCCATGTATCCACCCACTTCAACCATCCATCCACCCACCGCATCCATCTACCCACCCATCCATCACCCACCCACTGATCCGCCTATCTACCCACCCATCTACCCACCCATCCACCAACCCACCCGCCCATCTATTCACCCATCCATCAACCCACCCACCCATCCACCCACCCATCCATCCACCCACCCATCCACCCACCCATCCACCCACCCATCCACCCACCCATCCATCCACCCACCCATCCACCTATCCACCCACCCATCTACCCACCCACCCATCCACCCACCCATCCATCAACCCACCCACCCATCTATCTACCTACCCATATACCCACCCATCCATCAACCCACCCACCCATGCATATGTCCATCCACCCAGCCATCTATCCACCCATCCACCCACTTCAACCATCTATCCACCCACTGCATCCATCTACCCACCCATCCATCAACCCACCCGCCCATCTATTCACCCATCCACCTATCCACCCACCCATCTATCCACCCATGCATCTATCCAAGCACCCACCCACTACCGTTGATGGACACTCGGGCTGTTTTCTCTTTCTACCCATCGTGGACCATGGCGCTGTGACCAAGTGTGCATTCCATCCCTGCTATCGGCTCTCTGGGACAGAAGCCCAGAGGTGGCACAACAGCACTGTGACCACGTGTCCTGCTGTCGCGCCCTCCTCAACTGAACGCCCGATGCGGGGCCCTGAAGCTCCTTCTTCACAAGACGGCCGTGTCCCTTTAACCTCCGGTCTGTTGTTCGTGCGTAGTGGACAGTCCTCGTTTTAAACTCGTAGTTGATGAAAAATATCTTTCATGATTACACGCAGTTGGAACCTTCAAACAGCTGACGAATGGTGTAGAAACCCCCCCACCCCTCCGTGTCTCCACGCTGGGTCCCAGAAGGAAGCAACCCTCCTCAGTGTGTGGTTCTCTGAGGGTTCATCTGCTTCTGTAGTGATAAACTTGACCCCTACATGGCCAGTCCTACAGAGGATGAGCTGTGGGCTCCAGCTTTGCTGGATGGGGATTAGCTCCTAAGCCCATGGGGTCCAAGCCTTCGCCCCTCCCTGTCTCCAGGCCCCCTCCTCCCACTCCCATGTCCCTCCTGGGCTTGGAGCCAGCGGTGTGACACCTGTGACTGATGGCAGCAGGGGCTGCCCTATCCCTGTGTCCCCGCTGGGCTGGCCTGCTGGTCCCAGGGGAGGACAGAGACACAGCTGAGAGCCAGCCCAGCTGACTTGCCGTCCAGCTAGGCCCCGCCCACGGCAGCTGGGCTCCAGCTCCTCTGGGACAGGTGAGTGACATGGAGGCCTGTTGTGTTGGGCGCCGAGGACCGGGGTAGTGGTCATGGGGCAGCGACTGAACAATACCTTCCAGGATCTGCCTTCATCGCCCCTTCTCCCCCCATTAAACCGTCCCTCTGTCCCTCTCTGTCACCAGTGTCGCCCTCACCCGCCATGCTGGGGAGCTCCTGCTCTGTGACCGCTCCCCCACCCCCCACCCCGCTCACCACCTTCCCAACTCCCGGGTTTCATCAGCTGCACCCTCGTCGGCACCGGGAGACATGGACTCACTAAGCGTTCGCCTGGAGCAGAACTCCTGAACCTTGGGGACAGATTCCATGACGGCAGACCCACAGTCTCCCAGGAGCTAGTGGAGCAGGTTTCTCTTCCTTGCGACCAAAGGGCCCCGGATTAACAGGCCGCAGTCCCTCAAAGGCCCTGCAGGAGTGGCCGTGGTCAAGTCGCCGCTTGGGACACTCACACGCCGTGTCGGAATGCCTGGCTACTCTGCTTCCGATCCGGCTTCCAGTGGAGGCACACCCTAGGGGCGGCAGGTGGCTGGGGCCCTGACATCCACACAGGAGACCTGGTCCAGCCCTGGCTGCTGTGGGCATTTGGGGAGTGAACCTGTGGCACGGAAGTCTCTCTCTGCCTATCAAATAAAATGAAAACAAGTAAATAGAAACAGCGGTGTTGATAATAATAGTAATAACGCTTGCATGTATACACAGCCCTGGAGACGGGGAAGCAGGAGGGGCGCTAGTGTTGGGGAGGACTCTGCTGCTCTGTTAGGTGGCGAGTGGGGAGACAGAGCGCCGGAATGTTCCCTCCGACGCCCACCCCCGGACGACTGCATGGGTAGCAGGTGGATGGGTCACTTCCGATGAATGTAAGAGCTGCACTTTGGTTGGAAATGAGGAATTCCACCGAGCTGGGCATTGGGCCCCAGAGATGAGCCTGGCCTTAGCGGTGAGAAACATGCTGCCACTGACACGTTGTGCCACGGGTCACGGTGAGAAGGGCACGTGGAGGCGGGCGGAGCCCCAGGAGACACTGGTGGTCCCACGTGGCAGGCGTGCCAGCCTTGGGTCTGCGGGATGTTGGCTCCGCTGACGCTGCACACCCACGTGAGTCAGATGTTCCCCGGGCCCCTCTCTTCTTTCTCCTGCGTGGTCTTTGGAAGCCGGGCCAGGACCTGGGTTCAGGTGGGGGCGGTTCCAGGTTCAGCACACCCTCCATCAGCCTTTTAGGTTTTGCGGGGAGGAGTCGCTGAGCCTGAGCCCAGCACCTCACCCGGTCCGAGGCGGACACGCGGCCGGGGCGCCTGCCCTGTCGCTGGCGTCCATCGGCCCCAGACACGGGCCCAGCACCTCTCTTCCTTCCGTGCCCTGCACGGTTCCCTCCCGGGCGCTGGGATTCCGGAGACCACGGGCGGCGGCTGCCATCGCAGGTCCTGCCACGCGGTGTCGCCGTGGAGTCAGGCTCTCCTGCAGGGCGGCGTCTGGGGCCCGCGCAGCACCGGGCGGCCGCTCCTCCCGCTTCCTCTCCCGAGGCCGCACCTGCTGCGTGCGGCTCCCTGTTCTGGGCGGAGGTCGGAGCTGACAGCCCCGCGTGTGGGCAGCGACCCCGCGGTCAGCTTCCTCGCCGACCCTGGCAGCCTTGCCCCACAGCTTCCTGTCCCACCGAGGCCTCCCAAGGCCAGCGCCACGGGCAGCCTCTGCACAGCTCAGCTCGGCCGGGCGAGCTCCTCGGACCCGGGAGGAAGCAGTCGGTGCTGCAGGATGCTGGGGTGCCTATCGGCCGCCTGCTTCTGCCCCTTCAGCCACATCTCAGCTTTTTTTTATTTTTATTTTTATTTTTTGACAGGCAGAGTTAGACAGTGAGAGAGAGACAGAGAAAGGTCTTCCTTCCGTTGGTTCACCCCCCAAATGGCCGCTGTGGCCGGTGCTGCACCAATCCGAAGCCAGGAGCCCGGTGCTTCCTCCTGGTCTCCCATGGGGTGCAGGGCCCAAGCACTTGGGCCATCCTCCACTGCCCTCCCGGGCCCCACAGCAGAGAGCTGGCCTGGAAGAGGGGCAACCGGGACAGAATCCGGTGCCCATATGGGATGCCAGCGCTGCAGGCGGAGGCTTAACCATGTGAGCCACGACGCCGGCCCCATGAGCTCTTCAGGCTCAAGAGAGCTTGCTACGGGCGAGGGACATGAAGATGCACAGTTTAGTGCAGGAAGCAAATCGCCAAACCCGACAAACACAACTCGCTTGTCTGCTGTGTGGATCTGGTCAGCTTTCGCAAGGTCTACATGCTGGTTGCACAAGGGCAGAACCCCAAGCGGATGGACACGCCCTCTTTGTGGCTAGGGAGGGAAGCAGAGGACAATGTGGTGTCCTTATGATAAGGATGGCTTTGGAAAAATCAGAATGTCAACAAAGTGGCTTTTAAAATGATGAGCACAGATAAGATTCATACCGATGTGTGAGAGGATAGCGCGGGCTGGCTTCCACTTCCTTAAGGTGGTTTCTGAACACAGCAAAATGATACCAGGGAGACGTTGACGGTGACGTTGACTGTGACCGGAGGAGAGTGGCAGCAGCATGGTGACGTCAGCTCTGTGCCCGCCCCCAGCCCGGCAGGTGATTCTCTCCATCCGATGACGCTCTGTGGCGTGGTGCTCTGAGTGACATCCATGTGGTCAGTTAGGGATGGAGGGCCCAGGAGGTCAGGGGAGCTGCCTCGAATGAGCTCCTCCCGGTATGGAGCAGGGGCCGACAGCTGCACTGCCCTGTGGCCCCAGCGGTGAGGAGCCCACCTCTGCCGACGCTCGGCCTTCGGCTCTGGCATCCTGAGCCCAAGAACGGCGAATCCGGACACTTCCCATGGGCAGAATCATTCTAACCTTTCCACATTTATATTAGAGTCTATTTTACCCATGTACATGTTTGTGTATGTATTTACACTTAATTTATTCAAGAAGCAGAGAGAGCGACAGAACTCCCACCTGCTGGTTCACTCCCTAAAGCTGGGGCTGGGCGGGGACTGAAGCCAGGACCTGGGAGTTCAGCCCAGGTTTCCCACGTGGGCAGGAGGAACCAGCTACCTGAGCCATTGCTTTAGCCAGGGGCTGTGGCTGGGAACGGGACTCTGGTTCTGCAATGTGGGGCGTGTTTTCTGTGTTAGTTTGGCTGGCGTTAATGGCTGCAGCAGACCCAGGCCCCTTCTCAATGGATTAACACCACGAAATGTGTTTCTTTCTCAGGTTCGGGTGAGGGCGGTTTCCATGTGGCTCCTGCCCTCTGCTAGGTGCCCAGAGGTTTCACTTGGCCGGTGGATCAGGAGGGGACGCTGGTCACGTCGGCCCCGTTGAGACAAGGACACACATCCACACATCGTCCCTGGGTGAGAGCTGGCCCTGCCTAGGAACTGGGGCCTGGGATGTGGCTCCTGCCAGGCGGCCGCTGCCCCACCACAGCCCTCTCAGTCTCTGAGCCTGGGTGGTCCGCATATCACCAGCCACAGGGGCACTCAAGCCTCCAGTGTCTCTGGATTCTGGGAAGTTCAGCATTTAATCTTGTCAAAGCCACTCTCCAACTTCAGCAGGAGAAACCGCAGGAAAGGGTGGACGTGTAGAGGGACAGTCCAGGCTGGGGTCAGGCACACGGCCGCGCCCGCCCAGACCGCCCCCTCCAGAGCTGCCCACCTGTCAACAGATGCTTTCGAAAGGAGCAATTCCCCCGCACGTGGCAGCGGCGCAGGTGCACCGTGCATTTCCCAGGATCCTGTGTGAGAAGTGGCTGCACCTCCAGTGCGCGGCCGGGGGCCTTTGGACGGTGGGAGACACGGGCTCCTACACCCAGCGATTTCACTGTATCCTCGATGAGGATTTGTTTCCTGATCAGCAACCCCAGACAACCAAACAGTGCAGCCGGCTGCGAATATTAACGACTCTCAGCGCTTCCATTTTTCAACGAGACAGGAGATAATCGACCAAGCTCTTTTTTCTAAGAGGTGAAAAATAGTCTTCTCTCATTGGGTGTAATTGGATTTTCTTCTTTTTAAAAAGATTCATTTATTTTAAAGGCAGAGTTATGGGGAGGAGGGGAGGGGAGGAGGGGAAGAGAGAGAGAGAGAGAGAGAGAGAGAGAGAGAGAGAAGGAGGAAGAGAGAGAGAGAGGGAGAAAGAGACAGAGAATATCTTCCATCCGCTGATTCACTCCCCCAAATGGATGAACAGCTGTGCACCGGACACCTGGGTTAAGAACGAGGACCTGACCGGCGCCACGGCTCACTAGGCTAATCCTCCACCTGCGGCGCTGGCACACTGGGTTCTAGTCCCGGTCGGGGTGCCAGATTCTGTCCCGGTTGCCCCTCTTCCAGGCCAGCTCTCTGCTGTGGCCCGGGAGGGCAGTGGAGGATGGCCCAAGTGCTTGGGCCATGGACCCCATGGGAGACCAGGAGAAGCACCTGGCTCCTGCCTTTGGATCAGCGCAGTGCGCCGGCTGCAGAGGCCATTGGAGGGTGAACCAACGGCAAAGGAAGACCTTTCTCTCTCTCTCTCTCTCACTATCCACTCTGCCTGTAAAAAATAAAAAATAAAATAATAATAAAAAAAAAGAACGAGGACCTTATAGCACCCTGCAGGCCTGGAGCCCCCCACAGGGAGCCCTCCTCCCCACCTCCCTCCCTCCTTAACGGGCTCCTGACGTCTGTGCCTGCAAAGCCTTTTGTCCTCATGGGAGCTCGAGCCCTGTGGATGGGTTACTGCTTACGTGGTACCTGTTTTCCGTGGATGATCTAGCTGTTTTTCTGCCACTTGCTTCTCTCGCCGAGTGTGTGTTGAGATCCATCCTGGTTGGTGAGTCGGTCACCCTCCTTGCTGAACTCACTCACACGACAGAGTGAACTTGGGGAGAGCCCTCGGTCGCGTCGCCAGGCGCTGTCACGGGAGGCTGGCTCTGCTCCCGCCCGCCGTGCTGCTTGGGCGCCCTCCTGGGTGTCTGTCAGAGTACGGGCAGGTGCGCAGTTCTGCTGGGCTGGGGGTCGCTCTGTCACAGGAGGGGGCTTCCCAGGCTCATGGAACAGGAGGACGAGGGAAAACTGCAGGGATTCACAGACTCTTTGCAACAAAATAAACGTACCTCGTTGTCGAAAAAAGCTTATGAGAGAGAGAGCGAGCGAGTGAGAAAGAGACGGCCAGGGCTGGGCCAGAGGTGAATCTAGGACCTGAGAACTCAGCCTGCACCTCCCGTGTGGGCGGCAGGAGCCCCATCACCCGCTTGTCAGGGGCTGCAGCTGGAGTCGGGGGCAGAGCCGGGAGCTGAACCCCTGCGCCCTGATGCCAGGCGGTGGCTCTGCTAGGTCGCTGCCTGCTCCTGACCCGGGACCAGGTCTCTCGGGGGCTAAGTCTGCTTAGTCAAATGCCCGCCCTGAAGCTTAGCTTTATGTCCGTTCTCCTCGCCTTTTTGATGTCCCCTCACAGTGGAGGAAGCGGTCAGCTTCAGTACTTGTGCCAATCCTGGTGGGCCAGGAGGCAAAACCAGAGCCCAGGTCCAAGGCTGCCGCTCTCGGTGAAGCCACGAACGGGCCTTCAGGTGACGCCACGGTGGAGCCTTCACGCTCCCTGCAGTCCCTGCTCATTCTCATTCATCCGTGTGGCCGCTGCTCCCCACCCCGCTCCGCGGATTATCTTGAAGTAGATCGCAGACTTCTTATTTCATCCACAAATGTCATCTGTTTCCATCTGTAAACATGTTATTTTTTAAAAAAGGATTTATTTATTTATTTGAAAGTCAGAGTTACACAGAGCGAGAAGGAGAGGCAGAGGGAGAGAGGGAGAGAGAGAGAGAGAGAGAGAGAGAAGTCTTCCATCCGCTGGTTCACTCCCCAATGGGCCGCAATGGCCAGAGCTGTGCTGATCCGAAGCCAGGAGCCAGGAGTTTCTTCCAGGTCTCCTATGTGGGTGCAGGGGCCCAAGGATCTGGGCCATCTTCCACTGCTTTCCCAGGCCATTGGAGAGAGCTGGATGGGAAGTGGAGCAGCTGGGACTCGAACCGGCACCCATATGGTGCTGGGATGCCGGCACTACGGGTGGCAGCTTTACCTGCTATGCCACGGCACGGCCCCTAAGCATATGTTACTGATATGCGCCTTCACAACATATCACCAGGACTGGCTGGTGAGCCTAGTGGGTGGGACGCCCACATTCCACAGTGGAGTGTTTGGGCTGGATGCTTGGTTTGGCTCCTGACTCCAGCTCTCACCAATGCGGACCCTGGGAGGCAGCAGTGACAGCTCGCCGGTGGTCCCTGCCCCCATGTGGGGATCTGGGTTGAGTCCCTGGCCCCTGGTTCCAGCTCTGGCCACAGGTATCGCCAGGATTTGGGGCACAGGGAAGACCAGTCGATGGGAACGCTCTGTTACTGCCTTTCAAATAATACATAGAAAATTAGAAAACTATGTAGCCTATTACTGCTCCCTAATCTCAAATACAAATACCAATGTTCCAAACTTCCCGGGTTATCTCATCAACAAGCGTACGTGTGTGCGTCTGTGTGTGTGTCTGTGTGTATATATAAGTATGTGTCTGTGTGCATGTGTGTGTGTGTGTGTATATAAGTATGTGTCTGTGTGCATGTGTGTGTGTATATAAGTATGTGTCTGTGTGCATGTGTGTGTATATAAGTATGTGTCTGTGTGCATGTGTGTGTGTATACAAGTATGTGTCTGTGTGCATGTGTGTGTGTGTATATAAGTATGTGTCTGTGTGCATATGTGTGTGTGTATATATGTGTATATATGTACATATGTGTGTGTGTATATATGCCTGTGTGTGCATCTCTGTGCGCCTGTGTCTGTGTGTGTATCTCTGTGTCTGTGTGTGTCTGTGTGTATCTCTGTGTGTGTCTGTGTGTGTATCTGTGTGTGTGTCTGTGTGTGCATCTCTGTGTGTGTCTGTGTGTGTATATAAGTGTGTGTATGTGTGTGCATCTCTGTGTGTGTCTCTGTGTGTATCTCTGTGTATGTGTGTGTCTCTGTGTGTGTCTGTGTGTATATCTCTGTGTGTGTCTGTGTGTGCATCTCTGTGTGTGTCTGTGTGTGTATGGGTCGGTTGGATTCAGAAGAGGTTCACAGACTGGATTTGAGCTCTTAATGGTCTCTCTAATTTATTTCTCTGTTCTCTTCCTCTCTTTCCTTCTTTCTCTTGCTTTACCAACCAGAAAGAGGCTGCCGTGGTCACATTTGTGCTTTCCTGCCCCTGCTTCTGTGTTACGGTTACAGAAGAGGTCCCCGCCCCAAAGGTGGAGGCGTCGTCACTGTTTTCTCTTTCACATTTGGTCCACTTGGGTAGTGTGTGGCATGCAGAAGGCAGGTGGCTTTGTGTTTTTCCGAGCGAGTGTTCAAGTGAGCTCGCACCGTCTAGAGAAGGCCCATCGTCCGCCGCAGTGCTTCTCCCTCCTTGCTCTCTTCTTCAGAGAGAACATTGCTATGAGAGTTGGACAAACGCTATTCAAACATCGAACAAATAAGGCAACCTGTGTGCACAGACATAGCGAAATCTCTCGCATGGACTACAGGCAAGAAGGTGCAGAAACGCATGCATCAGGAGTCAGCCTTTGTGTCATGTTCTTTCTGCGCGTGCAGAAAAGTGTCCAGAAGCTGTCAGCATGGTTAGTGCTGCTCATCTGCAGCCGGGGAGACGCGGGGCAGGGTCTCAGCCTTCGCCTCCATCACTGTTCCATTTACTGTTCTCTACAGCCTGCACCTGCTCTGCTGAATGGAGACGTTGAAGCTCCTGGTCGCGTCCTCGCTTCCCTCAGCAGCCGTGCGGTGGGGGCTGTGAGGCCCCGGTTTGCTTGTGTCTCCCCAACTCCCGATTTCCAAGTCGTCCCTGGGCCCCATTTCTGCTTCCTCCCCCCGGATGGAAGGCAGCGTCAGGGTGAGCCCCGTGACCTCGCGCTACAGCCCTGCTTCTCCGGGCCTCTGCGTCTGCACCGTCGGACGCGGCCTCTCTGTATCGCTGTCAGCTCTGGAATTCTGTGATCTCGTAATATTTACGCATGCTCTGCACGTGCGGTCCTCCCGTCCCCTTCTCGCCTGGCTGGCCAGTTCATCCCGACGGACGGGGACCAGCGTTCTCCGAGCACGCCCTCTGCCCGGCTCGCCTGCCCTGCAGATCGGGACAAGGACTCGGGTAATTCGTGCTTAGTAAGTGTCAGAGTCGGCGAGCCGCAGGGCAGGTGCTGGGGAGTGCAGGATGCCCTAGGCCCGGGCTAGGCAGCTTTCAGCCTTTATGCTGTTGGAGATTGGAGTAGTGTATTCCCCCCACTACCGTGTTCTGAGTGCTAACTTTTTTTTTTTAAAGATTTATCTATTTATTTGAAAGACTTACACAGAAAGAGAAGAGGCAGAGAGAGAGAGAGAGAGAGAGAGAGAGGTCTTCCATCCGATGGTTCACTTCCCATTTGGCCGCAACAGCCGGAAGTGCCTATCCGAAGCCAGGAGCCAGGAGCTTCTTCCAGGTCTCCGTGTGGGTGCAGGAACCCAGGCTCTTGGGCCATCTTCCACTGCTTTCCCAGGCCATAGCAGAGAGCTGGATCAGAAGTGGAGCAGCCGGGTCCTGAACCAGCGCCCATACAGGATGCCGGCGCTTCAGGCCAGGGCGTTTCCCTGCTGCGCCGCAGTGCCGGCCCCCTGAGTGCCGTTTTTAATACGACTGCAGCTTCCCCCTGGTTTTATGAGTGCAGCGCTCTTGCGCCCTGAGCGCTCCCCGGCTGGGGCTGGCGAGTTCCGGTCTCTGGCTGCAGTTCGGGTTTGCAGGTGCTGCCTCCCACACAGCCAGGGCGCCCAGTGCAGGCTGACGTCCTCGCCACCCTCAGCCCGGGCCTGCTGAAGAGACCGCGGATCTGCTGTGCCACGGGAATCCTGGCTGGGTCCGCAGCGGCGTCTGAGTACTGGATTCCGGGGGGGGGGGGGGGGGGCATTTAGAGCAGCTCTGTGTCGACCAGGCGTGGTTTCCCAGGTGACTGGAGGCTAACACAGGTGTGAGACACAGCCTGTGTGACGCACACTCATTGCAGAAACGAGGGAAACAGCAGGAGACGAGCATTCCCTCTGGTCCTCCCACCGGGAGGCGACAACCGCTCCCCGCTCTGTCGCTCTGTCCTGTGACGCCCCTCACCCACCCCCTCTGCAAAGCCTCAAGGCTTTGAAACGTAGGTCAGAGTTCACAAAGCAGGCGAGCGAAGCTCTGGGAGGTGAACATATAGCGCGGGGGACAGAGAGGGAGGAGCCAGGCTGCCCTCTCCCAAGGGAACTGAAGAGCAGGTGGTGGGAGGGGCAAGCAGAGCTCCTGCTGGGGGCAGAGAGCCATAGATAAGGGACAGTGGCGACCCGAGGGGACAGTCGTGAGCTGCCACCCAGCCTCTGCGGAAGTGAGCACCATCTGTTGCTGGCCACAGAGCCAGAGGGAGCTGCGCGAGGCCTGCTGACTCGCTGCCCGCTGCGGGTAAGGGCCGAGGCAAAGTCAGTGACTCCCCTGGTGCCATGTGCTGGGAGGGCCCGGGGAGAGCGGCCAGCGGCTCTGGCACACGGCTCTGCCGCGGCGTGGGCCATCTGTGCCGGAAACACTGCTCTCTGCCAGATCGTGGGGCGTGAGGACCCTGTGAGCCCGTGTGTGACCCCCCGAGGCACAGTGGGAGGCCGCGGTGAGGGACCTGGTTCTTCAGTGGAAGCAACTCTCCCAGGCGCGGGCCTCACCGGAGGTGCCCGGACCGAGGTCACACTGGAGGGCCTGTCGGGGACCCTGCTGTCCCTTCTTGGCCATCGGCACTTTCCGCTGTGACTACAGGGACTCAGCTGGTGATTTTAGGGCTGCAGAGTCCCCGTCTCTCACATCACTTGCTGTAAACTCTTCTGGTTGCGATAAGTGACTTGTGTTTCGCTGGTGCTCACAGAGTGCTGACTCCCAGCATCTGAATTTGGAGTCCTCAGCTACGGCTCGCGACCCCGAGCCGACCATGGGAGCATCCCGCTCTGGCTTGGGCTCAGGTCGCCAGGATCATTGGCGGCCCTCAAGGCTGCCGGGCTGAGCCCACCGAGGCACGCAGTGGACTCCACATTGGGTTGGGGGCCAAAAGGTGGACCCAGGACTGTGCGAGGGTCTGGGGAAGTGCCTGCTGGCATCCAGCCTGTGTCTCAGGGTCTGGGGTGACCTCCAGATGTGACCCTCAGCCCCCAGAAGCTCTGTCCAGCCTCCCAGGCCTCACACATGGACAGAACCATGAGACAGGACTCTTGGTTACTGACCGAGCCGCAGACACGCCGGGAGTGCGGGTTCCGTCCACATTCTGTGAGCTCTGACCCACAGCCTCGACGTGCAGATGCGACGGGACCCCAGCACAGCCGGCTGCCCGCCAGGGGGAGCGTGTACTCACGGGAGTCAATACGGAGGACACAGCAAGAGGAAACTGAGGTTTTTTTCCTTTGAATTAGACATTGTTTTTTAAGAAAACTTTTAGGTTTGGGGCAAAATACAGTGGGAAGTTCAGAGCCTTCCCCTGACCCCCTGCCCCCGCACAGGCAGCCTGCTCCTCAGTTAACAGCCGCACCTGAGCCGCACAGTGGTCGAACTCACGCACCTGCTGGGAAAGAACAAGGTTCCACAGGCTGAGTGTAGAGGATTCCCGAGCAGGACAGCGCCCCCTTGTGGACAGAAGGCTGCGGAGCGCTCGGCTTCCTAAGGCGGCTCCAGTAGGAACAAGGAATCCACGGTGGGAGGCGCGGGTCAGGGACACCGGGCGGCTGCGGGTCACTTCCTGCTGGCTGGAGCAGAGGGCTCCCGTGGCAAGCTTGCTCGGAGGGTTCTGTCTGGGGATTCGCCTGTGCCCTCGCTGGTTTCTCTCGGAAGGTCAGATCTCACCCAGGGCTTTGGGTAGGAGACGCAGAGACGCAGCACCGGGGGCTGCATTTCCAGTCTGCTGGGGTCTGGGGGAGGAACTCAGCCTCAATCAGTGGCCGTGGGGACAGCGTTTGCACAGCAGCCAAGACACCACTCGGGACCCCTGCACCCATATCCAGGGCCTGGGTCGAGTCCCCACGCTGCTTCCAACCCAGCGGCCGGCCACTGTGCATCCTGGGAGGCGGCAGCGACGGCTGAACTGCTGGGGTCCCTGCCACCCACAGGGTGACCCAGACTGAGCTCTGGGCTCCTGGCTTTGGCCTGGCCCAGCCCCAGCTATTGTGGCATTTGAAGAATGAAGCAGCGACGGAAGCTTTCTCTCTCCCTCTCTATCACTATTTCAAATAAATAAGTGAACCTAAAAAAATTAAAGTTGGTTGTTTGTAGATGACCTTGAGTTGTTGTTGGCCAACTCTTAGAATCTCTGTCCTCATGCTGGTAAGTTTGACTGATGCTATTTAAACAGTTTTTTTTTCCCAAAGAAATTTTATTTATGTATGTGAACGAGAAAGAGAGCGAGCCAGCAAGACAGTGCGCCCGTCTGCTGGTTGACTTCCCAAATGCCTGCCATGGCCCGGGCGGGGCTGCACCAGGAGCTGGGAGCTCTGTCCAGGCCTCCATGTGGGTGGCAGGGACCCCGTCACTGCGCCACCACCTCTGTCCCCCAGGGGGCACATTAGCAGCAGCCGGAGCCAGCAGTGGAGCCGGGTACTGGACTCAGGCTGGCTAAGTGGGAGGGGCCATCTTAGCGGGCTTCTCGCCTCCCACCGACCATTCTGTTCCCATGAACCTGCCTCCTCTGGGCACCTCATAAAGGTGGAGTCATTCAGTGGTTGTCCTGTGACCGACATTTCTCGTGACATAATGCCTGCAGGTCCCTCCGTGCCGTCGCAGGTGTCAAACGCCTTCCTGGGAAGGGGCTCGTATGGCACTGTAGGTGCGAATCGCACTGTTTGTTTTCCCTCATCTGTCCAAGGGCACTGGGTGCTGCCAAGCTGGGTCTAAGGACCTGTGAGTCCTCCCTCCAAGTCTCTTGTGTATAATCATAAAGACAATCGCTGGGTCACGTGGTAGTTCTGTCTGTAATGAGGCACTCCATGTTCCACAGTGCACCGGGGATGCCAACAGTCGGAACAGACCCGGTTTCTCTCCATCCTTGCCAACACGTGCTACTTGCTGTGTGTGTCCTTTTTTTAAAATAGCTGTCCTGACAGGCTACCCGAATGCGTGTGAGTTGCTACCTTACTGTGGATTAGATCCGTGATGTTGAGCTCTCTCTGTGTGTTTGTCTGCATCGTGTGTCTTGGAGAAATGTCCAAGCCTTCTCCCAGCTTCCGTGGTGCTGGTGTCGTCTGTGTTAACCTGGAGCGAGACGCACAGCTCCTCGTGGTCCTCTCCCACTCAGGGGTAGCATTCTCCTCTGTCCACTGTGCCCTTTGCCTCACAGAGGCTTCTAATGCGATGTAGTCCAGTTTATCTGTATTTTGTTGCCTATGCTTTTCATGCCATATCCAAGAAATCACAATGAAACTTAATACCATGAAGATTTTCCCTAAGTTTTCTTCTGAAAGTTCTGTTGTTTTAGCCCCTGTATTTATTTATTTATTTGAAAGGAAGAGTTACACAGAGAGAGAAGGAGAAGCAGAGAGAGAGAGAGAGAGAGAGAGAGAGAGAGAGAGAGAGAGAGAGGTCTTCCATCTGCTGGTTCACTCCCCAAGTGGCGGCGACGACCGGAGCTGGGCTGATCCGAGGCCAGGAGCCAGGAGCTTCTTCCCAGTGTCCCATGCAGGTGCAGGGGCCCAAGCACTTGGGCCATCTTCTACTGCTTTCCCAGGCCATCAGCAGAGAGCTGGACTGGAACAGGAGCAGCTGGGACTAGAACCGGCACCCATATGGGATGCCAGCACCGCAGGCGGAGGATTAACCTGCTGTGCCACAGTGCTGGCCCCTCCATGTGATCTTTTGATTCACCAAACCACAAGGGGGGGTTCATCCACAGCTTCCTGGCCAACTGGTCTCCCAGCTGCTCCTCTAGGGTCTGGAAGGGGCGACGCAAGCCACACTGGCATGTCAATCCCTCGCCACGCCACGCACGCACCTCGCTAAGCCGCAGGGCTCCTTAGGAACCAAGCGTCTTCCCTTGAGGGCAGAAACTGAGCTCATGCAGTGAACTGTACGTCTTTAAAATATGAGTTATGGAGTGATTGCTGTGGGAGGTCCACACTCGGCTACACTGATGCCTGAACTGCGTTCCCTCTGCCGGAACGCTGATCAGGAACCCAGATGAGTTCAGGGAAGTGCCATACACACCAGCGAGCAAAAACGTTCTAGAGCCACTTTCAAAGAGCGTTGAACACGTCACGCTTCACGCAGCACAAACTTGTGAGAGCCTGTGTCGGCTGGGTCCCACGTGGTCCGTCCGCTTGGAGCCGCATATGAGGGAGCAGGACCCAGGAAGCGGGCGCGCCCTTTCTTGCCTGTTGATTCGCAGGAGAGCGGATTCAGTTCATCGCCCT